>NC_064644.1:307996566-308715941 GCF_023864345.2 Schistocerca serialis cubense
ACTGGCATAAGCAAGGCGATTTTCAGATAACTCGGAAAAATTTAGTAATACCACGTTTGCTCAAAAGCAACTGGAATTTCGTAATTTTGCTTGCTGTGTTAGTCCGATTGATACAATTTTTACATTGTTATCTTGGCGAACATGCCAGTTAAGTATCTGTATAGTTTTAGCCATAGATACTAGAATACACGGTAGGGATCACGAGTTGTATACTCAGTAGTAAGCGGCGCCCCTGACGTCACACTTAAACCCATCCAGCGCTCAGTAGCCCGCAATTTTAGTAATGTATTGTGTTGCAATCGCTTTTATGAGCGAAAACAAGTGTGAATTTTTATTAGTGATCGGCGATTGTGTCCAGAGCTACGCCGTAATTCTCAGTGTACTGAGAGATTTTTAGAGTAAGTTTTTAACTGAAATATAATGGTTCCTGCACGATCACCACAGCAGACAATTAAGTGAGTTCGGATTTAAGTTTAATGTATTTCCTAAAAACAATGCGACGAAACGAAAATGGATAAACGCTTGTAAACGTGCAGATTCGTTTTCAGTTGAAAAGCTTGTGTCTACTCTGATTCAGATTAAGGAAGGAATTTGAAAAGTGAGCTGTTGAATATTCCTTCGAAACGGAAGTTGAAGCCTGATGCTGTTCCAACTCTAAATACACCATCGTCCGGTGCTAATTTAGGGCACAGTAATAAGCCTAACAATGATAAAAATATTCGGGCACAACCATGAAGCACAATAAAGAAGTATAAGACATTTTACAGGTAAATTTATCATCCCTAGTGAAGAAATTACTACTAGACAAAACGTTAACCGTAAAAAGAAACACTGCAGTGAAAGCGACTTAGCCAAAACCAATACTCTAGTGATGGCTCAGCGTCCCTATTTGGCAGACATGAGGCAAAGTCGCTTTTTTATGTTCCCAACTTAAAGAAAAACTTAAAGGGTTGTCGTTTTGCATAGACTAAACGAAAAACGCATCACTGAGAGAGCTAAAAGCTATTCCGAAGATCGAGCTTCAGAAGAATTTCGAGTTATTGGAAAGAGCGCCCACATAAGTATATAATATCTGTGGAGACTACACTGAGGGTACAACAGTTGTGGAATACTTATTTAATATCGTGTCTGACCCCCTTTCGCTCGGCGTAGTGCAGCACTCGACGTTTCATGGACTCAACTAATTGTAGGAAGTCTTCTGCAGAAATACTGAGCCATGTTACCAGTAAACTGCGGAAGTGTTGCCGGTGCAGTATTTAGTGCACGAACTGACGTCTTTATTATATCTTCAGTGTAGAGCGATGTGGGTCGCCAAATCTTTCACTCGAACTGATCAGAATGTTTATGAAACCAGTAGCGAACAACTGTGGCCTGGTGACGTAGAGCAATGTCATCCATAAAAATTTCACCGTTGTTCGGGAACTAGAAGTCCATGAATGGATGCAAATGGCCTCAGCTGGTTCAGCTGGACCAGAGGGCCCAGTCCATTCCATTAAACACAGCCATACCGTTATTGACCCACCATCAGCTTGCAAAATGCCTTGTTAAGTCCTTGGCTTAACAGGGTCTGCGCGACACTCGAACCCTGCCATCAGCTCTTACCAAATTAATCGGGACTCATCTGATCAGCCCACGGTCCAACCGCTACGCTCACGAGTCCAGCAGAGATGCTACAAGTGGTGTGCTGTTAGCAGAGACAATCGCGTCAGTCGCCTGCTACCATGGCCCATTAACGTCACATTTCGCCGCACTGTCCTAACGGATACGTACGTCGTTTGACCCACATTGATTTCCACAGTTATTTCACGCAGTGTTGCTTCTCTGTTGCTACTAACAACTCTACGCAAACACCGTTGCTCTCGGGCGTTAAATGAAGGCCATCGACCACTACGTTGTCCGTGGTGAGAGGTAATGCCTGAAATGTGGTACTCTCGGCACACTCTTGCTACTGTGGATCTCGAAATATTGAATTGCCTAACTATTTACGAAATGGAATGTCCCATGTTTCTAGACCCAGGTACCATTCCGCGTTCAGTTTGTTAATTCCCGTCGTGTGGTCATAATCACGTCGCAGACCTTTCAACAGGAACCACCTGAGTACAAACAACAGCTCAGTCAATGCACTGTCCCTTTATATCTTGTGTACGCGATAGTACCGCCATCTGTACATGTGCATATGGCTATCCGATGAGTTTTGTCAGTTCATTGTAATTTGAAAGGGATAACATTGAAGTAGACGAATTAATAATATTTTTTAAAAATTCCTGTTATTTTTCAACACACCTCGTATTATGTACCTAAAAGAGACGACATACAGTCATTAGCAAGGTGTAATTATGTAATTGATGTTAGATATTGTTAATAAAATATTAAAGCCCGAGAAGAGTTTGTTTAAAGAGTGTGGCCGATGATTTTTCTGTGCATTTTACCCTTATGGCTGTGCGTATTTTCAGTGTTTCAGTGAATTTGTATAATTTCAGAGTACATGCGCATAAATATTTTCGATATTTTAACGCATATAAATCCACGCTCTAGTCATATTACAGGTCCTACTACGTGGGACTACCTGCAGTCCCTTGTCGGTATGTGCGATGTACAGCTATTGGAAAAGTTCTTCTGTGTTATCGATACAGAGCTCAGTGGGTACCAAATCAGACACATGTCCTTGCCTTTATCAGTTGATTACTTTGAGACGGTGCGGTCACTTATCTCTATATCGGTCACTCTCCTATCACTGTGGGATCAAAAGTGGAGGCCGTTGTATGACCTCCCTTGTGATCATTTCACAAGGCGCATCTCTGAACTTCTGGTTTTATTAGGGAGAGCAGGAAGTAATGTCGTTTCTGCGCATGTCGACATCCGTTTGTCATTTATCAGCTCTGTCTTCTTCAAAGTAGAGCCAACGTCATTAATTAAATCTTTGTCTTTTTTGTATTTACGGCGAAACGGCCAGCCAAATACCAGAAGAAGTACATATCCGGCATTGTATGCTTTTTGAGTTTTGCAAGAGTGTAACGTAACAGTTGCTACCAAAAACATTTGTGTTGTTTATCAAGCGCATTAGAGGTTCGTAAATGTCAAAGGTGGTCATAAAAGGCGTGTTAGAAAAATGCTACGTAAACAGAGGTTCAACACAGATTCAAGATAAGCCAGACATTGCAGACAAACAAAAAGTGAACGAAGCCAAAATGAGTATAAAGAGAACAATGAGAGAAGCGTTTAATGATTTCGAAAATAAAGTTTTGTCAACTGATCTGACTGAAAAACCTAAGACGTTTTGGTCTTACATAAAATCAGTAAGCGGTTCCAAATCATCTATTCGGTCACTCAGTGACCATGCAGACATCGAAACTGAAGATAAAAGAGAGAAGGCCGAAATATTGAATTCGATATTCCGAAATTGTTTCCTCGCGGAAGATCGTAATTCCGTCCCTCCTTTAAATCATCGTATGAACATCGAAATGGTAGGTATTGAGGTAACCGATCGCGGAATAGAAAATCAACTACAATAGCTGAGTAGTGGAAAAACATAAAGAACAAAAACAAGTTCTTTAAGATCATGTGAAAGAACTAGCTCCGCTTCTAGCAGCAGTTTATCGTAGTTCGCTAGAGCAACGTAGAGAACCTAGCAACAAGAAAATAGTGCAGGTCACTCCCGTTTTTAAGAAGGTTGGTAGCATAGACGCACATAATTACAGACTTTTACCGTCAATCTGTTGTAGATTAATGGAACATGTTTTATGCTGAAGAATTATGGCGTTTTTGGAGAACGAATAGCTCCCCTATAAAAATCAATGCTGATCCCGCAAACTGGGATTTTGCGAATCTCACAATCAGCCCGCTATGTTTCTCCATGAGATCCATAGCACTTTAAACAATGGTGCTCGGGTTCATGCCGTGTTCCCTGACTTCAGGATGGCATTTGACACCGTCCCACACTGCCTTACCGAGTATCGGACCAGATTTGTTACTGTATCAAAGATTTCCTTGCAAACAGAAATCGACACGCTGCTTTTAACGGAATAAAATCGACAGATGTAAAAGTAATTTCCTGAGTTCCCAAAGGAACTGTTTGGAATGTAACTTAAGCTACTTTAAAGTTAATCGCACGGTGGTCCGCCCCCGGTCGCTCAGTGGTCAGCGCAACAGAATGTCAATCCTAAGGGCGCGGGCTCGATTCCCTGCTGGGTCGGAAATTTTCTCTGCTCAGGGACTGGGTGTTGTCCTAATCAATATCTTTTCATCCCCATCGACGCACAAGTCGCCTAAATGGCGTCAAATCGAAAGACTTGCATCCGGCGAACAGTCTACCTGTTGGGAGGCCCTAGTCACACAACAGTTATTTATCACACGGTGAATTGTCTATCGTATATTAGTATCAGTAAATTGTACTATCTACACAGCCAGAGGCTAATCCCCATCAAAATTAACATTGGATTGTGTACCGTAAATAAATTCTTTCACTCTGTGATAGTGTATAAGTTTCAATAGTAAAATCACTTACGTAAACTTGCTACGTAAAAAAAAAAAATTAAATCCAGCGCAAATTATGCTCTTTTGTTCTATGGTTCCGATACTGTACCAGAGAATACGTTACAAGCAAGGCCATCGATGTAATTTACCGCCTATACTGGCTTTCTTTTATTTTTCTGATGCGATCATACGAGGGCAGTTCAATAAGTAATGCAACACTTTTTTTTCTGAAACAGGGGTTGTTTTATTCAGCATTGAAATACACCAGGTTATTCCCCAATCTTTTAGCTACACAACACTATTTTTCAACGTAATCTCCATTCAATGCTACGGCCTTACGCCACCTTGAAATGAGGGTCTGTATGCCTGCACGGTACGATTCCACTGGTCGATGTCGGAGCCAACGTCGTACTGCATCAATAACTTCTTCATCATTCGCGTAGTGCCTCCCACGGATTGCGTCCTTCATTGGGCCAAATATATGGAAATCCGACGGTGCGAGATCGGGGCTGTAGGGTGCATGAGGAAGAACAGTCCACTGAAGTTTTGTGAGCTCCTCTCGGGTGCGAAGACTTGTGTGAGGTCTTGCGTTGTCTTGAAGAAGGAGAAGTTCGTTCAGATTTTTGTGCCTACGAACACGCTGAAGTCGTTTCTTCAATTTCTGAAGAGTAGCACAATACACTTCAGAGTTGATCGTTTGACCATGGGGAAGGACATCGAACAGAATAACCCCTTCAGCGTCCCAGAAGACTGTAACCATGACTTTACCGGCTGAGGGTATGGCTTTAAACTTTTTCTTGGTAGGGGAGTGGGTGTGGCGCCACTCCATTGATTGCCGTTTTGTTTCAGGTTCGAAGTGATGAACCCATGTTTCATCGCCTGTAACAATCTTTGACAAGAAATTGTCACCCTCAGCCACATGACGAGCAAGCAATTCCGCACAGATGGTTCTCCTTTGCTCTTTATGGTGTTCGGTTAGACAACGAGGGACCCAGCGGGAACAAACCTTTGAAATTGGTGGCCGAGAAAAAAAATGTGTTGCATTACTTATTGAACTGCCCTAGTAAAACCCAACTTTTTCCTCTTTTGTGTATCTTTGTTTTTAAGAAAATTGTTTTTAATATATGAACAATTCGAATAAAATATCTGACGCTATTCTCCTCAATTAATTTCCTTTCAGATTAATAGTTTTTCTTTTCAGACTACATAGTCTTAACTTCATTAAATCCTTTATGACAACGTCAGCGCAATTATGACTATCTGGTAAAAATTAATTGTCTTTGCTTTTTTTAAAAGGTGCCTTTCCAAATAATACATTCTTGAGATATTTCGTTTTTGTTTCAAGAATAAGTGTTTGAAGGGAATTTTGTTCAGAACTATAAGTCGAGAACGGAATTTTGTTATTTTGAGTAAAGTAGAATTATTTTTGCTTTTTTAAAAATACAGTACAGAAAATCGTAGCAGTGTAGGACAGCCAGCAAAAGTCTACAATCCACTAACGGACAACACTAAAAACAATCAAACAAAAAATCTAGATGCCACCATTACTTTTAATCATACAATTACACATTTGTTCAAAGCTCTGAGCCTCTTCAGGTGTTGGTGTTACGCGTCCCGCTACAACCCCTAGGTTGAATGGTCGCTCGACACACTAACAATAAGTGATAGCTTCGGTGCACATTTGCTACTGTTAATGATTCCTCCAATGTTCGTGCTCTAACAATGCTAGGGCATATCTTTACTAAAGCAGGGACAAATCTGCGGTGTAGGAAAAAGACAAACTTTCGTATACATACACCATGGTCTACACCCCAAAAATAATGCTCTTTAGTTACTATGCTCAAGGCCCAAAATACCAATTTACCATCAACAAAACTCCCACAGCTCTATTACCAAGAGTGTGACACGCTACGAACTATCAATTACCTTGAAAGTGTGGTTACCGAATCCGTAGATTTATAGCACGCAACCATACAGATCCCAGTACGCTGTCCTCAAACCAAAACCCACAATCTTTAAGTCTTGTTCCTTACAGCTATTACATATTTCCCTACCAATAAATAATCGGAAGTCCGGCAAATTACAAATCGTAATCACATATCTCCGAGCATAACAATGCCTATTAAGCAAAATCAAAAAACTAGCGAACCAAATCCTACCAAAATTTATCGTGGCAGGAAACTTGAAAACAGATATATATTCGGTGGTCTCTTATCCTTACGATTCACCGCATATGTTAATTCGCTCACGACAACTAACGCACCAAAGACCGCAGTCTAACATAACAGTCACGACACTCTGGCTGGTTTTCGGTACCTCCAACGATAGCAGCGCCTCACGTGGCCAGCAACCGATGCTCCTGGATACGATATCGGATGAGTGCGATTACTAACGTTTATCTTGATTTGTAACGTAATTCTTACAACAGGGAGTGCATGTAGTGCCATAAAAATCGACAATAATTAGAAAATTACTCCACATTTTTCTTTAGTGTCCTAAGGACCCTGGGAGATACGAAACCGTGTATTACGGTACAGTTTATTTACGATTCTCTTGTAACGTACAGAAATTTTCTGTGTAAAGTCGTCTTCCTTTAATGCCAAAAAATTGGTAGTAAACACCAGAAGACTAGACGTACATCTACCCAACAAAGCAGAGTTTTGTTCGCTACACTTTCAGCCAAATCAGTGAATGTGGAACGTAGGAAACCTCTATGGGACGTAATATCTACATTACTGAACATATCAAACAAGCCTACACAACTGTAGCTTAAGGATAAACCACACAAACGCTATAGTAAATCTTCAAAAGCAATAAAACTTTTTCCCAGCAAAGGAGAACCCAGTTCCACAATTGTTGCTGAATCTGAGCCTTGGCTTTTGAAGCAATGGTAATTACATAAAAAAAATATTCGTGTATTAAAAGTCGAGTAAAGTTAAGAAAGAGTGACTCTCTGGACTCGATAAAAAAATTTAAGGAACGAGGAAAGTGCCCACGATAACAACAACAGACAATAACAGATATATATGCTTCTCATGCAAGACATGTGTTCATATTCTCTTGTTTTCGACGGAATAAGCTGCAAAATACAGATGTATTCAATGTATTTCTTCATGAGCGAGTTGTAGTTGAATCATTGTCATTCGGCTATTTTACCTGTATTTCACGATAATTCATGTCTCTTGGTAACTTACTAACAAGCGAAACGTAAGAGTCTAACAACTATCCCGTTAGTTAAGCAGAAAATAATTAAAAACAAACGTTATCCTTACGATGCATGTAACTGTCTGCTTTCTCACCGCCTGGAACGCTAGTGTCGCTCGAGCTGTCAAACGGTAACAACTTTCCCGACAGAGAGTCTTGTGACTGTATTTATTAGACTGTGCCCAAGACACACCCAACCGACTTTTCGACCGGTACTAAAGTTATCGCGTATCTGTTGCATGTAAAAGTACGGAATCCCTTAAATTTTGAATATATGTACGGCGCCACTATCTGCCTAATAATTTCAGAGTTGTTGGTAAAGGCATTCGGCTGCACTCTCAGCTGCGACTGTGGGCTGTGACTCCTCTGGAATGGGAGAGAACAGGTTTTCGCACACCGTTGTGAGTCACGGACAAACACGTATGGCATGCTGACGTTATGACATCTACAATATAATTACAAAACAAACACTAAACAGTTTTACAGAGATTCATATGAAATTTCCTGGGTCTTAACTCGTATAAGGAAAGGCATTATAGAAATAATGTGCATTCGCCTGAATGACACAGCATAAGCGTTACAGAGATGATCAACTAACTTCAGTGGCAGACGCTACGAGAGAGTCGTTGCGCATCACGGAGAAGTTTACTATTGAAATTTCGAGTTTGTGCTTTCCGGGAACAGTCTGAAAACATATTACGAGGTGCGTTCAATAAGTGATGCAATATATATTTCTTTTTGATAAGAACGTTGATTTTATTCGAAATTCCTATACAACCACATTATTCCCCACTCTTCTGCCTACAAAACTCCATTTTTCAACATAATGTCGGGTCAATGCAACGGCCTTACATCACCTTACTGGGAGGGCCCGTATACTTGCACGGTACCACTCTACGGGTCAACGCCTCGTCTTGCTGCGTCAATAACCTCCACACCATCCACGCACTGCTTTCCGCAGAGTGCATCCTTCATGGGGCCAAACAGATATAAGTAGGAACGTGCGGGATCAGAGCTGTACGGTGGATGAGAAAGAACTCTCCAATGAAGTTTTGTGAGCTCCTTTTAGGTGCGCAGACTTGAATGAGTCCTTGTCATAGAGAACGAGAAGCTCGTTTGCATTTTTGTGGCAACTAAAGTTTCTTCAATTTCCTGAAGGTAGCGTAATACACCCCCTCCGTGAGGGAGGACATCAAACAGAATGCCTTTTCAGATTCCCGAAGACCGTCGCCATGATTTCACCATTTGAGCGTGCGACTTTGAACTTTTTCTCCAGAGGAGAAGTGGTGTGGTGCCAGTCTGTGTATTGCCGTTTTGTTTCCGGTTCGAAATGATGAACCCATGTTTCATTGATTGCGTCGATGTGCGACGAAAAATTGTCATAGCCTCGTAACGAGCAAGCAATTCCGCACAGATAGTAATTCGTTGCTCTTTGTGGTCCCGTGAAATGACCACGATGAGAAAATTCGAGAAATTAGAGTTAATACAGAGGCTTACTACAATCATACTTCCCAGGCGGCACTGGCGAGTGGAACAGGGGAAGCGGATCAGTTAATGGTACCAGAAGTACCGTCCGGCACACACCGTCAGGTGTCTCGCTGAGTATTAATGTAAATGTAGATGTTTTCTAACTTCAAATGAGACTATTTTGATCTTTCCGACCCCGAACGGTCAGGAAGACCAACAACATTTGCCAAAGACTTCAGGGTGGAAGTGGGAGCAAACCCCTGTCAGACGATTGAGGAACTGTCAAACGCTGCTAACCAGCCATGGTCGACCATCCAAGAACATTTGCAGCGGGCTGGTAATGACAAACAGAGCTAACCGATCCACCACATGCAAGTTATTACTTCAACGTCACTAACAGAAGCGTTTTTTGATCGCTTGATCACTGAGGTGAAAAATGGGTCCTCTATGATAATCCAAAACGCAAACGCAGTGTCTCTCTCCGAATGAATCGCTACTAAAAACCGCTAAGGCACAGTTACACCCCAAGAAGGGGCTTTTATCTGTTTGGTGGAGTACTGTGGGGTCATTTATTCTAAAGTGCTGAAACCTGGACAAACTGTGAATGCAGAACTATACTGTAAACAACTTGAAGGGCCCTATGGCAGCTATGTAAGTAAAGTAAGTTAAACCATTGACTCTCATGCACACCATCAGTCTATCAACTTATATTTTGTGCATTTTTGGATGCGGTGAAGAGTAACATTTCACTGTAGGAAATGAAGTACGTATCTTATTCGAATCCGTTTGTGGCAGTCCTTGACTTCAGGGTGATTCTTGAGGTTTCCTGGTTGTTTAATAGCATATAAGAAAACTAGAAATTGGTCTTTTCCAGAATTTATTGAGATTCACAGATGAAAATATAGTCACAAAAGCATTTCTTACTTCTGCCATTTTATATAACCTCTTTCCAAAGCACTTTCAAAGCTAGTAACATATTACAACATAAGTTTTCAATCGGATGAATGCGAAGTGCGACTGAGATACCTTTGGCACCGAGTGACAGTATTTATAATAAACTGCATTGCTTAGAACGTTCGGGAATAACACAATCAAATTGATTTACATACCTAATATCCGGCACTTACAAATAGTGAAAAGAAATGAACAAAGTGGACTACTGATTCTGAATAAATCTGTGAATCATGCTGTGATAGTAAGAAGTTTAAATAATCATAATAACAATAAAATGTTCAAAATATTAGACTCGGAAAAGTTGTTTAAGTTTTACAAAATTGCAAATTTTATGGATGTAACAAGATTTTGTGTGAACTTACGTATGTTATTACAATCAGGTAATCAGATGTTAACTAGTGAATAATACAATTGTGCTGAATACATTATGGAACTGATTTGGAAATTCATAGGTACATGTGCTTTCTTTGAAACCAACCATTATTCAACTGAAATGGAATCCCATGTTTTGGACATGTTAACGTTCTTTAAAATTCCGTTTTGGAATGTTTTGATGTATAATTAATAGGATGGTTATTATCTTGTGACTTTATGTTCGACTGTCAAACTTTATAAACAGTCCTGAAAAAATGGCTCTGAGCACTATGCGACTTAACTTCTGAGGTCATCAGTCGCCTAGAACTTAGAACTAATTAAACCTAACTAACCTAAGGACATCACACACATCCATTCCCGAGGCAGGATTCGAACCTGCTGCCGTAGCGGTCGCTCGGCTCCAGACTGTAGCGCCTAGAATCGCACGGTCACACCATCTGGCAACAGTCCTAAAAATTTAGCAATTTGAAAATTACCTTCGGGTGTTGTGTACCTCATTTGAAATCTGATTTTAAACGGATATCGTACGTTTCATTAAATCAGTTTCTCTTGGATAGGGTCTATTACAAACTGGGTCGAATAATAAATCTTTAATTGACAGGTATCCAGCGACTGTCAGCAGAAATGACGTTATTCTGCAACACGGTAATTCAAAACCGCCCTGCGCAAGACGAACCGTAGAAAACATTAATGAATCGGGGTGGGAGGTATTGCCTCACCCTCCACACTCGCCTGATACTGTGCCATTAAATTTCCATTTATTCCGGTTGCTGCAACATCCTTAACTGACAAAAATTTGAAAGTGTGAAATATCTCCAAAATTTCATCTTCAGAGATTTTTCTCCAAAACGAATTGATTTTTATAGAGACGGGAAGCTGCACACTAGATGGGAAAGGTTGTTGAGAAAGAGGATGATTACTCACGTGATTAGAAATTTCAGCTGTTTCTATTTAATGTGAAAAACGACATTGCTCTCCGATGCTCCTAACGTTTTATCATCTTCCTTTCCTATACCTGCATCGTCATCGAGTAATCAGATGAATAAATTAAATAGTCAAGTAGTACTTCGAAATATTAAATCTTCCTTTTAACAGACGCATCTTCCAGAACTTATTTTGTGGCTTGTTTTGTCAGTAACATTTCTGGTTGCCTCGAAATCTTGCCGCTGCTCTTCTGCTTCCAGTCTATTTCAGGTAAACACAACCTACACCATTATGGAGCCACCACCGGCTTGCACAGTGCTTTGTTAACTTGGATCCATGGCTTTGTGGGATCTGCGCCATAATCGAACACTACCATCTGCTCTTACCAACTAAATCGGGACCGATCTGACCAGCCCACGGTTTTCCAGTCGTCTAGGGCCCGTCAGATATGGTCACGAACCCAGGAGAGACGTTTCAGGTGATGTGCTGTTAGCAGAAGCACTTGTGTCTGTCATATGGTGCCATAGCCCGTTAACGCCACATTTCGCCACACTGTCCTAATGGATACGTTCGTGGTACGTCCCACACTGATTTCTACATTTATTTGCCGCAGCGTTGCTCGTCTCTTAGCACTGACAACTCTAGGCAAACGCCATTGCTCTTGGTCATTAAGCGAAGGCCGTCGGCCACTGGATTGTTCGTGGTGGGAGGTAATGCTCGGAATTTGGTATTCTCGGCACACTCTTTTCGCTGTGAATCTCCAAATATTGAATTCCTCAACGATTTCCGGAATGGTGTGTCCCATACATCTAGCCCGAACTAATATTCCGTGTTCGAAGTCTATTAATTCCCGTCGTGCGGCCATAGTCCGGTCGGAAATCTTTTCACACGAATCACTTGAGTACAAATGACAGCTCCGCCAATGTACTGCCCTTTTATGTAATGCAGCAGCAAGTCGTATACTCTTAGCTCACTTATTTGTTGCATAGTTAATTCTTAATTTCTTCGCGTGTTTTTGGTATTTGCATTGTTTAATTCATCAATTTCGGGCGTATTATAGTATTTGAGAGCTGTAGCACCGCGTTTTAGTAGCTGAATAGTGTAAACTCGCGTAGTCGTCTGTCTTCTGTTTTTGTTTTGAACGGCCAGTGTCGGTTGGTCACAGTAGTGTGCTCCCTGCCGCCGTTGGATAAGCAGCTGCAGCAGCAAGTCGTATAGTCTTAGCTCACTTATTTGTTACATAGTTAATTCTTAATTTCTTTGCGTGTTTTTGGTATTTGCATTGTTTAATTCATAAATTTCTGGCGTATTATAGTATTTGAGAGTTGTAGCATCGCGTTTTAATACCTGAATAGTGTAAAATCGCGTAGTCTCCTTCCGCCACCGAGCAGTGTGTCAGCAGCATTACTGCATTTACTAGGTAATCTTGTATTTTAATAACCGTTTAAATTTTGTGTCGAATTGTGCTCTCTGTAGATTAGTTCAGACGTTCTTTCCACAACAGTTTTTAGCATGGATAGGGACTGCAACTGCTGTGTTCGGATGCAGGCTGAGTTGGCATCCCTTCACTCCCAGCTTCAGGCAGTGTTGGCTTCGGTCACACAGCTTGAGGCTGTTGCCAATGGGCATCACTGTGGGGGTCCGGATGGGGGTTTGTTGGGGACGGCCAGCTCGTCCCGCACATCCCCCGATCGGACTACGACTGTGGCTGCCCGGGATACTGCCCACATTGAGGCTTATCCCTCACCTGTGGTAGAGTGGGAGGTCGTCTCAAGGTGTGGCAGGGGGCGAAAGACATTCCGGAGGGCTGAACGGAAGGCCTCTCCAGTTTGTCTGACGAACCGGTTTCAGGCTCTGTCTCAGGCTGATACGGATCTTCGGCCGGACGTGGCTGCTTGTCCTGTTCCAGAGGTTGCCCCTCAGTCTGCAAGATCCGGGCGGTCGTAGAGGGTGGGCTTACTGGTAGTTGGGAGCTCCAACGTCAGGAACGTAATGGGGCCCCTTAGGGATATGGCAGCAAGAGAGGGGAAGAAAACCAATGTGCACTCCGTGTGCATACTGGGGGGAGTCATTCCAAATGTGGAAAGGGTCCTTCCGGATGTCATGAAGGGTACAGGGTGCACCCATCTGCAGGTGGTCGCTCATGTCGGCACCAATGATGTGTGTCGCTATGGATCGGAGGAAATCCTCTCTGGCTTCCAGCGGCTATCTGATTTGGTGAAGACTGCCAGTCTCGCTAGCGGGATGAAAGCAGAGCTCACCATCTGCAGCATCGTTGACAGGACTGACTGAGGACCTTTGTTACAGAGCCGAGTGGAGGGTCTGAATCAGAGGCTGAGACGGTTCTGCGATCGTGTGGGCTGCAGATTCCTCGACTTGCGCCATAGGGTGGTGGGGTTTCGGGTTCCGCTGGATAGGTCAGGAGTCCACTACACGCAGCAAGCGGCTACACGGGTAGCAGGGGTTGTGTGGCGTGGACTGGGCGGTTTTTTAGGTTAGATAGCCTCGGGCAAGTACAGAAATGGCTGCAGCCTCAAAGGGTGCGGGGCAAAGTCAGGACATGCGGGGGCCAAGCAGCAGTCGGTATTGTAATTGTAAACTGTCGAAGCTGCATTGGTAAAGTACCGGAACTTCAAGCGCTGATAGAAAGCACCGAAGCTGAAATCGTTATAGGTACAGAAAGCTGGCTGAAGCCAGAGATAAATTCTGCCGAAATTTTTGCAAAGGCACAGACGGTGCTTAGAAAGGATAGATTGCATGCAACCGGTGGTGGCGTGTTTATCGCTGTTAGTAGTAGTTTATCCTGTAGTGAAGTAGAAGTGGATAGCTCCTGTGAATTATTATGGGTGGAGGTTACACTCAACAACCGAGCTAGATTAATAGTTGGCTCCTTTTACTGACCTCCCGACTCAGCAGCATTAGTGGCAGAACAACTGAGAGAAAATTTGGAATACATTTCACATAAATTTTCTCAGCATGTTATAGTCTTAGGTGGAGATTTCAGTTTACCAGATATAGACTGGGACACTCAGATGTTTAGGACGGGTAGTAGGGACAGAGTATCGAGTGACATTATACTGAGTGCACTATCCGAAAATTACCTCGAGCAATTAAACAGAGAACCGACTCGTGGAGATGACATCTTGGACCTACTGATAACAAACAGACCCGAACTTTTCGACTCTGTAAGTGCAGAACAGGTAATCAGTGATCATAAGGCCGTTGCAGCATCCCTGAATATGGAAGTTAATAGGAATATAAAAAAAGGGAGAAAGGTTTATCTGTTTAGCAAGAGTAATAGAAGGCAGATTTCAGACTACCTAACAGATCAAAACGAAAATTTCTGTTCCGACACTGACAATGTTGACTGTTTATGGAAAAAGTTCAAGGCAATCGTAAAATGCGTTTTAGACAGGTACGTGCCGAGTAAAACTGTGAGGGACTGGGAAAACCCACCGTGGTTCAACAACAAAGTTAGGAAACTACTGCGAAAGCAAAGAGAGCTTCACTCCAAGTGTAAACGCAGCCAAAACCTCTCAGACAAACAGGAGCTAAACGATGTCAAAGTTAGCGTAAGGAGGGCTATGCGTGAAGCGTTCAGTGAATTCGAAAGTAAAATTCTATGTACCGACTTGACAGAAAATCCTAGGAAGTTCTGGTCTTACGTTAAATCAGTAAGTGGCTCGAAACAGCATATTCAGACACTCCGGGATGATGATGGCATTGAAACAGAGGATGACACGCGTAAAGCTGAAATACTAAACACCTTTTTCCAAAGCTGTTTCACAGAGGAAGACTGCACTGCAGTTCCTTCTATAAATCCTCGCACAAACGAAAAAATGGCTGACATCGAAATAAGTGTCCAAGGAATAGAAATGCAACTGGAATCACTCAACAGAGGAAAGTCCACTGGACTTGACGGGATACCAATTTGATTCTACACAGAGTACGCGAAAGAACTTGCCCCCCTTCTAACAGCAGTGTACCGCAAGTCTCTAGAGAAACGGAAGGTTCCAAATGATTGGAAAAGAGCACAGGTAGTCCCAGTCTTCAAGAAGGGTCGTCCAGCAGATGCGCAAAACTATAGACCTATATCTCTGACGTCGATCTGTTGTAGAATTTTAGAACATGTTTTTTGCTCGCGTATCATGTCGTTTTTGGAAACCCAGAATCTACTCTGTAGGAATCAACATGGATTCCGGAAACAGCGATCGTGTGGGACTCAACTCGCTTTATTTGTTCATGAGACCCAGAAAATATTAGATACAGGCTCCCAGGTAGATACTATTTTCCTTGACTTCCGGAAGGCGTTCGATACAGTTCCGCTCTGTCGCCTGATAAACAAAGTAAGAGCCTACGGAATATCAGACCAGCTGTGTGGCTGGATTGAAGAGTTTTTAGCAAACAGAACACAGCATGTTGTTATCAATGGAGATACGTTACAGACGTTAAAGTAACCTCTGGCGTGCCACAGGGGAGTGTTATGGCACCATTGCTTTTCACAATATATATATAAATGACCTAGTAGATAGTGTCGGAAGTTCCATGCGGCTTTTCGCGGATGATGCTGTAGTATACAGAGAAGTTGCAGCATTAGAAAAATGTAGCGAAATGCAGGAAGATCTGCAGCGGATAGGCACTTGGTGCAGGGAGTGGCAACTGACCCTTAACATAGACAAATGTAATGTATTGCGAATACATAGAAAGAAGGATCCTTTATTGTACGATTATATGATAGCGGAACAAACACTGGTAGCAGTTACTTCTGTAAAATATCTGGGAGTATGCCTGCGGAACGATTTGAAGTGGAATGATCATCTAAAATTAATTGTTGGTAAGGCGGGTACCAGGTTGAGATTCATTGGGAGAGTCCTTAGAAAATGTAGTCCATCAACAAAGGATGTGGCTTACAAGACACTCGTTCGACCTATACTTGAGTATTGCTCATCAGTGTGGGATCCGTACCAGATCGGATTGACGGAGGAGATAGAGAAGAGAGCGGCGCGCTTCGTCACAGGGTTATTTGGCAACCGTGATAGCGTTACGGAGATGTTTAGCAAACTCAAGTGGCAGACTCTGCAAGAGAGGCGCTCTGCATCGCGGTGTAGCTTGCTCGCCAGGTTTCGAGAGGGTGCGTTTCTGGATGAGGTATCGAATATATTGCTTCGCCCTACTTATACCTCCCGAGGAGATCACGAATGTAAAATTAGAGAGATTCGAGCGCGCACGGAGGCTTTCAGACAGTCGTTCTTCCGGCGAACCATACGCGACTGGAACAGAAAAGGGAGGTAATGACAGTGGCACGTATAGTGACCTCCGCCACACACCGTTGGGTGGCTTGCGGAGTATAAATGTAGATGTAGATGTAGATATATCTTGTGTGCGCGATACCATCGCCGTCTGTATATGTCTATATCGCTAGCCCATGACTTGTCACCTCGGTGTATATGAGCAAGATTTATCAGGTAGGAGAAGTAGTCTCTCAGAATGTTCGTTGATTATGCTGTTGCCTATGTGATGTAGTTAGTAATTTGATCCCTCCGTAATTAATATTTTGATTCCTCTGTAATTAACATCAAGGAAGTGTGAATAGCTAAGGTAAATGGCAGATGGTGGGACGTTGCATAACTGTCTTTCGCAGTAAGAATGTACGGTAAGAAATATTAAATATTGAATCCAGTGATTATAGACACTAGGAATCTTCAGTACTGTAAAATATGCGTTTCGTAGAAAACTTCAGAAAATTTGGAACTACTCGGAAAAAAATCGGTCCGCGCGATATCACAGAAATCATTACTTCCAATCAAACAGTACAAGGATGAGGGACATGTTTTCTTTTAATTGAGACCAATAGTTTGACGGAATAGAGCCTTTTTTATCATTTTTGGTAATAATTTAGATTAAGTAATCGTAAATATGGATGTAACAACATAGAGCAGATATTTCGGAAGCTCACTTACGATGGAAGTATATTAGATCTAATGTCAACAAATAATCCCGACCTTTGAGGTCGGGCATTTTGAAACGGGATTAGTGGTCATGGTGCAGTTGTGACAACAAAGGTTGCCAGAGTGCAAAGGGCTACTAAAACAAGTAGAAAGACTTATATGCTCAGTAAACTGGAGAAAGTGGCAGTTATATCGTATCTTGGGGAAAAACTTAAAACATTCATTTCTCGGCAAGAGCATGTAGAGAACTGTGTCTCAAGTTTAGAAGAACAGCTGACGAAGCACTGGATGGATTGGTACCTATTAGAACAGTTACTTGTGGCAGGTCCCTCCATATTACAGACTCAATAAAGAAGGTTCTAAAGAAACTACAATTATTCCACGACAAGTGTAAAACCAAGCGTAGGGTTATAGAAAGATATTTTATTCTCTAAAGGGAAATGCGCAAAATCTTCAGTGACTATCGTAGCAAAATATTACCGAAAAATCTCTAAAAAGTGAAAGCAATGATAGTCATACTTTAAGGATATTAGTGTCCCAAACGTTTATGGATGAAACAGGAACCGAAATTGCAAGGCAGAAGCAATGCTGAATTCCGTCTGTAGCTCTTCGTTTACTATGGAAGATCCAGGAGTACCGTCCCAGTTTGATTTCTGTTCCATTTACATATACTCACGTTAAGAGGCATGCGACTATTTTACAGATACGGAGCTTTTCCTATATATATGCAGTTCACACACTGCTATTGTGGCCGATGGAGACAAAATTTAGTCGCTTGATGTTCAGCAACTCAACTTTATTTACGCGTTTCGAGTAAACTCATCCTCAGAATATCGAGAAAGCGAGCCTCCTACAAACGTTATGGTGTCATGTGCAAGTACCAATATCAGAGTACTGTGATATTAGTACATGTTGCGTTTGAAAAAGCTTAATACAAAAATCTGAGGAGTATTTACGTGTGTCACGCAGTTACGAGGTCTTTACACTTTGACAACGTTGTGAGTCACACGATGTAAAGTCATTGCGTGGACTCACCATTACAGTACTTCACTCATCATTACGATTGTGAACACAAGCCTGCAGACAGGCGCAGATCCAAGGGGTGGACAGTGGTGGTCATGGTCCCCTTCCCCCCCCCCCCCCCCCCCCCCCCCGCAAAAAAAATTTTCGTTCACACGCTTGCGTAACTATAAACAACCCACCAGTGTACACGGTGGTAGTGCTAAGTAAAATATATTGATAACGGTGATGGTACACTTAGATTTTATACTGTATAAATTATGACTTTCAAATAGTGACAGTTTGTTACTTTTATAGTTAGTAACTGAAACCTGTATCTCTGAAATTTCCGGACGGACGCTTTTGAAGTGATGTACTTTACTAAACTGCAATTACTTGATAGCTAAGCTAAAGTGAAGAATTAGTTACTCAACTAAATATATTTATTATTATGAAAGAACATTCATATCTACATTGTTACTATTATTACCTATAAATCCTAAATATCCGTAGCACTTTGAAACCTGAGTGGTGTCGTGAGAAATGTGTGTGTGTTCGTGCGGGAAAGGGTGGGGGAGGGTGTTGCGGCCATAACAGTGGGCATGGGAAGTGCGCAATGAAACTAGTCTACATACTGAACAACAACAAATGCATCTGCGGTGTGCCGTCCCCCCGTCCCCCTTTAGAACTAAACGCTGGATCCCTGCCTTTATGCTGACTACAGCTATGTGAGCATAGAAATGAATGGGATACTATTTCTTTCAGTCGTTTCAACCCACGTTTGGGAAGTAGTCGGTCCTACCGTTTTTTTTTTTTTTTTGTTTTTTTGTTTTTTCCTTAGTGGAGGGTCTTTCTCTTCCTGTTCCGCCTTACTCTAGATTGTAGGTTCTAGCTGTGCACTCCTGAGCACTGTCGGATTTGTTATTGACAGAATGTGTGGTCAGCTTTTGAAAGACTATCTTTTGCTGGTTGGAATGTTCTCTGCGAGCAGCCACACCGCAAACCAATCCATTTGAGCTGGCCCTACTCACACCACTGAGAAGTGTCAAATGTTAAACACAGCTCATAATTTCTGGAATTCCTTGCTTTTTTCAACACGACTTTCCATTGTGCTTTATTAACCAAACGCTAACTCATAAATTTTTGATACATACTGATATATGTAACAATATAAGCACTTCATCAAACTGTTTCTTATGGGGGTTCATTTTCCCCATGACCAGCCACTCCACACTTTGATTTGCACCTCCTTGTCTAAAGTTCTCGTTCCTCACCTTGCCCCTGAGGGTGATGCCCAGCATGCGCCTCGGCACTGCGACTGTCAAAACCGAAGTTTATAGACCGTAATATGCAACTGGTGGGAGACAGATTTTTGGGTTCATCGAAACTGCCTTGTTGGTCAGGATGAATAGAAGCTTTCTGAATGCCACCCTGTTCAAAACTAACCTTCGTGGAATTTCTACCTTTTTCAGTGACAGATGTTGGCTAAGATTTATGACCAGCATAGATGCATTCGAAGATGATTTTAACAGCATGTGATTGGTAGGCCTACAAGTCGGTATGAATGGCGGGTCAATATACAAGATGCCTTGTCCAGGCCTTCATCCTCCACATCTCCAAGAGTACCTTGTACAGTACTTTAGGATGTGAGGCCAGAGGATAGCTGGGACCACCACCTGACACTCTGACTCTTCGGTGGACAGCAGAAGTATCTCCTGGTTGACCATGAGTCTGTGGAGTATGGAGAAGTAGGTCGTCAGCACTGTTCTGTAGATTTGTGCAGAGTGTCCAGTCCTGTCTTGCAGATTTTGCATAGTGTCCAGTCCTGCACTCTGAATCTAAGCATCTTTTGGGAAGTCATTAAAATTTGTGCAGCTTGTCCGTAATGTTTTAATTGAGTTGTAAACTGACCTTATCTATCTGATAATCAGGACGTATCTCTAGATGCGGCAGTATGTCAACACTGCGTTGTTAATAGCGGTCCCAAAGCCTTTAGTTCAATTCTAGTTTTTCAGAAAAATCTCCCACGGCTGTAGCCGTGGCGCCCTTTTTTCACTAGTATGTTTCTTTGGGGACCAAAGAGTGAAATTAACGGCCTATGGCTCGTGCAATTTCTTGATGTTATAAACAACAGTCGTGCATCGTTTTGTATTTGGCTATAATTCACTTGTGCCACTGTTAGCATTCAAGATGCATATGCAATCAGATGCCCGTAACATCAGGAAACTTACACGACGTCGTGAGACCTGTCCCAAACAGCGAAGCGTCTATAGCCAGGGCTGAATGTTTGCCTGGCGTAATAAATTTTTTTAGCTGTAAGAACGTTCCCTTTTTTCAAAGATGAATAAGAGGGTGTGATACCTGCACAGCATTTGATGTAAATTTTCACAGTAATTTATCTTATCAAGAAAACGAGTTCTTTCAAATCTTTGACTGTAGGCAGATTTTCAGTTGCTTCAACGGAGTTGGCGTTGACATGAGACCATCTTTACCCAGTATGTGGCTGAGATATTGAACACTTGGTTAGGAAAAACCACAATTATTCAACTCTCTTTTGAGATAAGTCCATTACTTAGCTGTTCTCAGCTGTTGACTTCTTGTGTCTAGGTAGACCTAGTGACGATAATGTCATTTAAATAGTTTTCAGATTGTGATAACCCCTGAATAAGTGGCTCCAAACGTATTTGAAATACTGCAGGAGATCCTGAAACACTAAAAGGTACGGTATTAATGGCAGGGGGAATTCGGCCACATGGTGCAATTCTTTCTATTTGACGCCACTTCGATTACATTCGCGTTGATGAAGATGAGATGAAATGATTCGTATGGCATTATCGGCTGAGAGATCCCGACTGGGGTTGTTCGGTCGCCACACCAAAAGACGTATCGATTACCATAAACCACTTTGATTCTGCGTCTAAGGGTTACCACACGTGTCAGCTAAATCTTTCTGACAATAGAACTGGACTCATGATAATTTCGCTAGTAGCTCTTCCGGATGTGGAATCGGATAAACATCGAGATTATAGTGAGCATTGATAGATACTTTAAAATCGATGTAAGTAAAAATTATGCTGCTGAGCTTTTTCGTTACGAATATGGAGTTTACCAACTGCCTAAATGTTTATGATACACACACTTAAAAGGTTTGTGCACAGTCCAGATTAGTTTAAAAAATCAGACTGTGCCTTATCCCTTACATAAAACAAAATTAGTTGAAAACAAATAAGTCGCCAGGTCGGGATGGAATCCCAGCCCGGTTTTACAAAGACTTCTCTGCGACACTGACCCTTTCTTAGCTTGCATTTATCGTGAATCTCTAGCCCAGCCCAAAGTCCCAAGCGACTGGAGAAAAGCGTAGGTGCCTTTTGTATATAAGAAGGCTAAAAGGACGGACTTGCAAAATTACAGACCAATATCGTTAACATAGATTTGCTGCAGAACTCTAGTAGATAATCTGAGTTCGAATACAATAAACATCTAAGAGACCGAAAAGCCTATGTCTACGAGTCAGTACGGCGGCGCTCATGTGAAACTCAGCTTGCCCTTTTCTCACATCATGTACTACGAACTATGGATGGAGGGCAACTGGCAGATTTCATACTCCTAGATTTCCGGAGCGTCTGACACGGTAGCCCGCTGCAGACTGCCAACGAAGGTACGAGCGTGTGGAATATATTCACATATGAGTGGCTCGAAAACTCGGCGGCGAGCGTTCATCAGAGACAAGAGTATCGTCAGGAGTGCCCAATGGAAGTGTGACAGAACGGCTGATGTGTACGTAAAACATCTAAATCATTAATCTGATTGCCGGCAGACATTATGTTAAATGAGTCTTGTATTTGATATCCGCAATAGGCAGATGAATCCAAACAATAAATGTGAAGAAACTGCAAAAGTGTTGTTGGTCTACGTTCCTGTTTGTAGGCAGCGTCGTCTGTTACTTAGCATTTCAAAGCAACAGGCTGATTAATGTGCGTTACGAGGCGCTGTTTAGTTGACAGGAAAGGCCAGTATCTTTCTGCGTTAACTAGCTACATCTACTCCTGCTTGAAAATACACATCCGCTTTGTCGATGGCCATTGACGTCATCAGTTTGAGTGAAGTTTTAGTATCAGCTGACGGCACTAGCCTGATGTACAGTGTCGTATCGCGCCATGGCGAAGACCGTGGGCAACTCTGACAACAGTGGCCACATGCAAACTCTTGTTGAAAGCAAAACATGTAGCACTCCACAGTGCTTTCTGTGACTGCAACATTAAAGGTAGGGTTTCCATCTTTCCGCTACACTTTGCTACCTGCCACTGCGATAACTAACGCTACTACTACCTCTAAATTTTCTATCTACACACTGTCGCATTTCTTCTTGAGCCAACACTGAGGAGGAATTTTTTATTATATTACTTATCGACTTATTTGCGCCTTGGCATGTTACTACGAAGAACACGACCAAAATGCACCATAACTATTCGCTGCTAGCTACAAACTGCCTTTCCTCGTTCCATCAAGTGCCTCGTTTTGCCAGGTCAGCACCATTTGGTGCTATAATCACGCCATGTGACCTTCAGCTTCCTGTGCACGACTGGCAACGTACTTCCGCACTTCCACTCATTTCCATCGAGTTGTTATTACATTACGATACTTTGTCTATCTGCCCCTTTAGTTTTGTAGAGAAGTGTACGTCGGGAAGTTATTATCTCTCCGTTTCTCAAATATTTTATTTACTGTCAGCGTATTATCTGAGCAAGATCCTCCTTTCGTAAGCCCATTTTGAACTTGAGATAACTGGGCCCCTGGTATGAGTCGCAAGCGAGCATTAAGTATTTTAGCACATAGTTTGTATTCTGTGTTCGGGATGCTTACTACCTGGTAAATTTTTGTGTTGGACTTGTTTCCTTGCTCGAAGATTGATACTATATTTGCTATCATCCACTGCTCCTTCATCCAATTTCCAATTTATGAAATGCAGAAAGTGATATTTAAATAGCATTTTTAATGCTTCTTCCAACTCGTGTATATTTATGGTACCTACGGCCTTTTCCATCATACCCTACTCTTCCTACATCTAATTCTCGTTGCAACAAAGGTTTTTATAGCATTTCACCCAATCGTCAATTACTATTCTATCGATATTCACATTACCTCTTTCCGACTTATTGAGGTTTCTCAACAATACATAAGAAAAGTCCATACGTCCATGGTCATAATTTTCTGTTTGGGTGAAAAATCTATTCCAGCGGCCCCATTATGTAGTCATGATTGCTTTAGCTTTGTTTAATGGTTTTCTGTATTGTTCTCGAGATTCTTCTGAACCACTTTGTATATTCAAACAAGCTTTTTTTAATGCCTCTTTTTATTTCGGTATTACATATCCTTAAACGTTTCTTATATTGATTTATTCTACTTTTCCTTGACTCCTCGTAGCCGTTATTATAGTGCATTGTCTGATGGTGTTACTGTATCTATGTCTTCTGCTGTTATATTTAGTCAGTCATCTTTGGAAAATATCTCATATACTGTAGTAGTCCTATCTTGTTCTCGCTGTCTTTTCACCGTTTACCTTTGTACTGTTTTTCATACGTCTTTCCAAAAGAATCGTTTTACAAACAAGTACAAAACGATCTGTAGAGGTCACATCTCATATAGATTCGTACATCTCATACCATTTCCTTGGTTTTTTCATTGACCGTTACGTAGTCTATTGCTGATCTCAGTCCTCTGACCCTCCAAGTATAATTGTGTATTTCTCTTTTTCTGACAATTATATTTGTGATCTTTTTTATTTGTGTGATGTACTGCGAAATCTCCATATTTTGACGATGTCCTATCATCAGCTGACTTTAGGGAACGTTATCTGCTAGAAATTATTGTCGACTAGAAAGCACTTTTAACACTCCTAAATCAACGTCAGATGCACATTGCGCAGCTGATGGGTCAATGCTTAATTCACGTTGTCCGGCAGAAGCTATTTCAAATGGCTAGCCTATTTAAAGAACCTAGCTTAAACAAATCTCAGAATTTGCTAGCCCCATCTTCCTAATTAGGAATTAGACGCACAGCTACATTCGGAGTAAGACGTATTGCACAGTACGGCCAACAAGGATTTAAACGACTGGTTCCTTTTTTTAAGACACTAGTTGAAACTTAATCTAGCAACAACTACTAATTTGCGTCTTAGTAAGAGTGAACAAGAAACTACATTGGCGTTGAAAGACAAGCTACGAGGGTAATCCCAAAAGTAAGGTCTCCTATTTTTTACAAGTACATAGACCTGTTTATTTCTACAATGGTTACCATCAGATTACAGCTTGAACATTTAGCTATTTTACGACATAATCACCATTTCTGTCACTGCAGTTTTGTAGAAGCTGTGGCAGCTTTTGTATGCCCATGTCATACCAGCTTGCCGCCATGCTGTTCAGAAAGTTATAAACCTGTTCTTTCACTTCTTCGTAGGAGCTGAATCGCTGGAACCACAATTAACGCTGACAGGTACTATGAGACTCTGAAAAAACTCAAACCGGCAATTCAGAACCGCAGAAAAGAAATGTTGAGCAAGGGCGTACACATTCCCCATGACAACGCTCGCCCACACATCGCTCGGCAAACCGTTGCTCTCCTGCAACAGTTTCAGTGAAACATAATCACCCACCCACCCTATAGTCCTGAATTGGCGGCCAATGACTATCACCTGTTCCCTAGGTTAAAAGAACATTTGGCCGGAAAACGATTCAGCTCCAACGACGAGGTGAAAGAAGAGGTTCATAACTTTCTGAACAGCATGGCGGCGAGCTGGTATGACATGAACTCATCCTCCCGCACAGGCCATGAAGGCCCAAATGTACCGACCGGCCGCCGTGTCATCCTCAGACCACAGGCGTCACTGGATGCGGATATGGAGGGGCATGTTGTCAGCGCACCGCTCTCCCGGCCGTATGTCAGTTTCCGAGACCGGAGCCGCTACTTCTCAATCAAGTAGCTCCTCAGTTTGCCTTACAAGGGCTGATTACGCCCCGCTTGCCAACAGCGCTCGGCAGACCGAATGGTCACCCATCCAAGTGCTAGCCCAGCCCGACAGCGCTCAACTTCGGTGATCTGACGGGAACCGGTGTTACCACTGCGGCAAGGCCGTTGGCCTGGTATGACATGAGCATACAAAAACTGCCACAGCGTCTACAAATATGCATCTACAGAAATGGTGATTATGTCGAAAAATAGTTAAATGTTCAAGTTGTAAACTGATGTAAACCATTGTAGAAATAAACAGGTCTATGTACTTATAAAAAAAAAAGGAGACCTTACTTTTGGGATTACACTCGTATTAAGTTATAAAAGCTGCCTATGTAATGTGGAATTGACTACTAGATGTCAAGAGAGGTGTATCTGCAAGTATAAAAGGTGGCGGGGAATAACGTGCTGTCAGTAGAGAAGCAGTAACACCAGAGCAGGTCGGGCAGGAGAGATGAGTGACTTCAAACGTCGACTGGCCACTGGATGTCACCTGTGAGACAAATTCACCAAGGACGTTCCAACCCTTCTAAAGCTACCCAGATCGACTGTTGCTGATGTGAATGTGAAGGGGAAAGGCGAAGGAACAACTGCAGGTAAACCGGGACCAGGCACATCTCTTATACTGACAGACAGCGACCATTGATCATTGCAGAGGACGGCTGTAAAAAATCACGTGAAATCAGCGGAAGAAATCACTGTGAATTTCAAAGTGATAATAGCAGTTTAGATAGCATAATGACTGTACGTAGGAAGTTAAAAACAATGGGGTACAATGGTCGAGCAGCTTCTCAAAAGCCACAAGTTTCTGTAGTTAAAGCTAAGCGATGTAAAGAGCGACGCTACGAGGCAGTGCATGACTGGAAACCAGTAATTTGGAGTGATGAATCCTGCTATACCCTGGCAATCCGATGGAAACGAATGTTTGACGATTGCTTAGAGAACGTTTCCTGTTATGATGTGAAGTGCCAGCAGTGACGTACAGTGGAGGTGGTATTACGGAACGAGGGCGATTTAGAGGTTATGTTGTGGTCCCCTCATTGCGCCGAAGAAAATGTTAATTGCAGAACGATATGGACTCATTTTACAGTAGGAGAACAGCTCAGAGACAATGATTGTATCAGCCTGACCATGCAACTTGTCATAAAGCAGCATCCATGAGGCAATGATTTTGGATAACAGCATTCCTGAAATAGCTGACTTGCCAGAGTCCGGACTTGAAACGAACTCAACATCTTTGGCATAAGTTAGAACTTCGACTTTGTTCCAAATCCCAACGTCCAACATCAATAACTTCTCTGTTTTGGGCTCTCGGAGACAGAATGAGCTGCCATTCATCCATAGACATGCCGACAAATGGTTCAAATGGCTCTAAGCACTATGGGACTTAACATCTGAGGTCATCAGTCCCCTAGACTTAGAACTACTTAAACCTAACGACATCACAGACATCCATGCCCGAGGCAGGATTCGAACTTGCGACCGTAGGAGCAGCGCGCTTTCGGACTGAAGCGCCTAGAACCGCGCGGCCACAAACGGCCGGCTACATGCCGACACATCATTGAAAATATCCCCAGTAGAGTTCAAGCCGTCATTAAAGGCGAAGAGTGCACACATCCCATAGTAATCTCCACTGATAGGTGCCTGGGGACTTTTGTAAACCACTTCGTATATAGGACTACCAGGAAACAATAAAAAAGCGGACTGAAAAGGAGATATTACGAGCCGTGCAAAATAGCAGGAACCGTTGTTCCAAGTTTGCTTCGAATAATCAAAAACTAAAACCCCGGGGGGTTTGACAACTTTGGCGTGATTATCAGCTTTGTTGAAGTTATTGGCCGAACATTGTTCCACTCTGCCCTGCAGGTCGATCTGCTGCGAACCACGTATCTTGTGGAAACCAACATTGACTTTAAGTCGGGGGCCGAAAATGCCGTAGAAAGCGGAGGTTACGACAGGAAATAACGAGAGCTCAAATCAGAATCAATGAACAAACACACAACACACTATCAGGCTTCTAAACCAAAGTCCAGATCCATAAGAGCGAAGTAAGGGTTCTATTAGAAGACCGCCGTAACTAAGGCTTTAATGACGAGGTTGGGTGTTTATTTGCATTACAGACTATGCCATGCCCATGTGACGTGTTAGCCGTGTCCACTGGACTCACGGCTGTCTAAGGTGGAGCTATGCGCCAATCTTTTAAGTACTTCATACTTTTAGATTGTTGGGACATTAGATGCTTTTCATCAATATTATTCAAAAGCCTACGTATTAATAATCGACATAGGCGTTCTAAAGGTCTTTGAGAATTGCCTACACCTCCACTGCATCAAGTGCTTTATGACAGTCGCTGAATGTAAGGCGTATGATAAAACGAATGCCGGACATTTGCCACGCCGGACATTTGCCACGGCCGACATTTGCCACACTTGCCCCTTCGCCAGGTAGCGATCCCTCAGGTAAAGGACGCCCTTCCTCGTACTTTTTCTGTCCGCTTTCAAACCGCCGTCTCCACATCTTACTCGATACAACCAGTACGTAAGGGACTTCTTCTTCGATATCTTGGCTAAATACAGAACTTCTTTTCCGAAATCGAAATATTAATAACTTTTGGGAAACGAAAGCAATACCGACGATTACGTTAGTATGTAATTAGTTCTGCCAAGAATGAATATAGATCCCCCTGTCTGTACGGTAGCTTCCTTTCACGCTTACTGATTGCGATAGAAACAGTTCATCGCCATGGGAGCAACAAGAAAGGAACGATGTAAAGAGAATGAGAATGAACGCTAATCATTTCTTTTTGATTACTGCATTTGTGCCTACTTTAATTACTACAACTGCATGCCCAAAAGACAATAAGGAAAGAAGAAATGGGTCTGAGAATGTTTGAAAAGAAGAATGGCATATTCCATATTAATTTACTCTCTAAAATGCGTTATCCCTTGCGGCGAAACATTAGTTGATAAAGTGTAGCGGGACAATGTTCGAAACATGGCTGAAAATACGTTCATTAAATACAGATAAGAACATCTATGACTGACATGTCATCTAAAGTCGACGTACAATTTTAAAATGTTAGAAATAAGGAAATGAAGTAATATAGAATGTTTGGCTTGTAACGTACGTTGTTGTTCTACATTGTTTAGCTCTGGTATTTACAGGGTCACAGAGAAAGCATCCTAGGTTTTGGAGGGAAAAGCCGTAATTGTAATGATGTGCACTACAACAAAAACAAGAAGCACAACTTAAGGAAAAATAATGTAATGTGTGTTCCAGCTCACACGTGACATTGAAGCAGATAGTTCCTGTGATTTAGTATGGGCAGAGTTATATTCGACAACCCGGTCTCAGATGAAACAGTTGCTGAACAGTTCAAAGAAAACTCGAGTCTCATCACAAATAGGTACCCTACTCATACAATTATAGTTGGCAGTGACTTCAATCTACCTTCCGTATGTCGACAAAAATACATTTTCAGACCCTATTGTAGATAGAAAACAACTTCCGTAATGGTTATAAATGCTTTTTTTAAAATTATTTTGAACAATTACTTCGCGACGCAATTCAAATTGTAAATGGTTACGAAAACACACTTTACCTCTTAGCCACAAATAATCCTCAGCATCACGACGGATACAGGGATTAGTGAACACACAATCGAAGCGAGGCTCAATTCTGTAACAAAGAAATTCACCAAAACTAGACGCGAAATATATCTATTTATAAAAGCAAGTAAAAATTAGGTTGACGTCTTTCTAAGAGACAGCGTCCAATCCTTCCAAACTATGTAAGTGAAGACCATATGTGGCTTAAGTTCAAAGTAATAGTATCAATAGCACTCGAGAGATTCATACCAAATAAATTATTAATAAGAGACGGAACTGATCCCTCATGGTACACAAAACAGGACAGAAAGGTGCCGCAGGAGCACCGAAAAAGGCAAGTATAATTTAGACGAACGCAAAATCCCTAAGATCGGCGAAGTTTTACTGAGGCTCGAAATTTAGTGCAGATTTCAATGCGAGATGCATTTAATAGATTCCACAACGAAACTCTCTCTATAAAAGTGGCGGAAATTCCAAAGAGATTCTGGTTCTATGTTAAGTAAAATAGCGGAAAGGCTCAGTAAGCGATGAGGAGGAGGAGGAGGAGGAGGGGGAGACAAGGGACCCAACCCTTCGGAGCAGGTGAAATCGTGGCAAATGTCCGGCGTGGCAAATGTCCGCACATCTGATAAAACCTCCTGAAAGATTAAAATTATCTATCGGACCTTTGTCTTTCGCGTGCCAGGTCCCATTTTTATTCTTGAAAGTTTCAAATCAGAATGAAAAATGATTCAGGATGTATGTTGATATGATTCTATGGTCGTTCGAAGAAGAAGCAGCACAGCGTTTAGCACACTCCGCTGACTTTCGGGAGAACAACGGTTCAAGCCCCGTCCGGCCAGCCACGTGTATGTTTTCCGTGATTTCCCTACATTGCTCCAGGCAGGTCGTTTGGTTGGTAGATTTGGGAGGAGGGGACCCAGCAGCGAGGTCATCTGCCCCATCGGATTAGAGGAAGATGGGAAAGGAAGTCAGCTGTGCCCTTTCGAAGGATTCATCCCAGCATCTGCATCAAACGATTTAGGGAAATTACGGAAAACCTAAATCAGGATGGACGGACGCGGGTTTGAACTTTCGTCCTCCCGAATGTGAGCCCAGTGTGCTAAACGCTGGACCACCTCGCTAGTGCTCCAGGCAGCATGGCTCCTTTGAAACAGAGCACCACCGGTATCCTTCCTCATCATTTCGTAATCTGTGCTTGCGTTTCGTCTCTAAAGACATCGTTGTCCACAAGATGTTTAACTCTAACCCTCCTTACTTCAAGAGAAGCTGGTATACTAGTGAAACTCCATCTGCATATGTGTATAACGCTATCCGATGGTTTTTGTAAAATGGTTCAAATGGCTCTGAGCACTATGGGACTTAACATCTGAGGTCCCCCTACTACTTAAACCTAACTAACCTGAGGACGTCCCACACATCCATACCCGAGGCAGCATTCGAACCTGCGAGCGTAGTGGTCGCGCGGTTCCAGACTGAAGCGCCTAGAACCGCTCTGCCATAACGGCCGGCTGATTTTTGTCACCTCGGTGTATAGCCACCGAATATTTTACGCTTTACGGGTATTCTCGTAGAACGTGCATTTTTGTTCAAAAATTTGCACTGGCTGGGAATCGAGGCCACCTAAGCAAGCGCAATCTGTCAAAGAGTCACACTGCCCCTTGAAACAAACGTTGCCTTCTGTTTAGGCTGTTAAAGATGTTCAGAAAACTTGAAAGGTGATTTTCTCGAGAATGTTTGAGAGTCACATTGCACTGCTTTGGTGCAGTGATATTTGAGTTCTGTACTTCGCGTACCATAAATGTAAAAAACTACGAAAATCCAATTGCCGTGTGGTATCCTTGTAAATCGAGTGGATGTGACCTATTTGTTGCAAGTAGATCCAGTACGTTTCTCTAGCGACTGGCTGACTCAACAACTGCTCAAATTAATTTTTTAAAACTTGGTTTTGTGAAGTGTTACAAGGGTTTTCGTCCCACTTCGAACAAATATCCGACATCAGCAACGCTGTGTATGACTGAATTTATTCTTGAATATTTAAGGCATTCTGTCACTGGAATTCTGACAGGCGCTAAGTTTGTCGCTGGGCACTATTTCAAGCTTATGTCACTCAGGGTTCACTAAACCCTTGGTTCAACAAAACCAGACAGGTGATAGGGGTATCGAAAGTGAGTACTCTGAGATAGCGAATCAAAGGTCATAAAAGTTAGCTCAAGCGCGGAGAGGTGGGGAATGTACAAGGTGGACATACGAATACAAATACTGTCTTATCTTTCGAGACAAATGCAAGCAACTGCCTATCGACAAAACAAAAACCGGCCACAGAATGTGTACACAGAGACAGTTGGGTAATGTGGACATCCGTAGCGAGTGATGGGGACTCAGCCGGCCGCGGTGGCCGAGCGGTTCTAGGCGCTCAGTCCGGAACCGCGAGACTGCTACGGTCGCAGGTTCGAATCCTGCCTCGGGCATGGATGTGTGTGATGTCCTTAGGTTGGTTAGGTTTAAGTAGTTCTAAGTTCTAGGGGCCTGGTGACCTCAGATGTTAAGTCCCATAGTGCTCAGAGCCATATGAACCATTGATGGGGACTCATTTACTGATCTCTGATTACGTGCAAAGCCACGACGGGACCAATGTGACGGGTACAGGGTATTGATCATTCTTTCACGCATTTCAAAGCCATCCTCCAACAGTTTGCCGTCTGATCTCTTCTTCATATGTCGATAGTTTTTGTGTCCCATTGTCGTAAATGTATTTCAGTTCATCTTTTTGGCATTCTAGTCTTTAGTTATTTTGTTATAAGGCTATTTCTTGTCATAGAAGGTAAAAAAAAGTCTCAGCTTATATCACTTTCCTCATGGCTTTGTGCATTCAGACCGTTAGTATACCATTTCAGTTCTCTATGCTTCTTTATTAGCCGTATCATTCTGACCTAAAGGATTAGTAACTTTCCATGAGGTTCCAGGATTGCAATCAGAAGTCATCGACATCTTGCTACGATATTTCTAACGACGACTATTCAGCCACATGCCTGTAAGTGTTACACTGGAGATTGCTTGTTCATGCGCTGAGTTTATACCACAAATTGGCATAACCATGATATTACATGATCGACTTCTATCGAATTAAGGTCTGCAGAGTTAAGATTCAGTTGTCAAAATAATAAACTTAACTGGGGCAAGACGTGTCATTAGGTGTCAGATACTTTTTTTTGAAGATTTTAAATGAATCAACGCGCCTTACGCCTTATCCATTAACAAGATCTTTTGCCAAATGTATTTCCACTGATTTCTTAAGTTGTGAATCTCAGAAGGATCTCGTCGTAGTCAAAATCTCCGTGCGGAATAATCCATAGAATATCCTGTGGAGGGACATTGCCATGGTATTCTGTATTCTCCAGTCTTCCACAAACCCAGATCATCCTTTACTAGGCCGAGAAGAGCACAGGTCTTTGTAGATTTTGTGCAGAGGGCTTTCGGAATTGCAGCAAGACGACGTCGACATATTGCCACGACATTTCTGTTAGCAACCATAAAGACGTCTTCAGGTAAGTTTTGCACTGAAAATTGCTGGTCTGCTAAAGGCCTACGTGGCGATACGTTGGACGCACCTTACGTGCAGTGTACCATTTGCCACATTGCCATGGTATTCTGTATTCTCCAGTTTTCCACAAACCCAGATCATCCTTTACTAGGCCGAGAAGAGCACAGGTCTTTGTAGATTTTGTGCAGAGGGCTTTCGGAATTGCAGCCAGACGACGTCGACATATTGCCACGACATTTCTGTTAGCAACCATAAAGACGTCTTCAGGTAAGTTTTGCACTGAAAATTTCTGGTGCACATCGCTGAGTTTATACTAAAAATTGGCGCAGATGAAATCTTTTGTCATGTTAACATAAACAAAGACGGTTATGGAAACCCTTCAGAGAAAAACTACGTATATGCTTTACCTCCTTTACCCAGGTCAAAGATCGATCTCCTTTAGGACTCGAACATGAATTAACTGAATGTTTAGAACGAAAAAGCTTACATGTTAACATATGTTGGGGCCAATGTAACAGCGGAGCTTTCGTGTGAGAAAGATTCAACTCGCAATTGAAACTTAGTTCTTAAAGGGGCTGTGAGTTATAATCACGAAACCGTCCCGTATTACAGAAATGTTGACAACATCTACCAAGTTTTAGCCACAACGTGCTACTGTTGCATTTAAAAACTGCTTCCGGAAGTACTTTCGAGGTAACGCTAAAGGCTCTAAACTCAGCGAGCTGGGCTGAAAAGATGTGACGCAATCTCTGTACGTTTAAGAAACAACCATTGAAGTTCTTAAGGCTCTGATAAACATAATTTTTACGAGTCATAGATGTAATGAATGAACCGTCGGAATAGATCCTAAATCCTACAACTCTGTCGTTCAACGTAAAGTACTAGAAAAAAAAATCTGTGTAGTACATAAGGCCGCGTGTTTGAGAGTAAGAAGGTAGCAGGCGCGTATGATCTCTTAGAAACATAAGCTAACATCAAAGGATCATTCAATAAACAGCTTGACGAAATCTTCTACACCATTGGAAGATAGCATATCTAGTGCAAATTCTCAAACAAATGAATAAATAAAAATAGCAAAGAAGCGCTTCGACGAGGTTACTGAGCCGGCCGGGGTAGCCGAGCGGTTCTAGGCGCTACAGTCTGGAACCGCGCGACCGCTACGGTCGCAGGTTCGAATCCTGCCTCGGACATGTATTTGTGTGATGTCCATAGGTTAGTTGGGTTTAAGTAGTTCTAAGTTCTAGGGGGCTGATGACCTCAGAAGTTAAGTCCCATAGTGCTCAGAGCCATTTGAGGTTACTTAGGACAAGAGGCTTAAAGTGCCCATAATTAGAATGAAAAATACACTTCAGTTACTCAATTTATGATAATATTTATATGTGGAACCAAACAACTTGTTTTAAGGAATGGAATAAGTTATAGTTGTATACAGAGTAATGGAGCCTTTGCTCGCTTAACTTATCGTTATACATACACCAACAAAACCTTTTCTGCACCTCTTTATTTCGAAATGCATGACACAGAAAACAAAAATTGACTCTGCAGCATGCACATACAATTATTTGCAACGAGTCCAGACCACAAACAAAAAAAAATTGTGTAACGACAGAGTCGTCTGTTTTCCTTGGTTAGTTCTTCTCAGCACTCAGTACGTGTTCGAACGTCCCATTTCTCGGTTACAGGCTTAAGACCGTCGTGTCGTACCATCGATGAGATCGTCAAGCCAGCCTTGGTCCAAATTGTCCCCCAGTTAAATTGCGATTCTGCGTAGGTCACGCAGAGTACCTGGTCGTTGTCTACGTCCAAAACCATGCCGTTTCAGTCGATCCCACACTTATTCGATTGGGTTCATGTCTGGGGAACATGCAGACCACTCCAGTGTAGTGGGTCTAGCTTGCTGTGTTCACGAGGTCATTCATCATCATGAAAGTGTCAGCAAAATGCTGGCGATACGGGTCCACTATTGGTTGGAGAATTTCGTTCCTGTAATGTAGAGTAGTGAGAGTGCCCTCAACAACCACGGAGGTGTACGGTTGTCTCATGTAATACAATCGCTGTACATCACTCCAGTACTACCTTGTTACACATGTGGGACACAGTGTTGAAGGCGTAGGGTATTAGTGGGCTGTATCCAAACATACTACCTGCAGTTATCAGGGTGCAAATGGACCCGAGTTTCGTCTGTAAACAACACCCGACATCAATCCTGGGGTGTCCATTCTGCATGATGTCCTGGCTATTTGTAATGGAGTCAATGGAGTTGCAGTGTATGACGTTGTGCTCACTATAGTCATATTGAAGGGAGATTCCCGTTTTGCAATCGTCTCCTGACGATATGATGCGACACATGACATCCTGTAGCCTCTTCGAACTCCGAATTCAACTCTGGAGCACTCAGCCCACATTTCCTTTGACTCAAAAACCGTAGAACATCGATAATCCTGTGCAGCTGTCGAACATGGACGGTCTTTGCGGTGTACTTCTTCTACGCTACCTGTCAATTGGAACAGATTCCATATCCGCATCACATCACCTTGACTCTGGTGCAGTCATTGAGCAACTTACATGTTTGAGAGGTCTTCTGCGCGCAATTTTATAATGCGGACCCAATCACTGCTCGCGATTGTCATTCGTGGCATGGTGTATGTTCACTCTAATGTTCCACAAACATCTCTAATGTGTCCCTACTGGTGATTCACTATTAACTGAAACACTTGCGGAGTTCGACATGTAGGTAACACTCTTGATAACTGTGTGTACGTTTACGAACAACATTAGTTGTGATCTTCCAATCAGTACAGAAACAATCACACAATAGCAGCGTATCTAACGAGATATCAGGGTAGTGCAAAATTTTTGTTGATGTGTATAACATAATTATTTTCAGAGCATGAAGTACTTTGAAAAATATAGTTGAAGAAGGAGATAATACTTATTTCAAGAAGAACTAGAAACATAAAAACACTGATATTGGAAGAGTATTCAATCATTAGCGTTTTGAGCCTTTTGCTGTAGAAATAGACATTAATGGAAAATAAAATGTAACAGTGACAATATACAGGGAAGAAGCTTGTAGTTTTGATTATTGTCTGAAACAACTTGATGCATGACTAACCTTCTTGGCTTCTAAACAGAATGAGATTAAGGGTAGATTTAATTTAATTTTTTGAGATATACCTGTTCTAGAGCTACACTCTTGGAAATGGAAAAAAGAACACATTGACACCGATGTGTCAGACCCACCATACTTGCTCCGGACACTGCGAGAGGGCTGTACAAGCAATGATCACACGCACGGCACAGCGGACACACCAGGAACCGCGGTGTTGGCCGTCGAATGGCGCTAGCTGCGCAGCATTTGTGCACCGCCTCCGTCAGTGTCAGCCAGTTTGCCGTGGCATACGGAGCTCCATCGCAGTCTTTAACACTGGTAGCATGCCGCGACAGCGTGGACGTGAACCGTATGTGCAGTTGACGGACTTTGAGCGAGGGCGTATAGTGGGCATGCGGGAGGCCGGGTGGACGTACCGCCGAATTGCTCAACACGTGGGGCGTGAGATCTCCACAGTACATCGATGTTGTCGCCAGTGTTCGGCGGAAGGTGCACGTGCCCGTCGACCTGGGACCGGACCGCAGCGACGCACGGATGCACGCCAAGACCGTAGGATCCTACGCAGTGCCGTAGGGGACCGCACCGTCACTTCCCAGCAAATTAGGGACACTGTTGCTCCTGGGGTATCGGCGAGGACCATTCGCAACCGTCTCCATGAAGCTGGGCTACGGTCCCGCACACCGTTAGGCCGTCTTCCGCTCACGCCCCAACATCGTGCAGCCCGCCTCCAGTGGTGTCGCGACAGGCGTGAATGGAGGGACGAATGGAGACGTGTCGTCTTCAGCGATGGGAGTCGCTTCTGCCTTGGTGCCAATGATGGTCGTATGCGTGTTTGGCGCCGTGCAGGTGAGCGCCACAATCAGGACTGCATACGACCGAGGCACACAGGGCCAACACCCGGCATCATGGTGTGGGGAGCGATCTCCTACACTGGCCGTACACCACTGGTGATCGTCGAGGGGACACTGAATAGTGCACGGTACATCCAAACCGTCATCGAACCCATCGTTCTACCATTCCTAGACCGGCAAGGGAACTTGCTGTTCCAACAGGACAATGCACGTCCGCATGTATCCCGTGCCACCCGACGTGCTCTAGAAGGTGTAAGTCAACTACCCTGGCCAGCAAGATCTCCGGATCTGTCCCCCATTGAGCACGTTTGGGACTGGATGAAGCGGCGTCTCACGCGGTCTGCACGTCCAGCACGAACGCTGGTCCAACTGAGGCGCCAGGTGGAAATGGCATGGCAAGCCGTTCCACAGGACTACATCCAGCATCTCTACGATCGTCTCCATGGGAGAATAGCAGCCTGCATTGCTGCGAAAGGTGGATATACACTGTACTAGTGCCGACATTGTGCATGCTCTGTTGCCTGTGTCTATGTGCCTGTGGTTCTGTCAGTGTGATCATCTGATGTATCTGACCCCAGGAATGTGTCAATAAAGTTTCCCCTTCCTGGGACAATGAATTCACGGTGTTCTTATTTCAATTTCCAGGAGTGTATACTGATGTCCATTGCCATTTCATGTAATCTATTACTACGCAATACAATTTACAACAATAGTTGTGGAAACCAGCAGCACTTCTAATATTCACATTTTTATGGACATGCTAGATTGCAGACTTGTACTTAAATTAGAAGAAAAAGGAATTGAAGACTTGAAGTATTTACGAAATAAAGACTTAAATAATGTGCACATCAGAGTTGGCATCAATTAAAAGCATAAAAGTTTTATAATTTACACAAGCTACCTACCTTGAAAACTGTTATACTAAAAAATTAACCTAAAAATTAGATTAAATGTTCTGCAGAATAAGCATCAATGCGTATCTAGGATTTAAGAGTTAAACCAAATTATGAACTGAAACGTAAAATTCTAGAGAAAATCACAACTGAATGAAAATACATGTCTTACCAAAGAATGACCTAAACCTCAAAATCCCTTGGATTCCATCAGAATTTCACGATTTGTGTCGTTTTTCTTTAGAAGAAATAACCCAGAACTCACAAAAATATCCTACTTTCAATCTTCTCATTCACCTCACTGCTAAGAAAAATAACTACATGAGCAGAGAAATTACCCTTTTAGGTATAATATATACACTATTATTTATTTATAAAGAATTCCAAGAATTTGACAACCAGCAAAAACATTGACTTTGGTAAACATATCTTATTTTTCAAGTTTTAATTAAATTTTACATTTTTTATTTTATTTATAAGTTTCTCTTTTAAATTTTTTATGTTTTCGCACTTTATCTGTAGTAAGAGGGTACACTGGGTGTGTGTGGGTGGGAAAATTACCATCCTTTTTCGAACCCAGTACAGTGATGACCAAGAGCTTCAAATTGAATCGATGAAATTTTAAGAACAGAAAACTAAAGGTAACATTCGAATTGCACTAGAAATTATAGTTCATGAAATTCATTACTATTATTCTTAAACTACTGTACTTCACTCCGCTGTATCTATGTTTAACTTTTGATCTTCAAATCAATGTAAGTCCCAATTACTTATTAATTTCAAAAATCTGTTTGCTAGAACAATCTTATTCCCGTTATTGAGCTCCATACACAATTTCCTCCTTATTTTGTATTCAAATACCCACAGCCAGTAATGTTATTCTTAACATTTATCTGTAGCTGACCAATTCTTTTAAATAAATTAGAGTTACTTGTATTGTTGAGCTTCTTCAGGAGGGGCTCCATTTTTATAGAATAAATTTTATCAATAAAATTTAAATTTATTTTTTATTTTTTATCATTATTACATTTTTCCATGTAAAGGTGTTGGGCGGCGGATGATTTTGTAAAAACATTATTAAATCTGATTGCTGTATAAATGCTTGCAAGTTGAATCAGTTTCTGGCTTTTGGAATGTTGTTAATGCTGTCTTTCGCCGTTCTCAACACTGGCTCTCTATTTACTTTTTGGCACCCAGAAAGTGATTTAATAAAACATGGAACCAGTAATAGAGATCCTAGTGCCCATTTCATTTGAGATACAATTATAGCTGCAACTTATAGCTCTGAGGAATTAGGAGATTGTCCGGGATTTCTAATCAAAAACGGTTTTCCAAAATAGTTGAGTATATTCTGAAATTCACTGATAAAAAACACAAGTATCCCTACAACCTAACTAACAGAACAGTTCAGAGTCTAATGCGCTGATGCAACTATAAATGTCCGAATTAAATGTTGAAATGAATGCTCGCCATAATTTGATGAAAGTATTTCATCAAACGCCACGCTAAATATTTGGTAGAATGTCTGTCCTGCGACGGCACGTGAAAATACGACAATACGCAAACTGAAGCTAGATAATGAAAAGCATCCCAGAATTAACACTTCGCTTGAAATGTTTTCATGGTTCCGCGTATCTCTAGTAACTTAATACGGCACCCGAGGCTGTTTGTAGCAGTTACACTGATGCGACGCGACTCCCGACACAGATGGCGTGTCATTCAGCGTCTGGAGAGAACTGGGGCCTTTCTTCCTCACGCAGCGTCCTTATATATAAACCCGCAGTGCGGACGGCTAAGGGAACGCCTGATCAAATCGGTTCTCTCGCCTAGCCGCTGGGCTAGTAACGCACCACTTCAATTTACATAATAATTTATAGCTTCTTTTGCTGATGGCCGAAGAAGCTCTTAATTTAAACGTGCATTCAGCATGCAGGTAAATATTGATAATAAAATTTTGACGTGGCTAAGTTAAATATTTTGGGAGAGAGAATTAATTAAATTACACTGTACGCAGTAGATGAGCTCTGAACTGGCCCTTTTGAGATCCGCTATCGCTATAATTTTATAGGTATTCAAAAGAAACTTTACACATCTTCATAGTCATAGCGGACCTCCAACCTATTTAAATCTAAACATCCTAGCCTTATATATTAGCCTACTTAATCTATCTTGCTTCCTTCAGTTTTGAGACGAAAACCACAAAATCATGAATTTCCACTAAAATCTTAATTTGTGAAATCCAAAGTACTATTTTTATTAAATCATTATGAAAGATGAATCTAAATATAAATTTTGAAGTCTCTAGCTCTTTTCTGTTGCGCCAATGATTTTTTCAGAAAAACGTCCAAATTTCGAAAATGACTTAAGTTATCGAACTGATATTCAACACACATTAATTTAGTATTATTCCTGACATGCTAGAAAAGTTTTAGTTCATTTGCTTGATTTTTAAGGTATTGCGCAACATTTATGACGTCAGAGCTAGTTACAGCAGACTGGCTGGCACACAATGGAAACTGATGTGAATTTACTACAGTGTGAGTAGGCTGCTTCCCTACAAAGGGAAACTCAGAAAACAGCAATGAAAACCTATAACAGTTTATACAGCTGAAGATATGTAATAAACCTTAATTATACTATTCACTTTTTAAAGGTGAAGAAGAAGAAAAAGAAGAAGAGATTCCATATTTTGATGATGATGATGATAAAGATGGCTGTGGCAGCTGATAATGTGACTGTGTAATGTCCATTTGAAGTATATCTATTTTATTTTCCAAACAAATCTTTCATCATTTGAGGACTAAATGATTTTTATTTACCTTGATTGAATAAATTTCATGTTCGAAACTTCATACTAAATTCATGGCTCTTTGTTGTTCAGTATTATTAGAACTAACAATTTTTATGATATCTTCTATGCTTAGTTTCATTTTTAACAACACATCTCTTCACTCTTTTTGTTTTTTCTCTTCTCTGTCACCAACTTTGTAAGTATACATTTCTGCTCTCAAACCATAAAATTCTTCCATTATTTTTCCATTAGATTTATGTTTCATTTTTTCTAAAACTCTTTTGTTTACTTGTGGAACTTGCATGTATTATCTGTTGGGAAGTCACTAGTATCAAATTTATCAATCATTGCTTTCATGATTCCATAGAAATCTTCAGTCTGTAAGTTGTAGACATAACTACCCATGTCTCCCTAACAAGCTAAATATTTTCACTGTCTTTTGGTTTCACAACTCTATAATGAAAATTATACATCAGTTCTTTAGATAAATCAAGTATACTTATAACAATGTAGCTCTCTTCATGTGAATTGGAGCTGGCTTTTGATTAAATACTGTTCTTCCTTTGGAGTTTTGCTTTACCACAAGTCTTTCACATTTCTCTCCACATGAAACTAATTTTATATTCACTCTCTTTCTAATATTTCCATCGTTTTTCCAAATACTGAATATTCATCAGTTTGTAGAAATATTTTTCAAAATCATTCTTTGCTTTCATCCTCATTTCTGTATTCAAATATACACAGTTTTTGAACCAACCAGATTATTTAAATTTACAGACCTTTGCATTTTTGTTATCTTAATTCCTAGAGGAACAGACTGTTTCAGATTTCTATAGTGAACTACATAATTATTTTTATCATCCAGAGTAATTAAAAACTTGCTTTCTTCAGTTCCAGGCACATTGTTATTTACTTGAAATGGTATATCTTTAAGTAAATCATGTAATGGTCTTGGATATTCTAGGTCTAATTCAAATGTATATCCAATTTTAGAAGCATCTTAGATCTCACTTTTTTAAGAATCAAATGAATGTGATCATCCCATTCAAATCCAGCATATGATAATATTGACTTACAGCAAAACTATACAGGTTGTTAGCATCAAATATGCTAAAGAATATGATATATTTTTACATCATAAACTTTCATATACTTATTATTTGCCTTCACATATCTTTTACGCCATTGGGATGTACCATGTTTTATTCCTTTTATTACCATTAGAACCCCCCCCCCCACGAACCATGGACCTTGCCGTTGGTGGGGAGGCTTGCTTGCCTCAATGATACAGATAGCCATACTGTAAGGGGCAACTACAACGGAGGGGTATCTGTTGAGAGGCCAGACAAACGTATGGTTCCTGAAGAGGGGCAGCAACCTTTTCAGTAGTTGCAGGGGCAACAGTCTGGATGATTGACTGATCTGGCCCTGTAACACTAACCAAAACAGCCTTGCTGTTGTGGTACTGTGAACGGCTGAAAGCAAAGGGAAACTACAGCCGTAATTTTTCCCAAGGGCATGCAGCTTTACTGTATGATTAAATGATGATGGCGTCCTAATGGGTAAAATATTATGGAGGTAAAATAGTCCCCCATTCGGATCTCCAGGCAGGGACTACTCAAGAGGACATCGTTATCAAGAGAAAGAAAACTGGCGTTCTACGGATTGGAGTGTGGAATGTCAGATCCCTTAATCGGGCAGGTAGGTTAGAAATTTTAAAAAGGGAAATGGATAGGTTAAAGTTAGATATAGTGGGAATTAGTGGAGTTCGGTGGCAGGAAGAACAAGACTTTTGGTCAGGTGAATACAGGGTTATAAATACAAAATCAAATAGGGGTAATAAAGGAGTAGGTTAAATAACGAATTAAAAAATAGGAGTGTGGGTAAGCCACTACAAACAGCATAGTGAATGCATTATTGCGGCCAAGATAGACACAAAGCATATGCCTAATACAGTAGTACAAGTTTATATGCCAACTAGCTCTGCAGATGATGAAGAAATTGATGAAATATATGATGAGATAAAAGAAATTATTCAGGTAGTGAAGGGAGACGAAAATTTAATAGTCATGGAAGACTGGAATTAGAGAGTAGGAAAAGGAAGAAAAGGAAACATAGTAGGTGAATATGGATTGGGGGTAAGAAATGAAAGCGTAAGCCACCTGATAGAATTTTGCACAAAGCATAAGTTAATCATAGCTAACACTTGATTCAAGAATCATGAAAGAAGGTTGTATACATGGAAGAACCCTGGGGATACTAAAAGGTTTCAGATAGATTATATAATGGTAAGACAGAGATTTGTGTATATAATTATCCTTTATTTTTATTTAGATCCTTAAGCAATTTACTTGAATGTCATTCTTTTTTTTATATGAGTATTAAATCTCGATATAAATGTCTAATGTCATCTTTTATGCTCACCATGTTTCCAAGTTTATGAGAAAATAATTCAACTTCCTCCTTTTGTGATCCAAAAATTAAACAATTAGACCTCATTCATTGATACATATTAAGTGAAGTTGTGAATTTTGAAAGATCCCTGAATTGGGAACCACTTTAAAATCAGCTAAATATACCTTACTCCCATCATCTACATAGTTTTGTATAACATTAATATGTTTCTCATATTTTAAAATTTCAGGAACATCCTTATACCTAGTGCAAGGATTATTCTTTTTATCAGTTATTGCAAATGCTTGCTTCTCATTGACAGGTAAACTTGCTCTTGATTAGATCTATGAATGACTCCATTTAATAGAAAATTTTCGTTAGAAATTTTTTAAATCTACTTATTTTTTAGAATTATATATAAGTGAAGGCACTTTTATTATTATTATTTGTGAAAATCGTAGTAGCACCTCAAGCTGAGAAGAGTAAAGCAATAGAAGACTTGATTAGATTTGGTTATTTAGACATTCCATCAACGGTGAAGCAACTGAAGAGAGAGATGATACATTCAAACAAAAATTACTGGCATATCAATTAACACATAATCTTGAGATATATGGTGAATTAAGTGAATAGAGTTTCAGTTTTATGAACAGATCTAAACGTGGTGTAAAAGATGCTTATGGTAGCTATAGAACCAGTATGTATAAATAGAAGAAAAGTATAAGAAGGAAGGATAAAGGAGCCAATAAAAAGTATTACAAGTGTAGCGACGCTGCCGCGCGCTAATTCAAGCTCGCCGGTGTGTGTGTGTGCTGTGCGCGTGTGTCAGTGCAGTGGTGTGCGGTCGCAATTACTTTACGCGACGTTTGTTTAGTTCCACGCCCAGCCTCTAGAGGCGCTGTGTTTTCTAGCTTTTATATACGTTCTGTTATTATTATTATTATTCCTTGTTGTTTGAATTAGTGAGTAGTTCCTTGCCTCCTGACTTGTGTGGACGAGTACTGTTTTCTCTCCTAACTACGGAAGTTTCCGAGGATTAAGGATCCCCTGTATAGGCCGGAAGCAAATTTTATAGCTCCGATCTGTCCATGCATGCCGGGCGTCGTCAGATACGCGCTCGCAATAAAGTTATTGTTGCTCAACTGAAGGTCTTCATTCTTCTGAATCACGTTAAGCAAGGGTCGGACAGCCATCAGTTTAGCTGAACCCGACAAGTGGTGACCCTGACGTGATTCAAGCAGAGCCCGACGTGATTCAAGCAGAGCCCGACGTGATTCAAGCAGAGACCGACGTGATTAAGAAGAAGCAGCCGTGAGCTACGTAAGTAACGAGCACATAATGACCGAACAGCAGGCCGTCTCCAGGATTGCAGTCCGTTTGCCGCCGTTCTGGCCCGACAACCCGGTACTCTGGTTCGCGCAGGCAGAGGCAAGTTTTAGCTGCGCTGGAATAACGGTCGAAGCAACTAAATTTGCGCTGATTGTGAGCCAACTCGACCAACGTTATGCAGCCGAGGTGCAGGACATAATCACAGCACCGCCCGAGGCTGGAGCTTATGCCAGACTAAAATCAGAGTTGATTCGACGGGTGGCCGCGTCGCTAGAGGACCGGATACGTCAGGTTCTGACACAGGAAGAAATTGGCGACAGGAAGCCTTCTCAATACCTGCGACATCTACGCAGCAAAGTTGACACCGTTACTGTGCCAGACAGTCTGCTCAGAACGCTGTGGAGCAGTAGGTTGCCGCCGCAAATAAAAGCCATAATCGCCTCACAAACGGACATGCCGCTGGATGACGTGGCGCAGCTAGCAGACCGGATTCAGGACGCGATCACACCGGCTCCGGTCAGCGCAGTCGCGGCGTTGGATAACAGTGCAAACAGTACCGCGTCTGTAGCACGAGCCGACCATGATTCTCTCGCTGCCAAGGTTGAGCTTTTGTGCGCCCAGGTCAGTGCGCTGCTGGCACGTGACGACGACAATAATAGAAGAAGCCGATACAGACGGCGGCGTTCGAGAAGCAGATCTTCCGGCGGTACTACCACTCCGCAAGGCGAGATACCGTTGTGCTGGTACCACCGAAGATTCGGCGATCAGGCAAGGAAGTGCAAATCGCCATGCTCGCACCCAAACGCCACCGGCGGTCGACAATAGGCGCAACCGACTGCCAGTTATCCTCCAAGCGCCTGTTCGTTACCGATAGGAGTTCCGGCGTTAAGTTTTTAATTGACACTGGGTCGGACCTGAGTATCATACCACGAACAGCCATACATCGTTGCCGGCCGCCAACTGCCTTCCGTCTGACGGCTGCCAACAATTATTCCATCGCAACATATGGCACACAGAGGATGGAGCTTAATCTCGGCCTACGTCGCGCGTACGAGTGGAATTTTACAGTGGCTGACGTCACAGAACGTATATAAAAGCTAGAAAACACAGCGCCTCTAGAGGCTGGGCGCGGAACTACACAAACGTCGCCGGGGCTGATCTCCTCGCGCACTACCACCTGCTGCCGGACGTCGCGAACGCACGCTTGGTAGACAGCGTCACTGGCTTAGCAGTCATGGGTTTCCGTCGCAACACCGCAACGCACAGTGCCAGGTTGGTCCATGCTACGGAGGGTGAGTACACTGAATTACTGCTTAACTATCCGAACTTGACCAGGCCGCCCGGCGCTCCCAGGTTCATACCACATGACACGGTGCATCACATTCAAACGACTGATGATCCCCCAGTAGCATGCCGACCTAGGCGTCTCGCTCCGGACCGATTGAAGATAGCGAAGGCAGAATTTGACGCCATGATTCGCGAAGGCATAATGCGGCCATCTAAGAGCTCGTGGTCCTCCGCATTACATCTTGTTCCGAAGAAGGGTGGAGCCTGGCGCCCACGCGGTGACTACCGTGCGCTTAACGCGCGAACAGTGCCGGACAGATATCCCGTTCCGTTACTGCGGGATTATAATCACGCTTTACATGGTGCCACGGTGTTCACAGTGCTGAACTCCGCTAAAGCGTATACACAGATTCCGGTGGCCAATGACGACATTCCAAAGACTGCAATAATAACGCCTTTCGGTTTATTTGAAAGCAAATTTATGACTTTCGGTTTACGCAATGCCGATCAGACCTGGCAAAGGTTTATAGACTCGGTCCTCCAGGGGCTGCCGTTCTGTTTCGCCTACCTGGACGATATGTTAGTGTTCTCTGCTGACCACGATCAACACCGACAACATCTGCGAGAGATTTTCGAGCGATTGGAGCGTTACGGTGTGGTCTTGAACGTGGACAAGTGTGTTTTTGGGCAGTCAGAGGTGACATTTCTTGGCCATAAGATTTCTGCTGAAGGCTCTCTTCCTCTGTCCGAGAAGGTGGACGCTATCTTGCAGCTACCCCGACCAACTACGATCAAAGAATTACGTCGTTTTTTGGGGATGCTCAATTTTTATCGACGACACCTTTCTCACGTTGCGGAGCTGCAGGAACCTTTGACGGCGGCATTATCAGGCCCTAAAGTAAATAGCAAGTCTCTGATACAGTGGATAGAGGACATGTGTTCTGCGTTCGAGGCAACAAAGAGGAGCATGGCCGACGCGGCGCTTCTCGCACATCCACGGCTCGACGCGCCATTAGCAATTGTCGTAGATGCGAGCCAGACGGCGATCGGTGCCGCGTTACAACAATGGTCCGACAACGCATGGCAGCCACTGGCGTATTATTCCCAGAAGCTTTCGCCTGCACAGAGAAAATGGAGCACATATGACCGTGAGCTCCTGGCAGTATACCAGGCAAGGAAATATTTTCGCCCCCAAGTGGAAGCGCGAACTTTCACGATATATACAGACCACAAGCCACTCACGTTCGCCTTCCGTCGGAATAGTGTCAACTGCTCTCCCCGTCAATTTCATCACCTTGAGTTCGTGGCCCAGTTTACTACCGACATTAGACATATTTCTGGGATCGACAACATTGTTGCGGATTGCCTTTCACGGATCAGAAGTGTTTCCAGTACCATAGACTTTCCTGCACTCGCACAGGCACAGAGAGACGACGAAGAACTCCTTGCCTATGTTAAAGACACGGCTTCCGCATTGCAACTGAAACTCGTTGATGTTCCGGGGGAAGATACACAGCTATACTGCGACGTTTCTCGCGGCCGACCTCGTCCCTTTCTGACGCCGGCTTTTAGAAGACAAGCCTTTGATATAGTACATGGATTGTGCCATCCCGGGGTACGCCCGACATTCCGCCTAGTATCGCAAGGTTTCGTGTGGCCAGGCATGCAAAAAGACTGCCGCGAGTGGGTCCAATCTTGTCTTCAGTGCCAACGCTGCAAGATTAACCGCCATGTACACGCACCGATCGGCGATTTTCCGGATACCACCGCCCACTTTGCCCACGTTCATTTAGATGTAGTCGGACCACTTCCACCTTCGAACGGGCAAAGATATCTGTTTACAATGATCGACCGTTTTACACGTTGGCCGGAGGCAGTGCCGGTGGATAATATCACAGCAGACACATTAGCTTCCGCTTTTGCAATGACTTGGTTGGCAAGATTTGGATGCCCACTACATATTACCACTGACCGCGGACGGCAGTTTGAATCAGACCTGTTCTCACAGCTGGCCAAGTTTTGTGGTTACACCCACCATAAGACCACAAGTTATCACCCAGCAAGCAACGGAATGATCGAACGCTGGCACCGTTGTTTGAAGGCCGCGCTGATGTGCCACGAAGAAACCTGGACAACCGCACTACCAGTGGTCTTGTTAGGCTTACGGACGACTTTCAAACCAGACCTGGGGTCGTCAGCGGCAGAACTGGTTTATGGAGAAACACTGCGCCTTCCTGGGGATTTTGTAGACGCCGATGCCACAGAGACAGTTGCTACTGGCCAGCCGGATTTCTTGCGACGATTGAGGGACCATGTATCAAAGATTCGCCCTCCGAAAGCCACACATCATGGCAAGCCGCCCACTTTCGTGCACCAGGACCTGAAACAATGTCGTCACGTCATGCTCCGCACTGAGGGCGTTAAACCGCCTCTACAAGCTCCTTATTCTGGTCCATATGAAGTGCTACGGCGCAGTGCCCACACCATGGATATCCTAGTGAACGGCAAAACCACGACTGTTGCGTTGAATCGGGTTAAACCTGCGTATGTTATTCCCGACACCCCACTAGCGGCACCTCGTCGTAGGCATCCACCTACCGCTGTTCCAGACACTGACGCCACACCTCCGGCGCCGGCTCTTCATCATCCGCCGCCCAACGCAGCACAACATCCGCCTCCTGACGTTGTTTCTCCTCCTCCGACGAGGACGACCCGTTCTGGACGTCGGGTGCACTTTCCGGCGCGGTATCTCGACGCCGACGCTCCGCTTCCGCCCGGGGGGCCGATGTAGCGACGCTGCCGCGCGCTAATTCAAGCTCGCCGGTGTGTGTGTGTGTGTGCTGTGCGCGTGTGTCAGTGCAGTGGTGTGCGGTCGCAATTACTTTACGCGACGTTTGTGTAGTTCCGCGCCCAGCCTCTAGAGGCGCTGTGTTTTCTAGCTTTTATATACGTTCTGTTATTATTATTATTATTCCTTGTTGTTTGAATTAGTGAGTAGTTCCTTGCCTCCTGACTTGTGTGGACGAGTACTGTTTTCTCTCCTAACTACGGAAGTTTCCGAGGATTAAGGATCCCCTGTATAGGCCGGAAGCAAATTTTATAGCTCCGATCTGTCCATGCATGCCGGGCGTCGTCAGATACGCGCTCGTAATAAAGTTATTGTTGCTCAACTGAAGGTCTTCATTCTTCTGAATCACGTTAAGCAAAGGTCGGACAGCCACCAGTTTAGCTGAACCCGACAGAAGGAATAGGGGCAGCATTTCATTTATAGTAAAAATATATTGATATACAGTTTGCTCATTATAGCAATAATAATTATGTTTTAAATACAGGCAAAAGACGAATAAATACAAATGAAATACATGGAAACCAATGTTGTAAAGAACTACATGGAAAACGTAATGTGATAGATCAACTTTTTTCCAAAAATGAGTAATGATCCCATAGAGATACATATGAATAAAGAGAAGATATGGTACTTGGAGACTGTTGGGAATGTGGCAGACTACCATAAAAACCTATTTGAAGTTTTAGTGTATGAAACTGGCCAAACATTAGGTTTGCAATGTTCAGAGGTTTATGGAGGGTAACAAATCTTTACTGTGTGTGTATGGTTTTGGTACTCAACAGCGAGGTTATTAGCGCCCTTACATATGTTAAAAGCAATTAATGCATATCTTTACTATAATGGTTCAAATTCAAAAAAACTGCTTTAGCTATCACTTAGTATTTAACACCACAACCATCTATACGAAAAAGTAAGCCAGTTGCTTCATTATGTCAAATAAAGAAGTTCAATCAATTGTTATTTGTGAATGAGACCTTACAAATTTTTTACCAGAAGTGAATGTGGATAGGTAAAGATATGAAATCACAACTAATAACTAATTGGTTTGCATTTTTGCAACAAAGTTTACAAAGAGTAGATGAAGTATATCAAAGACAACATGGTGAAGTTGTTCTATTTGTTGACAATATGATATACATGATAAATTACATTTATTACAGTTAATCCTACAATACCTGAAGCCACTGCCTATTACAGGATTACATAAAGATATTGAATTAAATGTTGTAGCAAACACATATTCAGTTAGTACATATATATTCTTTAATTATTTTTTCTATGCAAAGATGGATGAATGTATTTTAAAAAGTAAATACGTGGTTTAATTTCTGAATTTCCTACAGGAATAAATTCTGCATTCAGATATGTTAATGGGGAATTTTATTATTTGAAAAATTTTGAACTTTCAAGCTCATAGTTCCAATTGGACATTAAATACAATTATTGGTCTGCATCTAGGAATTAATAGTTATGTTCCCTTAAGAGGTTCATCTGACATTGAATTACCAAAAAAATAAAAGGACATACATTAATGCAAATATAATGACCAAAAATATATTCTACAAGTTATAAAATCTGCATTATATTCTGTTGGAGTCGTAAAATACAAAAACATTGGTCTTTATATTGGCCAGAAACTTGAAAATTTTAAATTCCCTGTGGTGGTTGATAATATTCCAAGAATTGAGTCTGAAATTAATGTATCTACTAATACTGATTCATTTAATTAAAAATATCAAGTGTATCCACTGGAAGTAATGCAATGTAAGAAAGAGAACCACATAAATCTCCTTTGTTTTAAGAGAAAGAGTAATTCACACAAAAGCTGTATAAAAATTTAGCTAGACTTGTTTTGGGTCTAATTACAAAACACAAAGAATTAAAAGTTATTTGTCCTATGTGTTTACTCCACATCAACAGTAAGGATATATCAGATGTCCTACAACAAACTGCTTAGTTAACATATCATTAAAAGTAGAATTCCCAGACAGAGCCTCATTATCAACATATACAGGCTATTCTTTCTGCTATTAAAAATGGCTAATTGTGAACTAAATTAAAAATGACAAGCACATTTAAATTAGTTCTAAAATATCCAGTATTAACAGAGAATGATATTCATATTGGTTTATACAGAGAGATTTTTGCGATAGAAATGAACTTAGCAATGAACAAATAAATCTAATCGAATTAAAATTAAGTAGCAAGTGTTGTACTACAAAATATATAAAACATGAATCAAGAGTTTCTGTTACCATATCAGGTACATCAATGGGGATTATAAAAATCCAGTTATATATTGAGGACCACACTTCCACAAAAAAACTGAATTAATGAAATAAGAGGTTGAATAAATTGGTAGAATTTATTCTGAAACTCAAGAAATGAGACCATTAACACCTGAAGAAGAATCAAGACATGCAAGATCTAAAATATGCTCATTATGTAGATATCATTGCCCCAAACACAATAAACAAGGTCGTCACCATTATCACTTGACTGGAAAATATATAACTCTAGTATGAAAGTAATGTTATCATCAATTGAAGCATCCCAAGTTTGTTCAGTTTGTTTACATAATTTCCCAGGACACAATACTCATAAAAGGGAAGAGGACAGATAATTTGAAGATGAGGTTTTTTGATAGATTTAGTTTCGTGACCTCAAGCCTGGACAAATTTTCATCACATTTGGAAAAGGATCAAGTGACTATCATTAAAAATGTTTTTCCAGAAAATTTGACCTATCTGATAATTACGGTAGGTGTCTATCCTTATGAATATATTAATAGTTGGAAGAAATTTGACGAAACAGCGCTCCCATCAAGAAAAGAATTTTACAATAAACTGAATGACTGTGAAATAAGTGATGAAAGCTATAAACATGCAAAATCAGTCTGCAAAAATTTCAGTTTCAAAAATCTTGGCGAATTTCATTACCTGTATTTTAAAATTGATGTTTTATTATTGGATGATGTACTTGACAATAAACCTTATATACAAGCTTACAATGAAGATCCACGTCAGTATTTTACTGCACTTTGTTTATCTTGTAATTGAATGCTAAAAATAACTGGATAACCACTAGAATTATTACATAATTATGATATGGTTCTAATGGTGTGGTTGTTGTTGTGGTCTTCAGTCCTGAGACTGGTTTGATGCAGATCGACATGCTACCCTATTCTGTGCAAGCTTCTTCATCTCCCAGTACCTACTGCAGCCTGCATCCTTCTGAATCTGCTTAGTGTATTCATCTCTTGGTCTCCCTCTACGATTTTTACCCTCCACGCTGACCTCCAGTACCAAATTGGTGATCCCTCGATGCCTCAGAACATGTCCTACCAACCGATCCCTTCTTCTAGTCAAGTTGTGCCACAAACTCCTCTTCTCCCCAATTCTGTTCAATACCTCCTCATTAGTTATATGATCTACCCATCTAATCATCAGCATTCTTCTGTAGAACCATATTTAGAAAGCTTCTATTCTCTTCTTGTCTAAACTATTTATCGTCCATGTTTCACTTCCATACATGGATACACTCCAATCAAATACTTTCAGAAACGACTTCCTGACACTTAAATCAATACTCGATGTTAGCAAATTTCTCTTCTTCAGAAACGCTTTGCTTTCCATTGCCAGTCTACATTTTATGTCCTCTCTACTTCGACCATCATCAGTTATTTTGCTCCCCAAATAGCAAAACTCCTTTACTACTTTAAGTGTCTCATTTCCTAATCTAACTCCCTCAGTATCACCCGATTTAATTCGATTACATTTCATTATCCTCGTTATGCTTTTGTTGATGTTCATCTTATACCCTCCTTTCAAGACACTGTCCATTCCGTTCAACAGCTCTTCTAAGTCCTTTGCTGTTTCTGACAATTACAATGTCATCGGTGGTGAACCTCAAAGTTTTTATTTCTTCTCCATGGATTTTAATACCTACTCCAAATTTTTCTTTTGTTTCCTTTACTGCATGCTCAATATACAGATTGAATAACATCGGGGAGAGGCTACAACCCTGTCTCACTCCCTTCCCAACCAGTGCTTTCCTTTCATGCCCCTCGACTCTTATAACTGCCATCTGGTTTCTGTACGAATTGTAAATAGCCTTTCGCTCCCTGTATTTTACCTCTGCCACCATCAGAATTTGAAAGAGAGTATTCCAGTCAACATTGTCAAAAGCTTTCTCTAAGTCTACAAATGCTAGAAACGTAAGTTTGCATCTCCTTAATCGTTCTTCTAAGTAAGTCGTAAGTATTGTCTCAAGTGTTCCAATATTTCTACGGAATCCAAATTGATTTTCTCTGAGGTCGGCTTCTACCAGCTTTTCCATTCGTCTGTAAAGAACTCGCGTTAGTATTTTGCAGCTGTGACTTATTAAACTGATAGTTGGGTAATTTTCACATCTGTCAACACCTGCTTTCTTTGGTATTGGAATTATTATATTCTTCTTGAAGTCTGAGGGTACTTCGCCTGCCTCATACATCTTGCTCACCAGTTGGTAGAGTTTTGTCAGGCCTGGCTCTCCCAAGGCTGTCAGTAGTTCTAATGGAATGTTGTCTACTCCCGGGGCCTTGTTTCGGATCAGGTCTTTCAGTGCTCTGTCAAACTCTTCACACAGTATCGTATCTCCCATTTCATCTTCATCTACATTCTCTTCCATTTCTATAATATTGTCCTCAAGTACATCGCCCTTATATAGACCCTCTATATACTCCTTCCACCTTTCTGCTTTCCCTTCTTTGGTTAGGACTGGGTTTCCATCTGAGCTCTTGATATTCATACAGGTGGTTATCTTTTCTCCAAAGGTCTCTTTAATTTTCCTGTAGGCAGTATCTATCTTACCCCTAGAGAGATAAGCCTCTACATCCTTACATTTGTCCTCTAGCCATCCCTGCTTAGCCATTTTGCACTTCCTGTCGATCTCATTTTTGAGACGCTTGTATTCCTTTTTGCCTACTTCATTACTGCATTTTTATATTTTCTCCTTTCATCAATTAAATTCAATATTTCTTCTGTTACCCAAGGATTTCTACTAGCCCTCATCTTTATACCTACTTCACCCTCTGCTGCCTTCCTACTTCATCCCTCAGAGCTACCCATTCTTCTTCTACTGTACTTCTTTCCCCCACTCCTGTCAATTGTTCCCTTATACTCTCCGTGAAACTCTGTACAACCTCTGGTTCTTTCAGTTTATCCAGGTTTCATCTCCTTAAATTCCCACCTTTTAGCAGTTTCTTCAGTTTTAATCTACAGCTCATAACCAATAGATTGTGGTCAGAGTCCACATCTGCCCCTGGAAATGTCTTACAATTTAAAACCTGGTTCTAAATCTCTGTGTTACCATTATATAATCTATCTGATACCTTCTAGTGTCTCCAGGATTCTTCCATGTATACAACCTTCTTTTATGATTCTTGAACCAAGTGTTAGCTATGATTAAGTTTTGCTCTGTGCAAAATTCTACCAGACGGCTTCCTTTTTCATTTCTTACCCCCAATCCATATTCACCTACTATGTTTCCTTCTCTCCCTTTTCCTATTCTCTAATTCCAGTCTTCCATGACTACTAAATTTTCGTCTCCCTTTACTACCTGAATAATTTCTTTTATCTCATCATACATTTCATCAGTTTCTTCATGATCTGCAAAGCTAGTTGGCATATAAACTTGTACTACTGTATTAGGCATGGGTTTGGCCACAATAATGCGCTCACTATGCTGTTTGTAGTAGCTTACCCACACTCCTATATTTTAATTCTTTATTACACCTACTCCTGCGTTACCCCTAATTGTATTTGTATTTATAAACCTGTTTTCATCTGACCAAATGTCCTGTTCCTCCTGCCACTGTACTTCACTAATTACCACTATATCTAACGTTAATCTATCCATTTCCCTTTTTAAATTTTCTAATCTACCTGCCCGGTTAAGGGATCTGACATTCCACACTCCAATCCGTAGAACGCCAGTTTTCTTTTTTCTGATAATGACGTCCGCTTGAGTAGTTCCCGCCCGGAGTTCCGAATGGGGGACTATTTTACCTCCGGAATATTTTAGCCAATAGGACGCCATCATCATTTACCCATACAGTAAAGCTGCATGCCCTCGGCAAAAATTACGTCTGTAGTTTCCCCTTACTTTCAGCCATTCGCAGTACCAGCACAGCAAGGTCGTTTTGGTTAATGTTACAAGGCCAGATCAGTCAATCATCCAGACTTTTGCCCTTGCAACTACTGAAAAGGCTGCTGCCCCTCTTCCAGAACCACACTTTTGTCTGGCCTCTCAACAATACCCCTCCATTATGGTTGCACCTACAGTACAGCCATCTGTATCGCTGACGCACGCAAGCCTCTCCACCAACGGCAAGGTCCATGGTTCATGGGGGGAGGATGAGCTTGTTATTTTGTGATAAATGAATGGTAAAGACACATAGGGTCAAACTTATACATTACTGAACAAAAGAATAAAATTGACATTAAATTGTATTTTTTTATAAATGGCAACAATTCAAGTACATCTAATGCTGTGGGACCTATGGTGAAATGTATTTGAATTCATTACCCACAACAACTGTCAATTAAATTTAGGTACTTAATTTAAAGATATTTCGTTTCTGTAATTACAATAGAATGATGTACTCATTAGAAATGATATTTTTATGTTGATCATTACAATTTTGCAGAGGATCTCAATGTAACCTCTAAAGATGTTTAAATTATAAAAAAATCGTTTTAGTCTTGAAAAATAACAATCTAGATTATTTTGAATTTAGGTATAAGTTAGCGTTAGATTATGATTATAATCAATACATTTTTCGTATTAAATTTTATTTCTTTGTAAATGCTGTCAGTTCCAAGCATATCTGATGATGAATACACTTTAATTTCTAAATTATAACAAGTTTCAACCAAATTTAGGTACTTGGTTGAAGATATTTGGGTTCTATTGTTTGAATAAAAAGATGTGTTGATCATGATTTATATTTTGCGTTTATTTATGGAAATGTCCAGGTTTGCAAGAATTGGACAACCCACAAAAGCGTTGAATGTAGTATCTATAAAAGACATTAGAATAATTTTCTGTTGAAAAATGATATTAATTTTGAAGTAATGCCATATTACAACTGTGTATTGAATGACTACCCATTTCTTAAAGATGACTTATCACCTTATAGCAAAAATAATTTACAAACTGCCTATTGGCTTCTGTCTCAGGTTCTTTAGTCGACGTTCGTCTGATGATTTTACTGACGTTTTGTCAGTATCAATGGCTGGCATTGTGAAAGTTTCACTCTCCATTGCCAGTGGTAACTGGAGCCGAGCTCGCTGCCGCAGGTTATATGTACCTGGCGCACCAACGTCCGAGGGCTTCTCCGCGCTCATTTCCATTGCGGTTTTCCTCTTCTTAACTGCGGCGGTCGTTCGCTGCAGTACGGGAAGCCAGGATCCCTTTACCTTGAGGATTTCTTATTTCTTGTTGAAGCTATTCCCTTTTTTTTTCAGCTTCTCTGAACAAGCGGGTGTGATAGTGTTTCTCTACAGTCGGAACTTCAGTGTCGGCGAATTTCATTACGTGGTCGGGCTCACACAGCGCGTACTTTGCCTTGGCCGATTTCTCCACCTGCCCCAACCTGAGTTGTCGCTTATGTTCTTTGATCCTGATGTTGATTGATCGTCCAGTCATTCCGACATAAACTTTACCACATGTGCATGCTATGCAGTATATTCCCGACATTGGAAGTGGGTCTCTTTTTTCCTTTGTCGATTTAAGACACTGTTTGATCTCCCTTGTCGGTTTGAAAATCGTGTTTACGCCGTGTTTGCGCAATATACGGCCGAAACTGTCCGTCACGCTGGGAATGTATGGTAGAAGGGTCGTACCCGACATTTCTTTTTCTGATTTCTTACTTCACCGTGTGTTTGGCTCTGTCACATTTCTAATATAATTTGTGGAGTACCCATTGCTCCTCACAATACTTTCGGGGATTTGCATTTCGCGTCCGAGTTGCTACAGCTCACATATTTGTCGGTGAGCCAGGAGTGTGTAAATTGACAAAACACTTGGCCTCTCTGCTCCAGCCGCACATGGGAAAGACCGACACATACATAAAGGACTCAGGACATTTCATTGGGAAGCTGAAGAAACTAAAACTTGCACCAAACGACATCCTGATCAGCTTTGATATTGTTTCTTTGTTTACGAAAGAGCCACTCAGTGACGCTCTGGAGCACATCGGTTCCATTATCCAGCAAGACATTTCAAAGCTCTTTTATGCATGTCTCAGCACGAGCTATTTCACGTTGAATGGCAATTTCCATGAACAGTTGGAAGGCGTCGTCATGGGTAGTCCTCTTAGTTCAGTGGTGGCCAACTTCTTCATGGAACATTTCCAGGCACAGGCACTGGACTCGGCGACTTGTAAACCTAAGGTGTGGTACAGATACGTCGATGATACTTTCGTCGTGTAGCACCATGGTCAAGAACAGCTCGGTGACATTCTAAGACAGCCTCCATGCCAACGAAAAATTACCGTGGACGTCGAAAACGACAAAAAACAACCACTTCAAGATGTGCTGGTCACAAGGGATAGTGAAAACCTGGGATACAGCATGTACCGAAAACTGACACACACGGACCGATACCTGCAAAAACCACCACCCAAGTCATAAAAGGGGCATGATTAGTACGCTCGTAATGGGAGCAGGACGAATATGTAAGCCGCAGCACCTCAGACGCGAAATGCAGCACCTGGAAAGTGTTCTGAGGAGTAATGGGTACTCCACAAATTATATGAGAAGTTGAACAGAGCCAAAACACGGTGAAGCAAGAAATCAGGAAAAGAAATGTCGGGTACGGCCTTTCTGTGATACATCCCCAGCCTGACTGACAGATTCGGCCGTATATTGCGCAAACACGGCATAGACACGATTTTCAAACCGACAAGGAAGATCAAAGAGTGTTTTAGATCAGCAAAGGAGGAAACGTATGCACTTGCAATGTCGGGAATATATCGCATACCACGCACATGTGGAAAAGTTCATGTCGGACGATCAATAAACATCAGGATCAAAGAACATAAGCGACAACTCAGGTTGGGCAGGTGGAGAAATCGGCCGTGGCAGAGCACGCGCTGCGTGAGCCCGACCTCGTGATAAAACTCGCTGACATGGAAGTTCTGGCTGCAGAGGACCACTATCACACCCACTTGTTCAGAGAAGCTGTGGAAATACGAAAACGCGGGAATAGCTTCAACGAGAAAGAAGAAATCCTTAAGGTAAACGGATATTATTTAAACAATGATGACATTCAAAACAGGTTACATGACTATATTCTAACATTGGCAGAATGTATTCAGCCTGTTACCATCATTCAAGAGCTTAAATAAAACAAACAACTAGATAATTAGATGAAAACTGTGTGCCAAACCGAGACTCGAAGCTTTGAGGACGGGTCGTGAGTCATGTTTGGGTAGCTCAGGTGGAAGAGCACTTGCCTGCGAAAGGCAAAGGTCCCGAGTTTTAGAGTCTCGGTCTGGCACACAGTTTTAATCTGCCAGGAAGTTTCATATCAGTGAACGCTCCACTGCAAGAGTGAAAATCTCATTCTGGAAACTGGATAACTGATAAAATTGTATAAGGTGATCTGCCTAGAGAGGAACTAGCTCCATTTATCTCTGAAATCTAAAAGTAATATTGATAAACTGAACATATAAAATAAAATAAAAACTATATAATTAAATTTAAAAACAAAATAATAAAGAATAGTTGCTATGGTCTGAGACAGTATCCATGTATTCATCCTTTGTGGTAAGGCTTTTTAATTCTTTTTTTATGATTTTTAGGGACATGGTTATTAAATTGTGTTAAAATACTAGTATCTTCAGGTTTGGTATCAAAATTATCCAATTTTTATTAATTATCTTTTGTTCACTATACTTTTTTATCAGTTGGATCATTTATATCTACCAGTCTTCTATTACTAAAACCAATACACCTTTAATTAATTTAAAAATGCTAAGTAATTCTTTATGATATTGTTTGATTATATACAGTTCTAAAGATTGTAATTCTTCTTTGTTAATCTGCAACTGAAAGTTTTTATTTTTAATTCCAATTCTTTTTTGATATTTTCTAGTTCTCCAGTTCTATACACATTAAACAATTAACTGCTGAAGCAGCCTAAAGGCTGCACCTTATTTAAAACAGATATTCATTTACTACATTCAGAATTTCATTAAGCCCATAATTATAAGAGAACAGTTTTAAAACAAGTGGACACAAATGACCACATATTATTTGATGAAAAGTTTGTTTTCTCTGTCCATTATAGAACAACTAACTTTAACCAAGATATTCAACCAATTCTTTGTGGATATTTCCTCCTAATGAATCAAACACAAATTTCTCATTATCAAAAAAGCATAGGCAATGAGTGCAAACATCATTAGAAATGTCTAAATTAGCTATTCTAGATTCCATTTTTTTTAGTTTTTCAGGTACTTCATTGATCATGGAAACACCAAGAAAGTGTTTAATTTTTTAGTTGTTTAACTAATTCTTCTAGATCAAAATCTGATTAAAGTTCATTATATTCTTTAATTATTTTTAATTTTTTTACTCCAGTTACTTTTTTCTCTAGTGCTATATATTTCACATCCAGCTTCATTCTCTACTGTAAGATTGTGTATTCTTTTGTTCTGGCAGTTCTTTTTCCTTGTTTACCATTGCATTTGCTACAACAGCTAATGAACCAGTTGTAGCTAAATATGGTAATGTTGCCAAAAGTAATGGAAAAATACTCCTTTGTGTTATGTTAATTCATAATCTTCTTTCTTTTGGGTAGATATTCACTAATTTTTCCACCACATGTATGCCTAATGTTATGAATATATTTCCACCGGTTTTTTTCTCTCTTACTTTTCTCAGCACCAGTTAAAAATTATGAATACTATTTAACTGTTCATTATTGAATTTAATTTTCATTTCTTTTGTCTTAGTTTTGCCACAAAGTAGAAATTTGTAACCTATGTTATTTATTTATATAGAAATTTTTTTATGAAGACGAATAAATTTAGATAGCACTGAAATGGTGATACTGGAAGTTTTATAGTCTACAACAATTTTCATCAAGTTCAGTACCCATATCTAATTTTCGTTTCCCACACATTATACCTCTTACTGCTGCTGACACTAAATTTTCACCAATCAATGGATCAGGACAATGCATTCTTTATTTTGCAGTCAATTTAAGTTGTTTATATGCTTCATGCCTTTTCTATAAATCTTTATTATCTTTCTAGAAATGTCATGTATTTTACATGCTTCATCGAATCGATTTATTCCTCGATCTCCTCTAGTTAATATTTCATCTAATTTGATTCAAGGACCACAAAATCTATAGCTTGGTAGATGCATTTCGAAGTTTTTTCATTAGTGTGTGTACTAAGCCTTTTCCACTCTTCCAAAATGTGTGTGGCAAGTTATTCAGAAATGTAATCAGGCATGGAATTCTCTTTGGATTCTTGATGATGAAGTCACTAAATTAGTTTTTTAACTTCTATTTTGTACCAACTAATTCATTATGATAGTTCTTATTTCTAGCTGATTCTTCACCATGAATTACAGTTAATTTATGGATTATTTTATGTACATAATTCATCTATCATATTACACTGGTTTTTCAGTATATCTTTTATTACTCCTTCATCTGTTTTTGCATATGAATAATCTGGACAATCTGAATGTGGCTGTAATAGCCTTAATTTTGCTAGGTAGATATCAGCAATTTCTTTTATCAAGCCTTTACATTTTCTCCTCTACTTGGTATTTGGTTTAATATCAGAATATGTTGCTCCTGAATAAACAATAAAGACGATAACCAAGTGCATGAAACTAGCCTTGCTGGTACACTCACCCATTGCAATGAAAGTGAGAAAGTAAATACTTCGCAGAGGAAGCTTGGTTGCAATGAAAGTGAGAAAGTAAATACTTTGCAGAGGAAGCTTGGTTCAGTTAGTGAAAAGTATGAATGTTTTATGGGATAATCAGATACGAACGAAGTATTTGATGTCAGTTCTCAATGGAATTTTGTAATCTGTGTAAGATGTGTTGAATGTAGTGAAATCAGTTTGGTACTCTCTCTAAAAAAAATCGTATTGGACTTGCTGGTGAAGTGGAACTGAAGTGTGGTAAGTGTTTGTAAATGACCACATTTTGGAACAGTGTTGCAGTAACTCCAAGTGAAGAAAGTGGTAGCAAAATCTGTGAACATAACAGTAGATTTGTTTTTGCCTTACATACAATTGGTAAGGGTGATACTGCATGTCCAGTTTCCCATGGCATGATGGATCTTCCAAATTCGCAAACAAGTTAACGAATTATAATAGATTTAAAAGGTATAGAATCTATGAAGAAAACTGTGGAAGAGGCAGTGATAGAAAACAGTGGTAATAGAGACTTGATGGCAGCATTCCATTGTACCTGGCATAAACGGGGCACATGTCTCTTGATGGTGAAGTATCCGCCACCAGTATGTATACTGAGAAAGTTTTAGGTGCAGCAGTGGTTTCTAAATATTGTATGTATTAACAAAAAAATAAAGATACACATGAAAATAATTGCACAGCTAACTATAGTGACATTAGTGGAGGAATGGAAGTAGCTGGTGTTGCTAGTACATTTCATGGTTCTGCTGGGTGTGATAAAGTGTGATTCGTTAATTACATTGGTGATGGTGATTCTAAAAGCTTCAGAGTTGTTCAAGATATGGCGCCCTCTGATGATGATGTTGTAGTGCAGAAATTTGAATGTGCTGGACATGTACAGAAACTAATGGGTCAAGTCTGTGGAAACTTAAAGCTTCATACAAAAAACAAAAATTCAGTGATGGTAAAGGGTTGGAGGGGAAGAGAAGTTTAACTGACAAAATAGTTGACAAAATATTGAACTATTGTGGAATGGCTATTAGGCAAAACACACACAGTGTTGATGAAATGAAGAAGGCTTTTTACTAACAGAATGTGCATCTAGTAATGAAGAATGAATAAAAATATTGTCTATGACTGTGCTACTGTTCCCTTGCACCCTAGTTGGAAAAAAACACAGTTTGCATCCGATTGCACAGCTAACTATAGTGACATTAGTGGAGGAATGGAAGTAGCTGATGTTGCTAGTACATTTCACGGTTCTGTCGGATGTGATAAAGTGTGATTCGTTAATTACATTGGTGATGGTGATTCTAAAAGCTTCAGAGGTGTTCAAGATCTGGCGCCCTCTGATGATGATGTTGTAGAGCAGAAATCTGAATGTGCTGAACATGTACAGAAACTAATGGGTCAAGTCTGTGGAAACTGAAAGCTTCATGCGAAAAACAAAAATTCAGTGATGATAAAGGGTTGGATGGGAAGAGAAGCTTAACCGAAAAAATAATTGACAAAATAATGAACTATTGTGGAATGGCTAGTAGGCAAAACACACACAGTGTTGATGAGATGAAGAAGGCTTTTACTAACAGAATGCGCATCTAGTAATGAAGAATGAATAAAAATATTGTCTATGACTGTGCTACTGTTCCCTTGCACCCTAGTTGGAAAAAAACACAGTTTGCATCCGATTGCACAGCTAACTATAGTGACATTAGTGGAGGAATGAAAGTAGCTGGAGTTGCTAGTACATTTCATGGTTCTGCTGTGTGTGATAAAGTGTGATTCGTTAATTACATTGGTGATGGTGATTCTAAAAGCTTCAGAGATGTTCAAGATCTGGCGCCCTCTGATGATGATGTTCTAGTGCAGAAATTTGAATGTGCTGGATGTGGTGTCACCGCCAGACACCACACTTGCTAGGTGGTAGCTTAAATCGGCCGCAGTCCATTAGTACATGTAGGACCCGCGTGTCGCCACTGTGTGATCGCAGACCTAGCGCCACCACAAGGCAGGTCTCGAGATACGGACGAGCACTCGCCCCAGTTGTACGACGACATTGCTAGCGACTATACGGACAAAGCCTTCCTCTCATTTGCCGAGAGACAGTTAGAATAGCCTTCTGCTAAGTCCATGGCTACGACCTAGCAAGGCGCCAATTGTAACAGTGCATGTATCTTACGAGTCTCATTTGTATAGTCAAGAGAGATGTATCACAAGGAGTAAATAAAGTTAAGTATATTCCAAAGCTACGTATTTTCTTGATAGCAGTCATAACGTATCTTGTTCCAGACTTGACGCCAGTCGGCGTGTGTGTACGCATGCATTTCTTTCGGCTACTTCAGTGTGGCGTAACAGTCTTGTTACGTCACAACAGATTGGCGACGAGGCAACGGAAAGGGTTTTGTTCTTTGTAATTGCTTACATTTCTTTGTGTCATGGCTTCGCCACAATCTCCAGATGTACTGTCCGAATTTTATCGCTTGCAGAATCAGCAGACGCAGGCGTTATTGGATGCCCTTGGACAGCTCGTCCAGGGTCAACGTGCCATTCAAACTGATGCGGCAGCCGCTGCTTCACCGCTACTGCAGCCACAACATACAGTTGCACCGCCGTTTCGCAGTTTTAATGAGGCGCACGAATCGTGGCCGGAGTGGTCCCGCCAGTTCGCATTTCATCTAGCCGCCTACAGAATTCAAGGTAATGAGCGGCAGCCGTTTTTGCTTTCTTGTGTTGGTGTGTCCACCTACCGTGTGATAGTGAAATTGTTTCCCCGACACGACGTAGCAACTCTGTCCTACGAGGAAATTTTGTCGGCTTTAGATGCCTATTTCAAAGAAACAGTTAATGTAGTTGCAAACTGGTATACGTTTTTTCGTACAAAACGTACGGCTGGTCAAACTAATAGGGAGTGGGTAGCAACATTGCAAGGCCTTACTAGGGACTGTGCCTTTGACTGTGACTGTGGCCTTTCTTATTCAGATACAATGGTGCGTGATGCAATTGACAGAACGTTTCTGATGTTTGCATATGGGAGCAAATTTTGAAACTAGTTAATCCCTCCCTTCAACAAGTGATAGACATATTGGATAGACAAGACACACTTGACTGTGCTCAGGAATCTTTTGAAACTTCGCCAGCCGTGTGTAACATTCACCGGCCCGCTGGACGCGCTGCGCGGCCCGGTAACCGGGCCTCGCGCACTTCGACGCAGCTGCCGCCGCGCTCTAAGCCAGGTGTGCCGTGCCAGCACACAACTGCAGTGAAATCATGCCCGCGGTGTGCTACTAGACATTCGCGTGAACATTGCCCGTCACGCCAAGCTATTTGCTTTTTCTGCAATAGGAAAGGACATGTTCAAAGCGTTTGCCAGAAAAGGATCCGTTCAGACAATCACAACCATTCCAGGCCCTTTGCTTCGCGCCGGAATCGAACCAAGGACACTCAGGCTCGTGGACCTTCGCTCATGGACATTCATGTCGTTACTTCCACCCCGTCCAGTGCCACTTTCTCTAACAGTGACTGTGTTCGTCCCACAAAAACTGTGCGTCGACGTCGCCGGAAATCACGTCAATTAGCAAGTGATTCTGTACCAGTGTCTGTTCAAATTGCCCAAAACAGTCGCTCTTGTCGTCAGCAGGACAATAAACTTTTTGTAGATTTGGACTTTCATGGCAAGGTCATACAATTCCAGCTCGATACCGGAGCTGCTGTTTCATTGCTCAATCACGACACGTACAAACAACTGGGCGCACCTCCGTTGCGTGCCGCAAATGTTACGCTAAAAAGTTATTCAGGACAGCTCATCCCTGTGTTAGGACAGTGCACTCTTCTTGCAACATGTAAAGGGCAAACAAAACTTGTGTCATTTTACGTTCTTCGTTCTTCTTCTGCAGTGAACTTGTTTGGTTTAGATTTATTTCAGTTGTTTAACATGTCTATTGTACATCAGGTCCTATCAGTGAATCAGACTGTGCCTTCAGACAGTGTTTCTCGTCTCTGTGACGAATTTGCAGACATTTTTGCACCGGGCTTAGGTTGCGCTAAAAACTATGAAGCACATTTGGAACTGAAAGTAAACGCGCAACCGAAATTTTTCAGAGCGCGCACTGTTCCCCACGCATTGCGTGATGAGGTCGCAAGAACATTAAACGATTTAGCATCACAAGGTGTGAGTGAATGTGCGCAATGCCTCTTCCATTTCAGCTCCGCTTCATCGCTTACGCCGTAAAGGTGTCCCGCTCGTCTGGACGACGGAATGCGAACGCGCCTTTCGCCAGTTGAAATCGGCGTTGCTTTCTACTACTTGCCTCACGCCTTTCGATCCCCAGAAACCCCTTTTGTTGATGGTAGATGCATCGGATTTCGGGATCGGTGCTGTGCTTGCGCACAAAGTTGGCTCCCATGATCGCCCTATTGCCTTTGCGTCCAAATTGCTCTCGTCTGCGCAAAGAAAGTATTCCCCGATAGAGAAAGAAGCGTTGGCTCTCGTGTTTGGTGTTACTAAGTTCCATGATTTCTTGTATGGTCGTCACTTCACCATCCTCACAGACCACAAACCTTTGACATCGCTTTTTCATCCGACCAAGCCTGTACCTCCACGTACAGCGCAGAAATTCATTCGCTGGTCTATTTTCCTCTCGCAGTACCGCTACGATATCTTGTATCGGTCCACTGCTAGGCACGGAAACGCCGATGCGTTGTCCCGTTTGCCTGTTGCTGAGGATACAGCATTCGATTCTTCCGAACTTGCTTGCATGTTCATTGATTCGGAAACCGATGAAGTGGTCGAATCGTTTCCGATTGATTTTCGTCGTGTAGCTACAGCCACAGCTGCAGACCCTGTCCTTGCTACCGTTTTGCGTTTTGTTGCTACGCACTGGCCTTTGTCAAAGTCTCGGATCGAGGATCCGTTGGTTCGCAGATTTTTTGCTCACAGGGAGAGACTTTTTGTACGACGTGGTGTATTGTTGTTGCGTTCTGATAATGATCAGTCCAGAGTCGTGGTCCCACGTTCGTTACAGTCCTCTGTTTTACGGCTTCTTCACCAAGTACATTGGGGTAGAGTGCGAACGAAACAACTTGCTCGTCAGCACTGTACTTGGTTCGGAATAGATGCTGCGATTACGAATATGTGTTCTTCTAGCATGGCGTGTGCCGAACAATAATCCGCACCGCCGCGGAAAGTCTTTGCATGGCCAAAAGCCACTTCCCCTTGGCAACGCTTGCACATTGATTTTGCTGGTCCATTCTGGAATGCTCGATGGTTGGTTCTGGTCGATGCCTTCAGTAATTTTCCTTTTGTTGTCCGGATGTCTTCCACGACGTCCTCCGCCACCATCCAAGCGTTGTCTGCTATCTTTTGCATTGAAGGTCTTCCGCAGACTATTGTTTCCGACAATGGCTCACAATTCATGTCCGCAGAATTTCAGTCATTCTGCCAGGCCAATGGTATTCAACATCTGACATCCGCGCCGTTTTCGCCTCAGTCAAACGGTGCCGCTGAACGATTGGTCCGGACTTTCAAGTCACAGATGTTGAAGTTGAAAGAGTCGCATTCTCGGGAGGACGCGTTGTTGCTCTTTTTGTCCTCATATCGCTCTCAGCCCCGAGATGGTCGCTCGCTGGCTGAGTTGCTCCACGGTCGTCCTCATCGAACTTTGATGTCTTTGCTGCATCCGCCGCATCAGGTTCCTGTGCAGCGGCAGACTTCTGCTTTTGCTCCAGGCGACGTTGTATTTTATCGCAACTATCGAGGTTCACGGCGTTGGCTCGCAGGGCGCATTCTCCGCTGCCTCGGCCGCGCGATGTATTTGGTTTTGGGGGCCTCTGGTGAGGTGCGTCGGCATCTCAATCAGCTGCGCCTCTGTCGTCGCACGGGTTCTGCCGCTCCCCGTCTGCTTTCAGCGACGGTGCCGTCCGGTCAGCGCCCTGGGGACCCATCTACTGGCTCGCCTCATCCCCAGGTGTTACCGACGCTGCCTTCCATTTTGCCCCATGGCGACGCGCCGCCGCCGCCGCCGCCGCCGCCGCCGCCGCCGCCGCCTGTTCTCCCGCCGGCGCCGCCCGCATTTGACGCTTGGCTGCAGCCGCCAAGCGCCTCCCTGGGTCACGCGCCGCCGATCACTTCCCGTGACCAGCCGTCCTCCGCCATGGAACTCTTGCCCGCTCCGGACCACATGGCGTCTTCGCGCGTCGGATGCCCCGACGCAATGGAGGTCGACCCTTCGGCCCCTCCTGTTTCTTTACGGGCGCATACACCGCATGTTGACGTGCACCCTGGACTGGGTTTTCAGGCGTTTCCTAGCTCCCCTCGGACCGAATGGCCGGGTGCGGGTGGCACAGCCTCGCCTGTTGTTAGGCTTCCCACCTCATCGCATACGTCAACATGGGGTCCTCCCCACGGCGGGCAGAAGCCTTATAACACGACCGTTCGCCGATTTGCGGGGGAGGAATGTGGTGTCACCGCCAGACACCACACTTGCTAGGTGGTAGCTTAAATCGGCCGCGGTCCATTAGTACATGTAGGACCCGCGTGTCGCCACTGTGTGATCGCAGACCTAGCGCCACCACAAGGCAGGTCTCGAGATACGGACGAGCACTCGCCCCAGTTGTACGACGACATGCTAGCGACTATACGGACAAAGCCTTCCTCTCATTTGCCGAGAGACAGTTAGAATAGCCTTCTGCTAAGTCCATGGCTACGACCTAGCAAGGCGTCAATTGTAACAGTGCATGTATCTTACGAGTCTCAAAAATGGTTCAAATGGCTCTGAGCACTATGGGACTCAACTGCTGTGGTCATAAGTCCCCTAGAACTTAGAACTACTTAAACCTAACTAACCTAAGGACAGCACACAACACCCAGCCATCACGAGGCAGAGAAAATCCCTGACCCCGCCGGGAATCGAACCCGGGAACCCGGGCGTGGGAAGCTAGAACGCTACCGCACGACCACGAGATGCGGGCTTACGAGTCTCATTTGTATAGTCAAGAGAGATGTATCACAAGGAGTAAATAAAGTTAAGTATATTCCAAAGCTACGTATTTTCTTGATAGCAGTCATAACGTATCTTGTTCCAGACTTGACGCCAGTCGGCGTGTGTGTACGCGTGCATTTCTTTCGGCTACTTCAGTGTGGCGTAACATTCTTGTTACGTCACAACACTGGACATGTACAGAAACGAATTGGTCAAGTTGTGGAAACTGAAAGCTTCATACAAAAAACAAAAATTCAGTGATGGTAAAGGGTTGGATGGGAAGAGAAGTTTAACTGATAAAATTATTGACAAAATATTGAACCATTGTGGAATGGCTATTAGGCAAAACACACACAGTGTTGATGAAATGAAGAAGGCTTTTGGGCTCTTTTTTTCATACTATTTCAACTGATGAGAGTCCCCATCATTACTTGCGTCCTAAAAGAGAGCGCAGTTGGTGCAAGTTCAACAAGTGATTACTAACTGGTGAAGTGCACAGTCATAAACATAGTCTGCCTGATGTGGTAATGGAGGTGACAAAACCTATTTTCAGAGACTTTGCAGCGCCTGACCTGTTGCAAAAGTATGTTTGTGGAAAAACTCAAAACTCCAATGAAAGTGTAAATAGTTTTATATGGTCAAGAAACCCGAAGCCTGTGTTTGTTGGAATAGAAACACTTTACTTTCGTGTGTATGATACTGTTGCTACTTTCAATGATGGCAGGTTGTAAGGTGCAAAGTATTTCGAAATATGTGAATGAAGATAGGTTTCAACATGGTATAGACAATGTTTGCTTTAGACAATGAACATCTTTGGGCTGCTGACAGGGCTGTAAATAGCCTAGAAATACAAGCCAGAGTAAACAGGAGGAAGACAAAGAGGAAGCTGGAGAAGGAGTTTGCAGCTGATGAAGATTATCCATTCTATGGACCTGGAATGCACTAAAAAGGTAATCCAAACTTTGTGGCTCCATTCCCAAAAGTTTTATTCTTTCATACAAATTACATGTTTCTCAGGACCTACCAAACCAATTTGCTTCAAATTATCAGGAAACGTTACACAGTCCCTTTTGCATAACTTACCGCAGCCTTTTTCCAAAAACCTATATATTGTTGAATTTACAAACAAAAAATAGCACAAAAAGTAGTGAACAAAAAAATTAATCTCTAACAACTGAATTCAAACTTTTAAAAATCCCTGTGTTAAGTTGTAGCCAATATTCCAATAAAGAACCACAAAAACTTCAACTTCCTAGTTCAAATACCTTCTGAGGAAATACTTGATTTATAAGCGGTATTTTAACATTGGAAAGTATTTTAACATTGTAAAGATAGGTTTTCCAGAGCCCTTAAATCAACATAAATTTTAATTTGATCGGTGGAATGTTTGTGAACCATACTGATCACTATCATCAAGAAACTAACATCATTGCTTGATTCAAGCCTAATACTGAATTTTGTGGACTACTAATTCATGAACCACGTTATACTGTATTTATTCCAATTCATGACAAAATTTAGGACTTGGAAACAACTGTAACTGATGAAAATGATAAATTGATGGACTTCACTAGTGCTTGTATGACAGCTATTTTTAGAACTGGTTTAATGAAATTTTATCCTTACTAAATAAACAAGATTAAAAGCAGTCAGATTTACTCATTCATTGTGAATAAGAAAAGTAAATATGACCTAGTGTTCCTAACAAGGATACTGAGGTTAACATCCATATTACTGATGGTTGGGTTTATTTTAATTATGCTTAGTTGTGCATGAGCTGTAGGATTGTTAAAGTTGATGTAGCATATTACACAACATATGATGGAAAATCCAATAAAAAATTTATCAATAATTAGGTGGCAAAACTATTGTTCTATCTAGAACTGAACATCCTTTTATTTCGTGATTTTCCAAAGATTATAAAGAGTTGATGTAGGAAACCAATCTTTCTGTAATTTTTACATGGTCTTTAAATGATGGAGATGCTATTCTTAGATGGTCTGATCGAAAAAATGATACTATTGGAATAAAAGATATTCTCAAAACGAAGATGGAATTGTTGTAGAATCTATGGAAATTCGCTTACCTACAGTTGAATGTGAACCTAGTGATCAGCTTGAACAATGGGAAAAGGTTTTGAAAAATCCAATACCTTTCTATGAACTACAAACTATGGATGTTGCTGCATTGAGTGTGGAGTAGAATATTAAGTTAGATATAATGAATTTCTGTAACTCAGAGAAATTGATATGACTTACTTTCTACTCATTAGATTAAAGACAAAGCGAGAAAATGATCAGTTGTTCGATTCATTATTATTTGACCATGTCAACCTACACACATGTTCAGGAGAATGGAAGAAATGAAGTTTTCCCATAAGTAATGTGGAATTTAAATACACTAAATAATTATTTGAAGGCTTATGACTCTTTTTTAAACTTTAAACAAGTTACACAACTGGAATATTTCATAGCAAATTATCCAATTTATGTCATAAACATGAAACCTTATGCAACATTAAATGACAAAATTCCTCCAGAAACTCCAGCATATTTTAGCGTATATAGAAAGAAATATTGGATATATATTGCACAACACAGAATATTAAGCAAGAATTTTTAAACAGATCAAAATTTAGATATCTATGCACAGTTCTAATATTTTATTCATACTTCTGCAGCTGTCACAGAGTTTACACAAATAGAGATCTTAACTTTACAGGCATTATGAGTGAGCTGAATGAAACTCTAGCTGTGTGGCTGCAAGCAGAAGAGGAAATGAGATAATGCCTGAGGGCTAATTAGCTCTTGTGAGATAATGCTGCTTGATATATAAAACTAAAGCAACTTACACTGCCCTGAGTGGTTAGCTCAGCACATGAGGTGAGTGTGTTTTGAACTATGAAATATTTCCCATGGGCATTTTCTGTTTCAAATCCTGTGCAAATACTTGGCATTTTTAAAAGATATTGTGTAATGTACTGCAGGATTTCTTCACACAAGACTGGATTTTGCAGAAAAGAACTATGTTGGGAGTAGTAAATTTTTTGAACTTAAATTTTATTTTATTAAAAAAAATAAAATGGACCCATACTGAAGAAGCTGAATAATGCAAGCAGTTCTAATTTGTTGTAAAAAAGTTACTGAGCTACAGGTAATGTTCTGTATAACATTACTAGCTGTGAATATTTGAATACTTCATATGGGGAGAAAATTTGTGTGGAGCTCAATAATGAATTTAATTATTTTGCCAAAAAGATATTTCAAATTAATAACTAATTGGGATTTTCAATTTTTGAAGATGGGAAGGTTAAACTGAGCCATAATGTTTTGAAGAGATTTAACAATAATAGTAATGAATTTCATGAGCTACAATTTCTAGTTTACTGAAATTTTGCATTCAAATTCCTATTTTTACAATTTTATTAATATATTTTGGAGATCTAGTTCATCACTGCACTGGCTCCAAAAAAAAAAAAAAAGGTACTTCCCCCCACATCTCCAAGTGAACCCAATGTAACGACTTACTACTGACAAAATATAAAAATATAAAAAATTGAAAATAAAAATATATAAACTAAAACGTAAAACAAATATGGTAATTAAAGTCAGTGTTTTTGCAAGTTGTCAAATTTTTGACAATCTAGGTATCTTCGTAAATAAATAATAAAGTATGTATTATACCTAAAATTGGCCATTTCTATGCCAATTTACTTAATTATTTTTGGGATTTAGGTGAATGAGGTGAATGAATCGAAAGAAAGTAGGATATTTTTATATGTTGTAGGCTATTTTTTCTACAAAAAAGACATAAGTTGCAAAATTATAAGGGAATCCGAGAGATTTTGTGATTTTTGAAGGTTTTTCCTTAGAAAAAATGAGCTACAAGCTATAAAAATATCCTGATAGGGTTCAGTTGCTTAGCAAATTGTTCATGTGTAGTGGTGTCTGTGACAGTGATATTGCTGCTGAGATTGTCACTGTCATATCCTTTGGGGGCCCATTAATCAAGTCATGGAGGTAAGTACTTTACACGTTGCCAGCTACCACTCTGTACTATTTATTGATCTGTAATTGAATATTGTTTGCCATTCTTTGGCTGGTAGGAAAATCAGACATTCGAGAACCATAAGTAGCCAATTTTGGAGGGCAATCTTACTCCCAAGATACAAGCGCGGATAACTAAATTTCCGACCATACCCTATGACACATGCCCTATCCATTCTCCCACGCTGTTCTTCAATTAAGCCCCTCCAAAAATATTCTAATAATAATGAAGAACTATTATTACGTGAACACTTTGATATGACACAGTTAATTTAGTTCACTTTAAATTCAAGTATCACGTGCTTACATGTTCTGCTCGCACTCGCACTACAATTGCAGTCACTCATCTATCCCGAGGTGTATGAGTTTACTACTGCCGATCCTTATCGTACAGCCTTTTAATTATATGACAACATCCCCGATACGACATTAATTCTCAGCTTCAAAATTATTATTTTAACCACAATCGCTTCTGTCATACTTATGCTCGTCCTATTCGCGTGATGGCTCTGGCGTGATGGAATCACTCCTTCGTGACAGAAGAACAGCAGGTGCCAATCAGTCCCTCATAGAACCATGGGGCATCCTAGTCATCACTGCCGCTGCTCTGCAGCAAAAGAAGCATGAAAGAGCAGATTCGATCCTTCAAGTACAGGATCAGTATCAGCACCTTGAATGCATAAAATACACAGCCACGAAGACAATAAATATCATTATTTCTTCATAAATGATTTCAAATCGCATTTCATACTATTAATGGCCAAAGTTTTTAAGATTCCTATGTCGTAAATGGGAAATTAGTCTTCTAGCAAAAAGTCGTCTTAATGCACGAAATTCGTCTGTAATGCTTTAGAGATTCTTATAAAATTGTATTATTTGTTGTGTTATATCTATGAAAACATGTGTTTCGAGAAACTATGGTGGTATGATTTCTTGAATGTTATCTGTAGGGGCAAATGTAGAGCAGCACTGGGGACAAAAACTACGTAGCAGAATGTATGAATTACATTATTTAGATTTTCCTGTAATAACATTCAGCCTTCTCCAACACAAATTCGCTCTGACAAGTTGTGATAAACAGTCTGGATGACTGATTCACAGAATCAGATTGCCCCGAATATGATATGTGTGCCGAAGATCTCCATATTCATTACATATGTATATAGTTCACCAAGCTTTTGATAGACATGCACCTTCATGATGGGATGAAGTCTCTATGGTATATCCTGAGGCTCCAGATATAGAGATGTTTCATGAATCATCTTTGGCTGTCAAGTGGGCAATACGTGAAGCCTTTAGCGACTACCATTGTAGAGTGTTACCAAAGAATATCTCTCACAAACTTCGAAGATATTCTGTTCACATTTGAAAACCGTTAGTGACATTTAAGTTGCTTGACGAGAGAGGGACTGAAACTGAGAACAGCAATGCAAAATCAGAAATACTGAAATTCTTTTTCAAATTTTCATTTGCAGAGAAAAATCTAGGGTTATTGCCCCAATTTATTTGTCGCATAACTGCAAAGACGAGTGATATAGGTATTAGTGCTACTGGAGTTGAGAAACAACTAAAGTCGCAGAAACTGAACAAAACTCCAGGGCCAGATGAAACCTTATCGTATTCTAGACCGAGCTTGCGGCTGAGTTAGCCCCTGTTTCAGCTATATTCTACTGTAGATCCTTCAAAAAACTGACGCCAGTACCTGGAAGAAAGCGGAGGTCACACCTATTTCTTAAATGGTAGCAGAAGTGATCCACAAAACTACCGTCCAACATCTCTGACATTCATTTGTTGTAGAATATTAGAATATATTCTGAGGACAAACGTAATGGAATATTTCAAGCAGAATGACCTCCATGACAACCAGAATGGGTTCCGAAATCACCGATTATATGAAACGTAACTTGAACTTTTCTCACATGTCGTGAAAGCCATGGATCAAGGTCGATAACTAGATGCAGTATTTTTCTATTTCTGGAAATGTTTTAGCCAGTACCACACCATCATTTATTGATTAAAGTACTATGATAGGGGATATCAAGTGAAATTTACGGCTGCATTGAGAATTTCTTGGTAAGAACTGCACAGCATATTATCTTCCATGGAGTCATCTACAGATGTAGAAGTACCTTCAGCTCCGCCTCAGGGAAGTGCGTTGGGATCCTTGCTCATCATGTTGTACGGTAATGAGCTTGAAACCGATAGTAACAATAATCTCAGACTTTTCGCAGATGATACAGTTATCTGTAATGAAGTACTGTCTGGAAAAATTTTCATAAATATTCAGTCGGACCTTAATAAGATTTAAAAGTGATACAGAGATTGCTAACTTGCTTCAAATATCGAGAAATATTAAAACTGTGCACGTCAGAAAACGAAAAAAAAAAAAGAAATCTTGAAACTATAATGTCAATAAATCACAACTAGAATCTGCCAACTCATACGAATACCTTGTTGTAACAATTTGTAGGGATATGAAATGGAACGATCACGTAGTCTCAGTCATAGGTAAAGCAGGTGGCAGACTTTGGTTCATTTGTAGAATACTAGGGAAATGCAGCCTACCAAAGAGACTGCTTACAAACCACTTGTATGATCCACCCTACAATATTTCTGAAGTATGTGAGACCCGAAGCAGGGGCGATTGAACGTATACAAAGAACATTAGTACGAATGACCACGCGTTTACCTGCCTTATAGTAAAGTGTTACGGAGATTCAAAAGAAACTGAACTGGCAGATAGACACAAATTTTCCCTAGAAAACCTACTTACAGAATTTAAAGAACCTCCTTTAAATAATAGATCTAGGAATATACTCCAGTCCACTAATCTTCGCTTGCGTAGAGATCGTGAGAACAATGTTAGGATAATGGCGGCGTGAATGGAATGGGAAGAAGCCACTGTAACTCGTGCAGTGAAATGTATTCTCCGCCATACACTACACACTGGTTTGCAACATGTGAAATAGTTGTAGATATACTCGTAGATGTTGCTTGTGAGGATTACGTCGTGCGTCTGCAGAAGGGTGCAGTAAATTTGACACCTGTGTTTTGAGTGCCACTGGTTGTAGAATTCAGACGTTTGTTGATGACTTATCTTCCGACTGTTATCATTGATTCGTGTTCTCACTATATTTCACAGTTTTCATAAAATTTTGCTGACTGGGAAAAGACGAATTCATGTTAGGTGTTTGTCACCTAGTCTCAATCTGACGCCAAGCAGCGATGTGGGCCGCTGCAAGGAGAACTACGTAACGTCGTGACTTGTTGTTTACTCTTAGAGGAGATGCAAAAAACAAACACGGCGTAGCTAAGGAGACTAGCCAGCGGTAACTGCAGGCCTTCACTGGGCTGAGGCACCTGGTGTATTTCCGGGACCGCCGAGGAGCGAGGATACATTGGAAAGAAAGGAAAAATGAAAAGGAAGAATGGTAATAGTAAAATCGACCAGTCCAGTTTCCTCCTCCGTTTTATAAGATTAATGTATTAGAATGGACAAAGATGGTTTAGGAAATCCTTCGCTGGTACAGATATTCCAATTATTTACCTCCTTGGTGCAGACGAAAGATCAGTCTATATTAAGACATCAATCAACTGAATGAACGAAATTACGTAAATAAGAGCAGATGTTACGGCATCTATCATAAGTAAAAGTGCGGAGGTTAATCGTCGAACAGCCTTTTATTTCGAAATCGTCGATAGCATCTACAATTTTTTGGCCTCAGCGGGTGACGGTGGTAGGATGAAAAATATGTTCTGTGAGTACTTTCAAGGTAAGATTAAAGACACTGAATGTAACGCGTTGGACTGCCAGAAAAGACACCATCTAAGCATTCGAAGAGAGATTCGTAGGCGTTTTTACGGCTCTGAAAAATATAATTCTTACGAATACGATATCTAACAAAGTATAGGAATAATCTTAAACAAAGTAATTGAATCCTACAGCTTCTTCGTTGAACGTGAAATAGTAGAAAGAATCGATACAGCATCTAACGAGTTGAAATATAAGAATACGGGCGCTGCAGCTATAAATGACTACTTCGAAAGAGAGCTGTAAGAATGGGTCAAAAGGTTCATTCACACACTACTTGACGAAAGATGAAGTATCGAATGTAGATTCTCTAACAAACGAATAAAAACAGTAAAGAAGGCTGACAGAGGCCTTAATTGGAACGATACTTCATTTATCTGGTGACTGGGCAACATTTACTCGCAACTACACCTCTTGTTTTAATTGATGACGTAAGTTACAGACACATACAGTGCAAACAACCACTTTTCATACCCACCGCCTGTGATGAAGATATTAGAAATGAATCCACCGGCATTTGCCTTATGTTCCCAGCACAGCTGATATTGATGAGAACTTAATCGAAACTGGTTGGTGTATATGAGTTAGCAGAGCTGGTATAGACTTCGCCTGACAACCGTGATGATAAATCTGACAGAACCTGTAGCTGTTGGAAAAACTGAGGGTCGTTTTCCCAAGCTAAAATTATTTAAAAAATGCTTCTGTTCTAAGCTAAGGCAAGAATGGTTGTCTGTTGTGGCAGTACTGTCAATATGAGAAGAGTGGTGCATAAGATCACCGGTTTGTTGGACTGGCGAGCGAGCGCGACACACAGGTTGAAAAATTTTAAATGGCAAAACTCGAAGCAAACCGCCGTACATCTCACAAGAACCTGTCTGGAAAAATCAAAAACCCCTCTGTCAGCGCTGAAACTACAACTATTGTTCAACTACCTTCGTTTCCATCCCGTGAGATCGTGCCGATAATATCAGGAAAATAACAACTCATTCTCTACATGCTTCACCCTTGGATTGAAGCGGAACAGACTGTAATTCTCCCCTGAGTCTCAATCAGAAGATTAGTTAGCGACAGACCTTCTAATGCACTTTATTCCTTGTTAGTCTCTTCATTTCCTCGTATGAGCCTGCACCTACATCTGATATGTCTGGAATATAACTGTTGTGTCTGTAGAGGTAGCCAATTAATTCTTTCCTATACTGTGGGTAGCAGAGATCAACTTTCGCCAAGTCTTCTAATGACTTCTTCACTCGTGAGCTTTGCTGTCCACGAGACCTTTCCAATCCCCCTCCGTCACCACATTTCAAATACGTCAGGACGTCTCTTTTCGCATGCACCGATAGTCAATATCTCCGAGCCAAGGAAGGTTTTTTGGTCTCCGCATACAGGTTCCTTGATGTTAGCACCACCTTTTTCTTGGGGGAGGTTGCTTTCGATATGCAAATCTGCTCTTTATGTCGGCTGAACTTTTGCCATAGGGTATGAATTTACTTCCCAAGTAGTTAAACATGTTGTGTCAGAGAGGTGTAATATTAACTGTTATCTCTACTGCGATATGTTGGCGACTGCATTCCATAATTTCGTTCTTTGTATTAATTTCGGTGATGTAACTCTCTCTTAAGATATTGTTACATTCTTGCTAGCTTTCCTTTCAGATTCTCTTTGTTCTACTGAATGGCAGTTACGTCGTCAGAAAATCTTGTTATTTGGTTTCAACTTTATCAGTGCCTTTCATTTCCTCTTTACATTCCTCCTGGCTTTTTTCAGCATGCAAGTTGAACAGTACTGGCGACAATTACGTCCCTGCCGTACTCCTTTCTGAATGTAAGTCTCCTTTACTTCGCCATTTGCCTCTATGATGCCTCTTTGGTTTATAGAATATTATTCGCCCGTCTCTGAGAAAAGTCCTACACATAATCTCCATTAACCTATTTCAGTTCACATTATCGAAGATGTTTTCTAGTGTTAAAAAACGATGTTATAATCTCAAACGTTTTGTCTGTAAACCGTATTACCATCAACATCGCTTCTCTTCTGCCTCAGTTCCATCTAAATCCGAACTGGTCTTCAGCTACATTTAGTTGAATTTTATTGATTGTTAGATTATTCATTATTCATGTGAATATTTTCAACGTGTGGGACAACAGACGCAGGGTGCAATGTTCTTCACAGTTTAGAATTCCACATCTCTTTGATTTTGGGTTTGAGCCACCGCTAAAATCTTCTGGAATTTCATCGGTTTCATTGCTCTGTGTCATTTCTCCAGTCGCTTAATCCCATCCTCGTGCTTTATTTGCTTTAGTTCTTTTACAGCCTTATGACACTCTTCGTTTTGTTCAAGGAGGTCCAAACTGACCACTTGCTATGCTGTTTTCATTTTCAAAATTCATGTGTATGTTGGATCTTCGTTTAAATTTTTATGTATCCCTTCCATCTTTCACCCACGTCTTTGCTTTCAGACATGTTTCCCATTTTCGTTCAATATGCTGTTACTGCGAAGTACGTTCAATAAATAATGCAATACATTTTTTCTGAGGGCAGGCTAGTTTCTTATAGTATTGCAGTACAGCATATTACTCCCAACTCTTTGGTCTACAGAACCCTGTATTTCAACATAATCCCCTTTCACTGCGACGGCCTTACGCCACCTTACAGGGAGAGCCTGTATGTTCACATGGTACTACTCTTCTGGTCGACGTCGGAGTCATCGTTTGCTGCAGTAACCTCACATCATCCAAGTATTGCTTCCAGCAGAGTGCATTTTTCATTGGGCCAAACAGATGGAAGTCGGAAGGCGCTACAATCGGGCTGTAAGATGTGCGGGCTTTCAAATAACTACGCTCCCTCGGACTCAGAGATGCAATATTAAAAGTTTTGGCTGGTTTCGTTGTCTAGGGGCTGGGATACGTAGTTGCCGCATTACAGGCCAAATACTGCTGAGTCTACAGTATACGATAAGAATACACAGATCAATCGAATGGTTGAAGGTTTCTATCACTCGGCAATTGCGAATTATGAATGTAACATATAAATTTATAAATGAAAGATTGCAGTTAAATAAAATCTGCAGGTACTATCTTAACGACTTTAAATGATGAGTACGATAGTAGAAGTACTTCTGAGAATGTGGTATATTTCTGCAAAACACTTATTGGTACCGATGGTCCAGCAATTAAATAAAATATAAGCTGAATAACAGGGAAACAATAGATTCCTACAGCACGTAATTGTTCAACAACATAGCTTGCGAGACATTCACTTCTAAACGCACACTATGTCTTTACTGCAGAAGCCACGGAAATCACACAAGAGCACAAGTCGGCACTCCGAAGTATTTCTATCTCTCGCGATCACGCGCTAACTACTCCACTCACTCCAAGTGTTTCCCGCGACTGTGCGTCCGCCACGCCGTCCAGCACTTTCCGTGTTCTGTCCAGCCCTGTCCAGCACTGCCTTCTGTGTCCAGTGCCGTACTCCCCGGACTACGCCGGTGTCCTCTCCGCAAACTCGCTTCCATCCAGTCTCCCCATTCCCGAGCGCTGTGATTGGCTAGAGCGCTCGCGCCATGTCTTCATGCCAACGCGCAGTTACACAAACATAACGAAACGTATTCGAAATACTGGATTTACATTTGAATACTTGAAATTAAATAAATATTCCTACAGGTGGAACATAAACACGCTCTAACACACATTATTAAATACATAAACAATTAATTAACATATATCAAAAGACAAGAAGCAAAAGGTAGGCCAGTAGCCTAATGTCTCAGTGCTTTCTAAAACACAGTAAATATTTAACCAATTTCTTCATGAATAGTATATATCGGATATAAACAAATACATAGATGAATAAATATATTTATTAGCATGCTGCTACCATTTTATCGTGTAACTCTGGAGTGCTTATGGCCTGACGCGATCGATGGTAGTGGGCCACTTTGACCTCGAATAACTCATGTACTATTCACGTTACATGCCTGTAATTCATACCAATTTAGGTTTACATTAATAGCTTTCTAAAGACACGGCGATCGACAAAATCGGATGAAGCGTTTATACACTACTGGCCATTAAAATTGCTACACCAAGAAGAAATGCACATGATAAACGGATATTCATTGGACAAATATATTATACTAGAACTGACATGTGATTACATTTTCACGCAATTTGGGTGCATAGATACTGAGAAAGCAGTATCCAGAACAAGCAGCTCTGGCCTTGATACGTCTGGGTATTGAGTCAGAGCTCGGATGGCGTGTACAGGTACAGCTGCCCATGCAGCTTCAACACGATACCAGAGTTCATCAAGAGTAGTGACTGGCGTATTGTGAGGAGCCACTTGCTCGGCCACCATTGACCAGACGTTTTCAATTGGAGGGAGATTTGGAGAATGTGCTGGCCAGGGCAGCAGTCGAACATTTTCTGTATCCAGAAAGGCCCGTACAGGACCTGCAACATGCAGTCGTGCATTATCCTGCTGAAATGTAGGGTTTCGCAGGGATCGAATGAAGCGTAGTCACGGGTCGTAACACACCTGAAATGTAACGTCCACTGTTCAAAGTGCCGTCAATACGAACAAGAGGTGACCGAGATGTGTAACCAATGGCACCCCATACCATCACTTCGGGTGGTATCCCAGTATGGCGATGACGAATACACGCTCCAACGTGCGTTCACCGCGATGTCGCCTAACACTGATGCGACCATCATGATGCTGTAAACAGAACCTAGATTCATCCGAAAAAAAGACGTTTTGCCATTCGTACACCCAGGTTCGTCGTTGAGTACACCATCGCAGGCGTGATGCAGCGTCAAGGGTAACCGCAGCTATGGTCTCCGAGCTGATAGTCCATGCTGCTGCAAACGTCGTCGAACTGTTCGTGCAGATGGTTGTTGTCTTGCAAACGTCCCCATCTGTTGACTCAGGGATCGAGACGTGGCTGCACTATCCGTTACAGCCGTGCTGATAAGATGCCTGTCATTTCGACTGCTAGTGATACGAGGCCATTGGGATCCAGCAGGGCGTTCTGTATTACCCTCCTGAACCCACCGATTCCATATTCTGCTAACAGTCATTGGATCTCGACCAACGCGAGGAGCAATGTCGCGATACCACAAACCGCAATCGCGATAGGCTACAATCCGACCTTTATCAAAGTCGGAAACGTGATAGTAAGCATTTCTCCTCCTTACACAAGGCATCACAACAACGTTTCACCAGGCCACGCCGGTCAACTGCTGTTTGTGTATGAGAAATCGGTTGGAAACTTTCCTCATGTCAAGCACGTTGCAGGTGTCACCACCGGCGCCAACCTTGTGTGAATGCTCTGAAAAGCTTATCATGTGCATATCACAGCATCTTCTTCCTGTCGGCTAAATTTCGCGTCTGTGGCACGTCATCTTCGTGGTGTAGCAATTTTAATGGGCAGTAATGTATTTTGGGTGTTACTTGTATAACTTACCGTCAGATACTAAACTTTAAACTAATAAGGATACTGAAAATCTGATTACACCATCAAAATCGTGGTGCAAATAATAGTAATGTACATGTTTCTTTTTGAGGTATCATGATTCATCTGGCTACTATTAATTTCTATGCGAACTGTAAAATGTCTGCCATTAAGGTTTCACAAAGCCCGCCATCTTTGGCACTCCCAGTTAGACGTCTCCTTGATCGACACAAAGCATCGTCCTCTTCATAGCGGAATTCCCAGCCACGCGGCCGGGGCCACCCCTCTCGTCCGGCTAACGATCGCAACCACGTGTTTGCTGCCGGTCCCCGGCTTTGACGAGCGTCCTGTGCGACCACCCCAATTCCAAACATATATTTCCAGGGCGCCATAACTCGGCCGTCACCTCACCGTTGGATGAGGAAGAACAGTCCAGTGAAGTTTTGTTAGCTCCTCTCGGGTAAGCAGGGTTGTGTGGGAATGGAGAAGGAGAAGTTATTTGCATTTTTATGGCGACGAACACGCTGAAGTTGTTCCTTCAATTTCCTGAGTGTTGCAAAATACACTTAACAGTTGATCGTTAAACCAAGAGGGAGGGTATCAGTCAGTATAAACCCTTCAGAGCCCCAGAAGACTGTCGCCATGACTTTAACGGCTGAGAGTGCAGCTTCGAAATTTTTTTCGGAGCAGATGCGATTTGATGCCACCATGCGTTTCCGTTTTGTTTCCGGTTCTAAGTGATGAACTCATGTTTCATCTCCTGTGACGACGTTTGACAAAAAAATTTTCACGATCTACCTCGTAACGCGTGAACAATTCCGCACGGACCGTCCTTCTTGCTCTTTATGGTCTGCTGTTAGGCGCTGAGGAAACCAGCGGGCACACACCTTTGAAGACCCGTATTGTTTGTCAGTGTGTCAGCACTGTAAACAGAGACGTCCAGTTGTGCAGCGAGGTGTTTGATTGTGATTCGCCGATCACTTCGAATGAGAGCATCCTCACGTTCCAACACTGTAGGAGTCACAGCTGTATGTAGCCTTCCTGATAGGTTTGCGCGACCTTGTTGCGATCGTCATATGGGTACATTCACTAAAGCTTGTTTCAGGTCAGGGAAGTCTTCATTTTTGACTTCACCCCATTTCCAACACGTATGTTTTCATGCAATTGTGCACAATGCCAAGATTTCGTTCCCCAGAAATCTACGGTAAAAATTTATTATGCCAAGGAAGCTAGCATATTTTATTGTGTTCAGAGTGTAGACAAGGCCCCGCATGGACTAATTTTCTGCTTATTATTTAGTTAACCTGGTTGGCTACAGTCCAGAGCTGGGTTCCGTACTTCAGCTTTCTCCACTGCATCATTTTGCCGTTTCCTCAGCTGTCCTTGCAAGTCATTTCCCAGGTGGGAAGTCCCCTCGTTATGTCTGAGTCTCTGACCTCTGTCAAGTAACTGAGCACGTAAGAGATACTGTGAGATGAATTTGCAGAGGTCGGGGACGAATGAAATCTATGGTTGACGGCGGACCAGGGCTGATAGTGGTCAGGAATCCTTCCCCTCTCCGAACTGAACAAAGAGATGTCTCATTTCTTAATGCGGCATCGTTTTACCCTTTGGCCTGTCATTGTTTCTGAAACGGAAGCACTTCTCTGCCTTAACTCACAACAGAACGGATGACATCACTGCCTCTGTTTTTCCACGTGTCAGTGCCCTTTCATAGCTCTGGCTGTGCCGCGGTGGTATAGCAATTTTGCCTTTCAGACGCCCCGGGCTGTAAATTGTGCAGTGTCACCATAATTTGCATAAAGCCAATTACACAAGACTCCTAGCCTCTGTTACTGGGGTTTCTTGCGTCACTTTTGCAGTGACCTCTCCTGCTAAGTTGTTCACAGGATTTTCCCACTGCACTAGGCCAGACAGGGCGCAGCAAATTGGTTTGCACAGTAGAGGAAGTCGTGCTGGGCCATATCAAACCAGCCAGACGTCTGATGACTTGCTTCGTCTCCGAGATGTATCCTAGAGTGAGCTGAAATCGCTACAGTAAGTCGTTTGAGTACGTGATTACGCCTTCGATAAAGTCATTGCCATTCATAAGCTAGTCACATATGAGCGGATTTCTACGATGGGCCAGATCCATGCGCCATTTCAGCGGATACTTTTGACAGATCCGGCTTGCCGATGTCAGGCCCGTCTTTTCCCCTGGCGTGCACGCTCTATCCGTCGGCTCTAGCCTCCGAGATCTGGCCCGTGCTTGGATCCGTTTGCGTGTGGGTTGAATCGGCGGATGATCGTGTTTTGTCCATGGATCCAGGACTGCGGTGCATGCTGGGCACGCCAGAGGCTAAGGGCGACGGATTTCAGGAGTTGCGACTGTCTCTCACAGAAGGTGTGTTGTGTAGTGCGGCGTTTTTAGGTATTATTTTAGTGTAGTACGTTTTTCAATTTTCAAACTATTTTGATCGTTGAGAGGAAGGTAGTATAGGCTATAGTAGGAAGAAAATAGGTCAGTCACTGGCGGTTTGTACAGCAAGGATCCACATTTCTCGAAAGAAAGATCGCACAAAATGGTGAAAAATGGATTTACGAAAGGCATATGGGTATGATTTATAACCGAGGAAACTCTTTTAAGAATCATGAAGGTGTTCTTAACCATTTGTAGAATACAGTAACTCATAATACATGTAAAATAATTGATGTATCACAGTTGTAGGTAACACAATAACAAACACACACAGTAGGAAAAAAATGTAGATACACCAAAAATACAACACATTACCATGCCTACTACGGTGTAGAAAACACAATGGTACGCAAAAAAGGTTCCAGTAGTCTCGGAGTGGGCAAATACAGGTTCTGTATGGTTTCCAAGGGAACCTTGTACCACTATTCCTGCAAAGCAGTGGCAAATTGAGATCCGGTGACTGTTGTGGCCAGGGGATATACGACGATTCAGCCTCGTGCTCACAAAACCAGTCCTGGACGAAGCGAGCTGTGTGAACAAGGACCCTGACGTCTTGGAGCGCAGCATCACCATTGGGAAAGAAACATTGTTCTTGAGCAGCGAAAATGGTCACCAATCCCACGACAGTAATGTGACCCTGCAGAGTAACCAGGAGGCCCATGGAATACCACGATATGGCTGTCAGACCCCTCACCGAACCCACGCCATGTTTCATTCTTGGGACGCAAACTCGACCAGCATTTGAAAACAGTGTGAAACAAGACTCACCCGCACAAATGACTTCCTTCCATTTCTCCAAAGTCCTGGTTTTACGGTTTCAACACGTCGCCTCGTTTTGCTGTTACGGGTATTTGCATCACTCCTGTGTGATTTTGGAATTCCAGTTTGCCCTGCAGTTCTCTGCTTACGGAGCTCCCTTCGCGTTGTTTTGGTGCTGACAGGGTTCGCGAGTGCGACATTGAGTTGTGCAGTAACTTTTGCAACTGTCGTCTCATTTTTCCACACAATCCTCATCCATGACAGTCTGCCATGATCACTCAACACGCACTTTCTGATGCGTTTTGGCTTAGTGGATGACGTTTTCCCGCTTACTCTGTATGCTGTATAAATCTTCGACACCAAACTCTTAGGCTCGGTAATAGGGTTACGGAAGCACCCACCGTAGGAGCAACAACTTGTTCGAAAAAACAGGTACCACACACTCATATAATTGATTCGCAACGATGGGCAATGGATTCACAACATTCAGTTCGGATGCACAATTACGTCTGATCCGCGGGAGTCTTTAAGTAGCAAGGATGGAAGACATGGACAGAGACTGCCCATAGGTGGGGTTAGGTGGGAATGTGGGTCGGCAGAGAGGCGTGCTGAGATAGTCCGCGCAATTGCGATAAACACTGTGTCCCAGTGGTACAGTGGTTAGCTGAAGGAACTGCCTAGGAAGCAGAAGCGCCCGGGTTTGAGTCCCGTCCGCCACACATTTTCACTCGTCGCCGCTGATACCGCCGGAGTTCAGATGTAGGTGATGTCAACAAGCCCTTCCCTCTCCTTACCTTTCCTTTCTCCCGTCTGCATCTTCAATTTGCAAAAAAGCGTGCATTTCTCGCAGTGTTTCCATGTTATCGTTCAACCCCTATATTACAGTCTTTTTACTATTGGCACAGTGTTGGTTTGTACAATTCACTCACCCGCCCCCCGAAAAACCCGTTCTCCACTTTTTTCAGAGGCCTGCATCTTCGCCGGCCGGGGTGGCCGAGCGGTTCTAGGCGCTACAGTCTGGAACCGCGCGACCGCTACGGTCGCAGGTTCGAATCCTGCCTCGGGCATGGATGTGTGTGACGTTCTTAGGTTAGTTAGTTTTAAGTAGTTCTAAGTTCTTGGGGACTGATGACCTCAGAAGTTAAGTCCCATAGTGCTCAGAGCAATTTTTGAGCAAGCATCTTCCTGACCTCTTCTGAAACTTAATTTAAAATTTTGTAACTTAGTTTTTATTACACGTTGGACCACAGTTGGAATACTGTCTAGAAATATTTCAACCATCTCTTCGTACATTATATTTTTTTTACATTCTTATTCGTGTAATTTTTAAGGGTAAATTTCCTTTCGCAAGATCTTTCTGCGTAAATTTTTCGATGTGGTCATTGGTCCACTCCTTCGCCATAGAAGCATCGGAATCTTGCAGCCACGTGAGAACTATTGGAAAGCACACGGACTTCCTGGACGTGACTCGTCGTAGAAATCCGCTCGTGTGTTCCCACCTGGAGAGGCGGCATCGCCGATTCTAAGAACTGCAATTAATGGCCTGAAAATTGTGACTGACATATAGGTGGAGCCTGCGGATTTTTCAGAATCCGTTGGGAATATCCTTAGTCCGTCATTAGAATCTGTTCGTGTGTGCCCAGCTATTAGTGTGAGAAGATGTTCGATGTCTATTTATTTATATATGTGGAAACTGACTGCATATTTACAGATCGTTTTTGGCATCCCTTGATAATACGTGTGTTAATGATTTTCTCACATTCCGTTCTACTGCCTATCCACGACAAAAGTCTTCGATGCAAAGGCATACCGTGTCGGCAATCCAGAGTTGCCATAATTGCGTAAACATTGCATGCCATCACAGTTTGTTGAATGTCGATCAGTATTGCAACTGCCAATTTGCGTGCCAAACTTCTGGCTTATAGCATTGTCAATGGAAAGAGGTAATGCCGTTCGTCTTTTTCCCCGCGTAGCTTTTGCGAATGGAACAGGAACAGCCACAGTCACACACGGTAAGAATGTTTGTCGAGCAGGGTAGTAGCCTACTCCTCTCACATATTAGAATATTGGATGGAATCATTGGCAGAGTGATCAAACTGTTTGTATACCATACTGCACGCCTTAACGTAACGACATTACGTATGCATAATATTCACTTTATAGTTATTAAGCCGTAACATATTGCCGACGTCCATGCATTATAGATAATTGATGTGAGTGTGTGCATGTGTGCGTGTGTGTGTGTGTGTGTGTGGTGTGCGTGTGTATGTGTGTAGCATAGACTACTGTATAGGTAGTGACAAATTAACCCAGATGTTCTGAAGATGTACGGAATATAAATTTCTCCAAAAGAATAAACAGAATAACGCTATCTGACTCGAAAATAAACAAATAAAATAGTCACACAGCCACACTTTCATAAAGTCGGCGCAACGTACAGAATTGAGGGCCTGCATATCTGCCATGTTAAATAGCACATAAATCAATAGATTCGTGAATTCAGTAATTACTTTAGACATGTGTTAGCTTTCCGCTTAGGGCGTCCAGCTATTCTATAGAGACGGTCTCCCCGGCTGTGTACACAGAAATGCAGAATGCAGAAAATGTTTAGTTACCATTGTGAACACTTCCAACCCTAATGCGTCTGGTACATATCATGGCATTAGATGAGTGAGACGACACAGCACCACGTTTCATTGAAGCAGCCAACAGCGAACCATTTTTTTTATCAGCGCCTGAAACTTAATCGACATGCAGAGAGATCCCACTTATTATTTATGACTTGTAATTCTCAGTGCCCACTCTGTAGCTCAGTGGCGGTTCATTAGAGTGACTACGACTAGTTTATTTGACTTTCGTAACGCGACCAGACGGTGGTGCACTAGCGTGACACCTTCGCGTAGATCAAGAATAAAGAATAATATGGTTCCGGTAAAAGAATTCATAAGACTTGAGTTTAACAAAGAATGTACTGATTTGAAAGTCAACAGAAAACTTTACAAGTTGCCTATTGTATTGTACAGAATAGCGTTGTCTGCTGTCTACGCCCCGGGTAATACACCCAAGTACCCCCAAACTAACGTCGCTACGAAAAACAACCTTCCTTACAGGAAAATAAATTGAGTTGCTCTCACTCAATGCTTTGGAATAGCTGTATCTCCTCAGTGTCATGGGCATAGACCAGACAAAAACACATTCCTTCTCAACATCAGAAACACAGCACAACGTGCCTCTCGTCTATACAGTACCAACACCAAACAAAAAATTACGATGAGTAATGGCGAACTTGGTTCAGATAAGCAAGACCACTTGTTCCTCATACACAAATGAATACTACTGGTCGAGCGCAAAACTGACTCCCCCAGGACTTCCGTTAATTACATTGAGTGGTGAAGAGATTACTGGAGAGCTATAAACGACATACTGAAACTGATTAGGACACGATCTGACAGATTACAGCAACTAAAAGCATCGCGAAAAAGACAACTGATGTGTTGGCAATTGTGCCAACACCTTGTAGATAGAGGAGGCCGAAATGCACGCTATCTAACGCAGACGAGCGTGAATTCTGGAACAGGATAAGTAGTGAATGCTAATAAGAAAAGGATGCAGCTCCTCGAATACTTAACTTTTAATACTTCATTTGTTTACAACGTTCTTGATGAGACATTTCATACGATAACTATCAAACTATGTAAGGCTAATGGCGCCTTGCTAGGTCGTAGCCATTGACTTAGCGGAAGGCTATTCTAACTGTCTCTCGGCAAATGAGAGAAAGGCTTCGTCAGTGTAGTCGCTAGCAAAGTCGTCGTACAACTGGGCTATTCTAACTATCTGCTCGGCTAATGAGCGATGCTTCGTCCGTGGTGTCGCTAGCAATGTCGTCCGTACAACTGGGGCGAGTGCTAGTCCGTATCTCGAGACCTGCCTTGTGGTGGCGCTCGGTCTGCGATCACACAGTGGCGACACGCGGGTCCGACATGTACTAATGGACCGCGGCCGATTTAAAGCTACCACCTAGCAAGTGTGATGTGTTGGCAAATGTGCCACCACAACAACAATATGCTTTGCCCAAATGAAGACAGAGAAAAATTCCATTGTCGTATAGTAATGTCATTCGCTTCAAGGCAACATAAGAAATCAAATTTGCGACTGGACTGAGAATTTGTTGGTAGGATGGACACAGCATATGATGCTAGACAGACAACCACCGCCAGTTGTAGAAGTAACTTCATGACTACAACGGGGAAGTTTGTTCGATCCTTGCTGTTCCTGTTGCGTATTAATGATGTAGCAGGCAATATTAGTTGTAACCTCTGACTATTTGTCGACTATATAATTATCTATAATGAAGTACAACCAGAAAAAAGCTCACAAATATTCACTAGTTTTTAAAGGGGCTGAGGCCTACAATTTGCTTTAAGTGTTCACGAAAGTAAAATTGTGCCCTTCACAAAATGTAAAAATATGGTATCATACCAGCTTGCCACCCGTGCTTCACTCGCATTGACTGTAAAGTCCGTAAAGATTTTTTTCTTTAATCGAATTTTTCTGTTGTTCACGAAATGCAACATCTTTTCAACTTTTTACATTAATTTACGCCATGGAAGGAGGGTCTTTCGAAATGTACTTCTGATCAAAATACGATTCTGGAGCCTAAGGTTTTTGTTCATCATGCCTTGTGCGTTCTTGAGGTGATATTTATAGAGAAACTTTCATCCTCTAAGACATATTTCTTCACATCTAATCGAGAAGTGAAATACCAGTTTCCACAGATTTAGCTTTAAAATTTTTTTTAATATAAAGAAATATTTTCTTTAAAATCCCTTATATCACCCCTATAGGGGTTGAATTTCCAAAATAATGGAACACGTATTTCTTTGTTTTTTTTTTTCGTTTCCAGCCGAGAAGCCAAGTCCCAGTTTTTATAGATTTACCTTTAAAATATTTTCACAATGAAATATTTTTATAAAACATTTCACCCCTTAGGGTTGAGTTTCCAAGGACACAGAAACACACCCGAGAAGTCAAATACCAATTTTCATAGATGTAGCGTTAAAATTACTTTAGCAGTTCTTTAATAATGATTTATTTTCAAAAATATTTTTACATACTATTTCACCACCTTAGAGGATAAATTTACAAAAATGCTGAAACACGTATTTCTATATTTCTGATCAAAATTCATGTTTCTATCCTTAGCGGTTTGGACTAGGCAATGACGAGTCTGTCAGGAAATTGTCTTTTCTATAAGTAAATCACTACAATATCAGTGAGACACAGCTGGAATCAGTCAACTCGTATATAAATACAACGGTGTAACAATTTGTGTGGAGCTGAAGTGGAATGATCATATAAGTTCAGCCGTAGGAAAGCAGGTGTCAGACTTCGGTTCATTGGGCAGGACACTGGGAAAATGCAATTATTCTACAAAGTAGATTACTTATAAACATGTGCGAGTCATCCTACAATATGGCTCAAGTGTGTGGGATGTACGAGCATATTTAAAAGGAGATATTAAACGTAAGCAAATAAGGGTCATAGGCCTGTTTGACTCGCGAAAGAGTGTCAAGGATATGGTGAAGAGCCTGATCTGGAAGACGTTTGTAGATAGACGTCAAATACACTGCAAAAGGTTTCTTACATTCAAGGACCAGTACCAGGTAATTAGGAATATAGCACAGCCATCAAAGTATTTCTCCCATAGGGCCAAGAAGATTTTTGTAGAATTTCACAGTGTGAAGTTACATTTATTCAAAAACTACGAAATTTTTATTTTAATTAATATATTATTTTGATAAAGGTGAAATGCGTTAGTAGTGTGTTTACGATTTTTGTTGTAAGTAATCCGTTCTCTGTCTTTCGATCTGCATACAAGTGAAAAAAATGTGAGTTATCTTCTAATCTTAATCCATCACATTCACAGCAATCATTATTTCGAACAAGTATTTGGCGAAATTGGCTAGTGAGTGCTCCGTGACTGAATCTTACACGGATTACGGAACTTAATTTTTTGTTCACCTTTACTGTGTTGGACCAGGTTTTCGAATGCTCGGCTCTGCTTGACCATAAAATTTCATTTTACTGTATTTCGATAATTGATATTTATCTTATGTAGTCTTCAAGTTTGATACCAGCAGTTTGATATTTTAAATTGCTATTTTGAGTGACTGTCTTGGTTAAGTCATCCTCTGTTTCATTACATTTAATGTTAACGTGTCCTTTGAGTCACATAAATTTTATCTTCCTTCTCACCTTTCCATTTTCCTTGATAGACTTCGTAATGTCCATTATAAGTGGATTAGTTTTTTAGAAAAGTGCTAGGGTCTGCATATTTTGGAGAAAGCTACTACAGTCTGTTAAAATCAAAATATTTTGGTTCTGAGACTCTAAATATAATGTGAAGCTGCGACTACAGTTATGGCTTCGACAGAAAAACTGGAACTCTCACTGAGAAGCGAAATCAATTCTTTGTAACGTGTGCTTGGACACAGCAGCCCACAACCCTCTCTGCCATTTTCTGTTGTTTTGGAGTCATCAGTGTTGTTGTTGTCGTGATCTTCAGTCCGAAGGCTGGTTTGATGCAGTTCTCCACGTTACTCTATGCTATACAAGCCTCTTCATCTCCGACTAACTCCATCTGAACTGGCTTACTGTATTCATCTCTTGGTCTCTCTCTCTCTCTACCATTTTCCACTCCATACTTCCCTCCATCACCAAATTCACGATTCCTTCGTGCCTCAGAATGAGTTATATCAATTGATCCCTCCTTTTAGTTAGATTGTACAACAAATATATGTTTTCCATAGTGCAATTCAATATCTTCTCATTAGTTACGCGATCTACCGATCTAACCTTCAGCACTCTTCTCTAGCATCACACTTCACAAACTTCTGTTTTGTTCTTACCTGAATTGTTTATCGTCCACGTTTCACTTCCACACAAGGCTACACTCCAGACAAATACCTTCACGGAAGACTTCCTAATACTTCAATTTGTATTGTGTGTTAACAAACTCCTCTTTTTCAGATACGCTTTTCGTGCTACAGCTAGTGTGCATTTCATATAACCTCACTATTTCAGCCATCATCATTTGTTTTGATACCCAAATAGCAAAACACACCAACTACTTTTAGTATTTCGTTTTCTAATCTAATTCCATCAAAATCACCTGATTTAATTCGACTACTTACCATTACCCCAGTTTTACTTTTGTTGGTGTTCGTTTTGTAATTTCTTTTTACGGCACTACCCATTACGTTCACTTGGTGGCCTAAGCCCTTTGCGTCCCTGACAGAATTACATTCTCATCGTCAAACCTCAAATATTTTAATTCTGCTCCGCGAATTTTAATGCCCTCGCCAATTTTGTTCTTAGATTCCTTTACTGCTTACTCGATGAATAAATTGAATAACGTCGGGGACGGGCTACAATTCTGTCTCACTATCTACTCAACCACTGCTTCCATGTTATTCGACTCTTACAACTGGAGTGGTCACTGTACAAGTTGCAAATAAACTTTCGCTTACTGTATTTTATCCTCGATACCTTCAGAATTTCAAACAGTGTATTCCAGTCAATACTGTCAAAATCTTTCTCTAAACCTACAAATGCTATAGACGTAGGTTTCCCTCTCCTTTTACTAAGATAAGTCGTAAGGTCTGTATTCCCTTGTGTGTTTCTACATTTCTCCGAAATCCAAAGCCGACCGCTGTGGCCGAGCGGTTATAGTCGCTTCAGTCTGGAACCGCGCTGCTGCTGCGGCCGCAAGTTCGAATCCTGCCTCGGGCATGGATGTGTGTGATGTCCTTAGGTTAGTTAGGTTTAAGTAGTTCTAAGTCTAGGGGACTGATGACCTCAGATGTTATGTCCCACAGCGCTTAGAGCCATTTGAATTTGATCCGAAATCCAGACTGATGATCAACTATCAGCTAATCTAGCTGAGAGTTCCGTAGTATTTACACTTCTCGGCTGCTCCCTTCTTTACAACTGGCGATATTACAATTTTCTTGACGGCTGGTGATGTTTGGCCTGTGTCATGTGGAGTAGTTTGGATATGGATGCGTCGTAATTCGAAGTGAGTCGCGACAATCTTACTGCAGAAGCCCATTCTCACATCAGAGGTGAAGCGGGATATTTGCTCATCCGTCTTCTGGTACGGAAGCGGCTTCATTCAGAAGTGAAGCAGCGATGGGCTCAATCTGAGATTTTTCCGGTCTCTGTGGTTGAAGAAAGTACATCGAATCGGATGTTAACTATGGAGGTAGATATGGTGACGGTAGGGAAAATGATACTCTGGGTTGATTTACTGGTCTGACTTCTATTTCTTCTTCACGTGTTTGCAACGAAATGCAGAGGAGCACACACACTAGTTTACAACGTCAGTAAGTGTAGAATATAGATGAGGCTTAACAACCAATTACCAGAACAAATGGCCACTCCGTCCTATAACTCTGTTAAGATACGGCTACACACAGTAATGTTAGGAACTACTGACCACGAACCATGGAGGTGCCAGATTCAATTGCTGTAACCGAACCCTCAAGCTGAAGTACGCGTCACAGTGAAAGTGGAATGCAGATATACACTGCTGGCCATTAAAATTGCTACACCAAGAAGAAATGCAGATTATACACGGGTGTTCATTGGACAAATATATTATACTAGAACTGACATGTGATTACATTTTCACGCAATTTGGGTGCATAGATCCTGAGAATCAGTACCCAGAACAACCAACTCTGGTCGTAATAACGGCCTTGATATACCTGGGCATTGAGTCAAACAGAGCTTGGATGGCGTGTACAGGTACAGCTGCCCATGCAGCTTCAACACGATACCACAGTTCATCAAGAGTAGTGACTGGCGTATTGTGACGGGCCAGTTGCTCGGCCACCATTGACCAGACGTTTTCAATTGGGGAGAGATCTGGAGAATGTGCTGGCCAGGGCAGCAGTCGAACATTTTCTGTATCCAGAAAGGCCAGTACAGGACCTGCAACATGCAGTCGTGCATTATCCTGCAGAAATGTAGGGTTCCGCAGGGATCGAATGAAGGGTAGAGCCACTGGTCGTAACACATCTCAAATGTAACGTCAACTGTCCAAAGTGCCGTCAATGCGAATAAGAGGTGACCGAGATGTGTAACCAATGGTACCCCATACCATCACGCCGGGTGATACGCCAGTATGGCGATGACAAATACACGGTCCAACGTGCGTTCACCGCGATGTCGCCTAACACTGATGCGACCATCATGATGCTGTAAACAGACCCTGGAATCATCCGAAAAAATGATGACATCTTGGGTTGTCGGGTGTTCTGCCGGATATCAGCGTCGTACTTGCACGATATTTCGATCACGTAGCTCGTGATCTTCATCAGGTGCGACCTGAGACTTTATCAGTCTCAGGTCGCACCTGATGAAGATCACGAGCTACGTGACCGAAATATCGTGCAAGTACGACGCTGATATCCGGCAGAACACCCGACAACCCAAGATGTCATTAGATCGCCGGGGAAGCCTGAAGAGTTACAACGAAAAAATGACGTTTTGCCATTCCTGCACCCAGGTTCGTCATTGACTACACGATCGCAGACGCTCCTGTCTGTGATACAGTGTCAAGAGTAACCGCAGCTATGGTCTGCGAGCTGATAGTCCATGATGCTGCAAACGTCGTCTAACTGTTCGTGCAGATGGTTGTTGTCTTGCAAACGTCCGCATCTGTTGACTCAGGGATCGAGACGTGGCTGCACGATCCGTTACAGCCATGCGGATAAGATGCCTGTCATTTCGACTGCTTGTGATACGAGGCCGTTGGGATCCAGCAGGGCGTTCCGTATTACCCTCCTGAACCCACTGATTCCATATTCTGCTAACAGTCATTGTATCTCAACCAACGCGAGCAGCAATGTCGCGATACGATAAACCGCAATCGCGATAGGCTACAATCCGACCTTTATCAAAGTCGGAAACGTGATGGCGCTCATTTCTCCTCCTTACATAGGGCATCACAACAACGTTTCACCAGGCAACGCCGAACAACTGCTGTTTGTGTATGAGAAATCGGTTGGAAACTTTCCTCATGTCAGCACGTTGTAGGTGTCGCCACCGGGGCCAACCGTGTGTGAATGCTCTGAAAAGCTAATCACGTGCATATCACAGCATCTACTTCCCATCGGTTAAATTTCGCGTCTGTAGCAAGGCATCTTCGTGGTGTAGCTATTTTAATGGCCAGTATTGTACATGTAGAAAAATGTACCTTTGTTTTCTTTGGGGGAGGGGGGGGGGGGGGGGGGGGGGGGAAGGGCCCTCTCATGATTTTGTTATTGCAAATGGCTCTCGTGTGGGCCTCAGTAATTCTGATGGAATACAGTTTACTCCAGGGGACTTTTATCGGCGTAGGCCTTTCAGAGTCTCGTCAGTTTTTTCTCAGTATAAATCTACAAATGGTTGGGGTTATTAGCAATTAAGCTACCATTCTTCCTGTGCTCTATTCTCTAAAGGAGCGGCAAGAAATCCTGATAAGTAGTGCATTGGGAAGTACGCTCTGTCATGCACTTCACGGCATATTTCGAAAGTATGGATCTAAGTGGAGGAACTGGGATTTGCTGGAGAGAGGTTTGAATCTAGCTCGTCCTGGAGTTTGCTCCAGCGCCGGAGCCACCGTGCGAACGCGCGCGATAGGCTGATTGATTGGCTGGCAGGCCTTGTGCGGGACACGCGCGTGCTGAGATGTTGATGGGGCGGGAATGGCCGCCCGATGAGCGGCGTCACCCGGCGGCAAAAAGTCCGCAGCCTTCAGAGGCGCTGGCGCTGGCGCCGGTTTACAAAAGCCGAGGCCGAAGCGAGGCGAGGCGAGGCGCTGAGCTGCGGGCGTCGCTCCTCTGGAGCCAGCGACCCGCCGGCCTTCCAGCCGGTGCCATGGACTCCGCGGGGTCACGGGCAGCTCTCTCCAGATCCGCGGGGTCACGGGCAGCTCTCTCCAGATCCGGCACCCACCCACCGCCAATTTGCCTGGGGTTAACGAACGGCAGCTCGCCTCGCATCTGGATAGTTAATGCGCACGAGTAGAGGATAAATAGGGGAGGCCGGGCAAGGTAACGAGTGGGGTAAGATATATACCTAAGACACATTATGTGATCAAAAGTATCCAGACACCCCCAAAAACATACGTGCTACATATTAGGTCCATTGTGCTGCCATCTACTGCCAGGTACTCCATATCAGCGACGTCAGTAGTCATTAGACATCGTGAGAGAGCGGAATGGGGCGCTCCGCGGAACTCACCGACTTTGAACGTGGTCAGGTGATTGGTTGTCACTTGTGTACGCGAGATTTCCACACTCCTAAACATCCCTAGTTCCACTGATGCCAAACAACGTCTCGATTGGTGTAAGGAGCGTAAACATTGGACGATTGAACAGTGGAAAAACGTTGTGTAGACTGACGAATCACAGTACACAATCTGGCGATCCGATGGCAGGGTGTGGCTATGGTGAATGCCTGGCGAACGTCATCTTCCAGCGTGTGTAGTGCCAGCATTAAAATTCGGAGGCTGTGGTGTTATGGTGTCGTCATGTTTTTCATGGAGGAGGCTTGCACTCCTTGTTGTTTTACTTGGCACCATCACAGCACAGGCCTACATTGATGTTTTAAGTGCGGCATGGCGATGGCATCTTTCAACACGATCGAGCACCTGTTCATAATGCACGGCATGTGGCGGAGTAACCACCTCGCTACGACAATAACATGCCTGTAGTAGACTGGCCTGCAGAGTCCTGACCTGAATTCTATAGAACACTTTTGGGATGTTTTGGGACGCCGACGTCATGCAACGCCTCACCGACCGACACCGATATCTCTCCTCAGTGCAGCATTCCGTGAAGAATGGACTACCGTCCCCCAAGAAACCTTCCAGCACCTAATTGAATGTATGCCTGCGAGAGTGGAAGCTGTCATCAAGACTAAGTGTGGGCCAACACCATACTGAATTCCAGCATTACCGATGGAGGGCGCCGCGAACTTGTAAGTAATTTTCAGTCAGGCATCCGGATACTTTTAATCACATACGTACACTGACAGAAAAAAACATGCAACACCACGAAATAATCAAAATAGAATAAAGAAATTTCGCGATCATTTTTGTTTAGGTAACGTATTTAAGAGATTTACGTTGCAAGATCTTAAGTTAATGAAAGCGCTTGAAAAGCCATTGCAAATATAAATTGATGGTACATTAGTAACCGATGTAACCACCAGAGTGTTGAATGCAAACACGCAAACGTACATGCATTGAGTTGAACAAGTGCCGGATGTCAGTTTGTGGGGAAGGTGTTCCATGCCTGTTGCACTTGGTCGGACAATAAAGAGACGGTTAATGCTGATTGCGAATGACGCTGAAGTTGTCGTCCATTGATGTCCCATACATGGTCGACTAGAGAGAGATCTGGTGCTCGAACAGGCCAAGGCGGCATGTTAACACACTGTACAGCATGTTGAGCTACAACAGCGGTATGTGGACGAGAGTTATCCTGCTGAACATAATCCCTTGAATGCTGTTCGTGAATGACAGCACGACAGGTCGAACCATCAGATTGTCGTACAACTTTGGAGTAAGGGTGCGTGGGATAACCACGAGAGTGCTACTGCTGTCATACGAAATCGCACCCCAGACCATAACTCCACGTGTAGGTCCAGTGTGTCTAGCATGCAGACAGGTTGACGCCATGCCTTCAGTGGCCTTCTTGTAAACAACACACAACCATCACTGACACAGAGACAAAACAGGCTTCTATCAGAAAACACAACAGATCTCCATCCCACCACCCAATAAGCTCTCGTTTGACACTGCAAAATTACGATGATTTGGGGTCTGTGGAATGCACACTACAGGCCGTCTGACTTGGAGCTGTCTTTGAAGTAACCTGTTTTTAACAGTTTGCTGTGTCACTGTGGTACCAACTGCTGGTCATATTGCTACTGTAGATGCAAATGCCCCAGTACCATATGCCGAACAAGATGATCTTCCCTGGTGGTAGTGCCACGTGAGTATTGGAACAAGGGTAGCACCAGTCCAAAGTACCATTATCCAAGATGTCGACGTCATCCAAGATGGCGGCTATGATGTCAATCAAGATGGCGTATTTTGGGGGAAATTTGAATTTTGGAAGGAAAGTGCCACGACCCCCCCCCCCCCCAGAAAAATGGCACAAAGTTCAAATTCCAGCAGAATAACGCACAACACCACTCTTATCTCTACTAAGCAAAGAAAATGGTGGGAAAAAGTACTAGTCTTTATTATTTAACCAATTTCAAGCAGGTGTGTTCCCCACTGGGTCTGAACTCGAACTAGCTTAGTTCATATTGTCGCCACCAGAGGACACCACAGTGACGACAGGTGATGACCGAAGTAGCGTTATTCAAGATGGCTGCACCCAGTGTGTTCAACACGACCTCCAGAGCACAACTGACTTAGTTCATATCGTGGCCACCAGAGGGCGGTATCGTGAAGTTGGGTGATGAGACAAGATTGTCTGCTCTCCCTCTCGTTGTATCCAGACATATGCTGCGTTAGCGGCCCAAGAGTGAGCGACTGCTTACATCACAGCCTCAAGCCCCCACCTTTATACTCGCGCCAGACATAGTCTTCTGTAAATATGCTAACGAATTTAACAGAACACAAGTGACACCAACATCGCTCATCTAACCTATCAATTACCTAAGTACATATTTCCATTTCAATTTTAATCGTATTCAATAATTCAGTTTACAGTTTCAATATTCAATGATGAAATGAGAAGTTCCACATATTCCCACTATCAGTGCATGTTCATTCAGGAGCTAGCACCACCCACCCCTACAATGCTGCACTCTATTGGCTACTGCATTAGTAACGTAATTCGATTTCATAGAACCTAGGACTTAGAATCAAGTTTCACCAATGCCACACCCACCTGGAATTGGAACCCAATTGTTAATGTCTCCACCACGATCCTCTACCCAGCACCACGCCCCCTGACTGACCCATGTTGGAGGGCTGGCAGGCACCTCTCCTTTCTGGGAGTTTCAGTGGTAAAATTATTTTGCACAGATCCCTAAAGTACATTATAATTAAACCCTTAAACTTGTCTATAGATCATCAAATACATACCATACCCACAACAATATTGGAACTATGATTAAATGTTACTATTCATGCTATAGTCTGATACCCATCAATGTACAGTTAATGTCAGCTCTTGACTACTCTGCTTCAGTATCTACAGCACATATAATTTTGTACGAAAAATCTCTCGCCGTTATCGATGTGCTCAATCTATACATACCTCACTATAGGATACACAGTCCTCTCTAGTCATGTCATAATATAAACCACAGTAACTTCACAATACAATATACACACATTTTACACAAACAGTGCAATTATCTTTTATATCTATACAGCGCCCAAAAAAATTATCCTATGCCTACACTCACACAGGCTATATGTCATGACGCTCCCCAGACCTAGGTAAGCACCGTCCACCTTTTCTGTCTTTCTACAGAAATGACTTTTAGCCGCAATAAACTATTTTACACTGTTCGCCATATTGCACCAACAACTAAACCTCGCAAAGTGCCGTACATATCGTCAAATACGTAAAGACACCTGCTCATTTACACTGTCATCCCACTTATGCCAGGAGCTTGAATATTAGTGCATGATCTTTCCACCCACGGGTACCGATCTGGCTAGTATCTTCCCTATAATTATAAGACAACTAAGGTCTTTCCCATGTCTAGAGAATAAACAAACATGTCTTCCAGATGCCAGATGCACACACCACTATCGATCTTCTCTCAACTAAACAAAGGCCTGAAATGTGCAGAAGCAGTCAACAAAAAAATTTACATGGAAGTGAAAGCCAAGCGCAAACGCACCTCCATACACAATCTACTGAAATTTCCACTTGATTACAAAAGCTGCCCATCTTATGATCAGGGTCTCAATTGAACTTCATTCGTCAATGAGCCAAGTATTGGTTATACACCCTACCGAAGGCAGTGGCTCTGGAAATGGAAATATCTGTACCCACCTTACTACTGAACATACCCTTTCCTTTGCTATCGCCGGCAGGAGTGGCCGAGCGGTTCTAGGCGCTTCAGTCTGGAACCGCGCGGCCGCTACGGTCGCAGGTTCGATTCCTGCCTCTGGTGTGGATGTGTGTGATGTCCTTAGGTTAGTTAGGTTTAAGTAGTTCTAAGTTCTAGGGGACTGATGACCACAGATGTTAAGTCCCATAGTGCTCAGAGCCATTTGAACCATTCTGTCTCAAGACCATATCAGACGTTCAGCAATATATCCACTGAGTTGTAGGCGATGACTGATTGAGAAGGAACACAAACAGTAGTAGTACATAATGTGCTGATTGAGATCTTAAAAAAATGTACACTAGTTTCACCGATCTCTAGTGTCACGCTATCCGCTAGAAATGATGTCTGTCATTTGGAATCGGGTCTTTTCGTTCAAGCACATACCCGCGTTCGATCCTATTGACCATTCCTTTAATTATTACAACGACTACTGAATGATATTTCTGGCACTGTCATATTTTGAAACGAGTCACCTTTCCCGAACCTAGGTGCTACAGTAAAATTCCAATATAGTTTTAGTCACCCCCTACGCATCTTGCAACTGCTCCCATTTCTACAGTTTTCCACATGTGATCGTTCCAATTTGTCCAAACTGAGAAAAAGTCGAAGAAAGACATATTCACCACCTGCTGCAACCCATGTATAAACAGAACGACCCAAGTTAGTGCGAAAGGACCGTGTTTTGACCATTCGGCAGAAATGCACGCAATGTGGTACGTCCCCAAATTACATACAAGTACTATAGATGCGTGCCCATTCAAATCAGTCAGCCCAACATGCTATCATCGTTATTCTCTAGCTCCCAACGGAGGAAAATTACGAACTATAAAAGCTCATCCCACTTAGAAGCCAACTAGGCACTGATGCCGGCGCAGTGATGCACAGCTGTGTTGCGGTCTAGTGCGGAGTAAGAGATTTCACAATGCTCCCCAGAATAGTCCAGTGTGCAGCCAGGCAAGCATTCCTAGCGGCCTACTCAATCCCTCTGCGAATTTTCACCTCAAACTGCTGCTCTTACTGCCTCCTGTGTCATACTGCGGAAACCATAATACACCACACATCTGTTGATTTTAAATAAAAGACACTTACTACATAAACAAACTGGAAGACTTTTACGGCATTAGGTCTCCAAACTCTAGTCCAAAAGTTATGGGTTCAGTTATGTTGTTTGGGGAAGAGACCAAACAGTGAAGTCTTCGGTCTCATCTGATTAGGGAAGGATGGGGAAGGAAGTCGGCCATGTCCTTTCAAAGGAACCATCCTGGAATTTGCCTGGAGCGATTTAGGGAAATCATGGAAAACCCATATCAGGATGGCCGGACGCAGGATTGAACTGTCGTCCTCCCGAATGCGAGTCCAGTGTGCTAACCTCTGTGCCACCTCGCTCGGTCCCGAAGGTGATTCAAGAGCTCTACTTTTAGACTAATCTCTCACACTGATGGAATAGCTGACGACTATGTGTTCCCTTTCGACTCATTCCGCATATTGCACTTATGTATACAATCACTGTTTCGCTGCTAGCAACCCCCAGAAGTTGCTGTCCATTCACCAAAACTTTTTCCCGAATTCAAACAAGCCATATCAGTCAGTCATTATCTGCTAACCAGTGCGGGGATGGGATGGAAAAGACACCACCCATGTACTCTAATAATAAACATCACACTTGATACCGAGAAGAATTTTACACTAAGTTCAACACGGACCAATTACGTGGCACCATGCCCTCTCCATGATGCGAGTATCATTGCAAATATGGGTGTCTGACTGAGCAGTACATCCATTCAGTCTGAACTCTCGAACACATAAATCATCAAAGTATACCAGACAATGCTCCACATATTTCTATCACCTCGAGCACAGTGTTTAATTTATGATCTATCTCTCGGCGTATGGGAGTCAAAGAGCATTCTCGCTGTCTTAGGGTAAAATTAGTGAGTCTAAGACCCTCACCACACTGTCATTGACCAACCAGCCCTGCAGCACAGTTAGCGAATTAATCTGCAACCGACCAGAAGAAAACCACTACACTCCACGTCTCGTGAATGAATTGAGCTTTCCGAGTCCTAACCTGTCCAAGTGCACGAGATTTCCCGAGATGTGACCATATCGAGGAGCTTAGCACCGCTTATCGATGTATAGTAACAGATTTCAAAGTGTGGTCATATAATAGCGACAGTTAAGAAGAACAACAAACCATTGATTTTTATAAGCGATGGAGCCCCAGTTGGATGAGGTTCGACGCATTTTTACTTAAATCAACCAAGCTATCAACTCTAAAGTATTGTTCTAGAGTCTAGGATCGGCACCTGGAAGGTATTCGTAAGAGAGAGAACATAAACACATGCACTCCTAAAGAAACAACGTTCTGCACTTAAAACTGGCCTGGCATGCGTTTGCGACCTATCAGATGTATGGAATTGTAGCATTGTTAATATTCCAATGTGAGAAATATATTTCAAGTGGACGACATACATCTTTCTTCCCAATTTCTCTACCATAAATTGTCTTATTGAACTGTAAAACGAAAAACAAACTACTTCTGTAAAACACTTGCTGTGCGTGATATGAGCACAATATGGGTTCCCTGATATGGATAGTGTCCACTGTTCATATCCAATCATGGTTCAGAATTATACTATGCTTGCATCAGGCCTATATAAAATGATCCTTTGTAGTGGGTTATAGATCCTACAAAGAAACAGATAACGCATAGCAACAGAGTCCGACATGTGAAAATTACAATTCATTCCGTCACTAACTATGTAAACCGCACGTGTGTCGGGCAATTGTGTACACGGGGATTGCAGTGCTTCACAAGCTCCTATTGCTAACTTAGTTCTAACGCTGAAGTCTCAATTTTACATCCAGGGTGCGACAGGGAGGATCGCATAAATCAACATTCAATTAGAGGAATGTGTCAAGTTTAATCACTTATGAGATGGAGGTCCTCTGATGACCGACAGGTTTACCGTTAACGATGGCAAGTAGACAGTGCTTTAAACCACATACAGAACACATGGCTGTATACAAGTAGAACGAAGGCTGTGTCACACGACTGATTCCTCTGGACAGAACAATGGAAAAAAATTGACCTGCAGCAACAGCTCCTTCTCTTGAATGAATCAGTCAACCATTAAATCGTACCTCGTAAAGCTCTGTCTCAGTCGATCACCCAGTCAACTCTCGGTTATCCTTTAAGGCAGATGCAAGTAGTTTCAGTCGTAAGGTCGGTACAGATATTTCCATTTCCAGAGCCACCGCTTTTGGTAGGGTGTATTTCTTATACTTGGCTCATTGTCGAATGACATTCAATTGAGACTGTGATCGTAAGATGGGCAGCTTTTGTGATCAAGTAGAAATCTGAGTAGATTGTGTATGGAGCTGCGTTTGCACTTGACTGTTATTCACTTCCATGTAAGTTGTTTGGTTCACTGCTTCTGCACATTTTGGGCCTTTATTTAATTGAGAGAAAATCGATAGTGGTGTGTGCATCTGGCATGTGGAAGACACGTTTGCTTGTTCTCTAGACATGGGAAAGACCTTAGTTGGCTTATAATTGTAGGGATGATATGAGAGTTTGTTAGATCAGCGAGATCAGTATTCGTGGGTGGAAAGATCATTTTTCATCTGTTTGTTTCTAGTTACTCAGTGGCATAGAGCATGCTCGACCTATCTAAAGTTTGGGGTTTGTAGAGAAATAATTTCCAGTCTATATGTTCGGAATTATGTTGCGTGAGCGATTGGGCGTCTACTGTCGAGTGCTTGATAACGGGAAGTACCGCTAAAATTGATGTTTTCTTATATCCAAGAGTCCGGAGATGTGTGTAGAAAAGCAAGCAAGCAGGCAGGTCCAACAAGAAACAGTAGCGCGTTTGTACCGAGGGGAAACGAGCCTGTCTTTGCACATAAGATCTGAGAGTGACTTAAATTGAGTGAGGCCTTTCTGATGTAAAAGGGGTGATTTTATATGGCCTAGGATAGGAATTGTATGTTTACTACATCGACACGACAAGTGTTGATACATTGCTGAGTTGGAGATCGGTTTCATGCACTAATATTCAAGCTCCCGGCATGAGTGGGATGACAGTGTAAATGAGCAGGTGTCTTTACGTATTTGACGATATGTATGGCACTTTGCGAGGTTTAGTTGTTGGTGCAATATGGCGAACAGTGTAAAATAGTTTATTGCGGCTAAATGTCATTTCTGTAGAAAAACAGAAAAGGTGGACGGTGCTTACGTAGGACTGGGGAGCATCATGACCTATAGCCTGTGTGAGTGTAGGCATAGGATAATTTTTTTGGGCGCTGTATAGATATAAAAGATAATTGCACTGTTTGTGTAAAATGTGTGTATATTGTATTGTGAAGTTACTGTGGTTTATATTATGACATGACTAGAGAGGATGACTGTGTATCCTGTAGTGAGGTATGTATAGATTGAACACATCGATAACCGCGAGAGATTTTTCGTACAAAATTATATGTGCTGTAGATACTGAAGCAGAGTAGTCAAGAGCTGACATTAACTGTACATTGATGGATGTCGGGCTATAGCATGAATAGTAACATTTAATCATAGTTCCAATATTGTTGTGGGTATGGTATGTATTTGATGATCTATAGACAAGTTTAAGGTTTTAATTGTAATGTACTTTAGGGATCTGTCTCAGAAAGAAGAGGTGCCTGGTGCTTGGATATCAGCGGCATCAGTAAATCGGTGAGTAAATTCGATAAGAGCAAATGACGATGTTGGATTGACATTCTTTTTGCTGGGATATGCGAGCCTCTACATAGATGTGCGAGCATTTGCATATGTTGATAGCAGGATGGGTATAACGTGATGGGGTGGTTATCACTTTAGGTCCGCGAGGAAGACTACATTGGACGTTATTGTGCGTTATTTTCGTAAAGAGGTTCTATTAGGGCAAGAATTTCGTGCATAAAAGCTGAGAGAAGACGAAAACTAGAACAAAAGCGCACGTTAAGTATTTCTGGGGGACTATGGAATTAACTAGAGTTAGAATTGGTTATTATTTTAGATAGAAATATGACTTGAGTATAAGATTGATAACGTTGCTAGATGCGTTTGCAACGATATGTCGCTACACGTGGCGAAGCGTCAGTCGAACATCACTTGTGGTCCGTTAGAATAGCTAAGGAATGGATTTCTGCAGCCTCTTCGCCGGACCGCGGTTAGAATGAGGGTAGCGAGGAACACCCCACGCGCGCGGTCCTGCTGGGAGTGTGCGCTCTGTAAGTAAGCCCGCCGCCCCTGTCTGATAGCGTCATCAACGGCGCCTGCATACAACTTTCGCCTGCGTTCGGCTGCAGCTCTCGGCTGCACTCCCGCCCGATCACGTCAGCACGTGTGTCTAGGTGAACACGTATTTGGATAGGACTTTCTCAGAAATGAGTTATGAATGAGATGTGGCCGCCTCATGTTTGCGGGTCCCGGGCCTGGGCCTGTGCGTGGTTTGACAGCTGACGGTCGCGCCACGTCGTTGGGGGTGTTTGTGAGCTCTGCTGGAGAGGGGTTGGCGGAGGGTGTTTGCACGCGTTGATTGACTTATTTTGTGAGCAAATTTGTAGGCTTTGCTATGAGTTATTTGGGCAGTTTACGAGTACTGAGCGTGTCTAGACATAACTGTGCTGAGTTATTTAGGAGGAGTCTGAATGTCTGTACTTAAATTGTTTGCGTGAATTAGGAGTTGTTTGCGTGTCTGCAGACTCGTATTGTGACCCAAAGCATACCATGGCGAGTGTTTTGCGTCAGTGTGATAAATACATTCCATACGTAAATAAAATGTTCGAAAATAAATAGGGTGCACTCCTTCCTTACTGTCCCCAACAGCTCAGCACAGCCTGAGTAATTTTAGCATAATTTTCAACCCTACAGACCACCACCTGGGATTAGGTCTTAGAAGGGATGACAGTACGATCTGATTGCAGTGATGTGCACTATGTCAGTTGGACAGTAAATCTCGTGGTGCAGACACCTCCTGCAAAATAAAGACTTGTGTTCAGATCTGTTTTCCTGCCATTTCGCCCCACCATCTTGGATTAAGTCATGCGCTGTGCACATTAGTAGACTTCAGCCCACCAACATGGATCGGTAAGGCGGCTTGGTGCTGGGTTGAGAGTAGTGGTGGAGAGTAACTACTTGAATTCAAGTTCAGGTGGGTGTGGCATTTGTGAAAACTGATTCCAAGTCCTAGGTTCTATGAAGTCGAATCACGTTATTAATGCAGTAGCTAATAGCAGTGCAGCATTCTAGGGGTGGGGGGTGCTAGGTCATGAATGAACGCCGCGCTAATAATGGGAATACGTGGAACTTGTCATTTGATCATTGAATATTGAAACTGTAAATTGAATTATTGAATATAATTAAAATTGAAATGGAATTAAGTACCTGGGTAATTGGCAGTTTTGTTGAGTGACGTTGGTGTCACTTATGTTCAGTTAAATTCGTTAGCATATTTACAGAAGACTATGTCCTGCATGTGTATAAAGGTGTGGGCTTGAGGCTGTGATGTGAGCGGTCGCTCGGTAGTGGGTAGCTGGTGCATCGTGTGTCCCGTTATAAAGCGCACGCGAGAGAGAGAAGACAATCTTGTGTCAGCACCCACTTTCACGGTAGCGCCCTCTGGTGGCCACGATATGAACTAAGTCAGTTGGGCTCTGGAGCTCGCAGTGCACACACTGGCTGCTGCCATCTTGAATAACTGCACTTGCGTCATGATCTGACGTCATGGTGGCGTCCTCTGGTGGCGACGATATGAACTAAGCCAGTTCTGGAGCTTGTGGTGAACACATTGGTTGCAGCCGTCCTGAATAACGCTACTTGTGTCATCATCTGACGTCAGGGTGGCGCTCTCTGGTGGCGACAATATGAACTAAGCCAGTTGGAGTCCAGAACCAGTGGGGAACACACCTGCTTGAAATTGATTAAATAATGAAGACAAGTACTTTTTCCTGCCATTTTCTTTGCTTAGTAGAGATAAGAGTGGTGTGGTACATTATCCTGCTGCAATCTGAACTTTGCGCCATTTTTCTGGGAGAGGGGGACGTGGCACTTTCTCACCAAAATTCAAATTTCCCGCCAAAATTCGCCATCTTGATTGACGTCACAGCCGCCATCTTGGATGACTTCTTCGGCGCCATCTTGGATAACAGTACTTTGGACTGGTTCCGCCCTTCTTCCAATACTCACGTGACTGTCCGGGGAGCCTGGTCTTCTTATGACCATACATGCTCGTCGTGACCACCGCTGCCAGCAGCCACGTACATTGGCTACATTCCTACCAAGTCTTTCTGATTATCGCAGAAGAACGTCCAGTTTTTCGTAAGTCTATGACACGACCTCGTTAAAACTTAATGAGGTGTTGATAACAGCGTCTTTTAAGCACCCCTGCCAACTTTTGTTTAACTTGCACAGCTCCTTCTTGGTGTTGGGGCTTTTTACCCTCAGTGTATGAAGAACAGAAAGTAGGAGAGGTTGACTGTGTTAACTTCCTGGGATTATGGTCTGACAATGAATTCGACTTGGAGGATAACGCCGCAGAACTGCTAGAGCGCCTAAACAAATTGTCACTTGCAGTGCTAATGTTGTCAGATGAAGGTGATATACAAATAAAGAAGCCAACATAATTCTCTTACTTTCTTTACGTAGTGTCATAAAGGATGTTTTTGGGGAAACCAACTAAGTGAAGCTAACGTTTTCCGCGTCCAAAAACCAGTATTATGATTTGTTTATAGGGTGAACTCAAGAAAGTCCTGCAGAAGTATGTTTAAGGAACAGTGGGTACTAGCTACTGCTTCCCCGTGTACTTATTCCTTAATGAAATCTGTGATGAATAATACATATATTTTCCAGACCAACAGCTCAGTTTACGGAACCATCATTAGAAATAAGAACAGTAGTCACAAAGATTTTAAAGTCAGTTACTTTCGACCTATTTTTAGAAACACACATTTTCAATAACTTACCAGAAAATATAAAATATTGAACTTCTAATAAACTTAATTTTAAGACGAGCCTATAGGATTTATTGATGGTCAACTCCTTCCCTTACGTTCAGCAAACCAATGCTGGATGTAACCTCATATAGCGACAGGTGGGAACGCGTAATGCAACCAGGAACATTGCTGAACTTGACAATTTTGGTGGTCCACGTGTTATGGTGTTGGAAGACACAATGTTGCGTGGACGAACTGATCTCTAAATCTCTGAACACGGTACACTGAGCAGTCAACGTTGTTGTAACGCTCTTGTGAATTTTGTCAGTGGTGCATTCTACCCTGACTTCTTTTTTATGGCTGACAGTGCCAGAACGCAACGAATAGAGGAGGTGGAGGAACTCTTGTAACGAGAGGCTATTCAGCGAATGGACTCGTCTGTCAGTTTTCCCTACTCAAACGCTATCGAGTATCTGCGGAATGCGTGGGGGAGACGTTATGCAGCAGGTCCACATACACCAACGACCATCCAACAATTGTCAACAGCGCTGGTTGAAAAGTTGAGCGCCCCACCGCAAGAACGTTCAACGGCACACAAAGCGCCTTCGCCACACAATGTGCGTAGTATAGTTGCAGATGTACATCTGGACAACGTGCTGTGTGGCGCCATAATACGTTCTCAACGAGTGACAGTTACAACGTTTTGGATAATCCAATGTATAACAATGTTCCATTAATTTATGTACTGTCTTGTAATTTATAGCAATAGAAAGGTTTCCAACTCTTATCGGTGTTTTCATTTTGTCCCACGGTCAAATTCAACTGAGGCAAGGTGACGCTTTTGTCGTAGTTTGTAAAACTGGAAAAATGATAGTGATTATATTACAATAAAAATTATAGAACTAAGCAGGATAGAAGAAAAGGTCACTCAGTTAATATATGTAAGGAAACTACAACTATCTCAGATAATGGTATAACTAAAAACTGTCAACTATTAACATTGTCATCTCATGCTATTTTTACCCACCTCTTAGATACAGAGTACAGCACCTGCGATCTGGCGCTGCACCCAGCCACATCAGTGAGTTGCATTATGTGGACAAACGCCTGGGGAATATTGCACGTCACGACAGTATAGGATCAAAAACTGGTTCAAATGGCTCTGAGCACTACGAGACTTAACTTCTGAGGTCATCAATCCCCTAGAACTTAGGACTACTTAAACCTAACCAACCTAAGGACATCACACACATCCATGACCGAGGCAGGATTCGAACCTGCGACCGTAGCGGTCGCGCGATTCCAGACTGTAGCGCTTAGAACCGCTCGGCCACCGCGGCCGGCAGTATGAGATCCGTACCGGATACGATTCATAGAGGAAATCGAGAAGGTCCAAGGAAGAGGAGCTTGTTTCGTTACAGGTTCATTTAGTATGTACGAAAACATCACGGACATGCTCAGCCTACTCCAGTTGTAGATGCTGAAGGCGTTTGCAGCACCCACGTGGTTTTCTGTTAAAGCTCCTAGAAGAGTCCACCAAGTACAGCTCGCTAAAAGATAAAATTAGAGAGATCCGAGCGTACACGGAAGCTTACCGACAGTCGTGCTCCCACGAACTATTCGCAACTCAGTCCGGAACCGCGCGGCTGCTACGGTCGCAGGTTCGAATCCTGCCTCGGGCATCGATGTGTGTGATGTCCTTAGGTTAGTTAGGTTTAACTAGTTCTAAGTTCTAGGGGACTGATGACCACAGATGTTGAGTCCCATAGTGCTCAGAGCTATTTGAACCATTTTTATTCGCAACTGTAACAGGGAAGAGCAGAAGTAACAACGGCACACAAAGCGCCTTCGCCACACAATGTGCGTAGTATAGTTGCAGATGTACATCTGGACAACGTGCTGTGTGGCGCCATAATACGTTCTCAACGAGTGACAGTTACAACGTTTTAAATGTGACGTTGAAACAATGAAATTACTTCGTTTGTTGTTTGTTTTCAGGTACATGTTTGAAGTTGTGGTACACACTGAATTCCAATCTCGGTATCGTAGCACGCCATCAAAGATGCCAAAACAAAACGGTCCCACCCATCGACAAAGTGGAGTATCGCATGGTAATGCGTTTTCTGCGTCTGTAGGGGAAAACAACGCTGTAACACTATATGTTGAGTTGGTGGAAGTGTACACCACTGTCTAATAAATACAGTCACGACACACTCTGTTGTGGAAGTTGTTACTGTTTACAGCGACACTAGCGCTCCAAACGGTGAGAAAGCAGGTATTCATATGCGCCCTAAAGACAATGTTTGTTTTTAATTATTTTCTATTTAATTAACGGAAGAGTTGTTAAATTTTTGTGTCCTGTGCGTTAGTTAGTTGCCAAGAGACATGAATTGTCGTGAAATACATGTAAAAACAGCCGAATCACACTGATTCAATGACAAAAGCTACAAGTCATTCATGAAGAAATGCTTTTGAATATGTCTATATTTGCAGCTTATTCTGCTGAAAGCAAGAGTATGTAAATACGTTTCATGCCTGAGAAGCATACATTTGTGTCGTTGTCTGTTGTTATTATCATAGACACTTTCCTTGTGTCACTTAAAAACTTTTTATGGAGTCCAATGATTCGCTCTTTCTTATCCTTCAATCGACTGTATAACACACAAATATTTTTCTAAATATAATTACTTTTGTTTTAAAAGCGAATGTGTCGAAGATTCTTGCCGTTTGTGACTCAGATATAGCATCAATTATGGAACTGAGTTTCTCCTGTGTTGGTAAGCAGTTTCATCGCTTTTGACCATTTATCGCCATGTCTCTGTGGTTTTCCCTAAAGTTACAGCAGTGGTTGGTTTTTTGATACGATAAATATTGTTGGTATTACATTCGATGCAGGTTTCCTACGATCCACATTCACTGATTTGGCTGAAAGTGTAGCGAATGAAACCGGCCGGTGTGGCCGTGCGGTTCTAAGCGCGTCAGTTTGGAACCGCGTGACCGCTACGGTCGCAGGTTCGAATCCTGCCTCGGGCATGGATGTGTGTGATGTCCTTAGGTTAGTTAGGTTTAAGTAGTTCTAAGTTCTAGGGGACTGATGACCTCAGTAGTTAAGTCCCATAGTGCTCAGAGCCATTTGAACCATTTTTTGTAGCGAATGAAACTCTACTTTGTTGGCTAGATATACACCATCTTTCCGTAAAGGGTCAGGTCTTCTGGTGTTTACTACGAGTTTTTTGTTATTAAGGGAAAACGATGTTATTCAGTAAATGTCTGTAGGTTACAAGAGAATTGTAAATAAACTGTACTGTAATGCACCGTTTCGTAACTCCCAGGGTCCTTAGGAGACTAAATGATCACGAATAAGGTGTAATTTCTTGGTTAGTGTCGATTTTTATGGCACTACACATTCTCCCTATTGTAAATACTGTGTTACAAATCTGTATAGACGTTAGTATTCGCACTCATACGATATCGCATTCAAAGTATCGCTTGCTGGCCGCTTGGGGCGCTTCTATCGCTCTGGATAACAAAAACGAAAAGGAGTGTCGCGATTGTTTTGTTATACTGCACTGTGCGCCAACAATGCACCAGTACATGACATAGTGATTAGGAGGGGCAGAAGCTTCCAGTGAGGTCAAACTCGAAGAACGAGGTAGCAGATTACTTCTCTGTTTAGATCAGAAAATAGCAAGAGAATTGAAGCCGCTGGGGATCCAAGACCGACGTATCACTATCGAGGCGATAGTGAGAAAAGTGAAAAATCAGTCATAGATCAATTTTCAACATCGTGCACGACACTTGGTAAGTGACAAAGGTCGCCTCCCGAAGGGTACCACGAATGCTCACACCTACTCAAAATCTAGAGAACTACTTCTGACGACCGCCGGCCGCTGGTGGCCGAGCGGTTCTAGGAGCTTCAGTCTGGAAATGCGCTACCGCTACGGTCGCAGGCTCGAATCCTACCTCGGGCATGGATGTGTGTGATGTCCTTAGATTAGTTATGTTTAAGTAGTTCTAAGTTCAAGGGGACTCATGACCTCAGATGTTAAGTCCCATAGTGCTCAGAGCCATTTTCTTCTGACGACTGCTCGCTGAATTACGATGACACCGAGACAAAGGAGCAAAGCAAGCGCTGGAAACATGCGGCTTCACCAACGTCGAAAAAGGCGAAGACCCAGCCACCAAAGTGCAAGGTAACGCTGTTCTCGGGACTGTTACAGTCAGGCGCGAACAGATTTTGCTCGTAAAGGGCAAACCGCCAAAGGAGCATCCTCCGAAAATTTCCTGTTCCCTATGGGGGAAAATTTCCTGTTCCCTGCGAGGTTGATTGTAGTGACTCCCCAAACCATCGGAATGCATGATTTCGATGGCCGCTCTCGAATGCCACTATCAGGGTGACTGACTTCGGTGTGTGTTTCCATCCAAGCACCACTGGATGCTACACGGCTGCCACCGGTATACAAACCGTAACCATTGTAATAAGATAAAATGTCAATGGAGTCATAGTGAGAGGTGTTCCTGCCAAGGACACTGACAGAGCGTGGTGCCGCAGTGGTTAGCACACTGGACTCGCATTCGGGAGGACGACGAATCAAACGCGCGTCCAGCCATCCGTGACTTCCCTAAATCGCTTCAGGCAAATGCCGGGATGGTTTTCTTGAAAGGACACGGCCGATTTCCTCCCCCGTCCTTCCTTAACCCGACGGGACCGATGACCACAGTGTTTGTTCCCCTCTCCCAAATCAACCAACCAACCAAGGATATTCAACGAAACCAAGTACCACAATGGTGAGAGACAAGGGGACTCACCGAAATTAAGCATCGCAATGATTAGAGGCAAGGGGACTCGCCGAAATCAAGCATCATGATGGAAACAGGAAACTATTACATCCATGTCGTTGTTCTTGGATCACGCTAAACATAGTGAAAGGTATTCCTGCCAAGGATTGTGACTGAACGAGGTGGCGCAGTGGTTATCACACTGGACTTGCATTCGGGGGGACGACGGTTCAAACCCGTGACCGGCCAACCTGATTTAGGTTTTCCGTTCAAAAATGTTCAAATGTGTGTGAAATCTTATGGGACTTAACTGCTACGGTCATCAGTCCCTAAGCTTACACACAACTTAACCTAAATTATCCTAAGGACAAACACACACACCCATGACCGAGGGAGGACTCGAGCCTTCGCCGGGACCAGCCGCACAGTCCACGAGTGCAGCGCCTTAGACCGCTCGGCTAATCCCCCGCGGCAGGTTTTCCGTGATGTCCCTAAATCGCTTTAGTTATATGCCGGGATGGCTCCTTTGAAAGGGTACTGCCACCTTCCTTCCCTATCCTTCCCTAATCCGACGAGACCTAAGACCTCACTGTTTGGTCCCCTCCTCCAAATCTAAAAACCAGGGCTACTCATCGAAATCAGGGACCTCAATGAGAGACCAGGGTACTCACCAAAATCAAGCACCTCATGGTATGAGGCAAGAGGACTCATTGAAATCAAGCATCGCGTTGGGAGCAGGAAGCTATTACACCCATGTTGTTGCTCCCAGATCGCGCCATACACGGTTTCTAACCAGGCATTGAAACGGCTAACCGTATTGTGCACAAATTTGTAACACCCAAGTAACAATAAATGAAGGTGTGACAAAGCGACATAGGAGGTTAGCGACCATTCCCGTAATTATGCATCGATTTGTCATTAAGCTGGCTGGGTCTCATAAAAGTCATACAGCAGGTGAAGATTGACTTTATTGTCATAAAGCAAAGGGATTCTGAATTATTTCCATCTTCAAGTGCAAAGTTAGCACAAGGATAAAGAGTCCCAGCAGAGAAATTACATACAATACATATAGGTGTTCTCGTGTCCACTGTCAGCGAAGTTGTTGTGAAATGGAAGCTATAAATCCAAATACCGTGCAGACCGGCAAGGAATAGAAGACAAAGTTATCGGGAATACGGGCTCGTTGCTAGGAAAGAGAAAAAAATAACCCCGCAGTTCCGCAATGAATTTCAAAAAGCAATATACTGGAATGAGATTTTCACTCTGCAGCGGAGTGTGCGCTGATATGAAACTTCCTGACAGATTAAAACTGTGTGCCAGGCCGAGACTCGAACTCGGGACCTTTGCCTTTCGCGGGCAAGTGCGGGCAAGTGCTAAGCCATGTCTCCGCAATATCCTTTCTTTCAGGAGTACTAGTTCTGCAAGGTCCGCAGGAGAGCTTTTGTTAAGTTTGGAAGGTAGGAGACGAGATACTGGCAGAAGTAAAGCTGTGAGGACGGGCGTGAGTCGTGCTTGGGTAGCTGAGTTGGTAGAGTACTTGCCCGCGAAAAGCAAAGGTCCCGAGTTCGAGTCTCGGCCTGGCACATAGTTTTAATCTGTGAGTGAGTTTCCAGTAATATACTGTTCAAAAGAATTAAGAGAAAATGTGTATCAACATCCAGTATGTTATATCTATTTTGATACTGAAGGACTGGCGGTATCTGTGGTTTTATTGCATGGCTTGAGATCTTCGCTTTCAGTGTAGGCAACAATTAAAATCATTCGCCATCTATTGGCTAGGTTATGCATGCAGTGTCAGGCGACCCCTCAGGAGAAAGTTACTTCCGGTGTCCCAGTGTTTTCTAGTGCGGTATACAGGTGGCACATGCACTGTGGCATCTTAATACAGTGCAAGTTGTAAGGGCGCTCTGTTTGATACAAAAACAATGGACTTACTGTCGCGTTACTACAAATGCCGACACGTCTTCTGTGTCAGATATAGGTTGTGGATACGCTACAGTACACAAGCCGATTTGGACACATTACAACCCCACATGAAGAGCGATATCTGGCCATCTCTGCAATACGATGATGTGCGGTTAGCGCCAGAGCACCACAAGACGATATCAGCAGGGCAACTGGAACCTTTGTGTCTGATCAGATTATAACGAACAGGTTACGAGAAAGGACCTTACGACAAAGACGTCCTTCTCGAGGGCCCAGCTTGGAACGACATCTTGCAGTTCACCTTCAGTTCTGCCGTTCCCACGCCAAATGGCAACTTCGTGACTGGCAAAAGTGTTATTCCCAGACGACTTGACATATCCTCTGTCGCAAGGTGATGCCCGTGTTCGTGTGCGGAGACCCGTTGTGACCGCTACCTAACAAATGTTGTCCAGGAAAGCGACTACTTCCAAGGTTCTGTGATGTTGCGGAGAGGCTTTGGTGCTGATAGCCACACGGATCTTGCCGTTGTCCATGATCGCCTTACCGCCAGGCAGTGCATCGAACAGATCCTGCTCGATCATGAGGTGGCTGCTACATACGGTGGTGCCCCTGAATTCCTTCTAATGCCAGTGCCTACCTGGCGGGCGTCACCGGGGTTGTCTTAAAGTGATGGAATGGCTGCCGGCCATTGCACATTGTGCATGTGTGAGACATCCTTGATAGATGTAATCGCGGTCGTTCTGTTCCACCACAGACTCTCCAAAACCTCTCATGGGCTCTCACTGATAAATGGAAACGGGTACCACAGGGTGACGTCGATCAGACAATTATAAACGGTCACGTTATTGAAGCTCTCAAAATCCAATGAAAAGCACCCAGGGTGACGGGGTGAATGATTGTTTCCTCTTCGTTTTCGACACGTATCAGACATTTCAGTTCTTTCTATACAAATAATTGAGGATATAATGATGTTTTGTTGTGTATTTATTTTGTGAAAGATAAAGGTGAAATTTGGTAACATACCTAGTCCTCAATTATTACTCATCGTACTATGGCACACGCCGAAAGTCATGTTCCCCTGATTCTTTTGAGCAGTGTAGCAAAAGGACTGAAAGGACTATAACTGACTCTGTGGTTGGGACATCTGCAACTGTGGTAGTACGTTTTGCAGCATGGACTTCGCAGACAGCTGTATTTTGAACCAATTTTATTAGGGCACTATCGGTTTCATGGCTTCTGGTCACATCATCGTGCACACATAAACTTTAAAGTAAGGTAAATAGAAGGCCCAACCTTCTTAGTTCGTACTATGATGTCCGTCGGCCGGATAATCAATGAATAAAATGTTGTTTGCCTATTTTAATATCTATATGCCGATGTTTATCTTCGTCAAACTTTTTAATCATTGACTGCCTAGTCTACGGACAGTATGATTTTCACGAACAGTTTCTTTCTCTCTTTCTTTCTCGGGGCCTACTTCTGTTGTAGTACAAGAAAATTGAATCTTGCAACCAACAAAAGTAATAGGTCCTTGCAGTAACTCCTGCTGACCAGTCTCATTTGGTGTAATTGAAAATGTATCCACTGTCTTGTACACTGGAAGTGTGCTCCTCCTCCTGTATCTTCTACGATGGCTGTGTGAATTTGCCTTATGCTGGTATGTAAGTCGTGTGACCTTGAAGCGGACTTAGCCGCTGAGCGAGGCTGCCGGGCAACACGGGCCCTAGTATTACTAGGCCCGTGTTGCTGGAAAATCAAGATTGCGCAACACTGATAAGGCGCGCTGGCTCTGTGCGCGCTAGTGGGGGCCGGAAGTTCTGACGTCAAGGTGCTTGATAACTGTGTCGAGAGGCAGCAGCATGTTCATTCGACTCGAGGCAGCCGCACGAAGCACACAGCCATGGCCAGTAGCTGATAAGATATTTTTTTAGGATAAGGATATTTATTAGGAATGGTAATACAAAGTGATATCTCCTTGTACAAGAATATATTTAGTTAAAACTAAACGTCTGTACAAGGAGATATCACTTTGTATTACCATTCATAATAAATATCCTTATCCTAAAAAAATATCTTATCAGCTACTGAAGCATCTTTCTCTTGTGTGGGTTGCAGGGGTTACGACCCCTGGGGAGGTGGGTGGGTTTTTTTTCATGTCTGTGTGAATTTGCCTTATGCTGCTTTGTAAGTCGTGTGACCTTGAAGCGGACTTAGCCTCTGAGCGAGGCTGCTGGGCAACACGGGCCCTAGTATTACTAGGCCCGTGTTGCTGGAAAATCAAGATTGCGCAACACTGATAAGGCGTGCTGGCTCTGTGCCTGGATTTGGCAGTGTTAATGGCAGAGGGTCGCCAGATGGCCTTCCTGACGCCACCCCGAACCCCCTGGGACGGAAGTAGTGTACCCCAGCTGTCTGCGCCCAGTGGAAGTCATGAAATAGTGCGAACGTTTTCAAATGTCTGTGAGTCGTGTAACTGAGGTGGAACTTGGGGAACAGCACGGTATTCACCTAGCGGGATGCGGAAAACCGCCTAAAAACCACATCCAGGCTGGCTGGCATTCTGGCCTTCGTCGTTAATCCACTGGGCGGATTCGATCCGGGACGGCGCGCCTACCGGAGTCCAGGAAGCAGCGCATTAGCGCTCTCGGCTAGCCTGGCGGGGTTTGACTAACATAGTTGGGCCTTCTATATTCTTCGCCAAGTTGTTCACAACGTTTTAATGTTTATATGCTTCTGCTGACGTGGCTTAAAGCCACGAAGCCAGTGGCGCCTTAATAAAATTGGTTCAAAATACAACTGTTTGCTGAGTTCTTGCTACAAAGAAAGAAGACTGTTCAAGAATCGCAAGAGGCGTTCGTGTACTTGGAACGGGTATGGAGACACGGGGATACCAACCGGATTACATCAGCATGAGACAGAGATTTAGAAATCAAATACTGGATTTTAAGTGCTACCCAGGAGCTCATATAGGCTCAGACACAATTTACTAACAGTTGGCTGAAGATTAAGAGAGTAGACAGGAAGAATCAGCGTGGAAAGAAGTGGGGTATGCAATTAATAAGGAATGATGATGTGCATTTGAAGTTCTCTAATGCTGAAGATACTCTCATAATGAATGCTGAAGAGCACGGAAATCTCTAAAAAAGGGCTATCACAGAAATTGGACAGACAAATATAAGTACAAGGAACGTAAATGGGAAAAAACTTTGAGTAACAGAAGAAATACTTCAATCAGTCAACGAATTTTCTACAGCGCACACGCATGTGGGTCGCTCTGCGATTTTCGGCAGAAGGTGTTTTAGTATGGCGCCATCTATCTGCAAATCATATGGTATGTGTGATTTCTGTGCCTGGCATTCTTCGTGCGCTTGTTCTATATACAGGGCGTCCATGTGCGGATACCATCCAATGGTCCCAACGCCTTCTCCAGTGTCACCTTGACCTTTTTGCTGCATGGTGTAACCAGTGGCTCCTGAAAATCAAGACCCAGGCAATCATCATAGGCCATACCACTCGCCCCTTCCGGCTCCTGGATTTCTCCCTTACCATCTGTGTCCGTCCTGTCCGCCTCTCCCCCACCCTCACCTACCTTGGCCTCCCCATTGACCATCACTTCACCTGGATCCCTCATCTCCGCTCCATCAAATCCAAAGCCCACGACTGCCTTCAACTTCTCAAACTCCTCTCTGGCTGGACATGGGGGTTGCACCCCTCTACCATCCTCCACACCTACAAATCCTTAATCCATCCCATCCTCTGTTATGCCAGTCCTGCCTGGATATCCGCCCCCCTCCCCCAAATTCTATAAGTCCCTCCAGATCCTCGAGCGCCATGGATTCCACCTCACCTTCCGTATACACCTCCCGTCCCCCAAGCAGATCCTCTACGACCTCATTCCTTTCCCCCATCTGCTCCTATTCCTCGAACATTTCCACATACTCTACACCTCCCGCTGCCTCGATCCCCCTCACCCCTTGGTTGCTCCTCTCCTCTCCAGTCCCTACCCTCTGCCACACCTTTACTGTTGTGTCCCCCCCTACCCTCCATCTCTACACCCTTCATCTCCTTTCCCAAGGCGGCTTCCGTCAATTCCCCCTCCCGGATGATGCCCTGTGTCTCTCCATTTATCCCTCCTATCAACTCTGATCCTCACCCCTCCCCTCCTTTCCTCTGTCCTTTCCCTGGGCTCCCTCTTCCCCCTCTTCCATCCTGTTTTCTCCCCACTTAACTTCTCTCTCTGCCTCCCCTCTCCCCCTCGAGTCCTTTTGTATACCAGTCCTCTGCCATTCCCCACTCCCTGTCGCGTCTGCCCAGCACCCGCCCCCCTCTTATGGGTCCTCGTCCTCCATCGGATCCTTTCCCCCTCCCCCCCCCACTTCGTTTTTTCCTCTCCTTCCCCCCCCCCCCCTTTCCTTTCCCGTCATCTGTCCAGGTTCCCCCCACTTGCCCTGGGCTGTGGTATATCATATTTGTGCCAATTTTTTAGTGCAGTGTTCAAGTGACTGTTCAGTGTTGTTCGTCTTTCCAAAGTGTTGCGAACAGAAACAAGTATTTTATTAGCATCATCAACCCTTTGTTCTATGTTTTAAGTTCCACGATTTTCCACGATTTTACCTTTTAAGTCACCGATTTTATCGCCTGCTTTTATTATTTATTATCTTCATCTTTTTAAAACAAATTCTGTAGGCTGAAGAGCGGCGTACTAAGCTGCTGCCAGCCCGCCCCCTTCGAGGGGGAATCGAAACTCAATAAAGGAAAAAAAAGTGGATACCGTCAGTCGTACCTAGCCACCAGCAAGGAGAACCACATGAAGACGTCGGACAGTTTCTCTGAGGAAATCAGGACACGTTCATAGTAATTGTTGACCCAGTAAGAGCGTTCGACAATGGAAAACGATGCAAAATTCGAAATTATCAGGTCAACAGTCCACGGAAAGCACAATATGTAAACCGAACACAGACGAATGTAAATAAGATTAGTGAGAAAACTACCATCCAAACTGAGGAACATGTATTGGACGAAATGAAGGAATTATGTGATCTTGAAAGCAACATAACCCACGACGCACGCAGCAAGGAGAACATAAAAAATTGGCCATTTGCGAGGACTCGCTTACTGAGGATTCCGTACAGACTTAACTATGTATATAGACAGAGTATCCATTCCGGTAATCAAGAATCTCCACCATTTTTGCCTGACACACTGATACGGGTGAGATATCGATAACATAGATTTTAAGATTTTCGGGTAGTTTTAATTTCAATATTGTAAATGTGATAAAATCATACAGAAGTCAGGCGACCATTGTTATAACAATCAGTAGTTCTCCATTCAGGGTGACTGGGTCACAATGGTAAAAGGCAAACATCATGCAAGAAAAGACTTTAATGCTCATACGAGGCATTTCGGAATTTATCCATCATCAGATACACAGGTGCGGTTACTGTACGTAAATGCGGCGTTTCTCACACAACGTGAAACGCTATAGGGTAAGGTGGGGCTTTCTGAGACATGGACAGAAATAAGAAAATATTCTACTGCGCAGCCCGCGCGCGGAACTTGGATGCCATTACGTCACAGAATCGTTGCTAGACAAGTTGTGCACAAGCTGCAGGAAGTGTTTTCAAGTATATTTAACCCAGAAAGAAGGAAACAAAACAGAAGAGGTAAGACAGTACTGCTTACAAAAATGCGCCATGCAACATTAAGTCAGTTTTAAATAAGATCTAGTGTTGGAATACATGAATGTTAGTTATAAATCTTTCCGCTATTAGTTGTGTAGGATCCAACAGGTCGGTCAACAGAACAACTAGCGACATCTGTTGCAAATATGAGCGACTGCTTTAATTTTAAAAATAATAAGATAATGGGGATATGTGAATCAGTCTTTGTGGGGCTTTCTGAACCCGAATAAATATGTATTATTTCTTCTTTATTGAAGTATTCATGTAGCTTAATTATTGTTGTTGTTGTGGTCTTCAGTCCAGAGACTGGTTTGATGCAGCTCGACATGCTACCCTATACTGTGCAAGTTTCTTCATCTCCCAGTACCTACTGCAACCTACATCCTTCTGAACCTGCTTAGTGTATTCATCTCTTGGTCTCCCTCTATGATTTTTACCCTCCACGCTGCCCTCCAATGCTAAATTTGTGATCCCTTGATGCCTCAGAACATGTCCTACTAACCGGTCCCTTCTTCTCTTCAAGTTGTGCAACAAACTCCTCTTCTCCCCAATTATATTCAATACCTCCTCATTAGTTATGTGATCTGCCCTTTGAATCTTCAGCATTCTTCTGTAGAACCACATTTCGAAATCCTCTATTCTCTTCCTGTCCAAACTATTTATCGTCCATGTTTCACTTCCATACATGGCTACACTCCATACAAATACTCTCAGAAACGACTTCCTGACACTTAAATCTATACTCGATGTTAACAAATTTCTCTTCTTCAGAAATGCTTTCCTTGCCATTGCCAGTCTACAATTTATATCCTCTCTACTTCGACCATCATCAGTTATTTTGCTCCCCAAATAGTAAAACTCCTTTACTACTTTAAGTGTCTCATTTCCTAATCTATATCCCTCAGCATCACCTGACTTAATTCGACCACATTCTATTATCCTCGTTTTGCTTTTGTTGATGTTCATCTTATATCCTCCTTTCAAGACACTGTCCATTCCGTTTAACTGCTCTTCCAAGTCCTTTGCTGTCTCTGACGGAATTACAATGTCATCGGCGAACCTCAAAGTTTTTATTTCTGCTCCATGGATTTTAATACCTACTCAGAATTTTGCTTTTGTTTCCTTTACTGCTTGCTCAATATACAGATTGAATAAAATGGGGGAGAGGCTACAACCCTGTCTCACTCCCTTCTCAACCAGTGCTTCCCTTTCATGTCCCTCGACTCATATAACTGCCATCTGGTTTCTGTACAAATTGTAAATAGCCTTTCGCTCCCTGTATTTTACCCTTGCCACCTTTAGAATTTGAAAGAGAGTATTATAGTCAACATTGCCAAAAGCTTTCTCTAAGTCTACAAATGCTAGAAACGTAGGTTTGCCTTTCCTTAATCTTTCTTCTAAGATAAGTCGTAAGGTCAGTATTGCCTCACGTGTTCCAATATTTCTACGGAATCCAAACTGATCTTCCCCGAGGTCGGCTTCTACCAGCTTTTCCATTCGTCTGTAAAGAATTCGCGTTAGTATTTTGCAGCTGTGACTTATTAAACTGATAGTTCGGTAATTTGCACATCTGTCAACACCTGCTTTCTTTGGGATTGGAAATATTATATTCTTCTTGAAGTCTGAGGGTACTTCGCCTGTCTCATACATCTTGCTCACCAGATGGTAGAGTTTTGTCAGGACTGGCTCTCCCAAGGTCTTCAGTAGTTCTAATGGAATGTTGTCTACTCCCGGGGCCTTGTTTCGGCTCAGGTCTTTCAGTGCTCTGTCAAACTCTTCACGCAGTATCGTATCTCCCATTTCATCTTCATCTACATTCTCTTCCATTTCTATAATATTGTCCTCAAGTACATCGCCCTTGCATAGACCCTCTATATACTCCTTCCACCGTTCTGCTTTCCCTTCTTTGGTTAAGCCTGGGTTTCCATCTGAGCTCTTGATATTCATACAAGTGGTTCTCTTTTCTCCAAAGGTCTCTTTAATTTTCCTGTAGGCGGTATCTATCTTACCCTAGTGAGATAAGCCTCTACATCCTTACATTTGTCCTCTAGCCATCCCTGCTTAGCCATTTTGCACTTCCTGTCGATCTCATTTTTGAGACGTTTGTATTCTTTTTTGCCTGCTTCATTTACTGCGTTTTTATGTTTCCTCCTTTCATCAATTAAATTCAACATTTCTTCTGCTACCCACGGATTTCTACTAGCCCTCATCATTTTACCTACTTGATCCTCTGTTGCCTTCACTACTTCATCCCTCAGAGCTACCCATTCTTCTTCTACTGTACTTCTTTCCCCCACTGCTGTCAATTGTTCCCTTATGCTCTCCCTGAAACTCTGTACAACCTCTGGTTTAGTCAGTTTATCCAGGCCCCGTCTCCTTAAATTCCCACCTTTTTGCAGTTTCTTCAATTTTAATCTGCAGTTCATAACCAATAGATTGTGGTCAGAGTCCACATCTGCCCCTGGAAATGTCTTACAATTTAAAACCTGGTTCCTAAATCTCTGTCTTAACATCATATAATCTATCTGATACCTGTTAGTATCTCCGGGGTTCTTCCATGTATACAACCTTCTTTTATGATTCTTGAACCAAGTGTAAGCTATGATTAAGTAACGCTCTGTGCAAAATTCTAACAGACGCCTTCCTCTTTCATTTCTTACCCCCAGTCCATATTCACCTACTATGTTTCCTTCTCTACCTTTTCCTACACTCGAATTCCAGTCACCCATGACTATTAAATTTTGTCTCCATTCACTATCTGAATAATTTCTTTTATCTCATCATACATTTCATCAATCTCTTCATTATCTGCAGAGCTAGTTGGCATATAAACTTGTACCACTGTAGTAGGACTGGGCTTCGTGCCTATCTTGGCCACAATAATGCGTTCACTATGCTGTTTGTAGTAGCTTACTCGCACTCCTATTTTTTTTCATTATTAAACCTAATCCTGCATTACCCCTATTTGATTTTGTATTTATAACCCTGTATTCACCTGACCAAAAGTCTTGTTCCTCCTGCCACCGAACTTCACTGATTCCCACTATATCTAACTTTAACCTATCCGTTTCCCTTCTTAAATTTTCTAACCTACCTGCTCGATTAAGGGATCTGACATTCCACGCTCCGATCCGTAGAACGCCAGTTTTCTTTCTCCTGATAATTTTTAATTATTATAACTTACAATAATAATTCAATAGTGTTCTAATTAGGCTACAGCAATTAGCAAGACATACTAATTTAGTAAATACAAAAAGAATTTTTGATTTCTCGCTTTGTTCAGATGGTAAGAACATATAAACGAAGCCATTCATGTTTACAATGGTCAGAGGACTCGACGGTAAGCGCTATAACCAGTGTTTTACATAGGCATATAAGCATGCGGGCTGCAGCTGGGCTTTATAAAGTGCCATTTACAACGCTCTATACACGGGTTCAAGAAACTCGTTTCCTTCGGGGAATGGAACAGAATCAAACGCGTCAAGCGATCTCTCAGAGGCCCCTCCCGCCAGAGGTTCGAGTCCTCCCTCGGGCATGGGTGTGTCGTGTGTGTGTGTGTTTTTCTTAGTGTAAGTTAGTGTAAGTAGTGTGTAATTCTAGGGACCGACGACCTCAGCAGTTTGTTTCCTTAGAAATGCACACACATTTGAACATTTTGATCCCTCAGAGAAGAAGAAAAATGGACCATCTATCTGTTTCCTCACCAGAACAAGAAAAAGATTTGGTTTAAAGATTGAAGAGTTTATCTAACCATGGCTTTGGACAAACCTCACTTAGCGTTAGAAGAGCCGTGTACCAGTATACAAAAATCAGTGATATTGTGGTTCCATGGGGAGAAGATACGAAAGTGGCTGGTAAGTATTGGTTCCTTTCTTTCATGAAACGACATACAGAAGGTATTTCATTAAGGAAATCTGAGGCACTTTCTAAAGCTCGAGCCATGGATTAAATGAGGAAGCAGTTAAAAAGTTTTACAATGTTTTGATGTTTGTCGTACATGAATTTTATTTACAAGGTAAACCACCAAACAAATATATTGTGGACGAAAGCGGTTTCCCAAGAACAATAGGCCTGAAAAAATTGTGGCGGAAAAAGGAAAAAGAGAAGTTGTTGCACTGACAAGTTTGGAGAGGCGGTAAAATGTGACAGTCGTTGTTGTCTTCGTTCTTGTCTGTTGTGTCGCTGGAACATATCTTTCACCGTTCTTGATCTTCAAATGCGAAAGAATGCGAGAAGAATTCAAGCTGGCAAATCCTCTACGTACTCAAGTGTCTATGTCAGATTCGGGCCACATAAATGAAGATTTGATTTTGAGTTGGCTCCAACACTTTAAAAACCACCGTTCACAAGGCAGATATCTTTTTCTTTTGGATGGTCACAGTTCACGCCTTTCTCCCCAATGTCTGGAATACTGTGTGAAGAATCACATTGAACTGGCGTATCTGTCACCACCTACTGCACATATTCTGAAGCCGCTGAACAGAACTTTCAAGACATTAAAGGCGTATTACTACCAAGAAGCAAATTCATTTATACATAATAATCCACCAACCTCCATTACAAAATTTGTTTTTGGTAAAATTTTCGACGTCACCTGGAAGCGTGGAGTTTGTTTAGGAAATGCTGTAAAGCGATTTAAGGGTACAGGAATTTTCCCCGTCATTCCTAACAAAATACCATCACACAAATTCCTTCTTATGTCTGCATTCCTGAATGATGTATACTGTTCTGTTACCACAGAATCCGAAGTAAACCCAGTCCCTGCAACTCTTTCTAATCTTCCAAGACATTCGGAAAGTCAGAACTCATCGACATCATCTTCATCATTTTCTTCTGTTTTGCCATCTCTAAAGAAAACTCCCGGTACCACAAGTGCGCGAAGAGAGAAAAATTTAGCTTGCAATTTGACTTCATCAGCTCATCTCAGTCTTACGCAAAGGAAGAGAAAATCGCATTTTGAACACTCCCAAAGGAATGCGCTGGATGTTCAAGAGAAACCTTCAAATGAAGAAGGTGATTCATCTCCATAATCACCGGATGCTGAGTCTGAGGAAGAAAACGTACTTTGTTGTTTCTGTAGCATCAAATATTACGACCCAGATCTGTGAAGAAAAGGGAATGGATCAGGTGTGATAAGTGCAAGGTGTGGTTTCATGAAATTTGTGTGGAGGCTGCTGGTCTTAAACAGTCCCGCTGTGGGAAATGCGTGTAACAACTACTGCGACATTAAGAAGTGTAACTGAAGTGTAATCTTCCATATATTGTTATTTTGTATAATTGTAGGACAGATGACAATGATTCACATAGATCCATTTACGATTCAAATAGCCTCATAAATTTTTAATTTTCCCGATGTGTCAACATTCTATATTTTGTTATCTACAGTGGAGAAGAGTAGGTTTTGAAGCATTGTGCCTGTATCATGCAAAACTTATAACTGTGACCTATTCTCCAACAAAATTTAACGTATGTAATGAAATAATTGGGGCCCAAAAAGTTGAAATGATTCATTTAGCCCCACCTTACCATATTTACATGCAGTAATCGCACTTGGATATCTGATGATCGATAAATTCCGAAACGCGTCATATGAGCAGTAAACTGATTCCTTGCCTGATGCCTGATGCCATTGCGACCCAGTCAGCCTGAGGGCAAAAATAGTGATGCAGAACTACTGATTGATTCCGAGACTGACATCAGATAACATGTAACAAAAAAATATTTTTTCGTGTGATACAACTACAAATTAATTTTTTGGGTATTTTCCCTTACTTGCACTATAAAACTTACTGCTTCCCAAATTTCTTCGCTCTAGATTATTTGGAAGTAACCTATAGGTTTTTATAAGTGAGTTTATATCGAAATATGTGACATAAATGGCCATGCCTTTGCATTAACTTAAAAGGTAACTTTTATTGTACCGCAAAAGGATCATAGACCCTAGTATGCGACGTAAATTTCAACTTGAACGTGCGGTTTACTCAAACCATTGTTCCCCATTCTGGTAGATGGCGCTGTAATTGACAAATATCAAGTGTGTTTCTGCAATTAAGATCCGACATATTTGATTCTACATTTCATTTACGGTGTAGATATAAACCTTTGTGGTGGTGATGTAACTTTCTATGGGACCAAATTGCTGAGGTCATAGGTCCCTAGGCTTACACATTACTTAATCTAACTTTCGTTAAGGCCAATACACACACACCAATGCCCGAGGGAGGTCTCGAACCTCCGACGGTGGGAGCCGCCCAAACTATGGGAAGGCGCCCTAGACCGCGCTGCTACCCTGCGTGACAAACCTTTGTGTTCTAATGGCTGACACTGATAACGTTGCGTGAGTGTTGCAAATGTGATTGTACAATTCCAATAATATGACATAATGGATCAATATGTGACTTCTGTTGGGGCTGGATGTAGTATGACTAGAAATGTTGCACGTACTAGGTGTTACGTCTCCGTGCTCGTCGTCAAATATGGGTTGTCTAGGCAACCTGCTTTCTCGGATTGCTAGACAACAATTCGATCAAGTCATATTAAAAAAAGTCGTATTTATTAAAAAAAGTACTTAACTGTATCATTTACATAGATTTGTCGCAAGCAAAGGGCGGCATACAAAATAAGCAATCCTGTTCAGACAAGACTGTGATACATAGTGTGTACAAGCGAAGTAACTGTCGTTGACGCTTCTATCCAAGCCGCTCGTCTTGAAGTTACTCTTCAACTGGGTGTCGCCAATCGGTCGCGGCGATTATGTCGTCTTCACATAGGGACCACTGCCGTCGCGTTGTCGTCCTGGAGAGGGGTCGGTCGGCGTGTCATTGGTTGACGTCTTCTCACAGCCATCTCTGCTCCATCGTTCTCGATTGGCGTGTCGGCTCTTGACTTTACGCTGTAACTCTCACGTCAGACTGAAACTAAACTAGGATCTGTAGGAGGGTGAAAAAGTTGTTACATTTATTCAAATAGTATGTGGTGGTGGAATTCTGTCGACGCACGGAGCATACAGCGTATGTGATTTCTTGGAGAACAAGGAATTGCTCAAAGCGAAACGGTCGTTGCAAAACGGATTCTTTTGGTTTGAATAAAGGTGTGTAGGGATAGGGTGGATGGAGGTTTGATGGGAGAGGGTTTAGCCTGGCTTTTATAGGGGCAGATGGGATAGGAGACGTTGCAGGTATTACGTAGTGGCGGGGGTTGAAGATTGGGACATTGTTTCAGGTGGCAAATAGCTTTATGGCGGGGAAAAGTACGAGGTTTTTCTTCATTTATCTGTAATTTCAATTTCCATCTAGAGTAGAAAGCTGGCAGCAACCGTGATGCCGCTCTTAAGGTTTTAATCAAAACGATTAAATAGAAATCCATTTATAAGAATAAAAAGAATGATCTTATTTTTTATGGACAGTGATATGAATGATCTTGAGACTTGCAAATAGGGTGCTGCTGTGGACTCCTGGTAATGTTTCATAGGTGAAAGATTTGGGTACAGATGGGTGTATAGAGAAAGTAATATGAGAAAGGATGTGGGGCGAGTGCTGAGAATGGTCAAAATATTGGATGCATGTCTAAAGGATGCAGGGAAAGGATGGGTTGGAAACCTCATCTAGAAAAGGAAGGGGCAGGGTAGATTTTAGTTGACAGGATAGGTAGGTTTTAGGAACGATTCTATGGTTTGGGAGGGGATGTCGGTTGAAATGATCCCGAGTAAGGACATGCAGTGGGAATTTTAGACTTGCTGATAGATGTCACTCACAAGCAACGCTTCTCAAGAGTGGGAAATACAAGGAGGTGTTGGGAATCGTGATTGCTGGAGACATAGTACTGGAAAGGATATTCCAGGTGTTAGAATGTGAGCACTACCAGCTGGGAAAGATATGGGTGGCGGATGGTAAACTGTCACGAAAAATGGCGCGGAGTGCATGAAGTTCTTAAATTTGTACGCAGTGGAAAAACCAGAGGAGTGGATATTCGTCTATCACTTGCAAAGATGAGGAGGATAGGATGGACGAGCGTCTTGTCGGTTTATTTGATGGTCAGGTCATTTAGTTCCTTTGTTAGTCCAGTAAGTAGTTTTAATCTATTGTGGGCTTTCTTTTGATGCTTAATAGTTGGCTTAAGATTAGATTTTGGCCTACATCTGCATCTACATTTTTCAAAGCATTGTGAAGTGTTAGTGTTGTGGATTGGCAAGAGAGCCAACCCACTATGAGAGGAAGCCGAAAGGCACGCGTTTTAGCTCACGCAGGCTGGCGTGAGGTCTGGAACAGGACAAGGAAGTTATACTAGCAAAAAACGTACGTAGCTGCTGGAATACTTAACTTTAATCCATAATTGGTGAACATCGCTCTTGACGGTACATGTTTTACAGCATCAATAGTAACTGGTAATGGCGCCTTGCTAGTTCGCAGCAAATGACGTAGCTGAAGGCTATGCTAACTATCGTCTCGGCAAATGAGAGCGTATTTTGTCAGTGAACCATCGCTAGCAAAGTCGGCTGTACAACTGGGGCGAGTGCTAGGGAGTCTCACAAGACCTGCCGTTGGGCGGCGCTCGGTCTGCAATCACTGATAGTGGCGACACGCGGGTCCGACGTATACTAACGGACCGCGGCCGATTTAAAGGCTACCACCTAGCAAGTGTGGTGTCTGGCGGTGACACCGCAGTTAGTTCAAAGTAAATTCGTGTTTTAGTAATGAGAGTGGGACTGTTGTGGATTTTGAGTCGGAGGTATTGAGAACAGAAAACTCTATGGGTTTTTCTCATAATAATTACATCGTCTTCTGCAGCATTCGTGGAGAGGTACTACTGATTAAACAAGAACGTGTAATTATTATTGTGGAATTGGAAGGATGGCACAGCAAGAAAATCGTAATGTAATATGCGAGGCGATGGTTTTGGAAATGGACTGTGTGTAGGTTATTCGACGGGATGTGGTCTAACCACAGGTGGTATTGTGTGGTGGTGTTACAGCGAGAAGATCAATATGTAGATAATAAACGTCTAATATAGTTGTGGCGCTGGATACAGAACTTTATAAAAAATAAGGCGAGGAAAGTAATAAAAAGTAAATTTTATAAAAGCATGGCAATTTCTCTGCTTCCATATGGTATCGGGTCCTGGACACTTACCCAAACGACAGAGAATTAGGATTCAAGCTCTGAAACGAGATTCATAAGCTATGTGAAGGGATGCACAAAATTAGATGAAACAAATACGAACGTAATAGAAAAGAGTCAAAAGTTGAACTAATAAACGATGTAACAGATGAATGTAGAGATAAATGGGAGATCTACATCTACATCTACATCTACATGGATACTCTGCAAATCACATTTAAGGGCCTGGCAGAGGGTTCATCGAACCACCTTCACAATTCTCTATTATTCCAATCTCGTATAGCGCGCGGAAAGAATGAACATCTATATCTTTCCGTACGAGATCTTATTTCCCTTATTTTATCGTGGTGATCGTTCGTCCCTATGTAGGTCGGTGTCAACAAAATATTTTCGCATTCGGAGGAGAAAGTTGGTGATTGGAATTTCGTGAGAAGATTCCGTCGTAACGAAAAAATGCTTTTATTTTAATGATGGCCAGCCCAAATCCTGTATCATTTCTGTAACACTCTCTCCCATTTTTTACGATAATACAAAACGTCCTGCCTTCCTTTGAACTTTTTCGATGTACTTCGTCAGTCCTATCTGGTAAGGATCCCACATCGCGCAGCAGTATTCTGAAAGAGGACGGACAAGCGTAGTGTAGGCTGTCTCCTTAGTAGGTCTGTTACATTTTCTAAGTGCCCTGCTAATAAAACGCAGTCTTTGGTTAGCCTTTCCCACAAAATGTTCTATACGTTCCTTCCAATTTAAGTTATTCGTAATTGTAATATCTAGGTCTTTAGTTGAATTTACGGCTTTTAGATGAGACTGATTTATCGTGTAACCGAAGTTTAACGAGTTCCCTTTAGCACTCATGTGGATGACCTCATATTTTTCATTATTTAGGGTCAGCTGCCTCTTTTCGCACCATTCAGATGTTTCTTCTAAATCGTTTTGCAGCTTGTTTTGATCTTCTGATGACTTTATTAGTCGATAAACGACAGCATCATCTGCAGACAACCGAAGACGGCTGCTCAGATTGTCTCCCAAATCGTTTATATACATAAGGAACAGCAAAGGGCTTATAACACTACCTTGGGGAACGCCAGAAATCACTTCTGTTTTATTCGATGGCTTTCCGTCAATTCCTACGAACTGTAAACTGACCTGTCTCACAGGAAATCACAAATCCAGTCACATAACTGAGACGATATTCCATAAGCACGCAATTTCACTACGAGCCGCTTGTGTGGTACAGTGACAATAGCCTTCCGGAAATACAGAAATACGGAATGGATCTGAAATCCCTTGTCAATAGCACTGAACACTTCACATGAATAAAGAGTTGTGTTTCACAGGAACGATGTTTTCTCAACCCATGTTGACTGCGCGTCAATAGACCGTTTTCGTCGAGTTAATTCATAATGTTCGAACACAATGTACGATTGTTCAAAAATCCTGCTGCATATCGACGTTAACGATATGGGCCTGCAATTTAGCGGATTACTCCTACTACCGTTCTTGAATATTGGTGTGACCTGTGCAACTTTCTAGTCTTTGGGTACGGATCTTTCGTTGAGCGAACGATTGTATATGATTGTTAAGTAAGGAGAGTATGCATCAGCATACTCCGAAAGGAACCTAATTGGTATACGGTCTGGACCGGAAGACTTGCTTTTATTAAGTGATTTAAGTTGCTTCACTACTCCGGGGATATTTACTTTTACGTTACTCATGTTGGCAGCTGTTCTCGATTCGAATTCTGGAATATTTACTAAGTCTTCTTTTGGAAGGCATTTCGGGAAACTGTGTTTAGTAACTCTGCTTTGGCAGCACTGTCTTCGATAGTATCTCCATTGCTATCGTGCAGAGAAAGCATTGATTGTTTCTTGCCGCTAACATACTTCACATACGACCAGAATCTCTTTGGATTTTCTGCCATGTTTTGAGACAAAGTTTCGTTGTGGAAGTCCGCGCTAAATTTCGAGCTTCTGTAAAAGATCGCCAATCTCGGGGATTTTGCGTCTGTTTAAATTTGTCATGTCTGTTTCGTTGTTTCTGCAACAGTGTTCTAACCCGTTTCGTGTAGCAACGAGGATCAGCTCCGTCGTTTGTTAATTTATTTGGTATAAATCTCTCAATTGCTGCCGATACTATTTCTTTGAATTTAAGCCACACCTGGTCTACACTTATATTATTAATTTGCATGAATGGAGATTGTCTCTCAGGAAGGCGTCAAGTGAATTTTTATCTGCTTTTTTGAATGGGTATATTTTTAGCTTATTTTTCGAGGATTTGGGGATTACAATATTCAATCTCGCTGTGACAACCCTGTGTTCACTAATTCCTGAATTGGTTTTGATGATCGTTATTAACTCAGGATTATTTGTTGCTAAGAGGTCAAGTTTACTGCTCGCGGTGGCTCATGAACTAACTGCTCGAAATAATTTTCAGAGAATGCGTTTAGCACAATTTCGGAATTAAACATGTATTTTCGCCAACATATCGAGGGTAAATTAAAGTCACTACCAACTATTATCGTATGAGTCGGGTACGTGTTTGAAATCAGACTCAAGTTTTCTTTGAACCTTTCATCAACTGTATCATCTGAATTGGGAGGCCGGTATAGGGATCCAATTATTATTTTATTCCGGTTGCCAACAATGACCTCTGCCTATACTAACTCACAGCAAGTATCTACTTCAATTTCGCGACAAGTTGAACTACTTCTGTCAGCAACAAACACGCCACCGCCATCCGTGTTTAGCCTATCCTTTCGGAACACCGTTAGGTTCTTCGCAAAAATTTCGGCTGAGCTTACATCCGGCTTTAGCCAGCTTTCAGTCCCTATAACGATTTGAGCATCAGTGCTTTGTATTAGCTCTTGGAGCTCTGGTTATACCGATGGTTCCTGTACCTACGTTCTTTCTGTGTTCAGCCTGCACGCCTTGTGAATGAAGCCCTTCTTGTGTTTTCCTGAGACCCTCTAACCTAAAAAAATCGCCCAGTCCACGCCACACAGCTCCTGCTAACTGTGTAGCCGCCCCCTGCGTATAGTGGACACCTGACCTATTCAGCGGAACCCGAAACCGAGCCACCCTTTGGCGCAAGACGAGGAATCTGCAGCCTACATGGTCGCAGAACTGTGTGAGCCTCTGATTCAGACCCTCCCCTCGGCTCTGTACCAGAGGTCCGCAATCGGTCCTGTCGACTATGCTGCAAATGGTCAGCTTTGCTTTCATCTTGCAAGCAAGAGTGGTGGGCTTTACCACTTCTGTTAGCCGCTCGAAACCAGAGAGAATTTCTTCTGAACCAAAGTAACACACATCATTGGTACCGACGTGAGCAACCACCATCAGTTGGCTGCACCCTGTGCTTTTCATGGCATCCCGGAGGACACTTTCCACATCTGGAATGACTCCATCCAGAATGCACACGGAGTGCACATTGGTTTTCTTATCCTTCTTCTCAGCCAAGTCCGTAAGGGGCCCCATAACGCGCCTAAAGTTGGAGCTCCCAACTACCAATAATCCCACCCTCTGTGACTGCCCGGATCTTGCAGGCTGAGTGGTTTCCTCTGAAACAGGACAGGTGACAGCATCTGGCTCAGCGAAAGCGTCAGCCACAGACAGCACCTGGAACCTGTTTGTCAGACAAACTGGGGAGGCCTCACGTGCGGCCGCCTGGGAAGTCTTTCGCCGCCTGCTTCGCCCCGGGGCGATCTCCCACTCGACCACAGGTGAGTGGTCGGCCTCAGTGCGAGCAGTAACTGGATTGGCCACCGGTGACGACCGATCGGAGGACTCTTGACGTGCTGGACGTCCGTTGGATACCCACGGCCGGCCCACAACAGTGGTGCTCATCCACTGCAACCTCAAGCTGTGTAACCGAAGCCATCACAGCCTGAAGCTGGAAGCGAAGTGTCACCAACTCGGCTCGCATCTGTACACAACAATCGCGGACCCTGTCATACTAAAGACCATAGAAAATTGAACTATGCAGATAAACGGACTATCGGCACGTGCTGCGTAACTCTTCTCTAGACCCTGACGAAAACGCACGAACTGTGTCTAGTAATATGCAGATATTCAAAAACCTAACTACCGACAATAGATGTGGAAAGAATGTCAGAATGGCAGTTACCACTATAAGCCATGAAATAGATGCCAAGAAACAGAGAAAGTAATAATTAGCAGCAAACAAAGAAATTATCTGATGGAATACGAAAAAGGAAGGAGATTTTTAACAGGGCTATAAAGATTAACAGAAATTACCGCTTGAACTGCTTGATGGCGAAGACCGAAGACGACATTTATTAAATAAGATTTGTGATGAGTACCATTTAATGAATTCAAGAAAGAAGACAAAATCAGTGGCTTTTAACGGAAAACGGACAAAAATTGTGATTAACAATATAACAATAAAACAGGTCAAATATTTTAACGAGTGGCGTTCAGTACTGAAGTAACACTTTTTTTCTGAAAGCAGGTTGGTTTGATCCAGGATTTCAATACACAGTATTATTCCGCACTTCTCTGGCTAAAAAACCCTATTTTTCAACAGAATTTCTGTTCAGTGCTACTGCCTTACGGCACCTCACTGGAAGGGCCCTTATGCCCGAATGGTACCATTCCACTAGTCAACGTCGGATCCAACGTCCTGCTGCATCAGTAACCTCCCCGTTATCCAATAATGACAATAAAACAGGTCAAATATTTTAACGACGAGTGGCGTTCAGTACTGAAGTAACACTTTTTTTCTGAAAGCAGGTTGGTTTGATCCAGGATTTCAATACACAGTATTATTCCGCACTTCTCTGGCTAAAAAACCCTATTTTTCAACAGAATTTCTGTTCAGTGCGACTGCCTTACGACACCTCACTGGAAGGGCCCTTATGCCCGAATGGTACCATTCCACTAGTCAACGTCGGATTCAACGTCCTGCTGCATCAGTAACCTCCCCGTTATCCACGTACTGCTTCCCATGGAGTGCATCCTTCTCTGGGCCAAACAGATGGAAGTGGGTGCGAGATCTGGGCTGTAGGATGGATGAGGAAGAACAATCCAATGAAGTTTTATGGGCTTCTATCGGAGGCCCACATTTGTGTGAGGCCTCTCTTTTTCATGGGGAAGGAGACGGTTCATTTGCATTTTTGTGGCCAACAAAACGCTGAAGTCGTTTCTTCATTTTCCTGACGGTAGCACAATACACTTCAGAATTGATCGTTGAACCATGAGGGAAGACATCATACAGAATACCCCTTCAGAGTCCCAGAAGACCGTAGTCACTACTTTAGCGACTGAGGATGCGGCTTTGAAGTTTTTCTTCGGAGGAGATGTGGTGAAGCGCCACTCTGTGGATTGCCGTTTTGTTTCCGGTTCTAAGTGATAAACTCATGTTTTATCGCCTTTGATGATGTCCGACAAAAATTCTCACGATAAGCCTAGTAACACGCAAGCAATTCTGTCAGATGGTCCTCCCTTGATCTTTATGATCTTCTGTCAGACGACGAAGAACCAAGCAGACCCACACCTTTGAGTACCCCAGCTGGTGGACGAAAGTGTCAGCACTACCAACAGAGACATCCAGATGGGCAGCGAGGTGTTTGACTGTGATCCGTCGATCACCTCGAATGAGAGTGTCCGCGCGTTCCCACACTGCAGGAGCCACAGCTGTGTGCTGCCGGCCGACTGGCACGCGAGAGATTGGAGAGGTTTTCGCGATCTTGTTGCGTTGATGACAGACGCCTCGCTCAACGACTCACTGTGCTTTTGTTCACTGCTAGGTCTCCGCAGACCTGCTGAAAGCGCCTATGAATATCTGTCATGTCCCACCAAAAATAGCTCAATGACAGCCTTCTGCTTCGAACGCACCTCTGCTACAGACGCCATTTTGAAGTCTACGTATAGTGCTGGCACCTATTGGAACTTCATGAAACTATAGAGGCTGAAGTGGGAATATTTCTCAATGTTAAAAAAAAAATGTTGCGTTACTTTTTGAACGACCCTCGTCGTGTTTAGGTTGCGAAGTAGTATATAAGCTTGACGAAGACGTAGAGAAGTAGTTGACAAAGTTTGGGGATATATGTGGAACCTTAAGAACTAAAAATAAAATATAAAACGAGGAAAAGAAACTGAAATTTTAGAAAACAATGCCAGTATACTTGTTTACGGAAGTGAGTGGTGGGTTATAAGTAAACGCCAAGAAAGCCACATACAGAGGTTTGTTTTCTAAGACCAGAAAAGGGATGCACAAGAACCAACATATTTCGAAATTCAGAAATTATGGAAGGACTGAATATATTTAAGATCCTCAATAAAATACAAAAAGGTTGGAAAAATTAGAGTAAACGTAGGACAAAGATTACCTCTCCAGATAACGAGATTTAAGTGACTTGCTAGAGGAACTCAGGAAGATCAAGGAAGCGATGGGTACCGTAATAGGCAAAAAAAGCCTTGTGCTTGAAATGAAGATGATACATCGTGAATAAGTACGTCTTGGAAGATCCAAGAAGGGACGGCATCAATAAGGCGGAGCAACTACCAAGGGGACCACGCCTACTCGCCCTCACATATTTCGAACAAATTTATCGTATACCCAGGACTTGGGCAAAAATGTGAGCGACACAAGTGGGAGCTCCAGATGGCCAAAGCATTTAAAAAGAAAAAAATAGCATTTTTGTCGTGGGTTGGAAGAGTCATCAGCCATTTATGTCAGCCCACAGTGGTGAAAATCGGTATCTATGCATGGATATTTGCAGGAAAATTAACATTGTCGGTTGGAACAGTTGTGCACAATGTATACGCTATAGTATCAAATCCAGTACATCGACAAATGCAGTCAAATGGTATCGCATTTGATGCCAGTAGTACTGCATATAACAAGATATCAACGATTTACGTGGTAGAGGATGGAACTCAATGTAAAGGCAGTCGGCTCTGTGGGGTGTCGGTGTGTGCGTACATGTCATTACGGCAGATAGGAAACAGACGGCATTAGTGACATTGAAAATGTTGTGCACATCAAGCACAATTGTGACAATGTCACGCAGAAAACAGTTATCACGTGTTGAAAAAGCAAAAATAAATGCGTACAAGGAAATGGGACTCTAATCGTCAAATTGTCAAGAAGATCAACTGTTCGAGTAGAGTCATTGTTAATTTTGTTAGACTGGACGCACGATGTGTACAGAACGGAAAATATGGGCAAAGTAGAAAATTAACTGAGGCATGGAAAGGGTTACTTTTGCGCAAAGCAAGGGCTGAAAATAACCGTTATTGTTCTCAAATTTTTGCTAATTTACGGTTGCCAGTGACTGTATACGACAAATTTTATCACATGACAATTGTCTTTCATACAAGAAACGACTGCATAAGTCCACATTAACACCGAAGCATAAGCAGTCTATATTAGAGTTTGCTGATAAACGTATGTCAGGTACTTCAGAATGGGATAAAGTGATACTTAGTGATGAGAAGATGTTTAGTTTACATGGGAGAGATGGATTTTAGTATTATTGGCATGATCTGAAAACAGAGCAGCAGGCAAGAATGAGCAGAAATTTTGATGGTGGAAGTGTTATGATTTGGGCAGCATTCTGTATTAAAGGGAAATCACGCATTCACTATGTTTACATGCGATACATCTTCCGAAAGACGAAAACCAAATTTCGCTTTCATGTTTACACGTTAAGGTCTGGAGCGGATTTGCTAGCCCAGTGAAATATGGCGTCTGGAAAACAAATGTTCAAGTTTTGGTACAGTCAGAACAGTCATTATTTATTTTCACTTAAATATTAGAGGTAGGCAGAAACAGATGTTCCAGTTTTTGATATAGTCAGCATAGTCATTATTTCTTTTCACTTAAATATTAGAGGTAGACAGTTTCATGCTGGGTCTAATATTTTTGCTTTTCCTTCAATGTACAATAAGTTGCCTCGTTCACATTAGTCGAATATTTTGAAAATAAGACGTAACCTGACAATCTAGGCACGGTTCAAAAACGGTTGAGCATTAACGTGGTAACTAAAATCGGCTGCGGAAGTGGAAAACCGGCAGCTAGAAATGGATTTACAGAATCGATTTTGGAATGTTCATGTAACCAACCAGAAACGTTTTTGTTGAATAGGTTTACGAAACCCGATTTTGGAAGCCCCATGTAAACGTAGCAATTGCTTGGATGAACACTAAAATGGACTCTGTGTACAATGAAATGCTAGAAATAGAACTGATTGGAAAGTATGAAGACCTAGGGGACGAAAGTCTAATACTTCAACAAGATAATGCATCTGTGTATGGTTCTGCTAGAAACAAAAATGTGGTTTGAAGATAAAAGTTATATCTATCTTGCCCTGACCTGCGTGTAACCCGGATTTCGACCCCGGGTAAAACCTCTTGAAACGTCCCCTTTGAACAATTATACATGACTGTGCTTAAACTGACATACAATATTTTTAGCGCAACGAAATCTGACTTTCAAAAAACCCTACAAAAGAATGGCCCTGACTAACATTAGCCTATACGTTTCACAAATCACTTACCTCACAAAAATCTTTGTTACTCGAACTACTGCAATACAGCGAGCACCACTACTGCCAGCTAAATAAAAGATTCAAACTACGGAAGGCACTAACTACTGATATGGATAGTTAGCAAATGAAAGATATTAATAGAGAACAAACAATGTATTTACCTTAATATCATCAAAAGTCATAATATATATAGGAGTTCGTAACATCCATTCTTACCAATATCGAAACTCCGCTATTTCTCTCTCCACATCCATCACTGCTGGCGGCTCACCTCCAACTGCGCAACGCTACACGCTGTTAACATCCAGCTGCCCAACACTACAATGGCAGACAACAATGCAAACTAGCCACAGACTGCACACAGCACAGCCAGTGATTTTTCATACAGAGCGCTACGTGGCGTTACCAATAAGAAAACCTAAACAGCCTACTTACATAGCCCCCATGCTCCCCACAAAAAATTTTACAAATTTTTTTGGGCACTGGCCAATACAGATTTGAAAAAAAATTTTCATAATTACAATACCAAAGATACCAAATGCACACACTTATTGATACAATGTTGGTCAAAAGCTAAAATTTTCTCACAGTCCATAAAGACAGTCCTGATCATTCATCACAGTAAAATTGCAGTGTTTATTTTTTTTCTCAAAGTCTGAGCAGTAAAAGAGAAGGCACACGGAAGTAGTGTATTTCCATGCAGTCTTGAAGAAGTAGCGTTGTCCTTCCAATGGAAAGACAGTGCTGACTCTTGACATGCAGACAGGTAATGGGCCACAACAGAGCAAACCCACAGCAGAGTCAGTCGAAGTTTTGAAGAATATTGGTAGGTAGGTCATCACAGAGTAGACCCACTGCTGTCCTTGTAGAAATAATGGTATTGGTGGGCCACCAGAGGTGCAGACCCACTGTAGTCCTGGTAGAGATTGTGGTATTGGTGGGCCACCAGAGGTGCAGACCCACTGCAGTCCTTGTAGAAATAATGGTGTTGGTGAGTCATCAAAGGTTAGACCCACTGTAGTCCTTGTAGAGACGGCCAGCAGCCATCTGTTGCGACTGTGTAGGTGCACAATCACCATCGAAGAGTCTTGTGGACAATATAGCAAGTCCATGAACCACCACTTGTGCACTCACAAAAATTTTTTTTGAAATGTCCTTAGAACCAGTAATGCTGTTATCCAGTCCCTTGCCGAATTATTAACACACATGCAAACACTAACAGTCCCTACTTCTCACATATTGTCCATATAGTATGACCAATAGAAATGTGTGCAGTGTAATGGAACTTACAAGTTAATAATATGATGAACTGGTGTCAATTACAATTTTATAACATAAGAATACAATTACAAAGGTACAAAATACATCATTAAAGAACATAACAATACAGATAACATTTGTAGTAATACAGGCTTTACAAAAGAATCGAAATAACATATACATCAGTGTTACAGGAATTATGACATAAGTACATACATAAAAGATCAGAATAACTTTTGAAACAACTTCACACATGAGCATTAAAACAAAACAGAATAAATAATGTCTAAACATCTTTACAAAGTAAATAACATATTATTAGAAAAATTCTACAACATAACTCTTTTTAGCTAAACACATAAAGACAGGAAAAACAGAAATATACAAGAGTACACAAACACATAGGGGGATAACACAATGGAAAGGACAGGGTTCGTTTTCAGTGTAACATTTGGTACTGCAGTCCAACCCAAAACTTCATTCCATATCTTTCGTCTTATTTCAACATTTGTTTTCACCAAAACATCCTATCCAAGCATGCTTTCTGTATTTATATGTTCACATATTTCTTACCTCATTATTTATTTTCTATTATCTTACATAATTTATTTCCAAGAAAATCCTACCTAAACTTGTTGTCTCTAAACTCTACTTTTTTGTTCATCTCCTCTTTCAAAATACTTTTTTGGCCAAACCATATTCTTATAGCTTCTCAATGCATTTCTTCCAATTCATCACAACTCATTATCTTATATAGTCTACCCCCTCTTAAGCTAACTTAAATCTACTGAGCTCAGATGCTAAACTAAGGGACGAGGCAATGCAGCAGCACAAAACAATTAATACAAATAGCAATGACAAAAAAAATACAAATGGGCAAAGCAATTGCAATATTACAACTAATATAAGGCATTGTGCAGCAAAGAAGAAAAATAAATCAGTAGTAAAACTGACTTAACAGAGTAATACAAAGTCAAATTCAGTAACACTATGCCTGGCGAACAGCAGCAGCAAACGCTATAACTTATACCTAAACATAAGAAAGCTCAAGCAGAAAAAATAGTACACTAAAGACAACAATGCAGATAAGGGAAATGTCTATTCACATCTTAATGTCTATGTAATTAAAGTGGTGCACCACAACTTATTCTACAAAATAAATTACCAAGTACTTGAAAAGAAAATTATGAATGCAGTTCCTGTGAAGGTAAATGTCTTTTTGTGCTCCCTCATTTTTTTGAAAAAAATTATTATTTACTCGATCTGTAGACAGAAAATATTTATATTAGTACATCTATAAAATTTTATTTTAACCAATGCTGCAGGGCAGCTATAAACTAGATATTAAACGAAATGAGCAAATATATACATAAAGCAAGCCATATGGCATTTCTCTCAACTAGCAAGACAATAGATGTAAAAATGTTCCTCTTCATTTCATTAGGCAATTTAGTAAATATCATAAATTAAGAGCTCCACAGTGTAATCATATGTTTCCAAGTTCAACCGTGTCGTCTTTGCAATGCTTTCTACAAAGGAACGTCAATAGCGAGGATAATGGCCTCCCTTTTTTTCCACTTGTGCCTCTGAAAGGCACACGCTAATGGCTTTTTTCCAGGCGACTGTCGCCCAGCTGGGTGCCCACGACGCATTATGTGCAGGTGATCAATTAATTTTCCTCCCGAAATATTTACAACAGCAGTTTCCGCTAAAGTGACAGTCTCATATAAAAATATTTCACAGGTCAAAAATTTGCGTTACAAATCTGTAGAAACAAAATGCTATTGATATAACAGTGTCCAAAAAATTTTCATCGGCATTGTAATACATTCACGTATTTACATACATTTCATAACTCTTAAAGTACGATTCTTGGTTTCCAACAACCTTTCTCACAAACCAGAGTCCCTAACCACTACTCATTATTCCTTACCTTATTACACATATACATATTCGTTGACACTTCTTCAATATTTCATCATAACAAATACGTAGCATAATCAAATTCCTCATATAGCATCAGCTTATTGATCATAAACATACCTCAGCAGCATAATACACATCGTCGTCATAAAAATAACATCATAACACCTCAGTCAAATCTGAAAAATGTCGTAGCTTTCTGCAACAATTTCAAAACCTAAAAAAAATTCTCTGCTCATTTAAATGGTGTCATCTACCTCAAACGTGCTTTAAAAATCATGATCCCATACCAAATACATCATTCAAAGCTCCATACCATCACAATGGTTCCGAAAAAATATGAATAATTCACAAAGTAAATACAAAATACAGTTTCATAAGTGTGAAGTTATCCAACTGTGTAATTACGCAAACATCTGTCACTGATGTAGTAAAATAAATATTTGTCTCTCTCAGTTAAATGATCAGATAGCTGTGTAATTCTGTGTTAGATAAATATGGTACCGATGTGTAAAGTTGTATAAGCAAATACCATATTAGCTAGGGCTCCTTGTGCTTGCCAAACACATGGTACACAAAGTAAGCATGTACCCCCTGAGGATTAATGTAATTATACCCTCAGGTGTTACAGATTATTGCAATGGAATAAAATGTATCACGGAAAACTTTCTTTGTAATTCAAAAACCTTTAAAAATAAATGTTTTAAGTATAAAATTAATCACTCAAATACATGTACTGTAGCGCTAAACTGTGCGTCTTGTTGTAAGATAATCTCTGTGGAAGTGTCGTAGTTGTCATCCTCCGAAAGCTAAGTTCTGCAGAAGTCAATGTACTTACCTCATGATAAACAAAAGTGAAATGCTTTGCGTATAGATATCTTAGTTATTACGCTTATTGCCATGATGAAGAAAGTACTGTGCTGTAACGTATGGTTGTGCTACGGAAAAGGCAGTTTCATTGTAGCTATACCACAAAAGTTACTACTAAAACATGTTTTACTTTCCAGAAGAATTCAGAAAAACTGTGCAGATATAAAGCAGATACAGCACAAAAGCAACAATGTAAATTGTGTCACACATTAGTAGCGTTGTGATATAATTGTGTAGCTGTCAAAGAAACCAAGTGCTAAGTCATCTTTAATCCCACAGAAATTACTTCAAATAAAGAATGTCTTTTCAAGTAAACCAAAATGTTGCATGAAAATCTCATTAGCAGTGCCGGTATATGTTCTAAGTATGTGAGCCTGATAGTTGTTACGTAATCGTGCAACTAACAAGCAAGAATGTACAAATACAACACTGTGTCGTCTGTTCACTATAACAATGCAATCGTAATTTCTGTTTAAAAATGTTCCCTAGGTTCTAGACTGGATATTTAACTTCAAACATTGTTGCATGTTAACAGTTTCTTAAGTCTGACAAAGCATACTAGAAATGTGAAGTGAAAAGTTTTATGGCAAAGACAAAGTTAAAAAGCAGATTATCTCTCAATAAATGGTTTTACATGTGAAATGTGGTGTAAACCTTTACTCTTCCTAGTACGCAGAGTTTCAACTTCAACGCAATTATCATGTGGTATACGTCGGATTCTGTATGGTCCATTGTAAACTAGAAAGAATTTGTGACTCAAGTGTTTCTTCTTATGTGACAATGAATGAGCTTTAATGAGAACTTTCTGACCAATGTATAATTTCTTTGCATTTGCTTTACCATGTAGTTTTCTCCTTTTGTCTGCTGCAGATTTTATATTTTTAATAGCCAAATCAATTATGTCTTTGTGTCGAAGTTTACGTGTATTCAGGAAAGGTACAAGCTCTCTGATTCTGTTCGGTGGTTCTTCATTCTTTAGCACAAGAGTAGGTGGTGAAGCAGTGGAGTCGTGAGGCATTTCATTCAGCACGTTTTGAAATAAGTGTAAATATCTGTCCCAATGCTGATGCTTTCTGTGACAATAAAGTCTGCAAAGCTTATTGATTTCTTTCATAATCCGTTCAGACGGGTTACAATGTGGTGAGTACAATGAAATAAAAACAGGTTTGATTTTATGATTCCGAAGCGTGCGTGACCAAACAGCAGATCTGAATTGCGGTCCGTTATCTGAAATGACTTTACTAACGTGTCCAACTTCACGTAAGAAATTTTTAACAAAGGCGTTGGATACAGACCGTCCAGTGGCTTTACGTAACGGAGTGAAAGAAACAAATTTCGAAGTAAGTTCAACAGCGACTAGAACGTACGAAAATCCATTAGATGTTCTGACAAGCAGTCCCAAGAGATCAACAGCAGCAAATTCTTTTAATTTAGAAGGAATAATAGGAAACAACGAAGCACGATGTGAGACAGTAGATGGTTTCGCCTTTTGACAAAGTTTACAAATAGACAAGACTCTTCGAATTCTTTTTTCCATATTGTTAAAATAACAAGTCGTTCGAAGAATATGATAACATTTTCGTGGACCAAAATGTGCGTAGCTGAAATGAATGTACCAAATGAGCTTATTAACAAAATCGTCTGGAATGCAAAGTACCCATAGCTTGTCATCAACAGTGCAGCGTTTGAAGAGTATGTTGTTTCTAAACAGGTAATAATGCCGAATCTGTGTGTGTGTCTTTCCATGCCATTTGCACTTAATGTCTTTCCAAATCGGATCTTTATCTTGTTCATGACCAATGTCCTTTAAAGATGTGGTGATGAAGTTTTCAAAGGCGACTTTCTGAATGTAAAGAGTACTGAAATTTTTCTCGAGGTTGCCTTCTGTGTTACTTTTCTCAAGCCCAGCCGGTGCGCGTGGCAGTGCGTCCGCAACAATGTTCTCCTTGCCGGGAATGTAGACTATTGTGAAGCGGAATTCTTGCAGAAACAATGCCCAACGTTTTAACCTGTCATGATTTAATTTTGAAGACATAAGAAATTGTAATGCACGATGATCACTGTATACTTTTACGTGCTTACCAGAAAGAAAGAAACGGAATTTGTTAAATGCCCAAACGATAGCTAAAGCTTCTAATTCAGTAACGGAATAATTTTTTTCAGATTTTGTTAGCACTCGGCTAGCAAAAGCAATGGTTTTCTGAACAGTAGTGTCATTTTCTATGGCTTCTTGAAATAAATGGGCACCAAGACCGACTTTAGAAGAATCTGTGCTAAGGCAGAAATCTTGTGACAGATCTGGATGAGCTAGTATTGGCGCGTTAGGTAACGCTTCTTTCAAAGAATTGAATTCCAACTGTGATTGTTCGTCCCAGTTCCAAATAGTATTTTTTCCAGTGAGAGAACAAAGTTTTGGTGTAACAAGAATTTGCATATTCAGAAAACGACGGTAAAAATTCACGAGACCTAGAAAACTGCGGACTTGTTTTTTTGTGGATGGAACTGGAATGGCTCTGATTGCTTCTAACTTTTCAGGATCTGGCTGAATGCCTTCAGAAGAAATAATATGTCCCATAAACCTCACCTTTGACCTACCGAATTCAGACTTTTCCAAGTTAACTGTAATTCCAGATTCTGCAAAAATACGTAACAAACTGTTGAGGATGCGATTATGTTGTTCCAATGAAGCTTCCGCTATTAGAATATCGTCCACATATAAGGTGATGTGACTTTTTAAGAACTCAGGTAATATGGAATTTAGCCCACGAATGAATGCTGCCGAAGAAATGTTCAAACCAAAAAGAAGTTTCCGAAACTGATAACAAACGCCGAAACAAAGGAAAGCTGTGTATTTTCTACATTCTGGATGAAGTTCGATCTGATAAAAGCTGGATCTGAGATCAATAGAAGACAACACTTTTACGCCATTAAAATTTTGAAGAAGTTCTTCCAACGTTTGCGGCCTGTCTGTTTCAGGAATGATGATAGTATTGATTTGTCTCGAATCTAAGACAAGCCTGATCGATCAATTTTTCTTCTTGACAACATGTAATGGATTGTTGTATGAGCTTACTGCAGGCTCAATAATGCCCTCATTAAGCATAGATTGTATTTCTGTTCTAACACGGTCCCTATAATGTGCTGGAATTACATATGGTGTAACACAAAATTTAGTATGCTCACGAACACGAAATTGGTATTGAAATCCCTTGATTGTTCCTGTTTTGTGAGTAAGAACTGTGGAATGTGCATGTAAAATCTCAAAAAGGTCCTGCCTATCAATGTCATTACAGTTCTCAATTGTTTGAATTTTATTTTGAATTAACTCATTAGTATCAAATATGTCGTCGATATCATCCCTGTCAGTACTTGCAGAGTGATTGTTAGTGTCTAGTTCCGTAGAAAACTCCGAACTATTGTCTAACAGAAGGTAAAGCCGATTAATTTCCTCGTCATGGTTTGAGAGCCAATCTTCAAATTTCAAAGCTATTGACTTACCTTCTTTCTCTAAACTTATTTCAGCATCGTGAAAGTTTAAGATTGCTTTGTATTCATTCAAAAAGTCTACTCCCAATATAATTTCCGTCGACAATAATGGAACAATAAGAAAGCTCATAGAGAAGCTGTGGCTTTGACAAAAGAATTCTAAGTTGGTTTGTTGGCTTACATCTACACTTTTTCCATAGATTGCACCTTGTACTTTAATCTTACGTAACGGAAGTGTGGGGCAATCGTTCGATTTGTTACATTTGCTAAAGGCTGTTTCACTAATTACTGAAATGGGACTGCCAGAGTCAAGTACTGCCGTAAATTTTACGTCATTTACTGTAATGTGAATCACAGGATATGCAATGTTGTTATGTTTTACGTCGTGTTCCTGGAGTAAGATGTCCCTAATGTCTTCCATTTTTACGTAATTACTAGCTACGGCAGCTGCGTCGTCAGTTTCATACGTACGTTTCGTGGCTGCCAGCGGTATGAGTCATTGCCTGTTGTCTCTTTGTTGGCGCGCGTCGTTATTGGGATTTGGAGACCTAACTTCTACAAATTCACCTCCTCGAGAGGGCCCTGCTCTGTTTGAATCCCGCCAGTTCTGATGCAATTCAGGTCTGTTGTTACGATCATATCGTCTGTCGTCATGTTGGTAGATGCCATAGTTTCTTTCTTGTCGGTCACGTGGTGGAGAATTTCTCCCTGAATCGTAACTGCGCGCTGGACCGTTGCGTCTAAAGTTATTCTGTCTCCCTTGATAATAACTATTTTGGTTCCCATATTGTCTCTTTCTCTGATTGTCTCTGTGATAGTCACTGCCGCAGAGAGGTGATCTTTCCCTGCAATTATTACTACTCTGCCAATGGTTGTAATACGGGTGGTGTCTGTTTTGGTCACGATATGTGTTGTGAGAATAGCCTTGTCGTGTCCAGTTATTATTTCTTTCATCGCGGAATTGTGACAGATGTGACCTGTAATTGTTGTGTTCCTGTTTTCGCGTTCCGCGATTGTCAGTGTCAATTTCTAATTCTTGTAAGAGTCCCTGAAAAGCTTCAATGTCGTCTTTGCAACGTCCTGCCAAAATAATATGTCGTAAATGTTCAGGTAATTTGATTAAGCAAATGCGGATGAGTTCTGAGGGGCTGTATGGGTTTGACAGGTACTGATTCTTGTGCAACATGTCTTCAAAATATTTCACAAGACTGGAGAATTCAGATTGTTCGAAATGTTTCGTCATTATGATGCAATGTTTTACTCGGTCTTGTGTAGCTTGAGACCAATACGCTGAGAGGAAGGCATGATAAAATTCTCCTTCACTGTGACAATCGTGAATGATCGATCGCATTCTTACAGCTGGTTCATTCTCTAAGTAGCCACACATAAATTCTAATCTGTGTTCTAACGACCAGTTGGGAGGAAAACAATGAGAGAGTTGATGGAGCCATGCTTGTGGATGAATGTCGTTGCCAGAATTCTTAAATGTTTTGAATTTACGTGTGGTAATGAACAGCTTATAGTCGAAATCATCATGTCGGCGAGTCGCATATCGGTCATTGTTAGGTCGTGTCGGCCGTTCCATCTCAAAATTCGGTGCACATTGCCAATTTCTTTCAAAACTTCCGAAATGCCCTGTGTTATTATTTTGTGGCTTTTCTGTATTTCTAAGTCCCTCTTCCTGTGTTGGAGCGCGAGTGTCCTCTGAAATTTGTAATTTTTGTATTACTTGTGCCAACTGATCTTGTACTTGCCGGATTTCTCTTTTGTACTGTATATTGATTTGATTTTGATTGAATTTCCTAATTTGTTTGCACTCTTCTGTGTCATTAAAGACTACCAGTTTTGTGTCATTCAGATTATCATCTACCTTCGTAGATAAATTAGTGAACTGATCCGAAAGTTCGGCTACTTTCTCCGATAGTGTACTTATTTCCTCAGTGTGTTTTTCTGAACCAAGTTTCAGAGTATCTACCGTGTCCTTTAAGTTTTCCTGAGTTTTTGCAAGTTGCGTAACCGAATCGGTAGATGCAACTGAGTCAACTTTAGCTTGCAAGGTCTCATGATTTTCATGAACAATAGTTTGCAGTTCTTTTATGGCTGCTTCGTGATTCTGTAATGCATTTTCATGCCGCGAAAAAATAGGTTGAAAATGCTCACAAATTTGTGTTTTTACGTCATTACAGACTTTTTGGCATTTCGATTCAATGTTATGTAACTCAGTAGTTAAATCTTCACGTGTTTGTTCAAGCGTGGTGTGAAGATTTTGTTCCATTGCGTCTAACTGTTGCTATGTTTGTCTCTGGTGTTGTTCCATTGTGTCTAACTTTTGAAGATTTTGTTCCATTGTGTCTAACTTTTGTAGCTTTTGCTGTGTTTGACTCTGATTTTGTTGCATTGTGTCTAACTGTTGCTGTGTTTGTCTCTGATTTTGTTTCATTTGTTGCATTAATTGCAATAATAATGTATTAGTGTTTGGAATCTGTTCCTCTATGCTTTTCGGCAGTGCATTTGCACCGGCAACATTCACATTTTGACAAGCAGAAAGTGTGTCTTCACTTATTTGAGAAAACGGCGAGGACCCAAAACCTGAATCTACAGTATTTGCGAGATTGTTTCCTGTCATTTCGGATTCCTGAGGCGAGCTGTTGCCGACCGATCGATCGATAATGCTTCCCTGTTCACTAATTGTTTCACTGTGTACACCATTATTTGCAACCCGCTCCATTTCCCTATGCGCAATTACCAAATTACTACTTTGAATGTCTGTTAATTCATTACACAGCGGTGCTGGTAAGCTACACTCGTCGTCACTATTATTTCTCAGTTTACTTTGGAGCCTAGTATTACGTTTTTCACACGCCATTATTGTCACAATATTTCACATGATAACACAGAAAAGCACAATTTGAAGAGCAAAAATAAGAGAACACATTAACATAGCACTGAAAATAATATCTCGTTAACTGCAAGCGCAGCAGCGAAATACTTGGTGCAAATCTACATGCATGCCACAACTGTTTACTGTACAACAATGAAAGGCTGCAACTACAAAGAAGATTCTCTCTACATTTACGCGCTAGCAATAAAAAAATCTACACTAATTACACAAACTACAAGGAAAAATCAGAAGATTCCAGTGAGGTATCCTCGGCTAAGGGTCGACATATGAAACGTCCCCTTTGAACAATTATACATGACTGTGCTTAAACTGACATACAATATTTTTAGCGCAACGCAATCTGACTTTCAAAAATCCCTACAAAAGAATGGCCCTGACTAACATTAACCTATACGTTTCACAAATCACTTACATCACAAAAATCTTGGTTACTCGAACTACTGCAATACAGCGAGCACCACTACTGCCAGCTAAATAAAAGATTCAAACTACGGAAGGCACTAACTACTGATAGGGATAGTTAGCAAATGAAAGATATTAATAGAGAACAAACAATGTATTTACCTTAATATCATCAAAAGTCATAATATATATAGGAGTTCATAACATCCATTCTTACAAATATCAAAACTCCGCCATTTCTCTCTCCACATCCATCACTGCTGGCGGCTCACCTCCAACTGCGCAACGCTACGCGCTGTTAACATCCAGCTGCCCAACACTACAATGGCAGACAACAATGCAAACTAGCCACAGACTGCACACAGCACAGCCAGTGATTTTTCATACAGAGTGCTACGTGGCGTTACCAATAAGAAAACCTAAACAGCCTACTTACACTCTGAGTTACTTGAAATACGTGTTTATCGCATTGGAAGGCGATATGAGACGGTATGTGAGCAGAATAAGAGATACGAGAAGAGTATCCGACAATTTCTCTACGAGAACTACAAACCCTAACAAAATCAAAGCTGAGGTAATTAGGAAGAACGGAGGTTGGACAAAGTACTAACAATGGGGTAACACGACAGGAGCATAAGTGCCATTATACTAGCTTCCAGCTTCTATCCAGGAAATGCAAGCGCCTTACTTTTTACTCGTGTTATGAAAGAAACTTTGTAATTACATGAATGAATGGTGTCTGTTCTTTCGGACATGGCCACCAATCACATATTCGTATAAGTGACTCGCCTCGTTTGGACATGGACACACCATATTCGTTGCGGATGCACAAATACGTCCGACTTCCTGCGGGAATCTCACAGTAGCGACCATGGAGGAAATAGGCAGGGCTTGCGGGTAGGTAGCTCTAGGTGGCAATGTGCGTCGGCCGAAGGGAATGCCGAAATAATGGAGTTGAACAATGTATCCGAGTGGCACAATAGTCAACGCAGCTGTCTAATAAGCAGGAGATTCTGGTGTAAACACGCCCGGGAGGAAAGGGGGTAGATGTGCAGTACTGATAAAAGCTAGCCTTCAGCACTTGAGACTGTACAACGCTCCCTTGACACAGGAACGGGGCTGCATATTTAACGACCGTGTGCCTAAGCCCAGGTACATGGTCCTTCCCGCGACGGTTGATCTGCTGCTCTCTGTACTGCCTGCGATGATGTGTCCTGTAATAACTATTGTCTATCAGAGAGAGGAGCCATTCACACCAACAATACCAAGTTGATCTGGTAGAATCCACTGTATTCTGTTAAACAATTGCACAGGGTGGGGCTGCACTGTTGACAATTAGCATTATTCGACAATGGACGTGATCAGTATTTGTACTCCAAGTACGTGTCCATTGTGATGTATAAGGTTGCTGTCTAAATGATGCCATCCAATGCAAAAACAAGGTGCAATGACTGTTCAAAAATGTTCAAATGTGTGTGAAATCTTATGGGACTTAACTGCTAAGGTCATCAGTCCCTAAGCTTACACACTACTTAACCTAAACGATCCTAAGCACAAACACACACACCCATGCCCGAGGGAGGACTCGAACCTCCGCCGGGACCAGCCGTACAGTCCATGACTCGGTTAATCCCGGGCGGCAATGACTGTTCAAAGGATGTTTTATCAGTCGACGATTGGCACAGTTCTTCCATCAGTACTAAACAATTCAATAGCTTATAACATGAGCGTGGGCGTGATCATTCCGGACCACATTATTTTTCCGTTACCGCCGCAACGCGGTCGGTTGTTGTTCTTCCGTCACGACACACGAAACCGAGAAACATCACCTTTTGGATAAACATTGATACTGCGTCGTGAACACTGAAAATAAACGCAAAACTTGGGTGGCAAACGTTTTCAATTACCTGAATGAGATTTTCACTCTGCAGCGGAGTGTGCGCTGATATGAAACTTCCTGGCTAATTGAAACTGTGTGCCGGACCGAGACTCGAACTCGGGACCTTTGCTTTTCGCGGGCAAGTGCTCTACCAACTGAGCTACCCAAGCACGACTCACGCCCCGTCCTAACAGCTTTACTTCTGCCAGTACCTCGTCTCCTACTTAGGGTTCGCAGGAGAGCTTCTGTAAAGTTTGGAAGGTAGGAGACGAGGTACTGGCAGAAGTAAGGCTGTGAGGAGGGGGCGTGAGTCGTGCTTGGGTAGCTCAGTGGTAGAGCACTTGCCCGCGCAAGGCAAAGGTCCCGAGTTTGAGTCTAGGTCCGGCACACAGTTTTAATCTGCCAGGACGTTTCATTTTCAATTATCTCACCATAACTCGTAAGATACGTGATGCAGCCACGTCATCAACACAGCTCTCCGACCACGCTCCACGAAAGCTACGCCACAGCTCCCCACTGTCGCTCTGCGCTCGGCAGAGAGGCGACTATCGATAGTCAACGATACAATTCTAAGCTTGGACTGGGTTCGAATCTGAGTCTGGTACACGTTTTCACTCGTCGCCGCTGATGCCGGACAAAGTCCTGATGCAGCTGATATCAATAATCCTTTCATTTCTCCCCCATTCTCCTTCAATTTACAAACTTTGTAATTCCATCACGATTGCTTATGTCGTATGTGTGTCCTTGGCAAATTCGATACATTTATGCTTTTGACAGTGTACTATTACTCTCGTGAAACCCTGCCTTTCAACTTATTTCCATTACTGTACGTTCCATGCAGCGTTTAGCGCAACAGAAGGACGGTCATCCTAGGATTTCTGGGTCGAGTTCCTATGCGGAAACTATTCCTTTTTAATGTTGAATTTTTGCGTTACTTATGTTGTTCAGTCTGTATATTGATCCAACAGTAAAGAAAACAAAAGAAAAATTTGGAGTAGGAATTAAAATCCAAGGAGAAGAAATAAAAATTTTGAAGCTCGCCGATGACATTGTAATTCTGTCAGAGACAGCAAAGGACCTGGAAGAGCAGCTGAACGGAATGGACATGGTCTTGAAAGGAGGATATAAGATGAAAATAAAAAAAAGCAAAACGAGGATAATGGAATGTAGTCGAATTAAGTCGGGTGATGCTGAGGGAATTAGAGCAGGAAATGAGAAGCATAAAGTACTGAATGAGTTTTGCTATTTGGGGAGCAAAATAACTGATGATGGTCGAAGTAGAGACGATATAAAACATAGACTGGCAATGGCAAGGAAAGCATTTCTGAAGAAGAGAAATTTGTTAACATCGAGTATAGATTTAAGTGTCAGGAAGTCGTTTCTGAAAGTATTTGTATGGAGTGTAGCCATATATGGAAGTGAAACGTGGACGATAAATTGTTTGGACAAGAAGAGAATAGAAGCTTCCGAAATGTGGTGCTACAGAAGAATGCTGAAGATGAGATGGGCGGAGCACATAACTAATGAGGAGGTGTTGAATAGGATTGGGGAGAAGAGGAGTTTGTGACACAACTTGACGAGAAGAAGGGACCGGTTGGTAGGACATGTTCTGAGACATCAAGGGATCACAAATTTAGCATTGGAGGGCAGCGTGCAGGGTAAAAATCGTAGAGGGAGACCAAGAGATGAATACACTAAGCAGATTCAGAAGGATGTAGGTTGCAGTAGTTACTGGGAGATGAAGAAGCTTGCACAGGATAGAGTAGCATGTCGAGCTGCATCAAACCAGTCTCAGGACTGAAGACCACAACAACAACGACATGGACCAAATAAGCCGAAGCAATGTAAGACGGATCAGGCGTGGCAATTAATATCTGAAAATGAAGGAGAAGATGACAATGATGATGATGATGATGACGGTAGTGATAATGATAATGGTGGGGATTGAAGAATGACACAATGTTTCAGGAGATAATTAGCTTTATTATGGGGGCAAGTAAGAACGGGTGATTTTATTTTGAGGGATATTTCCGACAGTTACTTTTATGTAAGACTACCGCACCGAGGGGTCAACAACCGTGTGAACGGAGTGGAGTGGCGAAGGACGGAAACGTAAGACCGCAGTTAATCACGAGGTGGAATTGCGGAGGCTGCGCGAGCCGAGGCGACGGGGCACTCGGTCGGCCGATCACCTGGCCGGCGGAGATAAGTGGCCACTCGTCTGCCCAAGGCCGGCCGGCGCTCACTGTGTCACTGTGCTAGGGGCGGCTGTTGTCGGTCATCGGCCCGCGGGCTGCGGCGGGGAGGCAGGTGACGACGGACCCACAGTGAAAGTGGGGCCGGGCGCGCCGCCATTGTTTATATAAGGCGGCCGCCGGCGGCCGGGGCAGGAGTCGCGCGCGCTTACTTGTCAGTGATGCTGCGGGCCACGGCGCAGTCGGTGTCGCTCGTGCTGGCGTCGCTCCTGGCGACGGCGTCGGCGTCGGCGGCGCAGCCGGCCAAAGACGTGCTGGTCGCCGCCCTGCTGCCGCCACTGGCCCCGGGGGAGGCCGCCCCCGCCTCGGACGTGGGCGGCGCGTGCAGGCAGCACGCCGCTCTCTACCGCACCGCCCTCCAACAGCTGCAGCCCTGGGCCATGCGCAGTGAGTACCCCGTGACGTGCATTTCGAAGGGCTCTTCATTTTTTTTTATGCGGCCTGCTATGAATTCCTCCCCAGCGCCAAGCTTCTCATTTCAGAGTAGCACTTGCAATCTACGTCCTCAGTTATTTGCTGGGTGTGTCCGAATCTCGTTCTCTAAGCTTTTCGCCCTTTACCGTTCCCTCTAGTACGGTAGTCGTCGAACTGCGGCCCGCTAATATCCGTGCAGGCCGCGGTTCTCGTATGGGAAACTCCCCATCGCACCCCTCCCCCCCCCTCATATTTTGTGGTAAGAGGGGCCCTTTTTTTTTCTTTATTGATTTTCAATTCCTCCCCGAAGGGGGCAGGCTGGCAGCAGCTTACTACGCTGCTCTACAGCCTACAGACTTTTTTAAAAACGGAAGAAGAAAAGAAACAAGAAATACAGGCGATAAAACGGTGACGTAAAGTGTAAAATGGCGGAAAAATGCGGAAAGTTAAAACAGAAAGCAAAAGGGGTTGGCAATGTTAATAAATTACACAGGAATCAGACAAGTAACATAGTAGACACACAATTAAGAAACATGGCGACAGTCTGGTTTCTGTTCGCAAGACATAAAAAATCACACCCAGCGACAGTATGATGGCGTTCGCAACGCTTCCCAAAAGACACAACACGGAACACTCACTGTAAAACACTGCACGAAAATGACGGCACAAAGATGACACTCCCGAGCCAAAGGCAGATGGGGGGGGGGGGGGGGGGGACTAAGAGGGGCCAGTGGACAGCTCGTTAAAAACTGAATTCAGATCAAGCGTGAAAACAGGAAGAAGGTGTACTGAATTTTTTTTTTTTTTTAAGGCAAAATAGAAACAATGAACGGTGTCGTGCTTCAGTGGTCACGGTGTTGGACTGCCCTGTAGAAGAGCCACGTTCAAAGCTTCCTCGTGTCAATGTTTTTCTTTTTCCGCTGCATTCAGATTTGTGTCTGTGTAATGGCGTAACGTCGGTTTGCAACAGCGAAGTGAGAGGAAGGGACCTATTGTGAAAGTTGATTCTGCACAACTACTCTATTAGCAGCCGAAAGGAAGTGGGTCTCGAATGGGAACCGCGAACTTTGATGACAAGGCGACAAGTCAACATAATCCTCAACCGGAAAACATGTCTGGTGTGTCATAGATGACTTTAGCGACCACGTGTGTATCAGATGATAGGCATGAGTTATCGACGCACCTAATTTGTACTTCTGGTGAGTGACTGAGATATGCCTCCTTCGCCGAGTTAGGTGTTCGTATGAAAGTGAGTGTGATCACTCCCAAGGAAATGATGAAAACGTAATAGCTTATCACATAAGCTGCAACAAACGAATGCAACAGTTTCAGAACCACACAATTTCTCTGTGCTCTGTCAAAACACGTGTTTTTTACGGTTTTGAAGTTGCGTTCCATTTTCGAAGTTCTGACTTTTGAATTTCTTTGTTGTAACATCACATCCGTTTTCGTTGTTTTCATTTCTGTGAGACGTCTGTGTGGTATCTCGTCTACTCTCACTATTCACACAGTTACTTGCAACGGTAATGTATTCACACCACATGACTCATATTCTATTCTGCTGCCTCTCTACACGGTAATCTTTCTGAAAGGACCCATGACCACACAAACACCCTCAAAGGTATGATGTGCTTGGTGTCTAAATGGTTCAAATGGCTCTGAGCACTATGGGATTTAACTTCTAAGGTCATCAATCCCCTAGAACGTAGACCTACTTAAACCTAACTAACCTAAGGACATCACACACACCCATGCGCGAGGCAGGATTCGAACCTGCGACCGTAGCGGTGGAGTGGTTCCAGACTGTGGGGCGGTTGGTGTCTGTGAGGATACTTGTTCTGGTATAGCCGTGCTGCCCTTCGACCTTTTCCATCTGCTTGGCCAGACATAAACACCATCTCGGCTTGTTCCCGACACGAATACCGGACAATTCTGCTGCTTGTAGTACGATTCGTCAATCATACAGCCTACAACACGCAAGGGACACACGGCACGTGGTGAGAGGAACTGTCATTCGTCCGCCCCATCTACCATGGCAACGCAGCATTTCCGAACACACGTTCATAGGGCTTTTTTTTACTCAGTTCCAGTCAGGGATCCGTCCCTACAGTTTGTCGGTTTTATTAATGTTGACCCTGTATATGGTGTTTAGAAACGAACAGGAGGGGGGTGTGTGGGGGTGGGGGGAGGAGGAGGAGATTAGTGTTTAACGTCCCGTCGACAACTAGTCATTAGGGGCGGAGTTCGAGCTCGGATTAGGGAAGGACGGTAAAGGAACCATTCCGGTATTTGCCTGAAGAGATTTAGGGAAACAACGGGAAACCTAAATCAGGATGGTCGGACACAGGTTTGAACCGTCGTCCTCCCGAATGAGAGTACAGTGTGCTAAGCACTGCTCCACCTCGCTCGGTGCTATATAAAACAAACTTACCACAGCTAAGGACTAGGAAAATACTACAATGACCACGTGGTATCCAAGTTTAAACCTGTGTCTGATTTTGGTTAGCAGCCACAGGACACACGCTATGTAAAATAAAAGGAAAATAATAGAACATCCACGGAGGATGCCACAACTGTGGCGAAACATGTTTAAGTGATAAAACGAAACAATAATTCGTGTACTTGCAAAAAGGTGGACCTATCCTTAATTCGTCATTATGAGGTTTTTAGGTCACTACCTATATTTCAGCATTAGGCCATTTTTAGCAGTTACGTCAAAAATTGTTCCACTTTTGTGACGACGGTGACTTGCGCTTCACAAAAGTTGGACTATCTTTGACGTTGATGGTGTTAGACTGTATTCTTATATACGGTACTTCTGTCAGCACCACCAATATTTTGAACGGGGGGGGGGGGGGGTGTTGGGGTTGAAGGGGTTCGGTTGAGGGGAGACACTATTACACTAGCACCCATGAACAGTGCAGAGATCAACACCTTTTGATAAATCTTTTAAAGCTCGAAGAAGTTTCCCATAAAAAACGAATACACCGTCCTTGACAAAATATCAACCTCGTTTCGAGATTAGCAACTAGCTAGCAACTATGCCCTTTGCGAAACTATACTCTGTCGTATCACTATCTGGCAATGAAAATATGAGCTCTAGACAAAACAAATGGTAAACTTCTATTCATTTACTTATTACATGCTGCTAAAACTACAGTTTCTCTATGGAGATATTAGTTATAAAACGTTTGCGTTTCGAGTCGTATGTTTTGGAACCGTATCAGAACTGAATGATGACGTCGAGTTTATACGAAGTAGGGGCACACGATTAGTCACAACCTCATCTGTCTGTCCGAAGAGAGAAACAGAAACGCTGAAGAATGTTTAAATTGGGTACATTAGGAAAAAAGCACATGTAATATCACGCTGGAATTGAACCTGATTCCAGGACGGAATTCGCGAATATTCGTTAATCCATATAGTGGCCATTATATGAGACAACTAACAATTCCCTTAGGCATCCAAAAATTTATTCTTTTTACATACAACATGTGAAAGGGATTGAAAGAAACCACGTATGGTACTACAATAACAGCTCTCGTGATTTGTTGCCTATAGAAGCAGAATTTTAGTCATGGTAATTACATGAGAGAGGGGGGGGGGATAAATAAACTTGCCATGACTGATGCCAGGGTTTTATGACAGATTTCTTGGGAAGCGTGAACTGAAATTCTGTAACATTCTCCCCTAGAGTAAGTAGATCTGCTATTAATGACACTACTCTTTTCTGTATCCTCTTTCTTGCACTTTCGCAAAGTAGGCTCCCAGCCTAGCAATAAAGGTTTAATCGGAAGTGGTTTTTCTGTCAGCCTGCTTAATGAGTTTGATGCACTTAGGAGTCTTCGTATTACGGTCTGGAATCCACATGCATCACAACAAGATTCGATATTGGCCAATTTTAAGGGAGCAGGGAATTCTGAAATTTTAAAGAAATGGACAAATACAGTACTTCTGCTTTTGCCTTTACGTGAGACACTGTGTACAACCAGATATTAACCTTGCGTGTAATGGTATTACTAGAAGTATCTGACTGCATTAAAAACCACCACCACCTCTCAGCGTATCTGAGAATGGTTTGATTGATTTGCAACACCTTGTGAGAAATGCACTTTGTGGGAAGTGTATTAAAATTATTTGTAATGTATTCCTATTAAAGGAAGTTTAATTTTATTGTATACTACTCCAATCCTCTATGACTTTTTATCATTATGACTTGGTGAATGCTTGGAGTGTAATCCACGTATGTCTATTTAATAGGCTATACAATATAATTCCTATTTTTAGTCTCTCTACTTTGCTTTTTATAGTTCAGACCATTATCTGAAAATGACTACACTGCCGAAACTGCGCAGTAATGAATGTAGAAGAAAGACACAGTTATTTCGAGTAGTTTTGGACCGTGGGAATCAATTATAGACGTGACGAAGTGTACAGAAACTAAAACAACAATTTCTCGTCGAACACCACTTACAACGTACAGCTGCTAGAGACAGCATAAGACCAAATATTCGCTTCTTAGGTTTTCTCGATATGATTTATTCTCTAATTTTGGTTATTTGCGTAGTTTTTGCGCAAGTATACTCGTAGTATGACGTCGGTTGCAAACAAGAAGTCATAAATAAGCGAAGCCCTGGTGTTTGACAATTGACTGCTGCAGCCTAGTTGTGGGACGTAACTAATGGAACGATGTGACGCGAGGGTTAAAGGTCGGGCCACACTGAACATTAACTCACCGTCACATGGCTGTGTGTTCACGCTAGATTGAAAGTCAAGGTCACCTCACGCCGCACTCCCCAGTACGGGGTGGTGAAACTGAGGTTATGAGAGACCGTCGTACAAAAGTCGGTATTTGTTATCAGGATTAAGGAGCTAGCAAGTGGCAGTATGTCTATAGGGTGCAAAACAATATATGTATACAAAACTTTAGAGAGTATAACGTTACTAGAATAAAATTTTCATTCTGGAGTGGAGTGTGTGTTGATACAAAACTTCCTGGCAGATTAAAACTGTGTGCCTGGAGGAGACTCGAACTCGGAACCTTTGCCATTCGTGGGCAATGCTTTATCAGCTGAGCTACCCAAGCACGACTTACGACCCCCCGTCACAGCTTTCGAGCCTCGGTCCGGCACACAGTTTTAATCTGTCAGGAAGTTTCAAAATAACTTTGCTTTTCATGTTCGGATGGCACAATTGCACTGTTCTCCCCGCTAGGGATCCATGAAGGTTCTGATGCTAATATTGCTCAGTATGCTCAGTAGCTGTATTCAAACAGCCGCGTGATGAATTTTGTTTTAGAGATGTTGCTGAAAATGTCGTCTGTCTTCATTAATGTGCAACTGGCATCTGCGTCTTAATGATTCTCTAGGACGCTCAAAACAAGCAAATATTTCTTTAACCATGGCTGCAGCTTCAGCCAAATGGGCATCCAGCTCTTCTGGACTGCCTATTGCTGTCTCATACACCAAACGCTTCATCTCCCCTCAGAAAAAGAAATCCATAAGTGGTCATCAAAATTTCGATAAAACAATTTTCATCACGTATCAGTTTGAACACCGTCTCTGGACATCTCTAGCGTCAAAACCTTAATGAACCTCTAGCAGGTATTTTCGAAGTCCTTGGACCGAGTGTGTAGGGGGTGACCTATCACTTCACTTCATGGACATCAACTTCTGTTAGAGACAGAACATTCGCTGACGCTAACTGGCGATGCTAGGCTGTAATTCACCGCGCCTGGGATGACGAGTTTTCACCGACCTAGCAGGGTCTACTAACCATATGTGCTACATACTACCTAACATAGGGAACTGATTTTCAATAACAAAACCATAGGAGCGAGTGTCTCTAAGCAGAGAAAGATATTTTAGAAGCGAATCAGGAACTTGAATTTTACTGGATCCAGTCCCTTTCACGCTGGCCAGACCAGATCACATGTTCACACATTGCACATGCACGCAGCGGAGTGCCTATGCCCTCAAACGTTTGGGGCCATAACTAACACAAAAGGACACCGTGCCTCGCCAGGAAGCGTCAGCTAACATTTTGTCTGTAACAAAAGGTATTTCTATACATACGGTGCAAAGAGTTTGAAACACGCTGCAACCAAAGCGAAATTCATAGCTTCCAGGAACTGCACGATTAGAAGTATTGTGTGAACTTTACTGTTTATTCATTTTAACAAATGTATAAACGGGACACAAACATTCAGAAAGTAGAACTCCTTCCTTTTATTCTTGCAGCTTGTTTCCTTTTTGTCTGAAAGCGTCGAAATATATACATACGTTCCTTCATTGATTTCTCACTTTGACGAAAATCTTACCAGTAGATGAGTTTATGTTGTTGTTTATGCGCACAGCAGGCTTTTGTTTTGTACGTGTACTTTAAAAGGTATACCGTTTTACGCTTCCAGATATCTGCTCCCTTTTGTGTCGAACGAACTGTTCTATTTACAATACAGCCCTAATGCAATTCGTAATGTCATGAACACGAAGCAAGCAACAAAATAAAAGGGAAAACATCCAAACCACACCCAGTTATAAATATGAGACATTCAGAAAGAGCTTTGTACCTCAACATTTGTTACTGAATGAGCAAACTCATTTCAGTTCTTACATTCTAGTGCATTGCTCTACTCTAGCATATGTTTAGTCGAAGTTATTGTAAATACTGTCACAATGAATTTTTAAATCGGTAAGTTACTCTGGTAAATTGCCAGTAGAGCAAATTTTGTAATTTAAGTCAATAATCTTTGGATTAAGAAGTTTAAATGTTTATCTTTCCTAGTTTACCATCTTTGGGATCAGTTGTGTATTAGAAAATGGGCTTGCACGCGAAACCTAGGTCGTACAGCAACAACGAAGTTCGTGAAACAAGGCTAAAATTAAGTTGCAGCAATGTACGAGGGCTTTATGAGAAGTAATACATCCGAATTTTTTATGTGAAATGTCTTAAGGCTTTTTAAACGAGACAAGCATTACTAACATTCTGCATCTTTATTCTTCATGTCTCTCTATTTGCAGCGCCCTGCCGCGAAAGGGAGCCGTATTGTAGCGTGTAACAAGGCGGTCTGCAACTTAACTATGTCGATGCTTAAGAAACAGCGTGCTGTAATGGAGAGTCGAACTCAAAAGAATTCGTCCACCTCTCCTTCAGCACGATAGTGCCAGACCACACACAAGTGCTGCGACATCTCCAACAAATCGACGTCTTCCACTCACTGCCATCGATCATCCTCCATACAGTCCCGACTTGGCCCCATCCGACTTTTATCTGTTTCCAGAACTTAAAAAACACCTTCCAAGATTTTACTTTCGTAGTGATGAAACGGTGCAAGCAGAGAGGAGGTTGTGGCTCCGTCAGCAGTCGACCGACGGTGTCAACAAACTCGTCTCCTGTTGTTCGTCGTCAGGGTGGCTACGTTGAGGAATAAATACATACACGCAAAGACTAAAGCTATATAATGATGGTAACGTTTGTTTTATTTAAAAAGCTTCGAGAGTTTTCACACGGAAAATTTCTGAGGCATCACTTTTCAGCTATCTCACATTTCACCAAGAACCACAGTTGAATCAATCAAAATTACAAGAAAATAAAATTTCAGAAGACACAGGAGAACAAAATCTGCAACTGCAACATGGGGAAACGTGACGAGAAGAGGTTAACTTGTCACCAGCCGAAACCGGCCTCTAAGTTATAGATTTCATCCAGATAATTCTTGACGAAGGCATTCCGATACATTGACAGTTGCTGAGAATATCGCTGTTTGTGAAATATTTTGATGTGAAGGGGACGTTCCGTTACGTAACGAGTGTAAGTCAAGTCAAAAACTCGGGTGTAGCGGGGTCCATGTCCACATCAGGCCATCCATATTTACAGTTTTCATGGTTTCCCTAAATCGCCTGATGGAGCAAGATGGCGCAGTCACGACTGCCCTGACACCGGGCAGGACGGCGGCTCGAATCGCCGAAGGGCCATCCAGGAGTAGATTTTCCGTGATTTCCTTAAACGTTTAAACTCATGACTGCATTATGCAAATTCATTGTGAAATAAATTCTGAAGTGCAGTCAAGAGCTATGAGTCATCGCCGCCTTAAAATAATTTCCTTCAATCGTTTAAGGCAAATGCCGGGCCGATACCACTAGAAAGAATATGGCCTTTTTTGCTTCCCCTTCCAACCTCGAGTTCCATCTCTAATGAACTCACCGTCAACGTAACGCTGAACCCTAATCGTCTATAATGATCATTAGTTGACCTTCAGTTGAAGATAAATCCTTTCTTCCTTCTTTCTTTTCTGAATGACTCGATGTGATTGTAGGGATGGTCTCTCGCAAATGGTTGGTTCAAATGGCTCTGAGCACTATGGGACTTAACTTCCGAGGTCATCAGTCTCCTAGAACTTAGAACTACTTAAACCTAACTAACCTAAGGACATCACACACATCCATGCCCGAGGCAGGATTCGAACCTGCGACCGTAGCGGTCGCGCGGTTCCAGACTGAAGCGCCTAGAACCGCTCGGCCTCCCCGAATCAACCAACCAACCAACCAACCAACCAACCAGAGTCAGTCGACATAAAAGACCCAGGAAAAGGCCGCTGCAGTCGTGGCCGAAACGTTGGTTTTTCTCCAGCAGCAGTAGTTTTTACATTATGACGCGGTACCAAACCCAGAAAACTTTTATGTCAGTCGTACAACTGTTGAGCAACTGATCGGCCAAATGGGGCAAGGGGCTACCACCAGCGTCATCTTCACGAGCGTTCAGCGAACATTGCTGCGTATGGGCCTCCGCAGCAGGTGCCTGGTTTACGCACCCATGCTGGCTGCTGTTCATCAGCGACGAAGGCTGGGATTTGCACGCCAGTGCCGCAACCGGACGACCACTGAGTTGCGACAGTTGCCGTTTTCAGATGAACCACGTTTTACGCTGCATCCAGCAGATAACCGTTGGCGTGTACTACCCTGCTTCAATCGTCGGTAGGGTCTGGGTCGGAGGAGGGAATGTTGTGATCTGGGGAATGTTTTCGTGGCATTTACTGGAAGATACAGTGGTTCAACCCAAGTATGCATCTATCCTTGGGATCATGTCCACCCTCCATGCAGTTTTCTTTTCCTAGGCGCGACGATATCTACCAGCAGTATAACGCAATGTGTCACATGGCTTGCAGATTAGGTGCGTGGTTCGAAGAGCACCAGGTTGGGTGTATCGTACTCCCCTGGCCACCAAACTCCACGGATTTGAACCAGATCGAGACTCATTGGAACTACCTTCGCTCCATGGATCCTCAACCGAGAAACGCAGAGCAGCTGGCCGCGGCACTGGAGTCGACATGGCTCCACATCCCTCTCCGTATCTTCCAGGACATCATTGACTCCCTTCCTGCACGTCTCGCACTGCGAAAGGTGGTATTCAGCTGTTTACAATAATGTGAAATAATCTTCCACTGAGGTTTCATTGCGTTGTGTTGACTCCGTAATATTTCAACGATCATACACTACTGGCTATTAAAATTACAGCACCACGAAGATGACTTGCTACAGACGCGAAATTTAACCGACAGGAAGAAGATGCTGTGATAAGCAAATGATTAGTTTTTCAGAGCATTCACACAAGGTTGGCGCCGGTGGCGACACCTACAACGTGCTGACGTGAGGAAAGTTTCCAACCGATTTCTCATACACAAACAGCAGTTGACCGGCGTTGCCTGGTAAAACGTTGTTGTGATGCCTCGTTTAAGGAGGAGAAATGCGTACCTTCACGTTTCCGACTTTGATAAAGGTCGGATTGTAGCCTACACCGATTGTGGTTTATCGTATCGCGACACTGCTGCTCGCGTTGGTCGAGATCCAATGACTTAGCAGAATATGGTAACGGTGGGTTCAGGAGGGTAATACGGAAGCTGTGCTGGATCCCAACGGCCACGTATCACTAGCAGTCGACGGGCATGGCTGTAACGAATCGTGCAGCTACGTCTCGATCCCTGAGTCAATAGATGGGGACGTTTGCAAGACGACAACCATCTGCACTAACAGTTCGACGTTTGCAGCACCATGGACTATCAGCTCGGAGACCATGGCTGCGGTTACCCTTGACGCTGTATCACAGACAGGAGCGCCTGCTATGGTGTACTCAACGACGAACCTGGGTGCACGAATGGCAAAACGTCATTTTTTCGGATGAATCCAGGTTCTGTTTACAGCATCATGATGGTCGCATCAGTGTTAGGCGACATCGCGGTGAACGCACGTTGGAGCGTGTATTCGTCATCGCCACACTGGCGTATCACCCGGCGTGATGGTATGGGGTACCATTGGTTACACATCTTGGTCACCTCTTATTCGCGTTGACGGCACTTTGAACAGTTGACGTTACATTTGAGATGTTACGACCAGTGGCTCTACCAGTCATTCTATCCCTGCGAAACCCTTCATTTCAGCAGGATAATGCACGACCGCATGTTGCGCTCCTGTACGGGCCTTTCTGGATACAGAAAATGTTCGACTGCTGCCCTGGCCAGCACATTCTCCAAATCTCTCACCAATTGAAAACGTCTGGTCAATGGTGGCCGAGCAACTGGCTCGTCACAATACGCCGGTTACTACTCTTGATGAACTGTGGTATCGTGTTGAAGCTGCATAGGTAGCTGTACCTGTACACGCCATCCAAGCTCTGTTTGACTCAATGCCCAGGCGTATCAAGGCCGTTATTAAGGCCAGAGTTGGTTATTCCGGGTACTGATTTTTCAGGATCTATGCACCCAAATTGCTTGAAAATGTAATCACATGTCAGTTATAGTGTAATATATTTGTCCAATGAATACCCGTTTATCATCTGCATTTCTTCTTGGTGTAGCAATTTTAATGGCCAGTAGTGTATATTCCGAGGATACGTCAGTGTTGCTTGTTAGGGTCCAGTCTGACTGTCGTGTCGCACAAGGAACTTTCCGTTTGACGTTGTCCGGTAACAGGGAGTGCGTGTGTTGGACCCGATTCTGGACATGCCATGATAAGATTACGGCAGCTGCGAGGTGTTATCAAGACAACACTAATTTCTCGTCTTTCTCCACAGGCAATCCAGCAATTGAAGAGACTGAAGTATTTTTTAAAAAGTTCAAGGAATTGTATTCTTTTGAAAAACATTAGCAGGATTAAATCGTCAACGGTATTCAAAGACACAAGATACCACATTTAAGAAGTACTTTTCGAAACCGTACTTTACTTGAAAGTGGTGTCTGTTTTGGTATGAAGATTTTATGATACACCACGCACGTACTTCAGCACCTGTTAAACACTATGGAACGCGAATTTCATGAAGATTGACCTGGTTTTCTGAAACATACCAGATTGAAGACAGAATCTCCCTAAATAAATATTTTTTTCTGGGTTGACTATTGTTTTTATCTTGAAATACTTAATTCATTATTAGTAGGTATTTTCGCCAGTTCGGGAATTAGCAAGCCACATCCCAATAAAAAGTATTATGCTTACCGCATGTTATGATCTACACAGCCATGTGGGCGGAGAAACATGTAATGGCATCCCTAAGGAATTCACTGTGGCGTTGGACCCTTGTATACAAGAAAGAGCTAGTGAAAACGGAATTTAATTCTGTACCAATAAGTTGTGTAAATCAGATGTGTATGGTTGTGCTGATGCGAACAGGCGATAAATAATTCAATACGGTTATAGATATTGCCCTTCTCAGAGAGAAAATTCCCCGCGGGAAGAGGCAGACAAATTTGTTCACATCAGACGATATAATATACACTTAATAGTAAGTATGTGCCAAAAATTCAATTAATGCTCTATGGAAAGAAGTGTTACTAAACTACACTTCCGCCCCGATAGCTGAGTGGTCAGCGTGACGGATTGCCGTCCTACGGGCCCGCGTTCGATTTCCCGCTGGGTCGGGGATTTTCTCTGCTCAGGGAGTGGGTTTTGTGCTGTCTTCATCATCATTTCATCCCCATCCGGCGCGCAGGTCGCCCAAAGTGGCGTCGAATGTAATAAGACCTGCACCAAGGCGGCCGGATCTGCCCCGCAAGGGGCCTGCCGGCCAATGTCGCCAAACGCTCTTTTCCATTTACTAAACTACACTATATGTCGGCAGAGAAACATGTAATGGCATCCCTAAGGAATGCGTGAACTTCGACAGTTTACTGCGTTTGCAAGTGAAGCAACGTTATGAAACGCGATGAAATAAGTCTTAGGAGGAAATCTCTCTGCTTAATACACTCATATTCTGTTCACTTCTTCAGATCATTTTTGCGAAGATTTTAAAATAATCCAGTGACAAAATGTAGTTATGGAATAATTACATCGTAGCTAACTGTAAGACCACACTGTTTTCTTGTTTCACATATTTGAGTTATTCCGTAATAATTTGCGATAGGACAGTGTCAGACCATTTGGTTCATACTGATGCTTATAATTGTGTGAAAAATATTTCGTTTCTAACAAGGTAACACAAGTGATACACGCGTGTTTGTAGTAGTAGGGGAACTCTGGGCAGAACGAGACAACGGAGCACAACGGCACTGTACTGTTTTCTAGACTGGAAAAGGTTGAAACCTATTGTAGTGACGCGTAATTAAGTCTCTGAATGGAAGGGACTGTGTGATAGTGATAACCATTTTGACTCGATTTAGAGAGCGACTTGTAAGTGAACGGTTATGCTTCACGTTTCCACTTATGATTCTATAGCTTTTGATAAATTTAAATGCAAGGTAAGCCGTTCATTCTTAACTGTACGCCCTACAATGCCATTCACTGTACGTTAGTTACATAATACGTTTGAATCCGTCAATTATTATGTTCCACAATCGTTGTTAACCCCAGAAGCGCTCTTTGGGCGGAACGGGACAGGGAAAAATGGGATTTTGTCCCGTCATACCAGTTCATTTTTTGATGCAAGTAGATTTAAATCTGTATATTTCTTATTTTCCCTCTTGCTTTCCCAGATGGCATGAACTTACGTTAAAAAGACTGAGAAACAGTACTTGGATATTACTTCAATAGAAATAGCAGTTTCTGGTACTTTATCTTCCAAAATGGTAGTTTTAAAAGCATCGAACGAATTTAATGTACCAAAATCAACGTTGGAGAGAAACATTCGTAAAGCTAAGAATTAATCCGAACTACAGAGTTTTAGATCAGATGAGAAATTTAAAAGTGTGTTCACTGCAGAACAAAAACACGAGCTGGCAGCACACCTGAAGTCAATTGTGACAGAAATTTTTAGTCCAACGATGAAACTTCTCACTGTCAGATCGTTAGCCTATCAGCTGACAGAAATAAATGGCTTACCACACAGATTTGACAAAGAAACTTGCCTAGCTGGACAGGACTGGATTATGGGATAACACTATCCTACCTTTTCTATTCACAAGCCAGAAAATACATCTTGGTGCACGAACGATGGGATTCAATAAAGTAACAGTAACTTGGTATTAAGCATGTACCATAATTGTTTATTTTTCGTAATGATGCTAAAGTATTTTCTTATTTTTTAACTACTTTTTTGGAGATTCCACATTTCCTAGCCTAAATTATTGTTTTGTTATTAGTTTTTAGATGATATTCCTCATAATTACAATGTTTGTGCAATAATTTCACGAAAAATTACATTATCCCGTTCTCTCAATGGGTGCCCCAGAGCAGGAAATACACAAGAATTCCTTTGAAAAAAATGTAAAAGATAATAACATACAGTTTTAAGTGATTTTTCAAGGAAGATATATTAGGTTATACTACAATGTGATTTTTTTTTGGTAGTACAAAATGATTAAATGTCAAGTATCACGAGCTGCCCTGACTTCTCCTACTGTTAGTGTTTCATTAATTTATTCATTATCCTGAAAGAACAGCGCTATTTTGTCATGTCTTTTTGTAGTTGATGGGATTTTTGCTTTATTTCAAAGCGAGCAATGCAGGGTCTTAAGACGGCACAAACTGGCAACACTGTCGACCTCAATTTGCTTCCCAGGTAATGTTTCTTCGTCTCTGGATGACTCGGCACTCACTCTCCACCAGCAGTCTGGCTTTATGTGATTCTTTCGCAAATATGTCCTCGATACACATGAGACATCAGATCTCCGTCAAGAAAGATAATTAGCTACGCATATAAAACGGAAGTGTGACTAACGTACGAGAAGTAATGGCCCTGTAAGAAAACTGATCATCTGAGAGCAAACGCAGAAGTGAAGTTTACAGTTATCAAGTTTGGACGATTAAAAACGAGCAGTGAGAGGAAATTTCCTAAACACCAGAAAAAATATTTCTGTACTAAATGATTATGAGAAATCAGAAATTATCTGAAATAGTTCAAAAATGGAAGCACAAGACATTCTAAACAGATGACTTTTGAAAAAAGGTTTTAGAATCCCACATGCACTAACGACATTGGGAGGGTTGGCGGTGAGGGAGAGGGGTGCTGGGGGAGAGTAGAGTATTTAATTTCGCTTCTCTTCTGCATCTATTCTTGCAGCTTCCCTTACACATCATTAGTTTTTCCAAAATGTATTACCATCTAAGTTCTTTATTTTCCGTACTAATTTTGAAATTCTGAATTCCCATTCTTTATCTTATCTCTTAATGCAAGGTTCAACATTCATTGCTAAATATCGAGCAATTGAGGTATGTATGCGCCTACTTCAGTGACTGCTATTGGGCAGTGCCGCTTTCAAGCTATTCATTTCCGTATACGTAACTCAGACTAATAGCAGATGTAAATTCGAAATTTCATTTTCTTGTGTAGTGCAGCGTAAAAGAAATTCATTCTTCTGCTCTTGAGTTCGACATCCTGCTTCTCGGAGATTGTAGTCTGCCAACTACATAGCAATACACATTTTGTACCCTTTTTCATGTAAGACATGAGCTTCAGATCGATGGAGAATTTATTATAAAAGAGGAACAGTTAGAAGACTCTTGTCACGAGGTCTGTCTGTGGTGGGACTGCCCTACGTTCTCATATCGCCTATAATATTTTGCTCATTATTCCTGTCTTCATTCCTAAGACTGGTTAGAGACACAACGTTCACAAACTATTCTTTCGGAACTATTTTCTTGATATTGTCAGTGTGCATTTTATATCTTCCCTACTCCAACCACATTGAGTTATTTTGCCTCCCAAACAGCAAAACTCGTACACTATATGTAGTGTGTCATTTTTAATCTAATCTCCCAGGCATCGCCCAATTTAATTCGACTACATTTCACTAACCTCCATTTATCGTTGTTTACTCTCATGTTAACCCTCAAGACAATATCTGCATCTAAAACTACATCCATAATCCGCAAGCCACCTGACGGTGTGTGGCGGAGGGTACTTTGAGTACCTCTTTCGGTTCTCCTGTTCGCTCAGCTGCTCTTCAGAGACCTCTACACTCTTTGTAAGAATTACTACGAGTATACTGTCGACATTCCTCAACGTTCTAAATTTTTCTCTGAATTTTAATTCTCTTCCCAAATTTCTCCTGGTTTTCTTTACTGTTTGCTCAGTGCACACATTGAATAAAATGGGGAGTAGGCTGCAGCCTTGTTTCACTCCCTGGTTAATTACCAACTCCTAAAACAGTAGTCCGGTTTCTGTGCAACTTGTCATTAACCTTTCGCTCCATGAACTTTGTCCCTGCTACCTTCAGAATTTCACAGGGCATTCCAGTAAGCGTTGTGAAAAGCAGCCATAAATCTATAAATACTATAAACGTAGGTTTTCCTTATGTCAAACAGTCTTATAAGAAAAATCGTAGGGTCAATATTCTCCCGAGGTTCCTAGATTTCTCCGGAACCCAGACAAACTTTCCCCGAAGGCTCACTATCAAGTAAGTTTCTGGGTATTTCATCGGTGCTTTGAGTTCCGATTGCGATGGAAGATTTAGTGTTTAACGTCCCGTCGACTACCGAGTCATTAGAGGGAGAACACGGACCGGGAAGGAATCTGGTACTGTCCATTTGAAAGAAACCGTTAAATCACTCTCCTTTGATGGTCTCAGGAAACCACATGGAACTCAGATCATGATGGACGAAAATAAATTGAATCTCCACTACCCCCGAAAGCCGGCGTGTAGATACAGAGCGCCACGAAACATACACGTACCAAGTTTCTCCAAAATTGTGTCGCATAACGGAAATAACTGTCGTTAGCACGATGGGAATCGTATCTTAATGGATGTTAACGACACCCGGAATCACCTCCGTCCTCTTTTTTAACTACTTAGTTCACGGAAGAGGCTCCTGAGAAAAAGTTTCGACGTGAAAGCATCCTTCTGTCACTCCTCTAAAAGTTGGTATCACAACAGACGAGGTGTCACTTGAGGAATTCTAATTTAGTGCCGCTTTCGCCTGTGACTACGCACTTACAATTTTGCATCCCTGTATTTCTTCTGTTTATGCTCAGGCAATTGCGTTTTTATTTGCTAGCATCACCTTGAGTTCGTCCGTAAACATCGTAGGGCACTTACGGAAAAACAGCACAGAAAGTGCGGTTACGTCTGTCGTATTTTCTGGTTTCATTGACTAAGATTAAGGAAACGCGCAATGATGTGCTGTCAGCTGGTTCAACAACAAAAATGAAAATAAATATTTTCATTATAGCTGTTCTTTCGAATCAGAAGTTTTACGTACATGATGAATACCTTCGGAGTTCAAGAAGAATATAATAATTCAAATTCCAGACGAAGCAGGTGCTACCACGTGTGAATATTACCAAGCGCTCAGTTGAAGAAGTCATGCTTGCAGTACACTTACACGAATTACTAACAGAAGAATGGAGAAACCGGTAGGAGCACACCTCGGCGAAGATCAGTGAAAGTTCATGTGGGAACACGTGATGCAGTACTGGCCTACGGCTTATCTTAAAACATAGGCTAAGGAACGGCAAACCCACGTTTATACTGTAGCTTTTGACAAAGTCGACTAGAATAGATTCTTTAAAATTCTGAAGGCAGCAGAGATAAAATACAGGGAACGAAAGGCTATTAACAGCTTGTACAGGACCAGACGGCAATTACAGGAGTCGAGGGGCTTTAAAGGAAGCAGCAGTTATTATAGGAGTGAGGCAGGGTTTTGTTGCCTATCCCTGATACCATTCAATCTGTGCATTGAACAAGCAGTAGAGAAAACAAAAGAAAAATTTGTAGTAGTAATTAAAGTTCTGGGAGATTTACCACCGATGTAATTCTGTCAGCGACAGCAAGAACTTGGAAGTACAGAAGAACGGAATGGACAGTGTCTTGAAATGCGGATATAAGATGTGAATTAATAAAAACAGAACAAGGATAACGGAATGTACTCGCATTAAATTAGGCGATTAGGAATTGGATTAGGAAACGAGACATTGAGTGGTTTGAGTTTTGTTATATGGCAGTAAAATAATTAATGATAGTTGAAGTAGGGAGGATATAAAACATAGTCGGGCAATTTCAAGAAAAGCGTTTCTGAAAAAGAGAAATTTGTTAACATCGAATTTATACTTCAGTGTTAGGAACTCTTCTCTTAAGGTATGTAGAGTGGAATCGTGTATGGAAGTGAAACGATAAACAGTTCAGACAAAAAGAAAATAGAAGGTTTTAAATTGTGGTGCTACTGATTAATGCCGAAAATTAGGTGGATAGATAATGTAACCAATAAAGCGGTTGTTGTTGTTGTTGTGGTCTTCAGTCCTGAGACTGGTTTGATGCAGCTCTCCATGCTACTCTATCCTGTGCAAGCTTTTTCATCTCCCAGTACCTACTGCAACCTACATCCTTCTGAATCTGCTTAGTGTATTCATCTCTTGGTCTCCCTCTACGATTTTTACCCTCCACGCTGCCCTCCAATACTAAATTGGTGATCCCTTGATGCCTCAGAACATGTCCTACCAACCGATCCCTTCTTCTGGTCAAGTTGTGCCACAAACTTCTCTTCTCCCCAATCCTATTCAATACTTCCTCATTAGTTATGTGATCTACCCATCTAATCTTCAGCATTCTTCTGTAGCACCACATTTCGAAAGCTTCTATTCTCTTCTTGTCCAAACTATTTATCGTCCATGTTTCACTTCCATACATGGCTACACTCCATACGAATACTTTCAGAAATGACTTCCTGACACTTAAATCAATACTGGATGTTAACAAATTTCTCTTCTTCAGAAACGCTTTCCTTGCCATTGCCAGCCTACATTTTATATCCTCTCTACTTCGATCATCATCAGTTATTTTGCTCCCCAAATAGCAGAACTCCTTTACTACTTTAAGTGCTTCATTTCCTAATCTAATTCCCTCAGCATCACCCGACTTAATTAGACTACATTCCATTATCCTTGTTTTGCTTTTGTTGATGTTCATCTTATATCCTCCTTTCAAGACACTGTCCATTCCATTCAACTGCTCTTCCAAGTCCTTTGCTGTCTCTGACAGAATTACAATGTCATCGGCGAACCTCAAACTTTTTATTTCTTCTCCATGAATAAATAAATAAATAAATAAATAAATAAATAAAGCGGTACTGGATAGAATTTGGAAGAAAAGAAATTTGTCGCACAATTTAATCAAAAGAAGGGATCAATTGATATGACACATTCTGTGACATCAAGGGGTCACCAATTGTAGGCAAGTGTGGGGGTTAAAAACTGTAGAGGGAGACTATTAGAGGAAAACAGTAAACGGATTCAAAAGGATACAGGGCGCAATAGTCATTCAGGGTAGAATAGCGAGGTGAGATGCATCAAACCACTCTTTGGATTGAAGATCACAACAAATTTAAAGGATTTTTTAATTAGATACATGTAACATGGATCATTTGAACGAATTTTATTGAAATGATAGGGAACTGTTTACAGGATAAAAATACATGTTTAATTTTAACATCGATGAAGATGTTATTTTTCGATCTGACTCATGCAGCTACACTTGAAAACAAGTTTTTAAGCAGGCTTGCAGTTTTAAAACCTAAATTCTTTTATAGAATAGGTGTCCAGAAGAAAAGATTTAAGTTCAGATTTATTACATCACTACCTGATACGTTATCGGAATATTGCTCAAAGATTTTTGTTGATGCATGTTGCACTACTTTCTGAGCCTCTGTCAACTTGAATAACAGGTAACAGTAATTTTTTGATCAAGTTTTGTAGTTATGGGAATTACTATTCTTCTCAAATTGTGGTGGATTACTTATAACGAATTCGATTAGTGAATATAAAAGCAGCCATGACATTATTGAATCAAAATATACAAAATATGTTAGGAGGTTGCTTCCAACGCTAGCAGTTACACAGAAACTAAAGCAGGTGATCCTAATTGTTTGAGTAGCTCAGTAATATCCTTCTTCCAAATCAACTTAACGTCGACATACACAGCCAACAATTTGCAGCATTCTACCCTGTTTACTGACTCCTGTGTGTGTGTGTGTGTGTGTGTGTGTGTGTGTGTGTGTGTGTGTGTGTGTGCGCGCGCTACATAAATTGTTGGTATGTTGTACAGAACTTCATGTGACTGGTTTTATGCGGCCCGCCACCAATTTCTCTCCTGTGCCAATGTCTTCATCTCAGAGTAGTACATGTCAGAATTTCTGACTTCGAGTCCAACTTTTTTAAAAAGGTTTTTGGCTTTCGGAAGGTGCCAATCAACTATCTCAACTTAGAAAATGTTACACTACAACTTGTTTTTGGCAGTTCAGCAGTTCAGAGCATAAATTGGTTTAAGTCGTATCCTTGTACGCAGTTATATGGGCTTAACAAAGGACAGATTCCGACGTGAAACAAATTTTCACATACGTACTATACTGATGCGAGTAAACGAGACGAAAATTTAACACAGGATACACAGAGATAGGGTTCTATAAGAATCCTATAACTCAATAAGAAGTGATAAATCGCCGTTGGTTCACATTTGAGATATTCCCAATTCAATTCATATTAATGGTAATGTATCTAAATTAACAATAAAATGTTCTTTTGGATGTCCTGTAAGAATTGTTTCAAAAACTGAGGTTAGAGAATTGAATATTTGTGCAGATCTGCAGGTACAATCTAGACAGAACATGACAACATTATACGAGAACTAGATTTGTGTATTCGATAGGTACAGAAAAACCAGTACTCAGACGCATACATATTGGAGGTACATATTGACATACATTTATAGACTGAAGTTCCACATCCGGCCGGGCAGCACGTGGGAAGATTGTGCTTAGGTCTTCCTCTGGAATTCTAATTACCAAAAGCGTTAGATCAGCAGTGGAGGGAGCTATATCTGGCTGTTGACACTGTTCACAAACTCTCACAGTATTTTATGCGTCACTATAATATTGGATACTGACAAGGTTTGGTGTCCGCTAGGAACTGTCCAACTGCTAAATATGTTGCAACTCCTTTTTCCAAGTTGACTCTATTCTAGGGTTACATGGTTTGTCAGAGATGCACAGAACATCACTCCAGAATTTTCCACATCTGCTCTACATACAAGAAGCCCATCTACCATGTTTTTTCAGTCCACTAATGCTCTCATAAATGGGACTAATTTTATTTTTCTGGAAAGTGATGTAGTGCTCGGATAAAAAAGTGTGTCTGTCGCCCCAACTGTTCAGTCTCTACGCCGATATTGATGCCATGACGGCATATGCCACCTAGGGAAAATTGATGCAATGATAATGATTTCAAAGTCGTCCACTATCAGACCGTGTAGTGGCGTAGCTGCCAGAGCGCCATCTGTGCGAACTTTTTCATAGTGAAAGCTCGTAACCAGAAGGCTCAGTGTGGAGCAAACGTATGAAGAGCGAGCAGTTGGCCATGCCACAGAAACGGACTCGTGCATCGTACAGCCAACTGATAGAGTTTGAAAGGGATTGTGGCCTTCCGAGTGGCGGAAAGGTCGTTTCAGAGAATTGCCACACAAATTGGATGCACTGCGTCAGTTGTGCGACGATGTTGGTATCAGTGGTCACGTGAAAATTCTCTGGATGGCCACCCAACACAGACGCCTGCCAGAATCGCCGTTCCGTAAGTGCAGCAGTGCCATATCGCAGCGTGTATGAGAGGGCTTGTGAGTCCAGACGTGTCGACACAAACTGTTGCGAACCGGTTATTAACAGTGGGACCACAGCTACGCACACGTCTTAGTCACGCCACAGCATCGGCGTTCACGTTTCGATTGGTGCCATCAGAGGGTCGCTTCGGATATGGTCTTCAGCAATGAACGCAGATTCTGCTTGCACGCAAGTGATGGTAGTTTGTGCTAACTGTTTCGTATCGTGCATTCGTGCAAGACACACTGGTCTCTCTTCTGGCCTTGTAGTGTTCACTTTTAGTGTGTCTGGAGGGCAAGCTAACCAGAGTTAGGTACGTGCAGATTGCTGTTAGACCCATTCTTTTGCCGTTCATACAACAGAAAGGCGATATGTTGTTTCAATAGGATAAATTTCACCCAAACACTATCTGTGAAACTCAATGTACTCTGTAAAAAGTGCAGCAACTTCCCTGGCCAGCATGAACTCCAAACTTGTCTCCAATATAGCACGTGTGGGCTATGATGGGACGAGAAATGACTCGTGCGACTACTCAGCCAACGACTCTTACAGAACTACGTGAACAGGTCGACCAGGCGTGGAACAATGCATCCCAGGACAGTATTCGCCATCCGTACGATCGCGGGACGCCAGAATCAGCGCCTGCATTGCCATCCATGGGGCCTCCAACACATTGTAATATGGATGTTTCAGCATGGCTAGATACCTGGTACTGGTCTGCGAATATAATTATTTCATGTACCCTATATGCACTCTTGAGCGAAACCTCTAAATGTACTAGTTCTTTTCCGGTAGGTTAGGTGAAGTTAAGGAATTCTACTACCCACGCAGCAAAATGACCCATGATGGATGGAGCATGGAAGACATGGCTAGCGCTGGAAGAAGGACATTCGTGACCGAGTTAAGTCTACTGGTATCAAATATAGACCTTAAATTGAAGAAATTTCTGAGTATGTACGCTTGAAGCAGACTTGTATGGTAATGAAACATGCACTATGGGCAAGCAGGAACGGAAGAAAATCGAAACATTTGAAATGTGGTGCTACAGAAGAATACTGAACATTAGGTCGACCGACAAAGTAAGAAATGAGAAGATTCTGTACAGAATCGACGAGGTAAGGAAAAAATGAAAATCCCTGACAAAAGGAAGGGACAGGATTGTAGGACACAACTTCCATGGGAGTAGTAAAGAATAAAAACTATAGAGGAAGACAGAGTTTGTAATACATCCAGCAAATAACTGAGGACGTAGGTTGCAAGTGCTGCTCTGAGATGAAGAGGTTGGCACAGGATAGGAATCCTCAGTGGGCCACATCAAACCAGTCAGAAGAGTGATTAAAAAAAACTGCCGCTCAAACGAAGTAGGACGCTTACGAATGCAATAAACGAGTTTTGAGCTTGCCGCTCTAGTAGCGTGGGGTGCGCATGGTTTCATTTCTCAGAACGGTTGCACAGTGTACTGCGAACTGCTGCGCGGCGTGACTGCTATCTTCCCACCGACATACAAGATACGTCGCCTAGTGTTCAGTTTCAATAGCAGTGGTTTGCTCTCAGCGATACGATCACTAGTTTATTATCTGTTCCAAATAACATGCTCTCAGCTGGAAAGTATTACTTAGGATATCTGAAAGCATTACCTCAGGGAGTGAAAGTGTAATGTCGAACCAGTTGTATCCAGTAGCGTTTAGTCGCCTTCTCCATCTTCTCGCCACCAATTTTTTAACATGTTCCCAATTCAGTCAACAATCTGGAAGTTCATAGCGGCGATTTTTGGAAGTTCCAACGGAATATATTATAGCCATTGATAAATAAATATAAGCCCGTTTACTAGTGGTCCGTGAGTGGGCCCAGGCGGCAAACTTATCGAAAAACTGGCACTACTTGGCCGTAGAATTTGAAATTTAACGGTTGAAAACATTTATCATTTAATGTCAATATTTACTGAGCAGCAAGTTATACAGCTGTTTACAGGGAGTTGACAAAAGTCATGGTGTCGCGAAGCTGTACTATCGCGTACACAAGGTACAGAAGGACAGTGCAATGGCGGACCTTGTGATTTGTTGATACATGCGAAAAGGTTTCCGACGTGATTATGGTCGCACTACGGAAACTATCAGACTTTCAACGCGAAATGGTACCTGGACCTAGACGCATGGAACATTCCATTTCGGAAATCATTAGCGTATTTCATATTCCGAGATCCACAGGTTAAGAGTGAACTAAGAATTGCAGGCATTTACCTGTCACCAGGGGCAACGCAGTTGCAGACGGCCTTCACTTAACTACCGAGACCAGCGGCGTTTGCGTCAAGTTGTCAGTGCCAACAGACTTGCAACCACTGCGTGAAATAACAGCAGAAATCAATGTGGGACATACGACGAAAGTATCCGTTAGGATAATGCGTCGAAATTGGCGTTAATGGACTACGGCGGCGAACGACCGACACGAGTGTCTTTGCTAACAGCAGGACATAGCCCGCAGAACCTCTCCTCGTTTCGTGACCATATCTGTTGGACCCTTGAGGACTGGAGAAGCGTGACATGGTCAGAAGAGTCCCGATTTCAGTTTGCAAGGGCTGATGGTAGGTTTCGAATATGGGGCAGACCCCCATGAAACCATGGACCTAAGTTGTCAACAAGCGCTGTGCAAGATGGTAGTGGCCCCATAATGGGTGGGGTGTTTACGTGGGATGGACTGGGTTCTCTGATGCTACCGAACCGATCATTGACTGAAAGTGGTTATGTTCGTGATTGGTCTGGAGAACTTTCTGGACAGTTCGAGTGAATCATTTGGCGATCCTGATCGCCCGACATGAGTCGCACCGAACATTTAAGGGACATAATAGAGAGGTCTGGTCGTACACAAAGTCCTGCGCCGGCAACGCTTTCGCTTTTATGAACGGCTATAGAGGCAGCATGGTTCAATATTTCTACAGGGAACCTCTAACGGCTTGTCGAGTCTCTGCCAGGTCGAGTTGCTTCACTATGCGGAAAGGAGATCCGACGCGATGTTACCTAGTATCCTATGACCTTTTAAACTTCATCGTAATATTTAACACTCGAAACGATGGGAGACTAGAGCTTTGCGCACAATGGTTAGTGACATCGTAATCTAATTTCCAAAACTGAAATACGTGATCCCACTTCTTCACAGAGTTGGAAAAGTTTAGTGCTATATTTTTACTTTCCAAATCAGTTATAGAAAAACAACTCGGAAGAGTTTCAGGAAATTTGCAAAGGGGTTAGTGCAAGATATATCATAGTCACTTTTCTCCTGTCACTGCTTAATCTGTAAACGATGTACTGAGTCTCCAGAATGGAATTTTCACTCTGCAGCGGAGTGTGCGCTGATATGAAACTTCCTGGCAGAGTCTTTATGCAGATATCCGTAATACAATTAGATGTACCCGGATGCTTCGAGACAGCGGAGATATAAATAACACGCATTTGTTGAACTACTTTAGGGCTCGCATTCAGGTTGTACAACTTCATGCTTCTCACTTTTTTTCTATGTTATGATGAGTTAAACGCTAGAGTCGACTGACACCTTCCGACTGGAAAGATTTCGACAAAAATAAACAAATAAATAAAACGGTTTACAGTAACGACACTGTCTTTGATTTAGACAAATTAAACATCAGATTAGTCTGACTATAAGAGAGAAAATGCGCCAAGTAAGATAGAGTGTTCTTATCAGGATAAGTAGTTCTACTAAATCGTTTCTGAGAATACTCCATAATATCTCATAATTTCATAATAACTGGGGCCTACCAGTTGGGATAATGTGATCGGAAATACTTTCAGGAATGAAGAGTATTTTAGGCGCTAGGTGTAAAACTGGCTCCTTCTGTTATAATACAGTCATACGACTTCATTAATTGTAACAAAGCAATGTCTGACAAGTGCTTAAATGATTTTTGGCTTTCCTTCCGAGAATGAAGGGACGAAAATATAGAGCTGACAGAATTCCAAAACGTTCTGTAAAAGCCTACTAAAACATCCAGCTGCTGTGCAAAACTCTATAGTGATTTAGCGCACTAGAAAAAACACATTTCTTTCTCTACTCATCGTCTTCGTTTCGAAGCTCACACTTCTGTCCACTTCTGTAATGACGTCCCCAACGCTAAATGTCTGAAGTTCTGCTGCTTCATACTTTTTAAAATTGTAACTTCATTGTTTCGCACTGTGTGTTGATTTGGTTATGAAAACTGGACCAGTTTGTTGTTTATCTCACTTAATGAGTACAATATCGGTTCGCAATCACATAATTTAAGTTGAAATAGTTAAATTTGTTAAATCAGTGACTCGGTTTACGGCGGTATCACCCGAGACAGCCAAGGATGGGCAAACTAAATGGCTGATATCGATTTCGAAAAATTACTGCTTGCTTAGAGTGATAATACACTTGTGTCCAGAATTAAAGTAAACAAACCGAAATTTTGCAAGGCTGTTTTTATTTTGCCCCGAAGCATTATAAATAAGAGACAGTAAAATAGGAACAACGTAAAGAATACAGAACGTAAGCAACTGCAACATGTATAGCGGTAGACAAAAATGTTCTTCGTTTTTTCAACATAACGGATCGAACACACATTCCGGCAACTGGTTAACGTCTCCAGTATGTGGTGTGACCACTTCTGGAAGCAATACAGGCCTGACCTCGACGGGGCATGCTATGAATTATGTCATCGGTCTCAAGCACAGGCAGTAACGCCCATTCTTCCTGCAGAGCTGCTTGCACTATTGGAAACTGGTTGCTAAATGCTGACGTGGTGCAAGCCGTCTCCATAGTGCGTCCCAGACATGCTCTATGGAACTGAAAGCGTGAGAGCGAGCAGGCCACACCATGCGTGCAATATCTTCTATTTCTAAGAAACCATCAGCCACTCGTGCTCTATGAGGTCAACCATTATCTTCCATCAGTATGAAGTCTGGGCCCACAGCAACTCGCAACAACTGCAAAGAGATCCCATGATATCGTCACGATACCTGACAGCAGTTAATCTTGCCGATTCACCCATACAGTTTCGTGAAAAGGGGTTTGAGAGGTAAACATCATCCCTGTCCACACAACTGGGGATCCCCCTCGATGTCGGTCTCTTACCACAGTGTTTGGGTCCCGAAATCTTGTTCCATGTTTCCTCCAGATGCGAATCCATCGAGAATCGCTCTAGACAAAATCGAGATCCCTCTGTGAAAACAACATTGACCCACTGTTCGACCGTCCACTCTAGACTTTCCCTTCTGTGAAGACGCGTCAGAGGTAGACATACAGAATGTCTCCGACAATAATGGTCACTCTGCCAAAGCCTTCTGCACAACGTTTGCATCGATGCAACACGTCCAGTGGATGCTGCAAGCTCACATGTCAGATGCGGTGCAGTACTAAGGCGGTACTGTCGTGCCCTTAGAGCCAAATAACTATCCTCTCACCTGAAATCACATGTTGCTGGCTTTGCCCTGGTCTTCGGGATACACTGCTGCCACATCCGAGAAACAACAGAACGATTCACAGTAAGCCATCGGCCCACAACAGCTGCTATTGACCTTTTTGCTTCTTTTCTCTGGCCCTCCACGGCAGAGAGTCTGGTAGGCGTCTTCTCTGTGCCGTACTGCACCGTCTGTGACTGTGTGCACAGTGATTGTCGATTTGGGGCTACGCAGCAAACACTGCGTCGTTTCATAGGTGCCCTGACGTCATAGTTGGCATGGTTGTCAGTTAATGGAATGCCATCTTCCGTGCAGAACACGATCGTATATATATCTGGTTGACAGTTTGTATGATTATATCGTGAATTAGACACAGGATGTGGAAATAGTGGTTTGTTCCAGTGTAGGAAAGTATGGGTAGTAAAACTCAGGATAACCATGGGGATACAAAGAATATGAACACACATCGTTGCAGAATGAAAGATTGATTCAGAATATTGTCCAACGTTTGAGTCCGGTGCCATGATTAATTTTTGCAGCGAAATTTCAGCTAATGTGCTTCTGTTGTGATTTGAAGAATTGATCTTCTTTCGTTAGCTACAAGAGAAGTCTCAAAATTAACACAAAACGAGTAGCTGACGGGAAAGTAAGTCCATATTATAACCGTGAAGTCTAGACTGAAAATCTCCCATTAGAGATAAGAAGGACCGATCTGCAATTCCTTTGAAGAATATTTATCTCCGACGACCGGTTTAAACAGTGATGACTGTCATCTTCTGATCTTTAAAACATTATTGTTATACGAACAGTACGCACGACAACAAGATTTTTAAAGCTCAGAGGACGACTGTCTGAAATGTTGAAACTGGTCTTCTTGGTAAATTAGAACACGGTCTTGATTTTAAACAGTTCTGTAAGTGATAAAAACAAGAGTGGTTAGTCATACTTTGTCTTAAGCGAGTTAAAATCACTGGCAACAGACAGGAGCACAACGGCATGCTAGTTTTCTTGTGACATTGGTCTCGCCAGAAACTTTGTACGTTTAGCATCAGATTTCCTTGCCGCATGGTGACTTAGAGTTAGAACATTTTCGATAATTTTTGAAGAGGTGGTGGAAGGATGTGTCGCTTGTAGCGTGGAAGGAAAATTGCGAGGTTTAACGGAAAACAAACAACCTGATTCAGGTTATGTTAAATAACTGAATCAGTTTGTTGCGGCTTCTTAAAAATATTCCCGAAGTGGAATGGTGACGGAAACCAGTTACAATTTCCGCACAGAAGCTTGCACCTCGAACGCAACTGTGCTTGAATCAATAGCAAAAAAAGGGGGGTTTCCAAATGCTAGACTGTCACTGCGATTCGGCAGAATTTCTCAACTTTCCATTCTTCACTGCTCTAATCTTGGCGTCGATAAATTGTAAACACGAAAAAAAAGTCGCCGAGTAAAAGAAATGGCTTCGAAGACTTTTTGCTACATCATAATAGTCTTAGGTAACGTGTTTAGGCATTACAATTGCCGAACAAGCAACTATTTAGTCGAGGGACTTATTGCTTCATCCAACATACATCTCGCGCATTGATAGTAAAATTAGAGGTAGTTGGAGCTAAACAAAGTAATGTCAGCAGTCTTCCATTCCGCTTACTTTGGGGGCGTGGAGCAAGAAGGGGGAAAATGAACTTGATACTGAAGCGCTCCTTCGTCTCGTCCTTGGAGAGGTCGTGACACGACGCCAAGTCTCACTCACGGATGCGGCAGGAATACCCACGCTGCTGGCGCGCGGGACATATTACACGACTTCCTGCTCCACAGGCTAGCTAGGAAACATTTATCGGTGGACTCTGATTAATTCTCAGCACTTCCAAATTACTCTTCATGCTGTAAACAGAAGCTGGATTCATCCGAAAAAATCACTTTTTGCCATTCGTGCACCCAGAATCGTCGTTGAGTACACCATCGCAGGCGCTCCTGTCTTTGATGCAGCGTCAAAGGTAACCGCAGCCTTGGTCTCCGACCTGATAGTCCATGGTGCTGCAAACGTCGTCGAATTGTTCGTGCAGATGGTTGTTGTCTTGCAAACGTCGCCATCTGTTGACTCAGGGAACGAGACGTGGCTGCACGATCCGTTACAGCCATGCGGATAAGATGCCTGTCACTCGACTGCTAGTGATACGAGACCGTTGGGATCCAGCACGGCGTTCCGTATTACCCTCCTGAACCACCGATTCCATATTCTGCTAACAGTCATTGGATCTCGACCAACGCGAGCAGCAATGTCGCGATATGATAAACCGCAATCGCGATAGGCTACAATCCGACCTTTATCAAAGTCGGAAACGTGATGGTACGCATTTCTCCTCCTTACACGAGGTATCACAACGACGTTTCACCAGGCAACTCCGGTCAACTGCTGTTTGTGTGTGAGAAATCGGTTGGAAACTTTCCTCATGTCAGCACGTTGTAGGTGTCGCCACGGGCGCAAACCCTATTTGAATGCTCTGAAAAGCTAATTATTTGCATATCACAGCATCGTCTTCCTGTCGGTTAAATTTCGCGTACGTAGCACGTCATCTTCGTGGTGTAGCGATTTTAATGGCCAATAGTGTACAAGCCACAAAATAACTTAACCTCCCCCCTCCCACCACCTCTCCCCAGCTGCGACCAGAAGGCAATCACCGACAGTAGCTGACAACACAGAGGCAAGACACAACTAGTTATTCGATACCCTCCTACTTACCAACAGTAGTTCGAGTGATGCCTCATTTCGCGACATATGAGTTGTCCATATACTACTTTCGTCTAAGTCTGCAAAATATTGTCACCATCAACATACATTTCACAAACAGCAATTAAAAAAATTTCATGCACTACCGTACCTAGTACGATATACTCGAATTAAAACGGACAAAGACAAAACTTACTACTCGATCGAGGTGGAACGGTCATCTGTACACATCCCGACCTCGGCCAATAGCCGGTGCCATCGCCGTCTTTCTCAAACATTGGGCTGTCACTCCCACTACTAGCTTTCTTGGGTTAGCCAATCCACTTTTCTCTCCACGTAAATACAAAGTCCTACATGCTTCCTACGATACAGACTTTAACATAACAATACCTGAAATAATTTTCCACCCACGTTCATTCTTACGAAACGTAACGCGGAGCTGCACAGCCGGAGATGGGGTCCATCTCTTCATCGTGGAGGGGTGTCTGCCCCTGCAGACTGCGTCAAACTTTTCGTTCCCACTTTGGACGCCAGACCTCTCGACACCACTTTCCAAACCACCGTTATCATGACATGTGCTTTTCCGGGCGCTCTGTCTTATTCCAGACTTTCGAAACCACTTTCCGAACCACCGTCATGATGACTCGACATTTTTAGGCGCTCCGTCGCTCACTCCCTGTGGGAAACGGTACAACGGGTGGTCAGTATGTGAGGACTGATGGTGCCACCTTCAACTGTGTGTTTTTAAAATTTCTCTATTCAATGAAATCGGTTTCAGTGCTACATTGCACTGTTATCAGACCTCTAATCGGCAATAACTGGATCAAAACTAACTATCCATCCTGCCAACACTGGGTAAAATTAAACTGGCATCTGCAATTCATTTCGTGTATGATGGCCTCGCTATAGATATCAAACAATTGGTCTGGAGTTGTCGCTGTCTCGTTCAATTGGGAACATGATTCGGACCAGTTGTTATTTGATGTGCATAGTGAGCCCTTCATACATGAATAGATCTGCAAATGCTGGTTTAATTTTATTCCTTGTAATGGCAGGAAGGATAGTTGGTTTTGATCTAGTTGCAGCCAACTGTAGCACCGACTAGTAGCGTCGAAGGTGGTACCATCAATCCTCACATACAGCTTATGTTCCAACAACTTCTTATCTTAAATATCGTAATTCTGTAACTTAAGTCCTCTGAAACGAGCGAAGTCACTGAGAGGACATATTGTCATTTCTCACGAGGCTGAAGTCACCCAACAACATCACTTTTCAAGAATGGATTGCAATTCCACAGTGGAGCGTGTGCTGATTTGGAACATTCTGGGAGAGTGAAGCTGTGTGCTGGGCTAAGACTTGAAGCTGGATCTTTGCTTTTTGCAGGTATATTCTCACTGAGCGATCTATCGAGGACACATTTCAGGACATGCCCTCAGAGCTTTCCTTTCTCCAGAACCTCATTTTCTACATTCCAAACTTCACAATGTTCTCTTACATACCTTACAGGACTAGCAATCCTGGAAGGAACTATATTGGGGAGATACAACTAGTATAAATTTTCACCCTGCAGCATTATCCTCTCTTCCAGGAGATCTAGTCCCTCTAGGCAAGCAGGAAAACTACGTGAAATTTCGGAGATTTCGAGATAAGGTACTGACAGGACTAAATCTGTGAGGACGGGTCGTGAGTCATGCTTGGATAGCTTAGTCGGTGACACTTCCCCGTGAAAGATACAAGAGGTGACAAAAATCGTGGGATACCTCTTAATATCGACTCGAGCCTCGTTTTATCTGGCGTAGTCCAGTAGCTCGACGTCGTTGGAAGACCCCTGCGGAAATACAGAGCCGTGCTGCTCTATAGCAGTCCATAATTGCGGAAGTGTTGCTGGTGCAGGGCTTTGTGCACAAATTGAACTTTCGATTACGTCCTATAAATGTTCTATGGGATTCATGGAGGGTGATCTTAATAGCCAAACAGTTCACTCGAATAGTCCAGAACGTTCTTCAAACCAGTCGCGAAGAATTGTGGCCTGTTTACATGTTTGGGAACATGGAATACCTAAATGACTGCAAATGGTCACCGCGTAGCCCAACATAATCATTTACTGTCAATAGTCGGTTCAGTTAGACCGAAGGACCCAGTCCATTCCATGTAAATGTACCCCACACCATTATGGAGCTATCACCAGCTTTCACGGTGCCTTATTGACAACGTGGATCCGTGGCTTTGGAGGGTCTGCACCATACTCGAACCCTACCATCAGCTCTTACCAACTGAAATTTGGACTCATCTGACCAGGTCTCGGTTTTCCAGTCGTCTAGAGTCCAACTGATACGGTCACAAGACCAGGAGAGGCGCTGCGTTCGATGACGTATTGTTAGCAAAGACACTAGTGTCGGTCGTCTGGTGCCATAGACCATTAACGCCGAATCTCGACTCACTGTCCTAACGGATACGTTCTTCATGCGTCCCACATTGATTTCTGATGTAATTTCACGTAGTGTTGCTTATTATTAGCACTGACTACGCAAAAGCCGCTGCTCTCGGTCGTTAAGTGAAAGCCGTCAGCCACTGCTTTCTGTGGTGAGAGGTCATACCTGAAATTTCATGTTCTCGACACACCCTTGACACTGTGGCTCTCGTAATATTGAATTCCCTAACGGTTTCAGAAATGGAGTGTCCCATGCGTCTAACTCCAACTACCATTCTGCGTTCAAACTCTGCTACCTCTTGCTGTGCGAGCATAATCATCGTCGTACACCTTTCACATGAATCACCTAAGTACAGATGACAGCTCCGCCAATGGACTGGTCTTTTATATCTTGTTACGCGATGCTACTACCATGTGTATATGTGCATTTCGCTATCCCATGAATTTGGCACCGTGTAAATCACCTTGCTGAGCTTGTTTCAGTGTCAAACCACTCAGGTCATAATAGCCTCTGATGATACCTGCAGCACTAGCAGACTAAACGTTAAGCTGTGGTCACAGTGTCACCGAAGTCGGGGCAATTGCCAGACATAGGCCCAAGACTGCCAATCTGTCCAAATCAGCCTTCCAGTATTGATTGTGAGAAATATTTTAAGCTCAGTACTAGAAAGCAGCTTGTGACATCCTGAGGATGAAAAATATAACGAGGAAATGTCTGACTCTATCGACTGAAATCTCTAAATTATTGAAAATAGCAATTTTCGAACAGCTTGAAATGAAACAATAATTAACTGAACGTTACCTTGCATTATACTATGTATGTTCTGTAGCTGTCTAGCCGTTTCAGCGTCATTGTATATGCTTTTTGCAGCATGTCATCTGTAATAGAGGCAAAATCTGTATCACAATCTTCAAGCCTAATTATAACCTCAGATAATTCTGTGTTAAAGTGAGAAAGGTGTCGAGTGTACATTTTGGTGCTTAAACTGTGGGAGATCTTTCTTGGATTTTGGTAGCTGGGCATTAGCTGTCGGCGAGCTATTATTACTGCTTCCTGGAGTTTTCGTTCCAGGTGGTTGTAAAGGGACACCCTCCTCTAGCATTATGTTTCCTCAGCAGAAGTAGTAGATATCAGAAATATTTTCGAATGTTGAAGAAGTCAATATTATCTCAGCTGTTTCTCTAAAAAAATTCCTATGATGAGTCTGGAATAAGACAGAGTGCCCGCAAAAGCGCCACTTATGACGACGGTGTAAGGAAGTCTAGCGCAAGAATTCAAAAGGGGCGGGAGCGAAACGTTCGACGCAGGTTGCAGGGGCAGACGCCCATCCGTGATAAAGAGGTGGAAGCATCTCAGGCCGTGCAGCTCCGCGAAGTAGTAGTAGTAGTAGTAGTAGTCTCTAAGAAAATTAAGTTTCCAAGAGTGAACTTGGATGGAAAATTATTTCAAGTATTGTTATGTTAAGTTCTCAAAAAATGGTTCAAATGGCTCTGAGCACTATGGGACTTAACTTCCGAGGTCATCAGTCCACTAAAACTTAGAACTACTTAAACCTAACTAACCTAAGGACATCACACACATCCATGCCCGAGGCAAGATTCGAACCTGCGACCGTAGCGGTCACTCGGTACCGGACTGTAGCGCCTAGAACCGCTCGGCCACTCCGGCCGGCGTTAAGGTCTCCATTGTAGGAACCGATGTACGATTCATTATCTACGAGGAGGGAAAGTGTTAATAAAATGGATTGGATAACGTGACTGTAGCCCGAGAAAGTTAGCAGTGGGAGTGGCAGTCCATTGTTTGAGAAAGACGAAGCAGTACTCTGATACGAGTTTCTCAACAGACATCACCGGCTGCCGATGCAACTACTTCGATTTGAAGATGATCCAGATTGACCGAAATATGTCATATCATTAAAAATGTGCAACTTAGACTGAATAATAAATGAGAATTGTTTTAAATTTTGACATATTTCTGTTTTGCCGAATTAATTTGAACTTTTGTAATGTGTTCGTAATCTTGCTTTTCGGTGTCACCGCGAATCATTTCGAATATCTGATTGAAAGTTTCTCTTTTCATCTCATACAGGCGTAAAACCAGTCTGGTTATTGCAATACAGTGTAGGCTACTAGTCATGTTCTTTTCAGGACATACATAGGTTAGAATGTCCTGCCCCTTTAGCTGAGTGGTCATTGTGGCTGAATGCCACGCTAAGGGGTCCGGGTTCGATTCCCGGCTGGGGCAGGAGATTTTCTCCGCTCAGGGACTGTGTGTTGTGTTGTGTTGTGTTGTGTTGTCCTCATCATCATTTCATCTCCATCTCCGGCGCGCAAGTCGCCCAATGTGGCGTTGAATGCAGTAAGTACTTGCCCTCGGCGGCCGAATTTCCCCGAATGGGGGGACTCCCGGCCCACAATGCCGTACGCTCATTTCATTATAGGTTAGAATAGATTCCAACCACGTTCATATCCCCAAAAACTGACGGAGATCGAACTCTCTGTGATTAAGCTATCAGTCAACGTTATCGGACGCCCTCTGACGACGACATCTCGCGATCGTCATCGACGCAACTCTGAAGGCAGGTTTAGGAACAGAAACAAGGGGTTAGACACTAATAATGCCCATAAAAATATTCCTGTCCTGTCGTATCCGAAATGATTTTGTTATCGAGTGGATTTAAATTTGTCACATACGCGTATCACCGAAAACTTCCACAACTCTGAGTGTGGTGAATCGCGTGATAAATGCCGTAGAAATTCTGGTCAAATTCCTCTGTTTTACATTGTGCTATTTGTGGTGCAGGAAACTTGCTGACAAATTACCAAGGAGATCATAAGGATGCAGAGAGCGGTTCACGCTGCACATCAGCGTGCGGTAGTGGGCGCATGTCTCCTGGTTGGACGCACAGCAGCCGGCGTCATCCTGCCTGCGCTTGCGGCAGGCGCGGAGTCCCCGCGAACGCAAACGCGGCAAAAAGCGGCTGGCAAACAGCGCCAAGGTCGCTCGCTGACCCACTTCCCATGAACCCCCGCGGCGCGGAGCCGGGTCAAGGACGGCCGCGGGGCGCGCTTCGGGGCACGCAGTGCTTCGCTTCGCAGCCCGTTTTTTGCGCGTAGCAAAAATTTGAGCAAAGTGACGTCCGTCTCAGCTTCAAATGCTACACTGTGGAAGGCTCTGTTGATACACAATGACACCACTGTACCATTAAATTCGGCCCGGGCGTCCTAAGGTCGCTCGTCGTGGTTCAGTGACTCTCTCCCACCATCCAGCTCGTAAATATTGACCTCTTGGAGGAGGAAGAGCAGGGAGAGAACCGATGAGAAAAGAGTACACTGCGAGAACAAGAAACCTATTATTCCTCTTTTTTTGAACAACTTCAGTTCTTTAATACCTTCAACAAAGGACCCATCCGAAGAGTCACTTTGTTCCTTAACACCTCCATCTATATTCTGCAACCCACTTGACGGTGTGTGGCGGACGATACTATCTGTACCAGTGTCAATCCCCCTTTTCCTGTTAGTTTGCGAATGGTTCGAGGGCAGAACGACTGTTGGTAACCCTCTGTGTAGTATAGTACACTGCTGGCCATTAAAATTGCTACACCACGAAATGACGCGCTAAAGACGTGAAATTTAACCGACAGGAAGAAGATACTGTGATACGCAAATGTTGCAGGTCCTGTACGGGCCTTTCTGGATACAGAAAATGTTCCACTGCTGCCATAGCCAGCACATTCTCCAGATCTCTCACCAATTGAAAAAGGCTGGTCAATGGTGGCCTAGCAACTGCCTCGTCACAATACGCCAGTCACTACTCTTGATGAACTGTGGTATCGTGTTGAAGCTGCGTCGGCAGCTGTACCTGTTTACGCCATCCAAGCTTTTCAGAGCATTCACACAAAGTTTGCGCCAGTGGCGACACCTACAACCTGCTCACATGAGGAAAGTTTCCAACCGATTTCTCATACGCAAACACCAGTTGACCGGCGTTACCTGGTGAAACGTTGTTGTGATGCCTCGTATAAGGGGGAGAAATGCGTACCATCACGTTTCAGACTTTGATAAAGGTCGGATTGTAGCCTATCGCAGTTGCGGTTTATCGTATAACGACATTGCTGCTCGCGTTGGTCGAGATTCAGTGGGTTCAGGAGGGTAATTCGGAACGCCGTGCTGGATCCCAACGGCCTTGTATCACTAGCAGTCGAGATGACAGGCATCTTATCCGCATGGCTGTAACGGATCGTGCAGCCAGGTCTCGAACCCTGAGTCAACAGATGGGTACGCTTGCAAGACAACAACCATCTGCACGAACAGTTCGACGACGTTTGCAGCAGCATGGACTATCAGCTCTGAGGCCATGGCTGCGGTTACCCTTGATGCTGCATCACAGAGGACGACACTTTCAACACTGGACGTTACATTTCAGATGTGTTATGACCCGTGGCTCTACCCTCCATTCGATCCCTGCGAAACCCTACATTTCAGCAGGTTAATGCACGACTGCATGTTGCAGGTCCTGTACGGGCCTTTCTGGATACAGAAAATGTTCGACTGCTGCCCTGGCCAGCACATTCTCCAGATCTCTCACCAATTGAAAACGTCCGGTCAATGGTGGCCTAGCGACTGGTTCGTCACAATACGCCAGTCACTACTCTTGATGAACTGTGGTATCGCGTTGAAGCTGCATGGGCAGCTGTACCTGTACACGCCGTCCAAGCTCTGTTTGAGTCAATGCCCAGGCGTATCAAGTCCGTTATTACGGCCATAGGTAGTTGTTCTGGGTACTGATTTCTCAGAATCGATGCACCAAATTGCGTGAAAAGGTAATCACATGTCAGTTGTAGTATAATATATTTGTCCAATGAATACCCATTTATCATCTGCATTTCTTCTTGGTGTAGCAATTTTAATGGCCAGTAGTGTATCTTCTCTGTGTAGCATTGTATCTTCAGGGTCTTATCGCAAGATAGACGAAGAAATACACTGATGTGACAATAGTCGTTGGATAGCTCCTACTATCGTGTCGGACCTCCTTTCGCCCCTGCATAGTGTAGCAACATGACGCGGCATGAACTAAGCTGCTGGAAATACACTGCATAGATATTGAGCCATGCTGCTTCTATAGCCGTCCACAATTGCGGAAGTGTGGCCGGTGCAGGAATTTGTACACAAACTGAACTCTCGATGATGACCCATAAATGTTTGATGGGATTCACATTGGGGGATGTGGGTGGCCAAATTATTCGCACAAACTGTCTAGAATTTTCTTGAAACCAATCCCAAACAGTTGTGGCCTGGTGACATGGCGTATTATCATCCATTAAAATTCCATCGTTGAATGGCTGCAGATGCAGGTGACCATTTCCAGTCAGTGGTCGCTGTAGTTGGACCAGAGAAAACACTTCATTCCACGAAAACACAGTCTACACTATCATGGAGCCACCACCAGCTTGCACGGTGGCTTGTTGACAACTTGGATCCATGGCTTCGTAGGGTCTGCCTCACACTCGAACCCTAACATCAGCTCTTACCGCCTAAAATCGGAACTCATTTGATCAGGCCACGGTTTTTCAGTAGTCTATCGTCCAACCGATGCTGTCACGATCCAAGGGAGGCGCTGCAGGCGATAGCGTGCTGTTAGCAAACGCACTCGTGTCGGTCGTCTGCTGCCAGAGCCCATTAACGTCAAATAGCGCCGCACTGTCCTAACAGCTACGTTTGTCGTACGTCCCACATTGATTTCCGGAGTTATTTCACGTAGTGCTGCTTGTCTGTTAGCACTGACATCTGGATTATGTCTCATAAATGTTCGATGGGATTCATGACGGACGATTTGGGAGCCAAATTATTCACTCGAACTGTCCAGAATGTTCTTCAAATCAATCGCGAACAATTTTAGCCCAGTGACATGGCGCACTATCATCTTATAAGTTCAATCGTTGCTGGGGTACATGAAGTCCATGAATAGCTGCGGATGGTCTTCAAGTATCCGAACATAACTATTTCCAGTCAATGATAGGTTAAGTTGGACCAGAGGATCCAGTCCATTCCACGTAAACACGGCTCACCCCATTATGGAGCCACAACCGTCTTGCACAGTGTCTTGTTGGCAACTTGGATCCATTGCTTCGTGGGGTTTGCGCCACATACGAACCGTACCATCAGCTCTTATAAACTGAAATCGGGACTCTTCTGACCAGGCCACAGTTTTTCAGTCGTTTAGGGTCCATCCGATATGGTCACGAGCACGGGAGTGGTGCTGCAGGCGATATTTATGGACATTAATCACTTGTTACTAGCCAATTCTTTGTCACTAAACTTTGAAAAAAACACACTATATGCAGTTCAGTACTTGTAAAGGGTGTCCCACGAGTATATGCCTAACATACGATGACAAGCAGACAGAAGAAGTGGACAGTGTTAAATTCTTGGGATTACAGCTTGATAATAAATTGAACTGGGAGCAGCACACCACAGAACTGCTGAAGCGTCTTAACAAACCCCTATTTGTAATGCGAATTGTGACAGACATACGGGATATAAAAATGAAAAAGCTGGCATACTATGCTTACTTTCATTCCATAATGTCATATGGGATTATTTTTTGGGGTAATTAAGCAGGCCAAGCTAAAGTTTTCCGGGCACAAAAACGTGCAGTAAGAGTTATATGTGGTGTTAACTCAAGAACATCCTGCAGAAGCCTCTTTAGGGAACTAGGGATACTAACTACTGCTTCCCAATATATTTGCATCTTAATGAAGTTTGTTATTAAAAATATATCACTTTTTCAAACCAACAGTTCAATTCATGGAATCAATACTAGAAATAAGAATAATATTCCAAGGATTTAAAGTCACTTACTCTGGTACAAAAAGGTGTGCATTATTCAGGAACATACATTTTCAATAGCTTGCCAGCAGCCTTAAAAAGCTTAACAACCAATGACATTCAGTTTAAGAGAAGCCTAAAGGATTTATTGGTGGACATCTCCTTCTACTCCATTGATGAATTTCTCAATAGAAGCAACTGATTTACAAGATAACTTTTGCACAATTTCAGTTCAGCAATGTGTTCATTGTAAATAAGTATTATAGTAGTTCTATTACATGTTAATTACCTTATTAATAAATTTTTTTTTATTTTAAACTCAGTGCATTAGTGATTGTAAAATGATTCTTTCACATAGTGTTCATTAAAAAAATGACGATCATTCCACTTGGGACCTGTAGAATGGTACATTAGCTTATTTGTTTGAGTTGTAAATATTTGTCATGTTTTATTGTTTTTCTGACATGTTCTACATCCTGGAGGACCTCCTCACTACAGATCAATTGGAATGAAAGTAAATCTAATCTAATCTACAATGTGTTGTTAGCAAAGCCACTGGCGTTGGTCGTCTGCTACTGTGATCCATAAACCCCGAATTTCGCCACACTGTCTTATGTTGATTTCTGTAGTTATTTCACGCAATTTTGCTTGTCTTTTAGCGCTGAAAGCTCTGCGTAAACAGCCGGCCGCTGTGACCGATCGGTTCTAGGCGCTTCAGTCCGGAACCACGCGGCTGCTACAGTCACAGGTTCGAATCCTGCCTCTGGCATGGATGTGTGTGATGTCCTTATGTTAGTTAGGTTTAAGTAGTTCTAAGTTCTAGGGGCCTGGTGACCTCACATGTTAAGTCTCATAGTGCTCAGAGCCATTTGAATCATTTTCTTCGCTAACGCCACTACTCCCGGTCGTCAAGTTAAGGCCGTCGGCCATTGTGTTCCCGGCACACTCTTGACACTGTGGATCTAAAAATAGTCCGTAACGATTTCCGGAATGGAATGTCCCATTCCGTGTTCAAAGTCTGATAATTCCCGCCGTGTGCCCGTATTCACGTAGGAAACCTTTTGACACAAATCGGCTGAGAACAAACGACAGCTCCGCGAAGCACTGCTCTTTCATACCCGTGTGCGCGATGCTACCGCCGTCTATATCACATCGCTACCCCATGACTTCTGTCGCCTCAGCGTATTTTACAGGAATCATGGCATTAGTGGCCCTTGAAAACTATGCAAGGTATGTATTTATCCATTCAGAGACAACTGGAACCTGTTTTGAATGCGTAAGGGTTTCCTACACAGCATTGGGCATGACAATGTGTTGTGTTATGTTTCCATATTTTTGTCCATCTCCTACACAGACAGCTGAAGTCATATTATGCAGACAGAGACGACAACACGTGAATATCCACGGGGCTCGCACATAACATAGTATTACTCACCCGTGACCAGCTCACTACATTGTCCTTGCCGAGGTTACGTGCCTTTCAGTGCCTAACAAACCCTTCATAGGATAATAAAATTATAAACAGCCGACCAGTTGCAGTGGATGAAGAAATTCTTTACCTAAGTTTCGACAAATATAAATTTGTCTTTTTCAGAAGGTAGCCTAAGGACAATGAACATCATAGCTTACATTAGAAAAGTATGAAACTTAAGCCAAGAATAAATTTTAACACAAATTAGAGAACTCTTGCATCACGGAAATATGATAACGACGACTGGTACTTACAGTTTTACATTAGTAAGGACTAATGTACCATCGCCGTTTTTACAAATGTCGGCATAGATCCATTTGTCGAAAATGAAATATAGGCCTAGAATTAGGGTTTGTCACGTAAATATAAAATAGTACATGGATCTTGCAGAGCTCACAACCGACTGACTGTAATCGGCGAGCGTAGTTACTCTGAGACCAGGGCAGGTGCCGCTCGTGCCGAGAAACATGTGCCAATTGGCGTACAAAGGCAACGTGTAAATTATCAGTATTAATAACGTCCTTAGGTAAAGTAACAATAAAAAGGGAAGAAAATTAACACTCCCGTTATAACAGTATGGGAGTATTGGTACAAATAATGTAGTTATACATAAAAAAAGCAGGTGGCGCTTACGCCGAGAAACTTACGCCCAGTGGCATATACAGCCAAAATATATAAAATTACATTACTATATTAGTGAAGCCCACAAACGGTATATATGTCAGAACTTTAAAATTGACAATAATGGTTCTTGTCAAGAAAGAATTACGAACACTGGTACACGATCCTGTTAATACACATTCACAGGGAAAACCAAAATTTTAGAGCCAGACAAAATCACGCAAGGGCCGATGTAGTAGCAAACATACATCGTGAGAAAACTACCATTACATAAGGGGTAGTGAGCTTAAAGCATTGAAGGTGCATCATAGCTTCCTGAGGAAATAAACCACTAAGGTTACCAGCATTAATGTTATACGATAAACAGTACAGGTTTAAAGCCTTCGAAAAATTGTCTACAAGCAAGGTTCAACTGGTCGTTCAGTATATTACCATCCTTGAGCTCAAGATGATTGAAAATTTGTAACTCTTCCCACAGATCTAATCTACGCCCTTTGACTCCTCTGTGTAGGATAACAGTGTCTTCTAAATGTTTAGGCGTATGACTGAGGTGTTCAGCAAAAGTAGAACTGTGTGTATTCGCTCCTTTTTTACCTAACAGGTGTTCTTTATATCTTGTTTCTTAATAGGATGTTAGGACAGGTCGTTCGCGTGACCAGTACTGTTTCTTTGTAACTATTATTATTGCACAGCTAAGATATATTGTTCGTCAGTGTGTCAAATACGGTGATGAACGACTCCGAAACACGATGTTGCCTTTCTAGCGTGACGTACAGTTGCGGATCTACCGGCTGTCAACCTATTTAGGTCAGCTTGCGGTTAGCTCGTGTACCGCTGTCCGCTATCGCAATTTTCCGCCGCTATGCAGCAGTGGACGTTTCCCTTGATATCATCTGACACAGAAAGATCTTCCGTGACGCGAGTGAATTCTGTCGCCTGCCAGTGTCCAGCAGGTGCTCTTGCAAACTTCTCGATGCCTCCTGCGGACGTTTCCGGTGACCTTATTTCTTGTTCCGTTGTGTCACCTTCGGAAAGTCACCTTCGGAAACAGACTACAATCAGCCCTCCAACGTTTCTAACTATTCAACTGCACTGTGGAAATTTGACGGACAGCTAAATATTCCACCCATCCATTGTGTTTACGGGAATATAATCTGGCAACGGTTTGGAATTTATTCTGGGGCAAGAGTGCGCCGTTATCGGTCGCGCAAATGAAGCTTCCTGCCCGTTTATTATATTTTGGTCCATGAATCTTCCGTGTTTTATATTTGCGACAACTAGTCGTAACGTGGGACGTGCCGATACGTGTAAAAGTAGGATAATTTTTTTCTCTATTAAAACATACCTAGCCGCCCGCGGTGGTCTAGCGGTTCTAGGCGCTCAGTCTGGAACCGCGCGACTGCTACGGTCGCAGGTTCGAATCCTGCCTCGGGCATGGATGTGTGTGATGTCCTTAGGTTAGTTAGGTTTAAGTAGTTCTAAGTTCTAGGGGACTGATGACCACAGATGTTAAGTCCCATAGTGCTCAGAGCCAAAACATACCTACATGCTGGTCATCTAACAACTGGATTTAAAAATAGAACTGTATTCTACTACGAAATTTTCTAAATTTAAACCCTATTGAAACACTAATGTCAGTTCATTTACGAAATAAGACTAGGTGTCAAGTAGACATCACTTCAGTTTGTATTTGAAAACTTTGATTATGTTCTGGAACTTTTAATTCACAAGAGAAGCGGTAAAACATTTTTGAGACTGAATAAATGGTTCAAATGTCTCTGAGCACTATGGGACTTACCGTCTGAGGTCATCTGTCCCCTAGAACTTAGAACTACTTAAATCTAACTATCCTAAGGACAGCACACACATCCATGCCCGAGGCAGGATTCGAACCTGCAACCGTAACGGTCGCGCGGTTCCAGACTGAAGCGCCTAGAACCGCTCGGCCACAGCGGTCGGCTAAGACTGAATACTTTGCTTCATTCTGTGGAAGAATGAAGTTAAATTGTGGATAATGGAAGCTATTTTGGTCATAGTGCTCTCTCCCCCTTTTTTTTATCGATGACATATCTTGTCTTGCACTGAATTTAATGATCTATTTTTCTGTGTTTTGCGAACATTTACCGAGAACGGATCAGTAACGAAACTTTCATTCCATAAGGAATGTTGCGCACAAAGACTGTGGACTATAACGTAGGAAAGGTAATCATGAATCAGTCGCAGTCGCAATCCCATTAGTTTTTATCGCTTTTGTGCATCTAGATTTCGTCTTTACAGTTTTCAATATCTCATGCAATGCTCCTTCTATTGTTGCTCCTCTTCGGGCTTGACTACATGTGGTTTATCATTTTAATACATTTACTTCCACTGCCAGACATGACATAGCTGTCGTCTCTCTGCAGAAGAAATTTAAAGGAATGTTTTAATGTGTGTTTCACATATTCGTTTAGAAGGAGCATCAGTTTAAAGATCAGTATTACTTGGCTCCGCAACAGAGAAAAGTATAACTTGCGGAATAACGATATGAGTACTGTAATCACATTGAATCCATAGTTTCAAAACGTTTTTAAAAATTGTTGCATTTTACTTGTGTGATCGATGCCGACGGCAAATAAGACAGGTAGTCATACCGACCGATGACCATTGCTAGTAGCAGTGCGTGTCATTGATTGTAGCAACGCCGCCTTTGAATAACGGCGTTATGCCCTTTCACACGATGAACGGACTTGTAATGGATTGACAACCAGAATGGCGGCCGTATATCGTGTGAACGGGCTCACTATTATGATCGCGTTAATAGCGACGCGCGATATTCTAGGGATAAGTTAGGTACTAGTGGCCTCACTCTGGATGCGCGAGCTAGAAGCTGTCTGCTGTGGTCACGTCTCTATTGAGTGCTGAGTCTGCCATATTGGTTTCTGGTGGACTTTTCGTATGTCGAGTTTTGTTTCTGTTTATAGTCTTTTCGTTATCACAAGGAGAACGTGAGTAAAGTGCACTTTTCCTAAATATTTTCACTGAAGTTTTTAAATGTAACTTTCGTAAATAATGAATGATACGCTAGTGTGAAATCACGACTTTGGTACTGTTATGCTAGTAGGGGTATGCTGTGTTTACGTTTATTATTTAAAAAATGCTGCGACAAGATCTTGTACGAGTTTATAGTTCGGACCTAGTACGCTTGGAGCGCTTCAGAAGACTATTATCTTTCTTGAACAGTTTCGTTCGTCTAAAAAGGGTTTCAGTTGGACAAATGAATACACGGCATGCAATGCGGGAGCGACCGTCTATGCAGGAGCAGTTCGAGCGACTGCTTGGCCGTGCACAACGGGTAAGTGCTCAAGTGCGAGGTGGACGGTTGTGACATCTCCGCGGCGGCGCCTGTCTGTTAGAACGTAATTAGCGGCGATAGGACCAGAGTCGCGGAAAGAAGACACGGTTACGGCGCTATCGCAGTCGCAGGAATTGCTGATGCACGTCGGTCGCGCCAGACTAAACAGCAAAAGCACTATTACGCGGGCGCCACGTGCCATTGCGAAAATGCAGTGCCTCTTGCGTGGCCGACGGAGTATCGAGATACCGCCACAATACCAGCCCATGGACTGCTGAGCAAGGCGACCCAGTTCTGCAAGTAAACAACTAGTCTCGCCCTCGAGAAACACCATTAAAATTCCCTTCCGGCTAAGTTCATTCATGCTTCACTACCTCTCTCGCCAACTAAACCATAGATCCGCAACGCTTTTTAAAGTACACCAAGTACGCTGTCTTGCAGTCCTTGCAAAGATTGAGCGTGTATCAGGTACGCAGCGAACACGTTGTACAAAGTACGAAACATACGTCTCTGTAAAGTTACTCGGTGCAACGAATGTGAGTCAACAGGCCGAATATGGTTGACAAGTTGCTTGTAATTTGTTTTCCTGGTGACCTGACTGTAAAGTGTAGAGATACTTCATTTGGTTAACAAATATATCTGAAAACGATTTCCACATTTCAAATAGGGTACTTACAACCTTCATCCAGATATTTACTTTTATACCTTGACTATATCAACGATGGTTGCTAATACCTTTCAGTTGCGTGTGAAGCGTCAATAAAATGGAACGCCACCAATCCGCAAATAAAGTTCCTGGTACGACTAACTCCTGGAGGCTTTTGAAATAACAATTCTTAGTTAATATTCAGTTTGTTTTATTTGACGCCCTGACAACTGATTTTGCCGGGGATAAGACTTCATTTTAAACGTCATATACGAATAGTCACTACAAAAATAAAATTAGAAATAACGTTATCCATGCTGAAGAAGCGGAGTGATAACGACCGTGGCAGCCGAGAATAAGCGCTGACAAATGTTCAACCTATCTCAATGCGAATAAATTAATTGACAAAATTGCATGTTTGATGTATCTAGTTTCCACATATAAAATAACGTATTTTGAAAGTCTTAAACATGGCGCGATTCAGCAACTGTATAAATTTGAAGAGACTGAAAAAAAAAAAAAAAAAATCGGCCAACCAGTTGGAGAGCAAAGGTTTATTTAGCCCTTAGCCTAGGTTTCGATACTTATAACAATATATTTTTCTTCAGGAGTGGGCCTTGTTATATCACTTCGTGGTACATTACATTAAGCCGAGCGTCTCTTGTCATACACAAAACTGATATAAACACCGGAAACATCACATGCCATTGCTTAGGACAGCAGCCAGATTACACTCAGCGTACGTCAGAATAAATGGACGAATGTATTCGCCCACTGGTAAAGGTTCTACTCTACATAAAATTTTATACATGTAGAAACAACGTATCCTGGAAAACATGCCAAGATCAGTGGCCAGTACTTGTGTATGGTGACTTTTAAACCGACAACATTCAGATCTGCTCTCGCATGCCAGTATAACGGCTCTGCAGCTACCAGTAATGCCTCCCATTTCCGGATAGAGGTTCTCTGCAGGCTAGAAATGGTCCGCAGTAGAACTGCTGGGGCAGCTGTTCATCGATGTAAAGCGTTTAGTGTTTATATTACTGTCCAGGAATAGAACTGTCCACTCATAATACATTATATCAAGTTGATGTATTCCATACAACTGTATCCATACCCTGAAAACCTCTGTGAAATGGCATGGCGGAGGGTACTTGACAATGTACCCCATGTAAAAGTTTATTCCCAATCCATTCGCGAATGTAGCACGGAAAGGATGAATGCTTACAGCCTGTCTTTGATCTATAATTGATCTTATGGAAGTCTATCGTTCTCACGGACGCGGGACAGAGGCTGATGATACAAATAAAGAAAGCGAACCACCACTCCGTATCAGCAAAGAAATTTATTTAAAACGATTATTTCCGGTGACGCCATCTTCAGGTCCACTATAAACCAAATTTTTCATGCCTTGGTCCACGTATCGTAGAACCCGTGTACACTACTTGCCGTGGATTGCATACATCAGGAGTGTATAGTCTACAATATGTTGTCATCACTGTGACATAATCCATGGGCCGAAGAATGAAAGTACTCTTTCGGTTTATAGTGGACCTGAAGATGGCGTAAACGTTACGTCGAAATTAGCCGTTTGAAATACAAAATATCTGATGATACGGATGTGGTGGCTCGTTTTCTTTATATAGTAATTAATTTTGTTTAGGTGGTATGTAGGAAGCATTAGTACATTCCGACGTTCACCACTTGACACTGGTTCTCCAAAGTTACAAAGTAGGTTTTCACAGGACAGTTTGTATCTGATTTCAGGCGTTTGCCAATTCACTTCTTTCAGCATTTTCATAACGCCCTCTTCTAGACGAAACACTACTGTGACCAATCGTGCTGCCCTTCTCTGTTTACGTCCACTATCCCCTGTTAGTTCTATTTGGCACGGGTCTCGCGCGCACTTGATCCATATTCTAGGTTGAATCACACGAGTGTTTCGTAAGCAGTCTCCTTTGTAGACTAGATGCATTTCCCTAGCATTCCACCAATGAGAGAAAGTCTGTTGCTTCCTTCAACTAATGGACCGTATATGATCATTTCGTTTCGCATCCCCATAAATTGTGACACTCTGGTATTTGTATGAGTTCACTGATGACGATTTTGACTCATTGATACGATGGTCATGGAATACTAAATGTTTGCAGTATGTGAAGGGGGAAGTGTGTTCTCACAGTTATGAACATCTCAAGCAAGATTCCAATTATCCCACCACTTTTAAGTTTGATTAAGAAACGACAGGATACGCTTGCAGCTATTTTCAGCTAGTGCAATATAAGTGACTGCATTATCTGCAAAAAGTCTACCACCACAAAATGTGTTTTCGTAGTACAAACACTTCAGTCTTTGTCAGTAATTCACAAATTAATGGATATTTCTGAAGACTATCCCGCTCTTAAAGGCAGAGCCACGTGTATAATAGTGCAAGATCGCAAATGCGTCTTCTATTTTAGAGTGACTTCATTTTGTTTAGTGTTATTTAAGTAACTTCTCTCTTTCACACATGAAGCTCTGATCGATACACACTGATATGTAAGTGAAAATCGGCCAATACTCTCCTAGGATTAGTTTTTTCCACACACATAGTGAGGGGGTGAACAGCTCTATTTAACAACTAACGTCACATGTGCATCAGTGTTAAAGATTTTAGTTTATAGCTCGAAATATATCGCTAGGAAGACCTATGAAGCCTTTCATAAAGGAAATCTTCAATCTTAGTTACAGTGTATAAAGTTACATGATACTAAGTTAATGCGTGATGTTTAAAAAACCTCGAACGCTGACGTAGTAGATCCAAACGGGTTGTTCATACAACTGTGTGTTAAAATCATTTTCTGCGAAGATGTCGACTTCAGCAAACGTCTGTGTAGTTAAATAGTGCATGAATTATATGTTGGGAGCGTCACTGTCCACACTGAAACGCCCATTCGCCAAGGACACATTACTTTCACACCTTTCGGTTTAAGCAGCGCAGTTATATTGTTTTACTGAATAGGACTAACGCTTTATTTTTATCTTTCTCCTCTCAGTGCATGAGAACTTATTAACGCATAAATGCTGATGCGACCTTTGAAAGGTTCAACGACGAGGTCAGAAATAATTTAGAGTTATTGATTCGTATGTGTATGCGCCGTCGCCGGCCGGAGTGGCCGAGAGGTTCTAGGCGCTACAGTCTGGAACCGCGCGACCGCTACGGTCGCAGGTTCGAATTCTGCCTCGGGCATGTATGTGTGTGATGTCCTTAGGTTAGTTAGGTTTAAGTAGTTCTAAGTTCTAGGGGACTGATGACCAAAGCAGTTAGGTCCCATTGTGCACAGAGCAATTTTTTTTTTTTTTTGTATGCGCCGTTTTTCAACATGGACAGAAATTTTATCGCTGTATTTTTCAAGAGATGAACTTAACACGCAAAATGGAAGCAACCATTTGAAAACAGTACATAATATTCTAATAGAACTTGGTAATTTACATTGAAGGTGGATCAATAACAGAGCGGTAACACTGAACGATCTAAAGATAACACGGTCTTGTCTGCACCTAGGTGAGATATCCCTTGCCCTTTCGTATCACCTCTGTTATGATTGCAAATTAATCCATGGGTCATCTCGTAACAGAGCTGCAGGTAAGAGGAAATACTGCCACCAAGAAATACTACCACAAATTCGACTAAGTGGCCGTGCGGTTAAAGGCGCTGCAGTCTGGAACCGCAAGACCGCTACGGTCGCAGGTTCGAATCCTGCCTCGGGCATGGATGTTTGTGATGTCCTTAGGTTAGTTAGGTTTAACTAGTTCTAAGTTCTAGGGGACTAATGACCTCAGCAGTTGAGTCCCATAGTACTCAGAGCCATTTGAACCATTTGAACAAATTCGACTACCTGTAGTACATCAGTGTAGAGTTCAAACATACATTCACATATCTAGAAAGGCAGCTACGAAGACCCGCCGCTGGACTGTAATTAAACTGCTGAAGAACCGCATCTTAGTTGGTGAGACGTAAGTGCGTAAGTGATTGAGATTAATGAGGTTAGACATTGAAATATTTTTCTGTCCTCTATAAGACGCCGCTATGGAAACTCTTGGCTGGAGATACCGTGGAATGGAAAAAGTGGAGTTCAATGTCGTGTTTGGTCCAAAAGATCAAGGATGTAGTAGTTTATTCGTCTTGTAGTATCTCCCAATAAAATAGATAAGTACTGCAATAGAAAAATGCACTTTCAAGGTGACCTACAAATAAGGAAGAGATCAAACGAGTTGCATAAATATCGGACTAGTGTCCTAACAGAAAGAGTGACGTATTTGGGTCATGGAGCATTTATGTTGGGATGACAGTAGTTGAACAGCAACCAGTTCCAAAGAAATATCTTATTGTTCGTAAATACTGACAATTGATTTTTTTTATCTAGTAATTGTATGTTCCATAATATAGTCTGTGAAATTAAACGTTGTACGTCTGACTCACTTGAGTATCTCAATCGCCGTCTTTCGCTTCCAGTACTGTTCTATAAAACATCCGTGGCACCACTTTCATAGTGTTATACGATATTTCCAACATGGTAAGGTGTAAAATCGAGGTTCACATACTTCTAATTTTGAACCGGATCTCTTTCGAACACGAGATAGCGAGTACGTTCTGGAACAGACGGTAGCATGTGACTAAACTATTTATCGTATTGTTGTTTCTGTTACATATCGCAGCATTATGTAGGTAACAGGATGTTCCGGAACACAAAGGGCTGATAACGAGACACATTTAAGTTGATCAACGATAGAGCTCCAGCGACGCGATAGAAATGAACAGAGTTCACAGAAAGAGAAACCTATATCTGGCTCACGTGCATTATTATATGGTATCACATACTAATTCATAATACATTTGCCATGTAGTAGAGTAACATGAGGTTGAACGCTTATGAAGACAGTACATAGAACCGCATACGGCGGGGGGGGGGGGGGGGGGGGGAGGGGAGTGGGGGGGGGTTGACAATAATATGGAAACATCAAATGCACAACACATTATCATGCATAATACGGTGTGGCGTGCAGCACAGCTTCCAGGCATCATGGAATTGATAAATACAGGTCCTCCATGGTTTTTAAGGGAAACTTAATACATTTTTCCTGCAAAATAGTGGCAAGTTCAGGTAAGGACGAGGGAGGTGCAAAGCAGCCATGCACCCTTCTTTCGAAAGTAGACCACAAAGGATCAATGGTACTAGGATATGGTGACTGTGGTGGCGAGGGAGATGCAAAAGTTCATCCTCGTGGTCCCAAAACCATTCTAGCCGGCATGAGCTGTGTGAACAGAGGCCTGTCGTCTTGGGACACAGCATCGTCTTTGAGGGAAAACAAACATTGCCTAATGGGCTCGACCTGATCAGACAAAATGGCCACATAATGCTTGGAATAAAGCGACCTTGCAAAGTATCCATGGGGTCCATGGAATACCACAACATGCTCCCCAATTCGTCACGAACCCCCCATGCTTCATTCTTTGGACATAAACACGATCAGAATTTGGAAACTGCGTGAAAAAAGACTCATCCGACTAAATTACTTTCTCCTATTGCTCCATAGTCTAGATTTTGTAGCTTCGGTACTACGTTTTCCTGCTCCAGGAACATGCATCATTGGTGTATAGTTTTTAAATTCCAGCTCGCTCTGCAGTTCCCTGCTTACGGCGGTTCCTTTGTGTTTTGGTGCTAACATGGTTTATGAGTGCGGAATTCAGTTCTGCAATTCATTATGCTGCTCCCGTCCTCTTATTTTTCGTCAGAATCGTCTTCAGTGACCGCCTGTCATGATCACTCAAACACTTCCGTCCGCATTGTGACTTAGCGAATGTTTTTCCACTTACACAGTACGCGGCATAAATCTCCGACAGGTACCTCTTCGAACACGAAGCAATTCAGCTACTTTAGCTACTGAAGCATCCACCGTACGAGTACCACATTCGAATTCACTTTGCTCCTACGTTATGTATTCACAACGGCACAGAACACTGTTCTCACCATGAGTCACACTTGCAACTTATTGAGGACACTGCAAAAGCGCCGTTCGTTGTCAAACACAACAGCACAGCCTGCAGGCTTGGCTAGCATCTGCTTTTATGTTCAAGCATTTTTGCCCACCACTGTACATGGGGCAGGAACAACAGCGTGCTGAGACCGGTTCTGAAACTCGTATCGTGCACGAAAAAGAAAGCCCACAGCCAATCTGCTGGGGCTGCTGACGCATTAGTATGTTCTTGTGGGTGCTAAAGGACGTGGTACTCCTGCCAGGATGGCTTGGACGAGCATAAATAGAGCAATTAACTAATTTTAATCATGTAATAAAACATTGATCTGAATGGGTCAGCAGTGTAAGAGTCTGTGACGATGGTCCGAGGTAAGTTCACGCCTGCCGAACGGTTGTGGCAACAGATTGACCTCTACACCGCATCATCAGACCAGCGCTCGTTACTGATCACATACCGAACGTTTCACAAATTGCGACCAACGAATTTTGGACCACAAAGAAAATATTGCAGGAGCCATCGTTTTTAATGATCTCGACAACGCCGAAGCGATAATCGTGGTGCCTTTGCAAGAACCTCCCACTTGTACTAAACCTTCAGAAATGTCTCAGTTTAGCCAGTTTTTTATTCCATCGCTTGCGCCTTGTCCCGCGCGTACGCAGTGTCGGCCATGGTTAACCGGATTTGGCATGTTGTTGTAAGGGGTGGCTGGATGCCCTTCCTGCCGCCACCCCGGACCGCCCAGGACGGAATGAGTGTACCCCAGCTGTCTGCGTCTAGTGTAAGCCATGAAATAGTGTGAATATGTTTCAAATGTCTGTAAGTCGTGTAACTGAGGCGGGACGTGGGGACCAGCCCGGTATTCACCTAGTAGGATGTGGAAAACCGCCTAAAAACCACATCCAGTGTCAGTGTAGCCAGTAAGTCAGCAGAAATGGTATAAGTGGCGTACGGTATGGCTGGCCGTGCTTTTCCACCCGAGTTCTGCGGAGATTAAGACAACCCGTCCTTGGACTATCTTACAAGGGAACCTCCCCATCGCACCCCCCTCAGATTTAGTTATACGTTGGCACAGTGGATAGGCCTTGAAAAGCTGAACACAGATCAATCGAGAAAACAGGAAGAAGTTGTATAGAACTATGAAAAAAATAAACAAAATATACAAACTGAGTAGTCCATGTGCACGATAGGCAACATATAGGATAGTGTGAGCTCAGGAGCGCCGTGGTCCCGTGGTTAGCGTGAACAGCTGCGGATCGAGAGATCCTTGGTTGAAGTCTTCCCTCCAGTGAAGAGTTTACTTTTTTATTTTCGCAAAGTTATGATCTCTCCGTTCGTTCATTGACGTCTCTGTTCACTGTAATAAGTTTAGTGTCTGTCTTTTGCGACCGCACCGCAAAACTTTGCGATTATTAGACGAAAGGACGTGCCTCTCCAATGGGAACCGAAAACATTTGATCGCAAGGTCATAGGTCAACCGATTCCTCCACAGGAAAACACGTCTGATATATTCTATACGACACTGGTGACGGCATGTGCGTCACAAGACAGGAATATGTTGTTGACCCACCTAACTTGTACACTTGGCGAATGGGTAAAAAGATTCTTCTACCTTGCCCGATTTAGGTTTCCTTGTGGATGTGATAATCACTCCCAAAAGACGAACAGATAACAATTATCTGAAAATAAAAAATTAAAAATTTCACTCGAGGGAAGACTTGAACTAAGGACCTCTCGTTCCGCAGCTACTCACGCTAACCACGGGACCACGGCGCTCCTGAGCTCATACTATCCTAGATGTTGCCTATCGTGCACATGGACTACTCAGTTTGTATATTTTGCTTATTTTTATCATAGTTCTACACAACTTCTTCCTGTTTTCTCGATTGATCTGTGTTCAGTTTTTCAAGGCCTATCCACTGTGCCAACTTATTACTAAATCTGAGGGGGGTGCGATGGGGAGGTTCCCTTGTTAGTGGGTCGTCGTGTAGGATTATTTCTGTTCTTCCGAGAAGCTCTCGAAGCTTATGTCCCTCGCAGAAGCAGTATTAGCGATGTCGGGTTCTCTGTAAAGAGCAATGCTACTTCCTGTGGATTGAAGTGATGAAGCTGGGAGCTATATCATTCGTATTAACGTTCAAAAACGATGCCGTTATGATGTATTTGTTTACTAAACAAACTGGTAACATCGACACAATTAATAGTCATTAGATGAAAACTAACAATTTCTTGAGAGCATGGTTCTTACGTCAGAACTAGATCGGAATGCATACTATCGGTGACTGCCGACTTTGGCGTGCAGCCTTTACCTCGTGCTTACATTCATGATATTTCGTAGCCGTTCATACATTTTTGTTAGCTTAGGCAGTATTCATTCCTTTATTTGTTATGACCATAGATTTCTGGCGTTGTAATATTGCTGTAAGAACATACTTACGACCTGTAGGATTCTCTTACTATCTGTTTTGGAGAAACTGAGTTTTATTAGCAAATATTTAATAAGCAAGATTACTTGCTTCGCGTCGGAATAACTGTGTTTGTCGCGCGGGTAGGCGCGCGGTCTAGGGCGCTTTTCTACAGTGCGCGCGGCTTCCCCTGTCGGGGGCTCGAGTCCTCCCTCGTGTGTGTGTGTGTGTGTGTGTGTGTGTGTGTGTGTGTGTGTGTGTGTGCGTTGTCCTTAGCTTGCGTTAGCTTAAGTTAGATTAAGTAGTGCGTAAGCCTAGGGACCGATGACCTCAGCAGTTTGGTCCCATAGGAACTTAACACAAATTTGCAAAAAGAACTGTGATTTCCCCACTTACCTCGCTGTTGACCTAACGGGAATTCACATGTCTAGCCACAGCGCGTTACACCTCCGTCGACTGGTAACGTCATGTCGTCAACTGGCCCCTTCAGCCAGCTTGGGAACTGAAATCTTACTCCCGACTGCGTGCGTTGTGCGGTACCGGTTTTACGTGATATATGAACACGCGATTCAAAATTGTGAAATTGTAAAATACGGAAATGAAATGTGGTTTGAACAGAAGGGTAACTTACACCTGTCTCCTTACTTGGTCGCTGTCCTCCTTGATTCGTCTCCTTACTTGGTTGCTGTCCTCCTTGATTCGTCGCTTTTGTTTAACGGAGGAAGCAGTTGGAGAAGACAATAACACAAAGCTGTCTTCAGTAATGGCGTTTCTCTCTAGTCATCAGTGTCTGGCAGAAGAATACTGCTGCCTTTGGCTGGAGAACGAGATCCAATGAGTACATAAGTGATGTACAGAATTACTTGGCGCGTCTGCATTTGGAGGGCTATAAATTACAGTCGCTGCACACTGACGTCAGTTAGCTGTTCATACAGCAGTGGTGGAGGCAGCCACCTTACGACCCATCTCACTCAGTTGTCCACCCTACAGTGGTGAGGCGATTTACTCTTCCATGCGCACTCTAAAATGTTCGACTGGCCTGCAAGATCACCAAACGTGCACCCAGATGAAACTGTTTCCGGTCGCGGTAGGACTGTCTGACCTGTTCTACTTTACTAGAAATTGATCTTTATCATTTGCGTCACAAGGGGACGCAGAATTCAACATTGCCCCACAATATATCATCTAACCTCTACTATCGTCCCTCTGCATGATTACAAGGCTCCTTTCATGCCTTGGTCTCCCTCTACAATTTTTAACCCTGCCCCACCCCGCATACATACACTTCCTTCCGTTAGAAAATTGACGACTGGCTGATACTTCACGTTGTATCGTAAATACCGATCACTTTTTTGCGTCATGTTGTGACACAAATTTTTTTCTTCCCCAATACAGTAAAGTACCTCCTATCTGCTCATCTATCTATAGCATTCTTCTGTAGCGCTATATTTCAGAAATTTCTATTCTGATCTTCTTTGAACTGCTTATTGTCTTCCTTACAAGGCTACACTCCAGACAAGTATCCTCAGAGAAGACTTCCTAAGACTTACATTGATATTATATGTTAACAAATTCCCTTTTTTCCAGTAATTCTTTTCTTGCTGTAACCAGTCTACTTTTTATATCTTCCCTATTGTGGGCATGTGGGCATTATCTGTTATTCTGCTGCCCAAATAGCAAAACTCATATACTACTTTTAGTGTCTACGTTCCATTACCTTTGTTTTGGTTGGTTGGTTGCTTTGGGGAAGGGGACCAAACAGCGAGGTCATCCGTCCCATCGGATTAGGGAACGATGGGGAAGGAATTCGGCCGTGATCTTTCAAAGGAGCCATCCCAGCACTTGCCTGAGGCGATTTAGGGAAATCATGGAAAACCTTAGTCATGATGGCCGGCCGCGGGTTTGAACCGTCGTCCTCCCGAATGCGAGTCCAGTGTGCTAACCATTGCGCCACCCCGCACGCTTGTAACATCTTCTCAAGGCGCTTGTTATTCCGTTCAGCTCTCTCACACGATCGCTGTTTCCGGAATCCATGTTGATTCCTACAGAGTAGATTCTGGGTTTCCAGAAATGACACGATATGCGAGCAAAAAACATGCTCTAAAATTCTACAACAGATCGATGTCAGAGATATAGGCCTACGGTTTTGCGCATCTGCTCGACGACCCTTAATGAAAACTGCAACTACCTGCGCTGTTTTGCAATCATTTTGAACCTTCCGTTCCTCTAGAGACTTGCGGTACACGGTTGTTAGAAAGCGGGGGGGGGGGGGGGGGGGGGGGGCGGGCAAGTTCTTTCACGTACTCTGTGTAGAATCGAATTGGTATCCCGTCAGGACCAGTGGACTTTCCTCTGTTGAGTGATTTCAGTTGCTTTTCTATTCCTTGGACACTTATTTCGGTGTCAGCCATTTTTTCGTTCGTGCGAGGATTTAGAGAAGGAACTGCAGTGCGGTCTTCCTCTGTTAAACAGCTTTTGAAAAAGGTGTTTAGTATTTCAGCTTTACGCGTGTCATCCTCTGTTTCAATGCCATTATCATCCCAGAGTGTCTGGATATGGTGTTTCGATCCACTTATTGATTTAACGTAAGACCAGAACTTCCTAGGATTTTCTGTCAAGTCGGTACGTAGAATTTTACTTTCGAATTCACTGAACGCTTCACGCATAGCCCTCCTTATGTTTTGACATCGTTTAGTTTCTGTTTGTCTGAGAGTTTTTGGCTGCGTTTAAATTTGCAGTGAAGCTCTCTTTGCTAACTTTGTTGTTGAACCATAGTGGGTTTTTCCCGTCCCTCCTAGTTTTACTCGGCACGTACCAGTCTAAAACGCATTTTACGAGAGTGTCGTGTTGCCATTTTTCAATAGGACAATGAACTGGCATGCTTAATACGTGACCCTATGAACTGTCTGCGGGATGTTTAGATACTCCCATTGACAACAATATCCTCAAACCTGTCCCTTATAAAACATGCGGGCTCATTTCGGTCGTCAACTCGGTCACAGTGCCAACATCATGGATATAATGTATCAGTTAGAAGAGTTGTGAGTCAGTTTGCGTCAGTAGAGGAATCAACGACTTAGACACCCTACCCAACAGAATGAGTGCCTGGATCCAGACCAGAGGAGATGTAATGTAATAATGGTAGGGGTACCCATTCTGCCAAGTTCTATCTACATTGGAATAGCGTTTGTAATCACATCACATGCCCTCTGAAGCCCTGAACTTCCATTTCCTCCTCTTCTTCTGGGTATTTCGTTATATTTGTCAGACAGAGTATTATGAACTGCTTTAAAAATATTTACATCTTCGTGATTGTTTCCGGTTCTACGCGTTACCATAAACAAACTTTTTTTGAGTGGTCAGGTTCTCCTGAATGTGCACATCAGCTCACATTAGAAGATGACTAAAATCTAAAACTATGGTCAACAGTTAAGAAAGACTACATTTATAGCCACGTATAAATTTAATCTACCGGCCCTCGGTTCACTTTGGAATTAGTTTTTGTACTAACGGTCCTGTCCTTGAGAGGGAGTTTCTGGTGGAGAGGACTAGCGACGGAGCTATCCGCCGAGAGCCAACTATGTCCACTCTAGGTGGTCGTTCTGCTGTGCAGAGGAAACTGATCACAATAGCGAATGGGCGGTGCTCTTTCAGGAGTGGAGAGAAACAAAAAATGCTATTGGCCCGCGACGCTCAGATGACCATTCTGGACTTGTTGGACGGTAGTTTAGCGGAGTATGTTGAACGGCAGCGAAAGTCAATAGAATGTGGAATAGTCTGCCGCTATTTTCCTGGTTCGGGCGATGGCGGTAAAGTTGGCTCGATGAAAAGCACAGTTGTTTACGAAAACATTTCAAACAATGGACGCTACCTGTACCATCCGGACAACTTTGAACTGGACCTCAACTGTAGTGATCATGGAAGTGTCGTCCTCAAAGTGAGGATCATTACATCGAGCTACGAAGAAAATCTGCTGGAGTTTATGAGGACATCACTAAAACCGCAAGATGAACTCCTAACAGTTTTGACATTAACTAACGACAAAATGGTTCAAATGACTCTAAGCACTATGTGACTTAACTTCTGAGGTCATCGGTCCCCTGGAACGTAGAACTACTTAAACCTAACTAAACTAAGGACATCACACTCATCTATGCCCGAGGCAGGATTCGAACCTGCGACCGTAGCGGTCGCGCGGTTCCAGACTGTAGCGCCTAGAACCGCTCGGCCACCCCGGCCGGCAATTAACGACATATGTGAACCAAAACCATGTGACATCAATCTGTTTACGAAGTGTTTGCCCTACATAAGAATGCAAAAGACCTGTGTGAGACAAAAATGTTCAAATGTGTGTGAAATCTCATGGGACTTCACTGCTAAGGTCATCAGTCCCTAAGCTTACACACTACTTAACCTAAATTATCCTAAGGACAAACACATACACCCATGCCCAAGGGAGGACTCGAACTTCCGCCGGGCCAGCCGCACAGTCCATGACTGCATCGCCCAAGACCGCTCGGCTAATCCCGCGCGGCCCTGTGTGAGACCTTTGCTACGTAATGTGTTTGTCATCTTCATTTGCTGACGTATTCTGCATGGTATTATCCCTCTTCTTCTTTGATTATGTTGATTGCATTGGTTTACTGGCAACATGAGAAAGAGAAATTATCTTAATGACGGGAGCCGAGACAGAAATAAACGTAATCAAAGATTTTGGCTTGTTACTGACAGGGCGAAACATGACCGTGAGAATAAATATCAGCAATTCAGTGTCAGCACATGATTTGCATTGAAATACTTCTTTAAAAGGTATCTAACTTCGTTACAGGAATTAAGAGTAAATGCAGATTCTCTTATTAACCGTGCAATTTGCATTCCGTGCTGCAGCACTGGCGGCCCATCAATAGCGTCACCGTATTGGTAACTTCCAACTTAACGTGGCGCTCGCCGTTAAAAGCGGCTACAAATAACATTAAAAAATCGAAGTTAGAACAAGGAATAATCATAACACTAGTGAGAGATATTGTATCTTTCAATTAAGTGGTAAAGAAAATACGAGAGTAACTTATGTTATTATTTTAAACAGAGAAGGCCAGCGAGGAAAAGGTGAAGAGGAAGCTGATCAACTTCAGCATTTGTCGTTCGAACAAAAGCAGAAAGAAACTATGATCATAAATCCTATACATTCTACAAATGTCTATAACATTATCAGATGAGTTATTAATTTTGCAAGTTTTTTTACATGTTGTTCTATTGTACTTACAGTATTCTAGAAGTACTCTGACGGAAAAAAATATAGAGCGTACAAAACAATTTACCCGGGCTGTGTACAGTTCAGACGAGCACATCTTATCGGCAGCTTCCCAGACAATTACAAATAGTAGTACCAGACCCCTTGTACAGCTAGGCCGATAGCACTAGTTATCAATCTGAGTGCGACAACGACGTCTAGACTGCCACTGAGATAAAACACCAGCTCTGAGAGTAACGCCGCACAAGGCTCTATAACTCTTGTCGTGTGTCAGATACAGGTACAAGGAACGCAGGTCATTGATCATTTATTTGAACACACGCTAGCAGAAAAACAGGTACAGGTATTTCAACGAAATGTTACTACGCTGATGACACTTTCGAGATCATAAAATAGATCTATGGAACACCTATTATAATAAAAGGACAGCGTATTTAAAAAAAAAAAAAATTCGTTCGGTTCCCGAAGACTGTCGTCTACATGAAAGAAGGTAGAAGCTTGCGAAGAATTGTAACTCAGGTATCGAAACAACAAGTTTATACCTTGCTGCCATTTGTAAATTGCCAGTTCACGCGGCTGTCAGTAGGTGTCCCATTGGTGCAAGCACTTAGTTCATTAAGCATTGTGTGTGGAGTCGAAATGACGATAACTCAGTAACAGAGGCGTACTGCGTTCTTCGTCTCAGCGGGTGCTACTCAATTGGAACAATGCGACGTGATTTTTGTCGAGAGTACAGCACTTCATCTCACAATGTAGAGAGCTTACCTATCCCCAATGCACCACACTGTCCTCGAAGGTCACCTGATTTCTCGGTATTTTTTTCTGAAGGTTGGGTTTGGGAGGGGGCGCTTAGTGGAAGACTACGTACATGTGCTTCCCCTCCCAACAACTTTGGGTGAACTGCGGCAAAGTACAGCAGCAGCGGTGAATGCAGTAGCTCCAGATACGTTCGATATAGGACAAGTTTGACTAAACGTAATTGGAACAGATAACCTATGGTTGGATGTGAATCCATTAAAAACATACCGTTGGAAAATAAAATAGTTCGTTTGAGGTGGAAAAAAATGGTCTAGTGGGGTAAGTTAAAAATTTCCCCAAATTTCATGCAGAAATAGGCCTGTGGAGTCGGATAAATCTTACTGAAACGCCCTATATATATGTGTGTTTTCTTATTGCGATATAACGAAAGTAATGCTTTACAGCCCACTTACGAGATCGACTCTACGCTTCATTTCGCCGACGCATCTACTGACATTCCAGTAACTAGTGCATTTGTACTCCTTTTTACCGTTCCTCCTAGATAATCTAACAGAACTGTACACATCTTCTTGAGGCAGTTATCAACTTGTAAATACTTTGTAAAGCGCATGCCACACAAATGCTGACCTTGTTTGTATTCTGTTCCGACCGGTTTCGGTCATAAACAGTGTTCACGGTCCTGTACGAAATACAAAACGAAAATCTTATCAAATGCAGAAACGAAACGACTTGAAAGGTCACAAGATTGTTTCGAAATAACTATAGAAAAATTACTTACATAGAAAAATTACTCTGAAGCCAACACTACACATCAAGACTAAAAGCATCGTTCACTTCGAACATTAAAATTATGACATCTATGTGAAGAGCAACTGAATTAAGATATACACTGGCATTACAGTGCCAGAACTCATAGTAACAATTCATGGTTCAAGGACTACGAAGATATTGCATTCGTGGCCAGGATGAAAATTACGCTAATCATACTTCTTCTCGTAACAACATTGTATTCCAACCAAACCTTTTCAAGAAGACAAAGTAATAAACATTTAAAATTACATTGCATAAGGGGCTTTTTTTACATGATTGATTACTTTACTATAACAACCATTGTTGTCGTGAAGGTTAAAGAATAACATGAATTGAATTGATTACACTATGGGCCGATCTAAGCTTTGCTTTGTTCTTGAAATTTTTTTTATTGATAAGTGACATTTTTGGAGAGGCGCTCCTGACATAAACATGTGGTAACTGAAGGATACAAAGTTTTTGCAAATCATTATGTGAATATCTACTTTTGTTAATTTGATATGTTAATAGTATATCACTTCTGAAGTTCTGCAATCTTGATTATGGCAAGACTATGGCCTGGTTGCTCTTCCACAAACTTGGTGACAGATGAAATTATGTTAGAGGTGTCTGTGACATAAAAATTACATAAAGTTCTTATAATTCCAAGTGCTTTGTGCTTATGGTTGCATATGTATATTTTGTTTGATGATATGTTGTGAGTTAAATCACAGCTAACATGCTTATGATGCTGGTTCTCACTTGGTTAACCTCCTAGATAGTCATACATTATTACTGATTCCCATACGATTAATGAATGTGATAATGTATGATTGTCTTAGATGAAGGGTTGTTGACTTTTTGATTAGGTAACAAGTAGGGTGATTCAGGTTACCGAAATTTTTGTTCCATGAGTAGGTCTTCTGCTTTATGGCTTTTGTATGTCAGCATGCATTGATGACTGCTCTAAGCTCATGTACTATATTTTTATATTTTCTCTTATCAAATTGTGTTTTGGCCTTGGTGTAAGGCGCTCTTGAAATGAACATTGACATTTTCTAAGTTCTTATCTATGGTTGTGTGAATGTGTACTCTTTGTTAATATGATATGCTATTTGTATGTCGCTTCTGGAGGATTGGAGGATTGTGATCTTGATTATGCCATGGGATATCCCCCTAACGGGCAACGCGTCATAGCAGCTCTTATCGTTTCACATGATTATGACTATGATGATTTCTGATTGCCTTTGACGAAGGTGTTTCAGATATTCGGTTTAATAGTTATTGTGTTACTCGACAGTACTTTTTTCCTAAAAAATCTGTGAAATGTGTTAATACCATTCAGCTATGTAAGCATGAACTGGATATTTGCTGCATGGTTTTGCCTCATTCTGATAACTTTGTTCTTTTTATTGTAAAGAATAGACTTTGTGACTACAGAGGGTGTTGTATTAGAGTAATTAAGTATGCAAAAAAGCCCCTTATGAAACGTAATTTTAAATGTTTATTACTTTGTCTTCTTGCAAATGTTTGGTTGGAATACAATGTTATTTCGAGACGTATCATTGTTACATCGTCCTGGCTGCGAATGTGACATAGTACTTGATCTCTTAATTGTTTACTATGAGTTCCGCCCTGTAATTCCAGTGTATGTATCGTACTGGTTCTCTTCAGTCAGTTGCCATTCACACAGATATCGTACTTGCAATGGTCTAAATGAACGATACTTCCTGTTTTGATATGTAATGTTGGCTGCAGATTAATTTGTCGGCGAAAGTAATTATTCTGTTGTTACATTCGAAATAATCCTGTGACATTGTAGGTCGTTCCGTTTTTGCATTTTGACATGATTTTTGTTTTGTATTTCGTACAGGACCATGAACATAGTTTATGACAGTAAACGGTCGAAATAATAGAAAGATAACGTCAGCATTTGCGTATCATGCATTTAGTAAAGTAACAAAATTGTATGTGTTACCAAATAGCATCAGGCATTCTTAAGAACTGTTGTCAGCTATAATGTACTCTGAATCAGGTACTCAGTTACACCACGTATACAGTGTGGTCGGAAAAAGCATGAAAAGCTTATAAGGGTGTTGTAGACTAGGTCGAACTGAGAAATAATTGTCAATAATAAAATACAGATACAGTTGGTGTCAGTTGCTCTCACAGCGTAGATCACAGCGCACGAGACTGCTCAGCCTGAGGTTCGGGTTCGATCCTTACTACCGTTCCATGTCCACTTTCTGTAACGTTCTCCAGTTTCATTTTAGGAAACCAGACGAAGCACACCTTTGGTGACACCGTTTCTGGCAGTTTGAATTTTCGCGCGCAGCGGCATGATACGTTAACTTCAGTGTTGATTACTGCGGAAACGGCACAATGTATTGATTTTTTTCTTAGATGTTCTTTCTCAGCACAACCTACCCTGCAATACCTCTAGAAGCTTTTCACACTGTTTCTGATCATCCTGTGTACTTCCTTCGTGAAATGCACACCAAACGCCAGTAAAAAATGCACATAACACAAAATAAACATAACATAAAGGTATTCCTGTGCGTCCTTGCCCAAAAAGATGTGACAGTGCGCTTTTCGAAGTTCCGAGGAATTAAAGAGAGGTACTGCTGGATTGATGATTTGGTGGAAAAAAAATACGAGTCGTCATGACGTTAGCGACGAGGTCATTAGAGTACGATCTCAGATAGGCGAAGGATGGGGAAGAAAATCGATTATGTTTTCCAAAGAAACTATGTCGGCATTTGCCTTCAAAGTTTAAGCAAAACCATGGAAAATGTAAATCCCGACTGGCATACTGGGATGTCCCCTCCCCCCACTCCACCCACATTCCACCGGCAAAAAAAAACCCAACATGGGTCTCGATGAATTTCAATTTTAGTTTAGCCCCCTCCAGGGTGCTAGAAACATTTAGTAAGCGCCCACGAATTTCGAAGTGTCTGTTTGAAGTCCCTTTTCAGCAGAGAGAGCAGAAAGAATATTCTGTTCTCTGCAGGATAAGAGATTTATTTTGGTCGGCAAATGTTTCCAGTTCCAGTTTTCGTAATTTTTTTCCGAAAGGATTAAATCAGTTTTATATAGAATCACGTTCCGTTTCTTCATTACGACAAAATGCGAATAAAGAGGACTTTTGATTACGATTGTAAATGCTTTCTCGTATAGAATACGTGGAAGTAAACGTAGTCACTTTTTGAATAAAAAAAAAAAGTAGTAGAGCTAGTATTACAACAAATAATTCTTAGTTGATTCAAATGTTTATTTCTGATGATGTAAACATATTGACTACTTAGTCTGTTTGACAGTTTTACGTTACGAGCAACGCAGTCGTATTTTTTTTTGGATGAACGCCTTTCGTGTTAGTTATTACGTGGGTCGTAGCCTGTTCGTACATTGAGTGCTGAAAAATCAGGAAGGATTCAGACGACGTCATTTCGTATTTTCCCCTCTTTTGTGTTAATTGAGTAAAAGTGCCGACACAAAATACATCTTAGCTGTAGGATCAAGCGCTTCGGTACTTCTAACCGTTTGTAGGCCATCGTCAGTGATTTCCGATGTTTACTCCATTATGAACGTCACAGAGTCAATAGGCGCGTATGACACCAAAAGTTAATACCGTTCTTCCATAACACGTTGACTGACGCAAGCTTTTTAGTGCTGGATATTTCACCGACATGACAGGCACACGGCGTTACGAGTTCTGCTCTGCTCTGCTGTGGCTGCCGGCGGCCACTCGGCAGTTAACGTGTTAAAGTTCTTGCAGTTGTGAGATATGCAGCTCTCCTGATACTACTGGCCTACAAATAACTGATATCAAAGTTGAAAAAGCTTGCCACGGTTATCACAACGAATGAAGAGAAACGATATCTAATCTGCATCGTTAAACCTCTTATCAGAACCAGTTAATACAATGCTACTTCTCTCGTGTTGCATAGATAAAGTAACTATTGCAATACTTAAAAACGTGACATTCGGTGGAAAGACGAAAGTTCATTTTTATGATCATTATTCTGATAGCCACGAACTTCACATAGCCGGACGGAGTGGCCGAGCGGTTCTAGGCGCCTCAGTTTGGAACCGCGCGCCCGTTACGGTCGTAGGTTCGAATTCTGCCTCGGACATGGATGTGTGTGATGTCCTTAGGTTAGTTAGGTTTAAGTAGTTCTAAGTTCTAGGGGACTGATCACCTCAGAAGTTGAGTCCCATAGTGCTCAGAGCCATTTGAACCATTTGTTTCCCATTTGTTCCACAGAAAAGGCATTTCTGCAGGGTTAAAGCCGTTCTAAAGCCATATCAGTTAGCTGCAAACTGTTTTTAACATTGTGGCAGTGCTGTATTGGCACTACCTCGACAAAGATGATTTACATTGCTCGGGTTTGACGAACATTTTCTTCTTCTTCTTCTTGTTTTTCTTCGTCGTCGTTCAGATGAAATCTGCCGTGGTTCCCTGAACTGACCACGACTGATTTCTTCCTCCACTCTTTATCAAATCAATCAGTGAAATGTTGTACACTTCCGCAGCTTAGTGTTTACCTTATCTGCCTGCCATCTGGCGGATCCAGGTTCTAATTTATGTACTGCCAATAATTTTACCGGGCACTGAAGTAGGTCAAGGTGAACGTACCTATTTAAAGGAGAAGTAGCGGCTGTAATCCATGAAAGCCACGACTGAATGTATAATATAAGGACATCCTTGGGTGACCTCAGTTCATAAAGAGATTTCACGCAATATACGATATGTAATTGTTACAGTGGCTATTCACCATAGGTCTTCGCAAATAGTACAACGTGTCAGTATCGTAATCTAAAATATACAATCGTCTAATAAAACGTTGAGAGGTACACGTTGGAATAAAAGTACGATGTTACACTTCGTTGATTCTGATTGGTATAATCAGTCAGTACTATGTGTTCGGCACAGAATAAAATGCAAATATATAATAGGCTGACCACAGATGACAGCTCAGCGAAAGGTGTAACCATGTAAACATCTTGCTTGCCATCTATCAGCTGAGACATATCCGGTTATAAGATACCGGAGTCGTTTCAGATAAACGTTGTGGCGCTACTGTCACAATGTTACATTACTGCCGCATATCAGTGAAGATACTGTAGTGGTGTGTTTGGGAAGGCTCTCCAGGCTGGAATGGTGCGCCGCCGGAAACGTTCTGTCGCCTCCTTTGTCGGCAAAAGACAGTCTGTGAATCTCATCAGGTCAAGCGGGGCTCCTTTGGGGACAAGGGAAGTTTCGCAAACGTCGGCAAGTGATCCCTCCAAGACTTTATAATGCTGGGCAGGCATCTGCGCCCCTGTGATCACTGAACACTGTGGCCACTCCCCCCCCCCCCCCCTCCCACTACGTGCGCGCAGAAAGGCAAGAATATATTTAAAGAGCCACCAGACGCCGCAGCACCATCCATTCAGAGTGAGAGAGTCAGTTGAATTCACTTTAAAAATTGGCTCATCCAATAGAACTGCGTAGCTCTGGGCAGCGTTCTTGGAGCATACGTTTGACCAATCACCAAGACGGCCCAGTACCAACTTTGTGTTTAGAAATGTGACTTCCACGCAAAACCAGGGAAGTTGATGGTTGGTATGCTGACATCATGGATACAGATAGTCTGCGTAAACCAGTTATGTTGGCCACTGATGCAGCGTATATGGTTCATCATCACCCCTTCAGCGTCAACTAAGGTCTGAAGACAGCGCATTGAAGAGCCGAAACTGGTAGCTACACAATAAATAAGATCATAAGGACGGCGGTAGACGTTTCATTTCTTACAATAGTGAACGGCCGTACTCCCCAACCTCCAGCCGAATTATGGACGTACAAAAGCTTAAATACAACTATGTCGGCGTTGTCCTTGTGCGCAGGGGCCAATAATAAGTATGATTCACTCCTTACTTTGTGGAAGCAATAAGCACTGCACTCGCTCGTCTTGTATTACGAGTTTATTTCATTAACCAGGGGCTAGAACTTTGTAGGTAATGACTTAAAGTGCGAGCCTGTAACATAACAAACGCATATACACACAAGCTCAGACAAAAAATGAAGTGCAAAATTGCTTAATACACAAATTACGTATTGTAATATTGCTACATGAATTGTGCTATGCTGAAATCGGGTGCTAATAGTAGAATAAAAGCGGGTTAAAAGCTGTGAGCTGTCTGGGGAGGTTAATCTTGTATTACTAAGCAACTGTTTCATCAGGTATCTAGTCTAAGTTTACCAAATTCCCAAACAGACTAACATTAATGATAATCTTTTAATAGTCATACCACAACCGGTAATATATATATAAAAAGGAGAATTTAAATAACAAGAAAGAAATCAGTTTATATTTGGAAATTTATTTTTAAGATTGGTCACTGAAATTTCAGCATATTAAATTCTACTCGTAACAAGCTGGTGCCTTATTTAGGATTGTGAAAATCTTACGGAACACATCAAATATGGAGCCAAGATTGGGAGTCTGCATACAACACTGCATTCATAAGACAACACACAAAGAACATTGAAACATATCCAAGAGAAAATTAACCACTACCAACAGATTCAAATTTTCACCCAAAGAAATTACGTTCGTAGCACAATCCTGTCCGTCATGTAATTACCACACACTGGTATACTAAATTCATATTAACTCTTTGTGAAATCTTCCCGAAAAGAATAGCTGAGGGCTACTTTGATGATTACACCACATGCTTCACGTGGTCAACTTGGTTTACACAAAGCGTATAACTCCACAATAATTTTGATAATTAAAATAAATTAGATCGAAAAGCAAATTACAAAAGAAAAACATCGAACTGGTTATTAACGTCTTACTGTTAACCTGACGGGTCAAACAGTTATATAAGCACGTGGTACTGGTCTCACAAAGTACACCCCACGTGGGTTGAACATAAAGAAAAGTTGCTATATTGAAAATATTGTCAAGACGAGACGTTATAATCACACAAGCATTCGCATTTAAGATTGATCTTAGTTAGAGTTACTGATCAACACGTGGTTCCACTTTACTCACAAAGTAGTAACAAAGCAACAACCGGAAAATACTATGAACTTCACACGAGAATTACACTACGCTGCAATTTAAGATAACCTTAGATATTTTAGAGTTAAACCCGAAATAAAGATGATTAAATTTTCAGTTAGGCTGAACTTAACAAATCCATTGTCCTATGGACTTAGCAGACACGCGCTTAGCCGGAGATCTTACCACTTCAGACGCTCGCCACGGTCCCACAGCAACTGCCCTACTGCCGAGCGTGCTTCCTGAGGGTGGCTCACAAAGACAAACGGAAGTGGCCAGAGGGGCAGCTTCCTATACCAACATGACAACGGACGGACAGAACCATACTAAGGATAGAAACCTCTTTGCTTTTAGGAAGCGTAGCTACCTGTTCCGACGTTGGTCCTACTGTTCTCTAGCAGACAGGCTTGTCTGCTACCCTCAAGCATGCAACTACAAACACATTTGATCATTCATCCTCTCACACAGAAGGGAAGGGGGATGACAGTATCTTATCATATACAGTATATAAAAGAAAGCGGATGTAGGTTCCGTATGAGACTGTGTGACATGAATTACATATAAACCGTGTTTTAAAGTGTAGTAGTGTGACAGATCGTTCTTGTTTATGTGTAAAAGTAACACGTTCCACTACTCAGTCTCCTCCCAGATAGTCAGAAACGCCACAGTAAATTTAGAAGAGGAATTTATTCCATAAATGACAACAGATTTAAGAAATCAAACATGAAAGGAATCCAACAGAGACCTTTCAGTATTGAATGCGTAAAAGAAATGTTTAGAGGAACGAATTGCACATTGAGTTTTCCGTTAATATCTCGTACTCGTATTTTATTTGTCTGTAGAGATAGTGAAGCAGTTATTTTTTTATGAGGAACAACTCAATTTCCTTTACAGTATTCAAGAACCGTTGGAAATAGTAAAGTGGTAGAAAGCTTGACAATACAGGTTCAGCCAGACAGCCGGGAAGTGTTAGTGCCAAGGCTTGATAACGGTAGTCCAAACGGTGTGCAGCGCGGGATTAGCCGAGCGGTCTAAGGCGCTGCAGTCGTGGACTGTGCGGCTGGTCCCGGCGAAGGTTCGAGTCCTTCCTCGGGCATGTGTGTGTGTGTGTGTGTGTGTGTGTGTGTGTGTGTGTGTGTGTGTGTGTGTTTGCCCTTAGGTTAGTTTAGGTGAAGTAGTGTGTAAGCTTAGGGACTGATGACCTTAGCAGTTAAGTCCCATAAGATTTCACACACATTTGCACATTTTTCTAAACGGTGTCTCGGTGGTGATATTTAGAACACTTTCAGCCTTTCTACATGAAAAATGTTACAAGAAATATTAAGAAACGTTATATCACTGTAGCGCTCCCTCGAACTCTCAAATATCGTTTCGTGTAAACACTTTCACCATCTGACTAGACGAAGTTAATTACACAGTAATATTTTTTTTGCCTTTAGATACTTCTAACTGCCAAAAATCCCTTCCGATTCGTGCAAAGACTTATGAAGTATTTTGTCCCCGATATTGGAGAAACCATGTACGTCATGTTACGAAGAATATCCAAATACTGACGTGAGAGAGAAATACGGCGTAATTGATCTTATTCCAAAATGCAGAATTAATCAATTGTATGTACATAATTAGTAAAATGCACAGTATAAAATGTATTTGAGTTAATTATAATCAGGTGTAATTTATCATGCATTTAGTTAACTACAAAATATCTAGTTTGTTGGGATGTGTTCCAGTTTCCACCAAAGGTAACAACACCATCTTTGCCCAATAGTGGATACGTCAAGTCGTTTGGTAATAGACAAAGTACCGAGCGTCTACGTATGAGATTTTAATTTCATGTGTGATTCGCTTTTTCCATATTGTTGGAGACAATTATTAGGTCGTCTGCAAAAGATAAATACTGTAAGTGAGTTTTATCCTCACACAGCCTAACAATAGTCAAAGAAACAATTTCCCTCCCTCAAGTCCTGCTTACGTTCTCCAATACAATTTGAACGATAGGAGCGATAATCACTCTTCTTGTCAGATTCCTGTTTTAAAGGTCAGACAGTTGAATCAAGAATTTAATTTTTAATGAAGTGGGTATTTTGTTTCCTCGATATGTAGTTTTTATGCTTACTTTGAATTCTTCTTCTACATTGTTGCCCATGAAAATTGCAACACCGTGAAGGTGGCATGCAACTAACGTCAAATTAGCTCGTAATGCTTTGGTAGGGAAATGATTAATATTACAGTGTGTCTGCACAGAGTGGGTAGATGTAACAGATCTACATTAGTATACAAGGAAAGATTACAGAGCTCATTTCTCATACAGAAACCGCGTTTCAGTGTTGTTTGTTGGCGAGAAGGTCTTGTAAGAAGAAAGAAGTCAACCAGCACGTGTTGGAATTAGAAAGTGTCAGCACATTGGCCTATGGAGACCGGGTTCAAAGTTCATCAAAATCGCTGCTCGTGTTAGTCGACATCCCACGACTGACATGCGAATATGCAATCGATAACTGCAGGGTGGTCATACTCAACTCCATACCGGACCTCAAGTGCCCCACGCGACTACCAACGGAGAGGACAAATTTGCTGTTTAACCCACGGTCGAGTAGCCATTCCATTTGCCTCGATTCGGAAAACAGACTTGTTTGAAATAAGAGAAGTATCCACAGTAACAGTGGGACAACGACTGGAACATCACAGAATGTCAGGATGGCTTCATGCTGTAGAAGAAAAAAGATGCGTAGACAAGATAGACAGGAGTGGTGCGAGCTCCTTTTTACAGACGATACCATATCCAGTGCGAAGCTTAACGACGGACGTGTCGGTCTGTGACGTTCAGAGAAAAACTGTTGTCGCCAGACTGCATTCCTAATCGTCATGTGGGCATAGCAGCTGACATGACGGAATGGGGTACCATCTGGGTACACGGCACGATCACCTCTGCATCGCATAGCCGATAATTTTGACAACATCCATTACATTCCTCACGTGTTCAAGCAGGTGCCAGAGACCAATCGTAGCCACAACACTCAGGTGAAAAAGTCATGCGATACCTCCAAATATGGCGCCGGATCTTCTTTTTCCATGCTCAGTGCAGAAACTCGACGTGGCGTGGAGTCACCAAGCCGTTGGAAGTCCGTTACAGAAATATCGAGCAATGCCCCTCTACATCAGTCCATAACTGCCGGTAATGAATTTTATGGACGAACTAATTTTAGATTATGTCCCATAAATGTTCGATGGGATTCATATCGGTCGATTTGGGTGGCCAAACCTATCACGAACAATTGTGGCCTAGTGACATCGCGTACTGTCATCCATAAAAATTTTCCATTCTTGTTCGGAAACACGAAGTTCATACCCAGTTGATTCCATGTAAACACAGCCCACACCATTATAGAGTCACCATCTGTTAGCACAGTGCGTTGTTCACAATTTGGTTCCAAGGCTTCGTGCTGTCTGCACCACACTCGAACTACACCATCAGCTTTCACCAACTGAATTCAGGACGCATCTGACCAGGGCACGGTTTTCCAGTCATCTAATGCCCAACATATTTGGTCACGACCCCAAGAGAGGCGCTGCAGGTGATTTCGTGCTTGTGCATATCGATAACCCAAGGCATTTGTCAGCTAAGTGTTTGATGGATGAATTCTGGGACAGAGTTGTAGCAGTATAGAATGGAATAGCTGCCCATCTCAATTCAGCTCGAAGCACAGCTAGGTTAGACTTGGCCGGTACGTCAGTTCGCTGTACTAAATTACGCACTATTTATCTACCAATAAATCGCCTACGCATTTAATCACATATTTTCCGCACTAAGCTACGAGCACAGGCGCAGAACCACAGTAAGTAAAATGTGGTCGGTTGCTATTCTGTGTGTGTGTGTGTGTGTGTGTGTGTGTGTGTGTGTGTGTGTGTGTGTGTGTGTGTGTGTGTGTGTGTACTGAGAAATCAGTACCCAGAACAACCACCTCTGGCCGTAATAACGGCCTTGGTACGCCTGGGCATTGAGTCAAACAGAGCTTGGATGGCGTGTACAGGTACAGCTGCCCATGCACCTTCAACACGATACCACAGTTTATCAAGAGTAGTGACTGGCGTATTGTGACTAGCCAGTTGCTCGGCCACCATTGACCAGACGTTTTCAACTGGTCAGAGATCTGGAGAATGTGCTGGCCAGGGCAGCAGTCGAACATTTTCTGTATCCAGAAAGGCCCGTACAGGACCTACAACACGCGGTCGTGCATTATCCTGCTGAAATGTAGGGTTTCGCAGGGATCGAATGAAGGGTAGAGCCACGGGTCGTAACACATCTGAAATGTAACCACTGTTCAAAGTGCCGTCAATGCGAACCAGAGGTGGCCGAGACGTGTAACCAATGGCTCTCCATACCATCACGCCGAGTGATTCGCCAGTATGGCGATGGAGAATACACGCTTCCAATATGCGTTCACCGCGATGTCGCCAAACACGGATGCCACCATCATGATGATGTAAACAGAACCCGGATTCATCCGTTTTGCCATTCGTGCACCCAGGTTCGTCGTTGAGTACACCATCGCAGGCGCTCCTGTCTGTGATGCAGCGTCAAGGGTAACCACAGCCTATCTCTCCGAGCTGATAGTCCATGCTGCTGCAAACGTCGTCGAACTGTTCGTGCAGATGGTTGTTGTCTTGCAAACGTCCCCATCTGTTGACTCAGGAATCGAGACGTGGCTGCACGATCCGTTACAGCCATGCGGATATGATGCCTGTCATCTTGACTGCTAGTGATACGAGGCCGTTCGGATCCAGCACGGCGTTCCGTCTTACCCTCCTGAACCCACAGATTCCATATTCTGCTAACAGTCATTGAATCTCGACCAACGCGAGCAGCAATGTCGCGATACGACAAACCGCAATCGCGATAGGCTACAATTCGACCTTTATCAAAGTCGGAAACCTGATAGAACGCATTTCTCCTCCTTACACGAGGCATCACAACAACGTTCAGCAGGCAACGCCGGCCAACTGATGTTTGTGTATGAGAAATCGGTTGGAAACTTTCCTCATGTCAGCGCGTTGTAGGTGTCGGCACCGGCGCCAACCTTGTGTGAATGTTCTGATAAGCTAATCATTTGCATATCACAGCATCTTCTTCCTGTCGGTTAAATTTCGCGTCTGTAGCAAGTCATCTTCGTGGTGTAGAAATTTTAATGGCCAGTAGTGTATGTTCCAAAAATCATGCTGCGCACGGACGTTAATGATATGGACCTGTAATATACTGGAGTAGTCTTACTGGCTTTCTTGAATATTTGTGTGGCCTGTGTGACTTTCCAGTCTTTCGATACAGATCTTCTGTAGATCGAGAGGGTGAATATGACTGCTAAGTAGGAGTGTATGTTGGCACAGTGTACGACGCGAGCGCGAAGCTGTCCGGGGGCGTGCTGACGGGCGCCGTGTCGCAGCTGGGCCAGCTGGAGGAGTGCCTGGCGGTGCGCGGCCCCGCCTCCACCACCGCGCCTCCGCCCTTCGCCGGCCGCCACTGCACGGCCTCGCTCAGCGCCACCCTGCTGCCCCTGACTGCGGCGCCGCCACCCGCACAGGGGTCTCTGCGGGAGCTCATCCTCGCCGTCGCTGCAGCATCGGTGCGTATTTTACGGACGAGGATTTCCAAGAGATGCCCGAGAGCTGGTAAGAAGAGTCAAGACTATGCAATGTAGAAAGCGCATCGGGGTGGTTGGTTGGTTGGTTGGTTGATTTGAGGGAATGGACCAAACAGTGAGGTCATCGGTACCACCGGGTCAGGGAAGGAGGGGAAAGGAAGTTGGCCGTGCCCTTTCAAAGGAACCGTCCCGGCATTTGCCTGAAGCGATTTGGGAAAATCACGGGAAACCTAAATCAGAATGGCCGGACACCCGGGAACCGCGCGACTGCTACGGTCGCAGGTTCGAATCCTGCCTCGGGCATGGATGTGTGTGCTATCCTTATGTTAGTTAGGTTTAAGTAGTTCTAAGATCTAGGGGACTGATGACCTCAGATGTTATGTCCCATAGTGCTCAGAGCCATTTGAACCATTTGGCCGGACACGGGTTTGAACCGCCGTCCTCCCGAATGCGAGTCTAGTGTGCTAACCACTGAGACGCCTTGATCGGTACCATATTAGGGAGCAGTGAGAGTTCTCTAAGTCCTTTGTAGGTAGCCGAGTTAATTGCACAGTAAGTAGTGGTAATACATCATAGTGGTTGCTACACTTTTTGTCACTGGCTGCAGTGAAACATTATAGGCACACTTTTCATGGTATTGAGCCATTGTTAATCATAGATGGATAACGTTAATCAAAAAGTTAACTTCGCTAAACGTTAATCTGTTACTTTTGAGTTAACTTCATTAACAGGAGATTTATCGGAAGTTAATCGTTAACTTGTAATTGCAAACTTTATGTGGTCGTTGCATTGAAATGGCAAGTGCATCAAAATTATTACCGTTTCTTAAATAAAAGCGTTTAAGTTGTAAAAGTTTAGGTAGGACACTGATGATAAATAAAAAAAAATTTAATAATTTTGTTTTATAATTATTTAGTTATCAAATTTTAAATCACAGGAGAATCAGATAGTATCTGACGTAAGGTACGTATTTCCCTTCATAAACAGCAACGTGTTAAACCAGAATGAGATTTTCACTCTGCAGCGGAGTGTGCGCTGATATGAAACTTCCTGGCAGATTAAAACTGTGTGCCCGACCGAGACTCGAACTCGGGACCTTTGCCTTTCGCGAGCAAGTGCTCTCCTGCGAACCAGGAGAGCTTCTGTAAAGTTTGGAAGGTAGGAGACGAGATACTGGCAGAAGTAAAGCTGTGAGTGCCGGGCGTGAGTCGTGCTTCGGTAGCTCAGATGGTAGAGCACTTGCCCGCGAAAGGCAAAGGTCCCGAGTTCGAGTCTCGGTCGGGCACACAGTTTTAATCTGCCAGGAAGTTTCATAGCAACGTGTTAAAGTTTACACTCGAAAGCAATACTCGTTTAGGAGACGAACTCTTTTTGTCCACAGTAAAAAGTAGTTTGACTGCAGAACTCGAGAGTTCAGGGGTGTTATATTTAATAAATAAATTTACTGAAACCTCTTCCCCAAGAAATACCGCATCATTGAATGAGTCTTTCGATTTCACGTCCAGCCACGTTTTGGCTAGTCTCCGGGCTTTACTTTTTACAGACGTGTTGCTACTATTACGCTTATCTTTACACCGAGCGAGTGGTTAGCATTCGGGAGGATGACGTTTCAAACCGCGTCCGGTCATCCTGATTTAGGTTTTTCGTGATTTCCCTGAATCGCTTCAGGAAAATTCCGGGATGGCTCCACTGAAAGGGCACGGCCGACTTCCTTCCCCTTCCTTCCCTAATCCGATGGGACCGATGACCTCGCTGCTTGGTCACCTCTCCGAAATCAACCTAACAACCAAGCTTCTCTTTACATTGAATGAGACAAGTACAAAAATCTTCCTCTTAGTCTTCGTTGTTGCTGCTTCCGCCACCACCGCTTAAAGTATCTATCTCCTTTGAACTACCGGCGGTTTCGTGCCTCAAAGCCTTTTCCTCAAAGCCTTTTCTACAACATTTTCCACTCGTTTTCTTACTACTTCCATTCGAGTGTTGTACCACGGATGTTCATCAGTTGTAGAGCTGGAACCCGATTCCAGTATTTGTTTTCTAGTGAGTCCACTAACAAAAAGTAGTAGTTAGCGCGAACTCAGTAAACAAGCAACAGCCAAACCAAGTTATTCTCTCTCACACTCAAGTGTTTATATCAATCGCGTGCACCCCAGTGCAGCCACATAGATACTGGGCCAGAACTTATCAGAACACGATATCCGCGTGCAACGCTGCGTCATTTTTGTCGTAAATAGTAGGTATGTAATCGGCGGTTAACGGCCAGAAAGAAAGTTAACGGAAGTTAGTGTGTTCGCTAACGTTTCTCAAAATTAACTTAAAAGTTAATCCATTACTCGAAAAGTTAACCTTGCGGATTAGTGATTGACGTCATATGAGGTGCTCCCGCTGTTATTTATTGATATTTTCAAAAGATGTTGATTTTACATCTGGCATTTCATTGGGAGCGAAAATTTTTCTTAATTTATTTTTCGGACATAAACTCAGTCACTTGAAAATGGTATAAAAGGCCGAAGACTGGGTCGTAATTACATAAACAACAATACAGTCAAATGGCGGGGAGTTCATTTAAAAATTATCGTATGTCTGTTGCTCAGGAACATAAAAAATTGTTTAAAGGTCAGTGTTCGTACTCAGAACCTCTGTGGAGTAACATATCGACGTGTTTTCGAAAAATACACTCTGATACCCAAGCAACTCCTATAACCATCGGCACACTGGCAAAGCGCTTAGACGCATACCTGTTGAGTGGCTTCTCCGCAGTTCGTCTCGCACAACACAGGCGAGTGAACCTAACTCCCGATAGAAAGCTACTCCTCAGAACATCACATACACTATTTAAATCCAAACTGCAAGATTTTTTAAAATTATATTTATTCATTTTTTGGAGTCATCAGTCTTCTGCCATGAGTCCCTCTCAGTGTAGCACTTGCAACCTACGTTCTCAATTATTTGCTGGGTGTATTTCAATCTCTGTCTTCCTCCACGGTTTTTACCCTCTACAGCTCCCTCTAGTACCACGGCAGTTATTCTCTAATGTATTAACATATCTTTTCATACTGTCCCTTCTTCTTGTGTTTCCCACGTTTACCACACGTTCCTTTCCTCTCCCATTCTGTGCAGATCTTCCTCATTCCTTACCTTATCAGTCCATCTAATTTTCAACATTTCTTCTTTCCCGGTTTTCCCTCAGTCCATGTTTCACTACCATACACGGCTGTGCTCCAAAAATACATTCTCAGAAATTTTTTCCTTAAATTAAGACCTATGTTTGATACTAACGACTTCTCTAGACAAGTAATGCCCTTTTCACCAGTGCAAGTCTGCTATTGATGTCCATCCGTCATTGTTTATTCTGCTGCCTAGGTAGCAGAAATCCACAACTTTATCTACTTCGTGACTGTCAGTCCTTATGTTAAGTTTCTCGCTGTTCTCATTTCTGCTACTTTTCAATATTTTCGTCTTTCTTCGATTTAATCTCAATCCGTATTCTGTACTCCGTTCATTCCATTTAGCAATTCCCGTAATTCTTCTTCATTTTCACAAAGGATAGCAATGTCATCAGCGAAACGTATCATTGACACCCTTTCACTTCAAGATAAAATTCTGAAAAGAAATAACTAAGGATCCGTGACACCTGAATCTCGTAGACACTCGTTTATTGACAGAAAGAGAACATTGGAACTAAAAATTGAACAAAGTCGCATGAACTCCAGTTTGCTTTATATCAGTTTGGAATTAAAAGTGGTGTTGAAGTTCCTGACCAGACCAACATCTCACACTGTATACGTTTTGTTCGAATATAAGCACGACTGTCATCTGAGGAGTGATGAGAAGCTGGAGAAGAGACCTCTAATTCTGTGTGCAGCTGCAATGTCAACAGCGACTGAGCAGAAAGGCTAGGCTTAACTGCCCCCCTGCCTTAGTGGTGTGGAAGTAGCAACCCGGATGTGCGACCTGTGTGCTCTGTTTTTTTCACATACCTCACTCTTCAGCCATTGGCTACCTTGGTAACTGGAAACACTTGGGGGTACGCACCGCAAAGGGCCACTCTTTCTGTTTCTGACTCTGACTAGAGACATTTACATACTGAGAAAGGTACCACTGTGGCCACTTAACGCAATACTCGTCGTGTTTCCTTTAGCCACTCTATAGTGTTAAATATGGATGATATTAGTACATAAACTGGCATAAAAGTAAACTCTAAATGATCTACGCACTTTAAAAGCCTGCTGCGGTCACGTGTCATCACGTGGTACACAACTAGCTCAACAAGTTATACAGACCATCACAGCACATGACACTAGAGTCGTAGCGGCTGTATCTGGCTGGGAGAGAGAGATTGCTTCAGACGTTTCAGAATTCTTATCTGCACGTTTAAATAAATGCAATTTCTCCCTAACACACCGTTATGACCTGACGAAACTACAATCGTCCAGTCATAACTGTGGGTTCTTCGTTCTGGGAGATAGTTGATCGGAACTACAACTTTATTACATGAATGACAAAAACATTTACTTAACTTTATTCGATTCATTGTCACAGGAATGAACCAAATATTTATAACTGTCTTTGAACAATAAGGCATCACGTGATGTACAACGTTAAAAACTCTTCTTCTGATGTGTAAGTTCGTCATTTACAAAAGCACAGTTCCTTCTGCGGTTTTAATAGCCCTGGTAACCTGATTAGAGGATATTGACTGCTTCATTTGAAGTCACGAACTGAGGCAGAGACAATCGACTTTATATCGACTTCTGTGCGATGGCGCTGTGGTGCTGAGAGCGATGGCGCGTCATCAGGAGTGCCTCTCATTCGTCGTTGTGGACTGCAGCGAGGCATAGCTGATGCCTGTGGTATCGATTCCCGTCGCCGACTTTGGTGTGGCACCGCGATCTTTGGACGATTCCGCACACAAGACAAAGTTAATACCTGTAGTGGTAACCTTTTCACTGACATTTTCGATTCCTGTGACCCTGCACGGGGCCGAGCGTTCGCGAGGTATGCTGGGAAAGGTGACTAGTATGACGTCACAAGTTTGCTGTCGAGGCTTACGAGAAAGACAGGCCGCGGCGCGTACGTCACGATGGTAGTCCTGCGCTCGCTCGCTCGATAGGTCAAATCAGCAGACAAACTACGGTTTCTACAAGTGTTAACTCGTAACTTGGCGTGTCCGTACAAACTAAAACTAATCTTTCTCTGGAATCCGCTATTATGGAATCTTACTGTTATTACTCCTATAATGATGGGAAGTCCATGGGCCTACTTCTAATCTGTTACGCCTGTACTGGCGTATAATAAAATAAAATCGTGTTAAAGTGATCATCAGTTGCATAAGGCACCACTTCTAGCTTGTAATGAGTACTCTTAAGCAGAAGAGACTAAATGCTATAAACAAGCCGTTGTGCCATTTATATCGATTATTGATCTTAAATTTTGCTATAGTACTGTTAATCAGTAAGACTTCATAATAGCAGATTCCAGTGGAAGATGCAATTCTCGTTAGTACTTACAAGCCCAGCTCCTAGTAAACAGGCTTAGAAACGCATTTTGTCTGCTGAGCTGAGCGAGCGAGTGAGTTCAGGACTACCTTCGTGACGTACGCGCCGCGGCCTGTCTTTTCTCTTGGGCCTCGTTTGGTGTGGTGCGTCTCTCTCTCTCTCTCTCTCTCTCTCTCTCTCTCTCTCTCTAAAAATGGTTCAAATGGCTCTGAGCACTATGGGACTCAACATCTTAGGTCATAAGTCCCCTAGAACTTAGAACTACTTAAACCTAACCAACCTAAGGACATCACACACACCCATGCCCGAGGCAGGATTCGAACCTGCGACCGTAGCAGTCCCGCGGTTCCGGACTGCAGCGCCAGAACCGCACGACCACCGCGGCCGGCTCTCTCTCTCTCTCTCTCTCATGAGCCCTGGAGCACAACTGCTAGCTGTTGCAAATCGCCTCACCACCCCCCTTCTGAAGTGCGCACCTCTATAGTAGGAAATGAAATCTGACTTTTGGTGTCAAAGTCAAGACACGAAGATATCGATCAAGTTCTCAGTTTGAGCAAAATTTAGCCGAGCATGGGGGACTTAGTAGATGCTGTTTCGTCAGCCAGCAGTTCAGAAACGTCTCTGGCTGTATTTAACGCAGCTGGTCATAAGTGTGTAACTTTCTGTTTGGCTCTCCATCTGGAGCTATTTTGAAGGTAACGTGAAAACTATTTGCTATGACTCGTTCGTTCGTTCATGAGCTTTTTCAAATGTTTGCCTGCTTCTTACTGAAAACTAAATGTACTGTCCTCTGTTATAGAAAGGATAGACTGAAATTACTATTGCGAATAGCATGTCTCGGTGCACAAATTTTCATGAAGACAAAACAGACTGGCATCCCTGTGCAGGAAATTAAATCAAAACTGTTATTCAAAAACCACTAATCCCGGCGGAGGTTAGAGTCCTCCCTCGGTCATGTGTGTGTGTGTTTGTCCTTAGGATAATTTAGGTTAAGTAGTGTGTAAGCTTAGGAACTGACGACCTTAGCTGTTAAGTTCCATCAGATTCCACACACATTTGAACATTTGAACAAAAACCACTACCAACATCAAACTGCACTGCCAAAAAAGTTGAAACACTGAAATTACGTAGCAACACTATGAAACACCACTGTTCACTGGTTCATTAAAAATATTTATTACAAAGAAAATGCTTAGAATTTGCGCAGTAGAAACATGAGATGAGAAACGAAACAACCAACAAAATGAGAGAATCTCACCTGAAAAATTACGGCGCAATCAGCAGTACGAAGTAATCGCGCCAGCTAAAATATCCTAAAGTAAAACTAAACTACTGGGATTAAGATAGGGATGATTTTCTCATACTAAAAAAAAACTTCTTACTTGAAATCAAAATACTAATCTGTTCATTATAACGACAATGCTGTATTTTAAACTCTTATTTCACAAGAACGTAAAACTTACAGAAAACTGAAAATTTTGATTTCTTTATAAAAGCCTTATAAGACAATGTATTTACGATTATGCAAATTGAAATGAATTAACTGAAATGATCTAAAATAAGTTGGGCAGGTGGACTGTTCTTTTTCAAGAATCGCTCACATTATCAGTGCGCGCCAGCAAAAATCATTACCTTAAAAACAAATCCATAATGCAAATCCATTCTCTCTGTCCCATAACTGCTGCGTCTGTAAATCTTTCCATCAGATTAATAATTCGTAACAACTTTCTTCATCAAAATCCTCCTCCAATATGCGCTGCGCTAACAGTTCTGTCAGCTTACTCCACGTCCAACACTAGACTAATCTCCGCTCTGAAACTGAGCCAAGATACACAAGTTTAGAGTTACTACTGTCACTGCCGTAAGTCAACTATTCCACAGATGTCACACGCGACTACTTCGCTCTCGTAACACGAAATTTCCACTCACTCTGAAACTCTCCACAAATAAATGTCCTGTCCCCCCCTGTATACGGCCACGTTTCAAACGTGGCGCTGGCTGCCTACAGGACATGGACGTGCAGACGCTAACGGGCACGGTGACGTACAAGTGGTCCTTCTGCGTGCCGTCCACGTGCTCGGCAACTGACGTGGAGGCGGAGCTGGCAGCCAAGCTGTCGCCTCTGTCTGAAGACCCGACGGCCAACATCAGCCTCTCGGTGCCGCCCTCTGCCTGCCTCTCCGACGCCGACACCGCGGAGCCTTTGTCGCCAGAACTCATAGCTTTCCTGTGAGTAATCCCATCTGTCTGATCTACACCTCTTACTAAGTTACTACGATCAAGATAGGCTTGTCGTTCTCCCAGATGTACATTGTTGCCGCAGATCTACCTCCAAACCTCTCAAAGAAATTAGTTCTGCAGGCTTTCGTGGCCATTGTCATTAATGGTGAAACCTTCCGAGTCGTTAAGCCCGACATATTCTTCGTCCACTGCTTCAGTGTTTGAAGTTTCGATTACTGAGAAAATTATCTTGACCCACACTGACTTGGTCTTAGTACCAGGAAAAGAGGAGATATCATATTATTTCTTGCCAGCTCAAGCAGAAATCCATGCCGTGGCATTGTAGGATTGATAGCCGAATTTGCAGGGGACATTGATGTTGACAGCTAATAAATTATTTGCGTCTGCAGAAGAGACAATACATATGGATTCATCAAAAACAAAGGGAACAACGAACCCTCGATATTCGAATTTACGGAGCCCGCGTGAGTTTGAATGCAGATGTTTTATTGGTGCTTATGTTAAAAGGATTAGAGGTACGTTACTACCTATGTTAGACACAATAGCTTATTTAGCAGATCCAAAGACTACTTATCAATTATGCATGGTGGGAGGGGTTCCTAGTGCCTCCCAAATATTCGTGGTGCCGAGGAGATAAAGTACTTAGGGCGAACAAAACTAGCAATCGAGGGGTAGACTGAACCCAAAAGCCTAGAAAGAGACAAGCAATCTAAGGGAAGAAAAGAAAAAAGGTCATTCTGGAAGGGGGTAGGCTTGCGCCCTATTCTCTGAAAAAGACATGGTTGCATTCTGTCCTGATCACAAGACTCAATGAGGAAGAATTGACAGACGCTTATTTGGCTGCACTAGACAATATCTTTTGGTATTTGGAATATTCAACGTCTGAGATCAAAACAGATGGAAGTCTTAGTTGAAATAAGTGAGTTAGAACTGGATGTCACAATTCTAACCGAAATTGAGTAGGGATCCGGAAAATGTTGTGCGAGCAACTAGTACGTAATATATGAAGTAGTGTACCAAAATTCCAACATGCGATAGCAGGAGTGTCGATACTAGTACACAATACGTGAATGAGATAATTAACATAGAGTAACTGAAAAAATTATGAAAGTGGAATTTAATGGACATAATCAAAATACAACTGTAATTGGAGTGTATGTTATAAATGAAAATCATTTAATGAAGAGAAGGAAACTTTTTTTGATAATTTTGGAGATGTAGCAGAAGCAGTACATGATCGAGAGGCAATGGTACTTTTTGGTGACGTAAGCACTAGGGTTGGAACATCTGAAGAAGGAATTGATCCTGCTGGAGAAAAAATAGTAAACGACAATGGAAATAGATTAACCGGTCTTTCTAAGGAAATGGAGTTTATTGCAGCGAACACATTTTTCCAGCGTAAAGATATGCATAAATACACTGGGGAACAGTATATTAGGAATCTTAAATCGAGAGCAGATTTGATATTGCTGAAGGAAGAAAAGGGAAGACGTTACTGGCAGACGTAAGGCTATATACGCAACCAGAGTGCGCCAGAACCATATGATAGTACGGAAAATATAGGTAAGACCAACTATTACGAGTATGAAGACTGAAATTACAGAATATAAGAGTGATGTTTAGGAGTCTTTCTTGACTACTTTCGCGTCAAAGTGCTATACCAAAATGGGCCCTAGAATAAATTTAAAATAGAAAGGGTTGAATACCGCACAACTGTGCAAGCAGCAAGAAGAGCCCTAAGAGAGGATGAAAAGCAAACACATTTACAACCCTTTTCCAGGGAGTTGGAAGACATGATTCAGGCAAAGACAAAAACTATATATGAAAGTGTTAAGTGGCAAGTGAGACCAAGACCAGATCAGATAATAGGTTAAAACGAAAGTCAGGGTGGAGAGGAATGAACACTGGCACAGACTGTGCAGAAACACATATGGGACAACAGGATATAATAAATCTGATGAAGATTATTTAAAAAATGAAATAACAATGAATAGACGAACATCGTTAAAAAACTTCCGCACAAAATGGATAGGACGATATTCAACACCATTGTAGGAAAATAGGCTGGACAATAATTGAGAAGTTAAGAAGTTGGAAGAAATCGATACAGAAATAATGGGGCATGTGAAAGCAGTGCTGTCTAAATCAGAAGTATCGTAAATAAAGCCTCAGGATCAGGATATATACGTATGGAACTACTGGAGTGTTGAGGAAGTGTAGTGATAAGATACTTACAGAACTGTTTTGGAAAGTAGAGGTGGGAGATGATCCACTTATGGAATGGAATTTGGCATTTATTTCCTCAATATATGAAAAATGTGACAAGAGGATGTGCAAAAAATTTTAGAGGAAGAAGTGTTATCCCAGAAACATCAAGCTATTCTCCATTATTATAAGTAAGAATGAGAAAAAGGTGTGTCGGCTTTAAGTGAAGAGCAATATGATTTTAGGAAGTGATGACTTTGTCTTGATAACATTCACTACATCAGTTACAAGAAAATGCAGGAATAAAAATTAAAGCGTATATATACCACCTGTGGACCTGCAGAAAGTGTATGAAAATATTCCTAGAATAGAATAATCGGAATCAGTGAGAAAGGGTTAATGTGAGAGAAGGATTGCTTAACCTGGTTAAAATGCTAGACAAGAATACAAAAGTAGTGATTAAAGTGGGAAACCAGGTTACCCGAAATATTTTCGCTGGCAAAGGTCTAAAACAAGGTTATGATATGTCAGTTTTTCTGTTTAACATTGGTTAGGAACGGCACTGAATGGCAGGTACAGGGAATGCTTTGGAATGGGAATAAAGATTGATGACAGTACTCTTCACTCGCTTTTATTCGTGGAGTACCAGGTAATATTTGCTCAAGTTGAAGATAATATCGTATACATGCTGAGAAAGTAAATTGGGTTTGGGAATAAATCTGGAAAAGACAGAATGTATATATACGGAACAGAATTTGTGAAACTTGGTACAGGGGAAGGAGAAATAAAGTTCCGAAGAGCGTACAAATATTAAGGAACACTAACAGTTAGCTCCGATGCATATGACAAGGACATTAGTTCCAGAATAGCAATGGCGAAGAAAGGTACTTGAGTTTCGTGTGGTACTCGTAGAATTGAATAATAATATTCAGAAGGACACCAAGAATAGAATATTTCAGCGTGGTGGAAAACTTCTGTATGGAGCTGATGTGACCTCAAAGAATGAAAAGTATGGAAAAAGAACAGTGAAAATGAACCACAAGATGTCTACAGTTAACGAGGCGGGATAGGATACGAAATGAGATCGAATGGACGCAAATAGAAATAAAGCGCTCCATACAACAAACTTTGGACAATTCAGCGCTTCAGTAGTATGGGCACCTACAGAGAATGTCTAATCACAGGGAGCCGTGGAAGATTTTAACCATTTGACTACCAACTGGACATACGTGTCCCACAATACGTTATCAGAGAACCGATTGGAATTTGTTGCATGTTATTGCTATATATCAGTGTCCAACTGATAAAGGAAGCCTACTAATGGTTAGCCGAATTCTTATGATTACAGATTGCATCTGTAGATTGCGCGCACTCAAGTTTCATTGCTACCCCTCCTCACCGTATTGTCTCATCGAATTAGTTCGCTCTTGCAGATAAGTAATAGAGTTAAAAGATTCGCAAAGCAGGTTGCTTTCGCGGATTCCCAGACGCATCGCGTCAGCGACTTGCACCACGAATGGACGTTTGACACATCACAAATGAAGCCCATATTGAGCACCTTTAGAGTGAATTATACACTTGGAGAGGTGCTCTTTCCACTGATTTTTGTTTTCACTATATCTTGTAGGTTTTGCGCAGTCTTCTGAACCCTGGAGGTACTTTCAAATAATCCTGTGTGCTACCCCCACCCCCAGTTCCTTGGACAACGAAACGGGGACAAATATTCTTTTCATATTGTTACTTCTGACTCATAAATTAACTAAAATAACTGTACATAAATGTTTTTGAAATAAAATTACTGGTCAAGAAGTTAATCTGGGAGCTGTTCGGAAGAAGGAGAGGGAGGGCAGCGCTAAGATGGGAAAGATACATACAGGAAGCAATGAAAGACGAAATCTAGGACCGGATGTCTAGAACGAATGAGGCCTGTGGAGGTCGTAAACGGCTAACTCCTATGGAGAAACGCCGAAGGAGAAGGTGAAGGAGAATGAGAATGATTATTGAACCGGGGTTAGGTTTGGTAGCTACGCAGAACAATTGAAACAATTTTCAGAAACAAAAAAGGGAATTATTGTTGTTTAGATTACGCAGGAAGAATTGCGAGGGTAGAAGAAAGCTGGTAACCGACGGCAGTATTACCTCATGAAGTCGGTAGGACTTCGAATGTGGCGCGTATTGTGCACTCTCTGGATCAGTGGCAGGCGGAGTGCTTGTGTGTTAAATCGGATACGATTGTGATAATATCACATTTAATATTATAATGCAGGCGATCATTTCTAGCTACTCCTCCTACTTCGGTTCACCAAGATCTAGGAGCCAGTACTGTGTTAGCTTCTTATTTAACGAAAGATTCTGAATCTTCAGTGATGAACTCACACCCAAAAATCGTAGATAGGTTCTAGACGGTCTGTACCCCAAGACGCTAAAGAGAATCCACGAGAACCGTATCAGACTCTCTCTCTTTCGAAGTAGTCACGTAAGGAGTAATGTGCACTGAGCCCCTATGCCAACAGAACTGCTGAGTCGTAAGAGATGTTCTAGAAGGACGGTAGAAATGAGTCTGCTTTCACACACACACACACACACACACACACACACACACACACACACACACCGTAAGCCAGTGGAGGCGTATTTGTTAGGCGGTCTTGCCACGCGGGTTAGCCGAGCAGTCAGGGGCGCCTTGCCACGGTTCGCGCGGCAAGGCCTAGGGACCGATGACCTCAGCAGTTTGGTCCCATAGGAACTTACAACAAATTCCAAAAATTTCGTTAGAGGAGCTTCATACTACTTCCATAGCAGACTATGGGCAACGGTCGTTTCGGATGTGCCGTGACATGTACATGACGACGAAGCTTTTGAAATAATTTGTTCGCCACTTTGATAATTACCTAAATAACTGAAAAAAAAGCACTCCGTCATCAGGTCACATGTGGCCCACAGGGACCATCCGACCGCCGTGGCATCCTCAGTTGAGAATGCGGATAGGAGGGGCGTGTGGTTAGCACACCGCTCTCTAAATAACTGAAAGCAGGATGATAATTGTGCGGAAACCCAAAAGATAGTTCTCTGGTTCCTCGTGGTAATTGTGACGTGTAATACTAATTCTATTATTTGTCTGCAAAATAAGCCTATCAGTTTATATGACTTCTTAACTAAACGAGTTATCAGAATTGTAAACTTGATGATGTGTCACTCATTCATACTCCAGTGGCACCTTACAACTTGTGTTTGCCATTGACGCACTCTTTTACCTTGTGATGGTCTCCGCAACAGGTATGAGACGTTGCTGCTAAGGCATACCCCCCCCCCCCCCCTCTCTCTCTCTTTCTTTCTTTCTTCTTTTCATCCTCCTCCTCCTCCTCCTCCTCCTCCTCCTTTCCTCTCCTCATCCTCTTTTTTACACCCCCTCCCTTCCGATGACGACCATCTTGAGTCAGACATTGTTGAAATAGACATCCTGATCCATTTATTGATGTTCTCGGTAACCTGAATGGGTGGGTCCAAGCCACTATAAGCAAAACATCCACAAAGCGTACAAACGTACAGCACTACTTCCGGCCTCAATTGCGCCCTCGACACACTGTGGTGTAATTGCTTCATTTGGACGTCGGCGCACTCGATGTCTTGCATTTGTTGTCTGTTTGGCTCGTTGAAGAGCCGGTGTGTGCAATAACCTTTTGCCTGATAGCCGTCTCCAGATTGAGATGGACATGTACTCCGTCACAGCAGCAAATCCCGTTGGAGTTAACACCGAAGGTCATCGACAAGGCGTGGCCCTCGTCTGCATTCCCTCTTGGTTAGGAACATTTTACTGTCTTTCTTCTTAGGCCGTGTTACGTGGCTGCTGTCTAACATCCCTGAAAATTGCCATCTAAACTTTCTTCTCTTCTTCTTCCTCTTCGTCGTCATTGTTGTCCTCTTCATATACACGGTAGTTTTAATTTATAGTCCACATCATATGAATATCTTTTACATTTTCCGTTGCGAAATTAGCTACTGTTTCCGATAACACAAATCACTGTCAGTTCAAGTTCGCCGGCACCGTAGACTGCAATGAGGCACCATAGGCTAGACAGTGTTCTGGGTGTGCGACGGCAGTTGCAGTCATGGACTGTGCGGCTGGTCCCGGCGGAGGTTCGAGGCCTCCCTGGGGCATGGGTGTGTGTGTGTGTATGTGTCCTTAGGATAATTTAGGTTAAGCAGTGTGTAAGCTTAGAGACTGATGACCTTAGCAGTTAAGTCTCATAAGATTTCACACACATTTGGACATTTTGTGCGAGGGCGGGACGGGAGGGAGACATCGTTAGCAAGCTTGTGAATCCATGGAACTCAAATTCTTTTCATAGGTGCAGTGCTACTGCCAGTTGAACCCAGTGTTTCCAGATAGATAAAGGTTTCCCGCGACATCGAATGTATGGCCACTTTTACGACTGATAAGAATTTTACATCAAACACTGGACATTTTTATATTTATTTCGAGTATAAGACGCACCTGAATTTTGGAGGCAATTTTTCGAAGAAAAACGTGTCTTATAGTCCGTAAATTACGATTTCAAAAGTCAGTCTGTCCTGTGTAGACTGTAACCATCTTTACACATCATTCCATGTAGGCTTTCACGGCCGGCGTCTTTATCAGTAAACTCTTCCGGGCTAAGTTGCCGTGGTCGATCTGTAGAACTTCTTCTCCCTGACGTTTCGTTCTCAACTACGGAGAACATCTTCCGAGGTGAGTCGACGACTGGCTGCTAGGAGCTGGGGCCGCCGCTTATATTGTGAGATCGTAGGGGGCGCCACCACAAGTCACATGGCGTCGATGTGCTATCTCTGGCTATCGTCTGTTCTCTCGATTGCAGGCAATCGATTGTCACGTGATTGATGCAACGTCGACCGCCATATATTGTTCAATTTTAATCCTTCTTCTTTACGATTAAAATTGTATTGATGTTTGTGGATTTCAATTGCCTCTCTCTACATACGTGTATAATAGTGCGACGTCCTCGCTAGCACGCTTGTTTCACCAAATTTTATGTCGTGATCTCCATCCTTAAAAACATGTTCCGCTACTGCCGATTTGTCGATATGTCCCAAGCGACAGTTTCTTTTGTGCTCCGTCAACCGTGTATTGATGCTTCTTTTTGTAGTTCCTATGTAAACCCTGCCGCACTACACGGAATTTTATATACCCCTGGGGTGGCTAGGGGGTGACGAGCATCTTTTGTTGATCTTAGGCATTCACTAATTTTCTTAGTAGGTCTAAAAATGGTCTCTACCTGAAACTTGGCTAGTACTTTTCCAATGCGATCCGTGATATTATGGATGAACGGAAGAAATACTTTTCCAGCTGATGGTTGTTGCTGTCTCCTATTTTTAGGCATTTTTCTATTTGGGTGAAGTGCTCGATTAATCTCGTTTTTTGTATAACCATTTTTCGCAAAGGCCATTCGTAAATGATTTAGTTCTTCTTGTAAGTAGCCTGGTTCACAAATATTATTGGCCCTATCCACTAGTGTTTTTATGACCCCCCTCTTTTGCCTAGGGTGGTGGTTTGAGTTCTTATGGAGGTAGCGATCGGTATGTGTACCTTTCCTGTAGACCTTATGGCCTAAGGTCCCATCCGCCCGTTTGATAACTGATACATCCAAGAAGTTAAGTTGTCCATTCTTCTCCTTCTCCATAGTAAATTTTATCTTTGGGTTGATGCTATTTAAGTGTACCAGAAAATCATTCAAGTCTTCTTCCTCATGATTCCATATTACAAAGGTATCATCCACATACCGGTACCACTTCGAGGGGCTTTTTTTGGCCGACTGCAATGCTTGATGTTCAAAATATTCCATGAATAAATTCGCAATTGCGGGACTTAGGGGGCTTCCCATGGCTACCCCATCGATCTGTTCATAAAATTCACCATTGTACTGAAAATAGGTTAAGGATAGACAGTGTTGGAACAAGGCTACTATATCAGTAGGGAACATATTGGCTGTATAGGAGAGAACTTCATCAACTGGAACCATCGTGAACAAAGACACTATATCAAAACTGACAAGTATGTCATTAGGACCGACAGTAATTTCCCTCAATTTCTCAATGAAGTGTAGAGAGTTTTTAATATGACTCTCAGTTTTGCCTATGTGAGGTTGTAACAAAGAGGCAAGGTGTCTGGCTAGTTCTTGGGTAGGAGCTCCAATTGCGCTGACTATTGGTCTCAAAGGAACATCAGGTTTATGTATCTTTGGTAATCCATATAATCTCGGAGGATAAGCCTCCGTTTCACAAAGATACTTTTTAACTTCTGTAGGAATTGAAGACTGTTTTATCAGACGCTTGGTGGCATTCAGCACATTCGTTGTGGGATCCTTTTTCAACTTCTTGTATGTGCTGGGTTCCAGGAGATCACTGATCTTCTTGTGATAATCCTCAGTATTCATTAAAACAGTAACATTTCCCTTGTCAGCGGCAACTATAATAACATTCTTGTCTGTTTTGATCTCCCGCAATGCCTTCCTTTCCCCTTGAGACAGATTGCTGCTGGGTGGCTTAGCTTTGCGTAATATCCTGGTTTCCATTCTAATTTCATCAGCAGAATATGATGGTAACTGACGAATTCCTGCCTCTATATTAGCAATAACGTCCTCCACAGGAATCTTGGATGGAGTTATTGCAAAATTCCCTCCTTTAGACAGAACAGAAAGTTCTTCCTTAGACAATTCTTTTTCCGATAAATTAATAACCGTTTGGGAATTGTTTGGAATCGGTGTTTCCTGTCGACCCTCTTGTAGACGATCAAACTTGTCCTTCTGCCTATTGGAAGACACTTCTGCACTAATCTCCATAGATCTAAATGTTAAACTGTCCACTTTGTTCCAATGACAAAACTGCATAGTATTGCTAATAAGTAAGTGAAGATTTAGCAGTTGGCCATCACATACCGCCAGTCCTCGTCGTGTCTGATGTATCCGCTCACGTAGTAATGCCAGTTCCATACGAGAATAAATACGGTTAGCTTGTGGCGAATGAAACATTCTTCTCACTTTTAAAAACTTGGGAACTTTACACAGCTGTTTCGCAGGGAAGTATGTCAAGTAGGCGAAGAATGCCTTTATCTTCGTCCACTCTTAATTTACACAGTACTGTCAATGGTAACGTGACAATAAATATGAGAACTTGGTCAAATGTCTTCGAATAACGTAACCTTCCTGAGAAAGTACTTACTTTCTTTACATTTGTTACGGTTATTCAGTGCGTCACAAAGGTAAAAGTCAAGTCGTATGGCATGAGTGGCTGAGACCCAGAGGAAATAACACTGCGGAGTTCCTGACGTAAATACGGCCGCCTAGCGTATATGCATATGTGCATTACGGTCAAGTCTGGAAAGTTGCCTACACACCAGGTAAGTCAAACTCTGAGTGAAAACCTCATTTGAACCGATTAAACAGTTCATCTGTTTATTGTAATCGCTCAATTCACATAGGCCTCTTCTTAGCTTATCTCCATCTCACCCTTTTTTGGTTGCTTTAGCATTATTCATCAGAACTAAGGCGTTGCACTCGCGCTAGTCACTTTTTTTATACTCTAAAAATTGATCATTTACGAGAAGGTCTCGCGCACTTTGGTTCCGTACGGAATTGCGTGTGTAGGCAGTTCAGCCATTCGGGGAATCCAAGATCCCCGCGCAGAGTGGCCGCGCGGTTAGAGGCTCCATGTCACGGATTGCAAGGCCCCTCCCGCCTGAGGTTAGACTCCTCCCCCGGGCGCGCGCGCTCGTGTGTGTGGTGTTCTTAGCATAAGCTAGTTTAAGTAGGGACTGATGACCTCAGCAGTTTCGCCCCTTAGGAATTCACACACATTTGAACATTTGAATCCAGGATCTTGTTGATTTTTGCCTGTTATCGATATTGATACTGGTAAATGTCGGTTCCAGAGATTCCAATACAAAGAGATAGTTTTAATTTTAAGTTCAAAGTCGGATAAAAACCCGAGAAAAATTTTATTTTTTGTATGATATAATTACACATTTACAATTTGCGGAATTTTTCCTTTGGTTTAGTGTGAAACCTTGTTTCTTGCCAAATTTCGTGATGCTAGGTCGGTGATTCCCAACCTGTGGGTAATTACCCCCTGAGGGGTGGAATGCAATTTTCTGAGGGATAAAATCTAAATTATTCGATTCTATTTCAGTCACGAAACTAAATTATTTTCAAAAGATCATTACAACTATCACAGTCCACCCACTACACACATATGTTATGCTTCATTCCGTACATCGGCGATGATAAAAGTGAGACATACGCGTAACAAATGCTAAATACTCAAGAAAATGAGTACCTGAAATAGTCCAGAAATTGATTCATTACTCGCTTCGAAACAAGTAAATTAATTAATAGGCGGCACGACACAGCAATAATTACATAAGGACTACTGTAGTGCTGTATACAGTTTTATTATTATTACTATTATTACTAGAGTGGTTAGACACAAACCATTAACAGCCTGAGGTCGTCCAATTTTTGGCAGTTCAGGAGTAAGGAGGGTAGCAATGATATAATTTACGAAGATTAGTGCACACATCTGAACTCGTTTGATTTTGAATGGGATTGCAGTGTACTGGCAAAGCTACTGCCGCAGTGGAGAGGAGTAACGCAGGAAAGTCTGTTTTGTAACAAGTGTGTACACTGACTGTGAATAGTCTTTCTTTTCTGAGGAGTTGAGGGTAGCACTTGCGATGCACCACGAATTCCTTCGCCATTCATTCTAACAAACACGCACACGTCTTTCATCAGTTTAAAAACAAAAGTGTAACAAGAAAAGCCTTTCATCCTACAATTTAGTTAGGTCCTAAAGTTGGTGATAATGTGGGGAGGGTCGGGGTAACAAATGTCAGGGGGGGGGGGGGGGGGGGAAGCGGAGTACTAGCTAACGTCTGATTGCACTCAGGGTAATGGTCTAAGAAAGGCTGGGAACCTCTGTAAATGTAAGTCAATGCGAAGTGTGCTGTAGATTTTGATGAGTGAGTTTGCGAGTATCAAAGTGTGTGATAAACCGCCTTATCTTTTGATTGGATATACCACATCGGCAATGTGACGAAAGTTTCAACTTGATACGTCTACCTCTTCCTGAGAAACCGGATTTGGACAGCCGGACAGACAGACAGACAGACAGATAGGCAGACAGACGGACAACGAAGTGATCCTGTAAAGGTTCTGTCTTTGTTGGTTGAGGTACGGAACCCTAACAAGCGATGGTTATATATACCCTATATATACGTGATAGTGTCTAAAGTGACTTTAGAGGGAACTAGACGGCAAAGGTAACCCTAATGTGTTCTGTTCGATGATCGACCTACAAGATATAATTAGAAATGGAATCTCAGAGCAGCGGCGTTTGCGTAGAGTTGTCAGTGCTGCCAAACAAGAAACACTTCGTGAAATAACCACAGATATAAATACGGGTCGTATGATGAATGTATCCGTTAGGACTGTAGGGCGAAATTTGGCGTTAATGGACTATGGCAGCAGACGACCGTCGCGAGTGCCATTGCTAACAGTACAGCATCGCCTGCAGCGCCTCTCCTGAGCTCGTGACGATATCGATTGAGCACTAGATGTCTGGAAAACCGAGGCCTCGCTCGACAGACGAGTCCCGGTTTCAGACGCTAAGAGCCGATGGTGCGGTTAGAGCGTGGCGCTAACCCCATGATGTCTAAACCCACGTTATCAACCAGGCACTGTGCAAGCTGGTTGTGACTCCATAACGGTGTGGGCTGTGTTTACGTGGAACGAACTGGGTCCTCTGGTCCAAGTGAAACGATAATTGATTGGAAATAGTTATGTTCGACTACGTGGAGGCCATTTTCATGGACTTCAGGACTTAACGTTCCCAAACACGTCGACGGGTCATAGCTGTTCGCGATTGGTTTGCAGAACATTCCGGACAGTTCGAGCGAATGACTTGGCCACCCAGTTCGCCCGACACGAATTCCGTGGAACGTTTATGGGACATAATCGAAAGTCAGTTCGTGCACAAAATCCTGAACCGGTAACACATACCACCGCTGCTATAGAAGCACCTTAGCTCAATATTTCTGCAGGGGACTTCCAACGACTTGTCGAGTTGCTGCACTACCCTGGACAAAAGGAGGTTCCACACGATATTAGGAGGTATCCCGTGACATCTGTCACCCCACCGTATTATCCTACTTAGACGTGTGTTCTGTGAAATTCACGTCCAAATTTTCGGTCCATCGGGAAGTGGGAAGCTGGAACAGAAGTTAAAAATTGGTGGTAAATCCTACGTTACTTAAAAACCAACAATAAGAAAGCGGAAAAACCAAACGGCTTCCTCTACTTTCGGAGCACCGAATATAGGACTCAGCTCCAATTACAAACGTAATCGAGGTATATCAAGTGATGCCTGTGCAGGTTAACGGAAAAATGAGATGCTCTTTTGTAAAGGGTATGCCAGGAGCAATGGTCAACAATTAGAGATATGACAGGAACGAACATTCGAAGCAAAAAAAGTCTAGTAAATATGGGCTCTAAAGGGATTACCTTAAGAGCTATGAGCACTTGTCCATCTTAGCTACTGTGAAACACATCTCCTACTGAACAAGCTTCTAAGGTATGCATTTTAGAGCCCATGTTTACTGCTTTTTTGCTTTGAATGATCGTGCCTGTCATATCCAAGAATCTTGGCCGTTCCTACTGGGACATCCTGAATATCTTGCAGCTAATGGTCCCTTTTTAACACCACATAACACAGGCTTCTTACGTCTGGACGCTCCAGGCTTCATGACTTGGGATAACAAACGCTCTGGAAGTCATAAATTGCAAGAAAATCCATAGTGACCACTTGCAGTGGTAGTAGTGGTGTATTCTGAAACGAGGAGTCACTGTCCATTACGCAAGAACAGCAGAATTTTTGTGGTTGCCTTCTGTAGCAACATTGAGTGACACGAAGAAAGAGGACATTCGTTCTGAACTTCAATTGCTTAGTGAAGAAAACAAGAAACTTTATAACAGAATTCGAAGTGTCGACAACTTCAACACTAGGCTTCGATCACTCTGGAAAACTCATTATGGCTGTAGATCTTTTCTGACTTTGAGAAACTGAAAAGAAAAGAAAAAAGGTCCATTTTATCGGATTATCTCAAAATTTTTGCAGTTCCTCAAAATTTCCATTATTCTCAATAATCAACACATGATTAAAGTACTTGTTTAAATTGTAACGCCTACAGTTCTTTCGCTCCCTTGGGAAAATTTTCTTGGCACTAAGCTCAATTTTCCTTTTTTTTGTGGGGGTAACCAGTCTTCTGACTGGTTTGATGCGGCCCCCAACGAATTCCTCTCCTGTGCTAACCTTTTCATCTCAGAGTACCACTTGCAAACTGCGTCCTTAATTATTGGCTGGAAGTATTCCAGTCTCTGTCTTCCTCTACGGTTTCTGCCTTCTACAGCTCTCTCTAGTATCATGGAAGTTATTTCCTGATGTCTTAACAGTCCTATCATCCTATCCCTTCTCCTTGTCAGTGGTTTTTACATATTTATTTCCTCTCCGATTCTGCGCAGAACCTCCTCATTTCTTACATTATCAGTCCACCTAAATTTCAACATTCGTCTGTAATACTACATCTGAAATGCTTCGACTGTCTGTTCCGGTTTCCCCACAATCCATGTTTCACTACCATACAATGTTGTACTCCAGACGTACATTCTCAGAAATTTCTTCTTCCAATTTAGGCCTTTGTTAGATACCAGTCGACTTCTCTTGGCCAGGAATGGCCTTTTTGCCAATGGTGGTCTGTTTTTGATTTCCTCCTTGCTCCGGCCGTCATGGGTTAATTTTCTGCCTAGGTAGCAGAATTCCTTAATTCCATCTACTTGGTGACCATCAATCCTGATGTTAAGTTTCTCGCTGTTCTCATCCATATACTTCTCATTACTTTCTGCTTTCTTCGATTTACTGTTGATCTATATACTCATTAGATTGTTCATTTTATTCACCAGGTCATGTAATTCTTCTTCACTTTACTTAGAATAACGATGTCATCAGCGAAACGAATCATTTTAATTCCACTACTTCGTTCTTGCTCGTCCACTCTTAGTCTTGGCTCTTGTACATATTGTATATTGCCCGTCTCTCCCTATAGATTACCCCTATTTTTCTCAGAATTTCGAACATCTTGCACCATTTTACATTCTCGAACGATTTTTCAAGGTCGACAAATCCTATGAATGGGTCTTAATTTTCCTTTAGTTATGCTTCCATTATCAAATAGAACTTCAGAATTGCTCGTCTGGTGCCTTTACCTTTTCGAAAGTCAAAATGATCGTCATCTAGTACATACTCAATTTTCTTTTCCATTCTTTTGTATATTATTGTTGTCAACAGCGTGGATGCATGAGCTCTCAAGTTGATTGTGCGATTATTCTCGCACTCGTCAGCTCTTGCAGTCTTCGGATTTGTGTCGATGATTTTTTTTTTTCGGAAGTCAGAGGGTATGTCACCAGACTCATGTATTCTACACACCAAGGTGAATAGTCGTTTTGTTGCCACTCCCTACAATGATTTTAGAAATTCTGATGGAAATTTTATCAATCCCATCTGCCTTATTTGGTCTTAAGTCCTCCAAAGCCCTTGTAAATTCTGATTCTAATATTGGATCCCCTACCTAACGTAAATAGACTCCTATTTCTTGTTATCTTGTATCAGACGAGTATTCCTCCTCACAGAGGCTTTCAATATACTCTTTCCAACTATCCACTCTCTCCTCTGTATTTCACAGTGGATTTCCCGTTGCGCTCTTAATGTTACCACCCTTGCTTCCAATTTCGCCGAAGGCTGTTTCGACTTTCCGTATGCTGAGACAGTCCTTCTGATAATCATTTCTTTTTCGATGTCTTCACATTTTAATGCAGCCATTTCGTCTTAGCTTCCCTGCACTTCCTGTTTATTTCATTTCTCAGCGACTTGTATTTCGGTATTCCTGAATTTCCCTGAACATTTTTGTGCTTCCTCCACTCCTGGATCAGCTGAAGTATTTCTTCTGTTATCCATGGGTTCTTCTCAGTTACTTCCTTTGTACCTATGATTTTGTTAGCAACTTCTGTGATTGCCCTTTTTTTAGAGATCTTCATTCATTTTCAACTGTACTGCCCACTGAGCTATTTCTTATTGCTGTATCTATAGCCCTAGACCACTTCAAGCGTATCTCGTCATTCCTTAGTACTTCCGTATCCCATTTCTTTACGAATCGTTTCTTCCTGAGTATACTCTTAAACTTCAGCCTACTCTTCATCACTACTACATTATGGTCTGAGCCTATCTCTGCTCCAGGGTAAACCTTCCAATCCAGTACCTGATTTCGGAATCTCTGTCTGAATATGGTGTAATCTAGCTGAAATCTTCCCGTACCATCCGTCCTTTTGCAAGTATACCCCGTTTCTTGTGATTCTTGAACAGAGTATTCGCTATTACTAGCTTAAACTTGTTACAGAACTCAGTCTTTCTCCTCTCTCATTTCTTGTCCCTTGCCCATATTCTCCTGTAAACTTTTCTTCCACTCTTTCACATAGAACTGCGTTCCAGTCCCCCATAACTATTAGATTTTCATCTCCATTTACGTGCTGTATTATTCTTTCAATATCCTCATATACTTTCTCTCCCTCTCTTCATCTTCAGCCTGCGACGTCAGCATGTGTACCTGAACTGTCGTTGTCCTTGTCGACTTGCTGTCTATTCTGATAAGAACAATTGTATCACTGAAATGTTCACAGTAACTCACTTTCTGCCCTATCTTACTATTCATAACGAATCGTACTCCCATTATACCATTTTTTCTGCTGTTGATATTACCCTATACTCATCTGACCAGAATTCCTTGTCTTCTTTCAATTTCACTTCACTGACCACCAATTTTTCTAGATTGAGCCTTTGCATTTCCCTTTTCAGATTTTGTAGCTTTCCTACCACGCTCAAGCTTCTCACATTCCACGCCCCGACTCGTAGAACGTTATCCTTTCGTTAATTATTCAGTCTTTTTCTCATGGTCACCTCCCCCTTGGCAGTCCCGGAATCTTTTGCCAATGGAGAGATCATAATGACACTTTTTTTAATGCACGCCTCATGTCCTGTGGATACACGTTACGTGTCTTTAATGCAGTCCTTTCCATTGCCTTCTGCATCCTCATGTCGTTGATCATTGCTGATTCTTCCGCCTTTAGGGGCAGTTTCGCACCTCTAGGACAACAGAGTGCTCTGAACGGCTGTCCGCTCCTCCGCCTTCTTTGAAAAGGCCGAATGAGGGTGAGTTCTTATGTTGGAAGTCTTCGGCCGCCAATTAGCTTTTCTATCTTTCAAATAAACCCCTTTATTTGCTCACTGCGTTTTTGAAGATGATGATTTTTTTTCAGTCCATAATACTTTTGAAACAATACGTCTCCCAGTACAGCATGCAGTGAAATGTTGCACAGTAGCTTCTCGGGGTTAGGTCAGCATAGTGGCGACGTATGGAACAGTATGGTACGCCACGGCCAACAGACCTATTTTTCATAGGAGGAGCTTCATGTTGTTCTTATAATAACTGGACTGTACCTGTTAGCACAAATCAATCAAAATTGTTCCTGGGAAGGCGGTGCAACTGGAAAAAGAGCTGCTTCTTTCAGGCATATACATATGATTATTAGGCAGTGTGTATGGCTAATGGGCTAAATTGGCACATTGTGCGCGATCCACACAATTGTGTATCACCATTCTGGAAATGGGAGCTGCAGTATGCAATCAAGAAACGATACATTAAGCAGCTTCAAAAGCTACAGAAGTGTATGCTGATGCTTAAATTTTACCGTAGCGAGTTGAGTAACAGGCGACGTTTTTTGGTGCTTTACAGGTGTCTGGTGGCGCTACTGGCGGCTGTGGTCGTCATTGGAACTGCACTGGATGTTTTTGCCGCAAGGGAGATGCAACCTCCACGTGAGTAGTCTGTTTTGCTGATTATGTGGCAGAAACTTAGTTATCGTTATAACCTGTTTATAGTTTTCAGAGAGAACCTTACAGTATTCCCAGAGTTACTTTTGAAGGCATAATATCGCACTTAAAGTTAGTTCCTTTAGTACCATACTTAAGATAAAAATATTGGCAGTTTAAAATGTAATACAATCGGGAAGGGTTGACACTAAAATGTAGTCCAATAGTTTTCCGTTATTTTGAATAATTCATATGTGAAGCGCAACTCATCGCGAAAAGTTCCCGTTAATTCAAGTTTATTTCATATCGCCATTGATGTGAATTAGTTAGCTTCTTCAACAAATTCTCTCACAATTACGCTTGAGGTACCTACTTCCATTCTCTCTTTACGAATTCAAAATGTCGTTGATTTCTGACTCTAAAGTCACACCCACCCTCTGATACTTTTATTCGGCAGTACTGAGCAGACATTGATCACTCCAGATATTATCTATTTTCTGCGTCTTCCCACATGTTCAGAAACTTTAGTAAAGCACTGACAACCCTGAAAGCGAAACCATCACTGTTGCTTATTGTGATATGTGGACCAGAATATTTGCGAGTCTCTCCCTTAGACTCCTTCTCCGCCCTATCAATAGCTTGCATTCTGAGTTAACACTGTGGTGCACATAACTAGGGATGAAAGTAACTTTCGTTTAATATGTTACTGCCAAGTAACATAGCTCGATGGAACTTTGACTATGCACAGAAATAGCTGCTACAGTTCAGCATAGAAATTAGTTGAAGGACATAACAATGAAACGAAGAGAAGTGACACTTTTATTCAAATAATTAAATTGAGGTCACAGCGATTCATGATGACCCATGGACGCTACAGAAAGAGGGACGTGGTTCTCCATAAGATGTGAGATCGCTACGGTCGGCAATATTTGCTCTGAAACATATTCCCATGTTAGCCACAAGGTTGCTAAGGAGTTCTTGACCTAGGACGTCACGTTTGTCCATCACCACGGTTGACAGGTGCTAGATGGTGCCTGTGGACGTGCAACAATATGTCTTCCCAACGCATCCCATACTTGCCCGATGGAATTTGAGTCGGGGGAACGACCAGGCCGGTCCATTTGCCGAATACCCTCTCGTTCCAAGAGTTCCTCCATCTACGCAGTTCGATGCGGCAGTGCATTGACATCCAAAAACATGAAATCCTGGTCTAACGCACTGCTGAAAAGACGCACATTGGGAACTACTACAGTGTCACATTAACTTTGACCGGCGGGGATACAGTGTACAAATATATGGAGGTCAGTACCCCAATGCAACATTATTCCACCCCACACCATAGCATCTGAATCACCAGAAAATATCATGTTTCATGGATGACAATGCGCGACCGCATCGAACAACGGTGGAGAAGCTCTTGTAATGAGAGGATCTTCAGTGGAATGACTGATCTACCCGTTTCCACGACTTAGATCCTATACAGCATATGTGTGAATGTGCTTTAAAGGCATGTTGCAGCGCGTCCACATGGGCCAGTGACCATCCAGCTGTAGTTAACCGCGCTGGTTGAGGAACGGAAGGCCCCACCACAAGATCTCGTAACCAACCTCGTAGCTAGCTAGCATGGGAGCACGTCGTAGAGCATGCACTGACTTTTGTGGTGATCACACACACAGTTAACAACCTTGTCCCACGTTTTATGAAGTCGACGGAACCTTCATGAATTGCAGCTACTTACGTATAATTGCTATCTTTGAATAAAAGTGTCATTTCTGCTCGTCTAATCGCGTTTATTTTTCGATTACCTTCTGTACTATACGGCAACAGTTCTTCCTATGTATGGTCCAAATTTCATCGAACTCCGCATTCTCTAGTTTCAAAAACTCTGTTTGGAGGGAACGACACAGTGCTGTTGCGAATGTAGGACGATAATATCGCTTATCTAAAACAAAAGAAAAGGAAGAAAAGGGGGAAATGCGGTAGAAGCTTCCTACTCTTGGCGTACAAAATGCATACTAACGAACGCGAGGTCGGTACCAGACTGCAGCGGTGTTTCCTCCAGCAGTGTTTCGTAACACTGAACTACGTGCGTTTTTAATTACGTGGAATCGTTGGCTCCCAGTTTCTTCTCTCACACATTCATTTATGTTTCTTTCTATACTAGAGTTGCGCTCTACCAAAATTACTGTTCGGTGGTTTTCGTACAGTACATAAATGATATAGTAAATGGTAGAATTACTCGTAATATTGGTAGCATTGGTAAGAAAAGACACAAAAATACTTGCGAGAGAGAGGAACTGGAAGCGGACGACTTTGTTTGTTTGTCTTGCACACTATTAGAACCGCACATCATCCAGTGTTAGTTCGTAGTGTGCTTTATATGATAAAATATAAATTTTCCTTCATGAGTAAAAAAAAAAAAAAAATTATTACTGCACCTTTCTTTAACCAAAACAGGACTTTTGATACGCCTACACATTACATGCATAAACACAAAAAGTCTATATAATTATTAATGTAATTTTGTACTAATAGAATTTTCATCATTTTCAAAGATAAGAATTTCCTGTTGTAATTGATAAGTGCGGCAGTTGCTTAGCAGAAACAGAAAATGTTTTATATAAGCTCGACGAAGTATTCAAGCGTCGTTTGATATATTCTGTTTTGCAGTTTTTCAGGAAATTGCGTTTTCTAGTGCTACTGGATAAAGCTGTATTTGTTTTTACTTTTACCGCAACGTCCCTCTCTTTCACGTTACAAATAAAAAGTTTTGGAATGCAACCTGAATTGAACAATGACAATTAAATTTTTCTTTGATAATGTTTATTTGTAAGTAACAGACAGGAGGATAACAATGTAGAACAAAAATATTCCAAAGGTTACGTGGCCCTTTGTAGAGGTATATCCACATCCACATCCAGTTTCCAGACGGTTGACCGGTTGCACTTTCTGAGGGAACCTAGTAAGGCACTGATCGCATCCGAAAACAAAGCGATTGAAATGGGGTAACGCCTGACACATATGCAACACGCCTAATCGACAGGTAATGCGACTGCGAACTTACTGACCAAACTATGAAAACTACCATAGATTATGCTTCATTACGATAGTCTACGGTAGCCTACGGTAGTAAAATTTTTTTGTTTATTTATAGACGCAGTCACATTCTTATGACACAGTCATAACCGGTTTCGGCCGTACAATGACCATCTTCAGATTCTAAAAGCGGCATACACTGAACACACGTTGATGCGTTGTCAACGCATGAACCTGTGTTCAGTGTATGCCGCTTTAAGAATCTGAAGATGGTCATTGTATGACCGAAACCGGTTAATACTGTGTCATAAGAATGTGACAGCGTCTATAAATAAACAAAAAAATTTTACAAAATAATCAGTCACTCACTCCATGGACAAAATGTCGTTTTTTCCAAAAGCCTACGGTAGCTTTACAACTCTGTTCCCTAATCATGCTGTTGGCAATTCTACCATGTACTTCATTTATGTGTTGCACCAAAAATCACCAAACCATGCTTTTGGTTGAAGGCAACATTTCGAGGAGGGCAAAGAGATAACCTGGTCCGCCAACAAACGTTTCCAATTAAACATGTTGAGCATTACGTCGCATAATTTGTCTCACGAGCACCGGATGTGTGTGGCTGTGGCCGACGTTAGGTTTTCGCTAGACGCCACCTAGGTTCGCGTAAGTGCAACGTTTCAGATCCTGAAGCAGCTTTGCACAGAGTGTAATTGCATGTCGACTTCTCCGTGTGAGGACGTGTGTCTGGTGCGTGTGTCACAGGCTGGCGGCGGGCGGCGTGCGCCTTCTCGCTGCGCGCGTCCTGGAACACCCTCTTCAGCGCCGGGGGCGGATCTGGGGGCGGCCGCTTCGAGTCCTTCGACGGGGTGCGGGTGCTGTCCATCCTGTGGATCGTGCTGGGCCACACCTACTACATGACCGCTGTGCAGCCGCTCGTCAACAGCATAGAGATCGCCGATGTGAGTATCACTGGCAAAGTGGCTGTTGGAACATTACGATTTTATCTTACCGCCTGAAGCACAGGATGCTATGGGCTGTCCTAAAAGGATAAAAATAGATCTACCAGATAGTTACAACTGAAGTGCTGCTATTCACGGTCGTCCTCTACGGGCTTTAATTATCGTATGGCAACGAATCTTGGTGGATATGTTAATCGGTTAACGCGAAATCCACTAACTCTGAAGGAAAAAAAAAAAAATAGTTCCAATTTTGGCCACCAGGTGCAAATCTGGCACTGCGAATCCAAGAAAAGACGCAAAGAAGTGTTTCCATATGTGATGGGTTAGGAAAGGGACGTGGGTGGAAATGGTCAAACAAGTGAGAAAGGCATAATATTGATTTTATTATTAACCATTTTACATGAAAACAGGTTTTCCACACAGCTGTGCTCTTCCAAAATAAGGACCCACGTGCTGTAACAGAATGTCTCGATAGCGTCCAAACATCGCAGTACAGGTCCTGTGGGTGCATTGTATTCAAAGACGGAACCAGAATAAAGATGCTTGTGAAACCACATAGGGAGAATGCAATTGGTCTTCGTGCACAACACGCTATTTTTCCGAGTACCTCAAATACCGCACTGCACATTATAGTGTAATACGTGCCTTATCACTGCACAGAATATTGCACGGCCACATGTCATCAACTTCGATCAGTAACAGAAACCGACGAGTAAATTCAGAACGGTGCTCTGGATCATGATGTTCCAGTCGCTGCATCGTCTGAATCTTGTACTGGTACCAATGTAAACCAAATCACAAAGTTTTCCGTAGTGTTGATATGGTATGGGGTGCACTAGCGCTACCCGGGGTAAACTTTGCATGGTCAGTTACAGGAATAGCGACCTCGTTAAACTTCCGCCGGGATAGGACGTCTTCCTCTTCCAGGCGCCACATCATGCTCACCAGTATTTATTAGCTCCTGTAATCCATTAAATAACATTGGGTCTCTCCTCAGGCCTTTTAGTCTGTAATAGTCTCTCACTACAGCACTGAAATTGCTGCCGTTCACATAAAACTGTTTCACGATCAGCGCACGGTCTCACTTCTCGATAGCCGTAGTGTTCATTCACATTATAGATTGTCAAATGACAGCTTGGATGTCATAGCGTCATACAATGTACAGCGCCAGATTTGTGCCTGGTAGCTAAAAATTTGAACTAAATTTTTTCCAGCCTAAATCGGTTCGACATTTAGCATTAGCATATCTACCAAGTTTCGCTGCCAAAGGATAATTACAGCCCTTACTGGGCCTCTGTTAGTAGCTGCACTTTAATTGTGACCACCTGATATACTACTAAGCGACTATCACGGAACCCGGAACCTGAACCGACTTTCAGGTTGCCTGTATAATGGCTTCTAGGGGCAACAAGAATTTGATTTTTATTATTTCGTATGTTTATTCCCAGAAATAAAAAAATTAAAATGCTCTCCTAATCACCTCATTAAGAGGTATAACATTTTCCGAAAGATTAAACACATCAAGACACGTATTACAGTTACAAATTGTGCATGTTCTGAGGCGGCGCAACTAAACGCGAACAAATACACAGAGTACATTTATCCAGTATTTGAATAAGACAGCGCTTAGAGACTTACAAAAGACTTACCACACAAGTTAGAACCCCAATTTTTTCCTCGCTGCCACCGACCACAAAAGGTGGAAGGAGAAAAGTTCGTCGCTTACTAGATTTTTGTTGTTCAGGCAGTTAAACTTCAGTATCAGATGTGACTTTTTTTCTTTAGTACTTCTTTACCTCTAACTATTCGCAACACATTTCGCAGACAATATCCAAATATAACATTGAATGCACTTGCAAAATTAAATGGTTTAGAAGTATGGCATCGTAAACACTGATATGAATTAAAAAATGGCTTTTGTTTCTAGCGGAGAGCAAATTACCCAGAATATACTCATCCAGTGTCCGATAACGAGAGCACTTAGAAATTTCCTACAAAGCTTGCCACGTTGAGCGCGAATCCGATTAAACTGGGCTTCCCGTTGAGGCGGCAGTCCCGCGGGCCAGCGATCACTTGGCGTGTGTCATCGCATAAACTGGCGCATACTGATGCGCCTGATAGGGCGGCAACCCATCTGACGAGCGGGCCGTGCTGGCCACCTAACAAACAGGCGCTACCGTGGAAAATCGCAACTGCTGCCAAAAAGCAAAGAAAATGTAAGCACACCACTTGACGGTTGTTGACTTTGCTTATAAACAAGCCTTGTCCGGTAATAAGACAACTTCCAAGAGACTATCAGTTATAAGAAGCCACACTTATGTAAGCAGGGACTAGTTTTCACAGCGACTATTTTCAAAAAGCTCAGATGCCCATCGTAGCAAAAACGTCGCGAGGAGAAGACAGTGATTAGTAGAGTGCGTTATTTGTACCACGGGAACGTCGCCGTGTAATGCGGTTGCCATCATTCGAAAGTGATGATCCGTCTGATGTTTCAGTAAGGGATCAAAGCACGTGATAAGAACCTCAGGGCAATCAGCCGATTATGTCCAATTTACGAGAGCCCACGAAGCCAAAGTCAGTGACTTCTTGTCAGAGATAATGTACTTGAACATTTCAGCAAATACACTCCTGGAAATTGAAATAAGAACACCGTGAATTCATTGTCCCAGGAAGGGGAAACTTTATTGACACATTCCTGGGGTCAGATACATCACATGATCACACTGACAGAACCACAGGCACATAGACACAGGCAACAGAGCATGCACAATGTCGGCACTAGTACAGCGTATATCCACCTTTCGCAGCAATGCAGGCTGCTATTCTCCCATGGAGACGATCGTAGAGATGCTGGATGTAGTCCTGTGGAACGGCTTGCCACGCCATTTCCACCTGGCGCCTCAGTTGGACCAGCGTTCGTGCTGGACGTGCAGACCGCGTGAGACGACGCTTCATCCAGTCCCAAACATGCTCAATGGGGGACAGATCCGGAGATCTTGCTGGCCAGGGTAGTTGACTTACACCTTCTAGAGCACGTTGGGTGGCACGGGATACATGCGGACGTGCATTGTCCTGTTGGAACAGCAAGTTCCCTTGCCGGTCTAGGAATGGTAGAACGATGGGTTCGATGACGGTTTGGATGTACCGTGCACTATTCAGTGTCCCCTCGACGATCACCAGTGGTGTACGGCCAGTGTAGGAGATCGCTCCCCACACCATGATGCCGGGTGTTGGCCCTGTGTGCCTCGGCCGTATGCAGTCCTGATTGTGGCGCTCACCTGCACGGCGCCAAACACGCATACGACCATCATTGGCACCAAGGCAGAAGCGACTCTCATCGCTGAAGACGACACGTCTCCATTCGTCCCTCCATTCACGCCTGTCGCGACACCACTGGAGGCGGGCTGCACGATGTTGGGGCGTGAGCGGAAGACGGCCTAACGGTGTGCGGGACCGTAGCCCAGCTTCATGGAGACGGTTGCGAATGGTCCTCGCCGATACCCCAGGAGCAACAGTGTCCCTAATTTGCTGGGAAGTGGCTGTGCGGTCCCCTACGGCACTGCGTAGGATCCTACGGTCTTGGCGTGCATCCGTGCGTCGCTGCGGTCCGGTCCCAGGTCGACGGGCACGTGCACCTTCCGCCGACCACTGGCGACAACATCGATGTACTGTGGAGACCTCACGCCCCACGTGTTGAGCAATTCGGCGGTACGTCCACCCGGCCTCCCGCATGCCCACTATACGCCCTCGCTCAAAGTCCGTCAACTGCACATACGGTTCACGTCCACGCTGTCGCGGCATGCTACCAGTGTTAAAGACTGCGATGGAGCTCCGTATGGCCCGGCAAACTGGCTGACACTGACGGCGGCGGTGCACAAATGCTGGGCAGCTAGCGCCATTCGACGGCCAACACCGCGGTTCCTGGTGTGTCCGCTGTGCCGTGCGTGTGATCATTGCTTGTACAGCCCTCTCGCAGTGTCCGGAGCAAGTATGGTGGGTCTGACACACCGGTGTCAATGTGTTCTTTTTTCCATTTCCAGGAGTGTATATATAATGGGTGCCAACAAACAAGGATGAAATAAAGCCGTTGTTTGGACTGATTTTGAGGAAGGAATTCGTGAAACTTCCATCCATACATTTATATTGGCTCCAAGATCCAACGTTTATTGAAACATTCCTGCTAAAGGTAATGAGCAGAAATCGTTTCGAAATTCTGTTGAGAATGCTCCATTTCACAGAAAATACGAAAGTTGATGCTTCAGATCTTCTCTCAAAAGTTCAGTTCATCATCGATGAACTGAATAAAAATTTAAGGAAACATTGTGATCCTGCCGAAATACTATGTATCAACCAGTCTTCAAAACCGTACCAAGAACGGATCACATTCAGGCAATATTTGAAACAAAAGAGACTGAGATATAGCATCGAAATGTTTCAATTGTGCTGCGATGATGAATATTGCTACAGTTTTCTGATTTACACTGGCGAAGTACATGATAAAGAAAGTACCATACATTTGGTTACTATTCGTCGACTAAATCGCAAGCCAGTTCCCAAAAGAATTGTAATCAGCAAACTAAAACGCGGGGAATTGACTGAAAAAGAGAATGCTCAAGAAATTACCTTCTGAAATGGAAAGACAAAAGAGACGTTTTGTTTCCGCCAACGGAAATGAAAAACGTAACCACCAAAAGAGGGTTTTATCGAAAACCAAAAGTTGTTACTGCATATAATAAGGGAAAAATTACTGTTAATCTTCCTGATCAGATGAGTGCATATAGCAGTCCATTAAGAAAGATAGAATTTGATCTTTTTTTGAATACCGCTGCATTGAATGCTTTGTATATATTCCAAGATGCGACGTGTTAGGAAATGTCAATCATAGTATTTCGGAAATAATTGGCAGAGGCGTTCACACGGTATTCACTTGAAGGAACTCCAGTCAGTAAGGATACAAAAAGCGGCAAACACCAGTTGCAAACAAAGGAAGGAAATGAGCATAAAGTGGGTGGATATTGTTTCGCATGATGAAAGTCAAACACAAAAACAGACGGTCGCAGTGCAGCTAGAAATTTACGAAAATTACACTGCGAAGTCCAGGGGCTGACGCCGCCACAACGAAGAGTCCACTGTCCCACGGGACTGATGGCGCACTGAACGCGATAAGCTTAATTTTCTAAACTTTCTCTTGCTTACATGCTTATCGTCAAATATTTAACACATTGACTCATTTGTAAAGTTATCAGGCGTCTGAAACTGTTTTATACATGGTAGTTTGATTCTTTACGAAATCCGAGGTTTACTGGTTGATATACGAGGCCTGTTCAGAAAGTAAGCTCCGATTGATTGCCAAATTGAAACCACAGTGAACATGAGAAATGTTTTACTTGTAACAATTAGCTACACCTTTCAGCTACTTCTCTACGTAGTCGCCGTTCTGACTTAGACTTTTGTCATAGCGTTGTACCAACTTTTCAATAGCCTCATCATAGAAGGCAGCCGCCAGTGCTTCCCGCCAATTCTCCACGCTGGCCTACACCTCGTTGTCTGTGTCAAAATGTTGTCTTCAAAGACAGCGGTTCATGTGACCAGAGATGAAACTCAGGGGGAGACAATTGCGGACTGTATTGTGGGTAATCTCACATTTCCATTTGAAAACGATGCAGGAGCATCTTCATTGCCCCTGCAGAATGCGGCTGAGAATTGTCTTGAAGAAGAAACAGCACGACAGTTATGTAATGTTAGCTGCATAGCTTCAGGCGAAATTTCTCACCAGGCCCTCGTACTTGGCGGCAGACACTATTTTGTAGACATCTTTACGCACTCACTGCGAGCTCAGAAATGAGAAGAGCGACGTGATGCTAACTGGGGTTATGCTAGAGACACTACCCAACACATCTGTGCAAAGCTTTATCGGATTTTCATAGTCGTTTCCATTTCGCGACCGATTGGAGCTTACTTTCTGAACGCCCCTCGTATATGCGATAATCTGCGAGGTATCGGAGGTACTTGTTGAAACACACTCAAAAAAATTGAACGTGATTGTAAATTAACAGAAGGTTACTATTTTGTCTGTTTCACTATGCAATGAATGTTCCAAGAAGCCGTTTTCAATAATGTAACTATGTTATCGTTGTTGGTTTGAAGCTCTCCACGCTGATCTATTTTGTACTTGGCTCTTCATCTTCGCATAACTACTGCAACAAACACTCATCTGAACTTGCTTGGTCCCCTTTTAAGGGTGTTACTCACAACACTTCCCTCCCTCGGGTTGTGCCCCATCAACTGACCCAATCTTTTCCTCACGTTATCACACAAATTTCATCCCTCTAGAATTCCATTTAGTACCTACTCATTAATAATCAGTGTAACCGTTTACTGAGCACCACATTTCGGAAGCTACTGATTCCTTTTTGTTTGAATAGTTTAACGTTCACGTTTCATGTTCGTACTCGGTTAAACTTCAGACAAATGCCTTCAGAACAGACTTCCTGGGGCTGAAATTAATATCGTACGTTAATTTTTTTTTCAAACATGCACGACATTTATTTTGTTGCCCAAATAGCAAAATTCATCAACTACTACAGTGTCATCAGTACACCTCAAAGTTCTTATTTCCTCTCCCTGAATTTTAATTCCCTTTCCAACTTTCTCCCGTTACTGCTTGCACAGTGTAGAAATGACTACAACCATGTCTTAATCCACTCTTATCTGCTGCTTGCCATTCATGTCATTCGTATATTGTAACTGCAGTCTGATTTCAGTTAGAGTTGTAGACAACCTTTCACTACATGTATTTCATCTCTTCTACCATCTGAATTTTAAATAGTTTATTCTGCTTAATATTGTCGAAAACTAAAACTCAACTCCCCCCGAACAGGCCCCGAAGGCCCAACGGTACCGACAGGCCGCCGTGTCATCCTCAGCCCACAGACGTCACTGGATGCCGCTGTGGAGGGGCAGGTGGTCAGCACACCGCTCTCGCGACCGTACGTCAGTTTACGAGACCGGAGCCGCTACTTCTCAATCAAGTAGCCCCTCAGTTTGCCACACAAGGGCTGAGTGCACCCCCCTTGCCAACGGCGCTCGGCATACCGGATGGTCACCCATCCAAGTGCTAGCCCAGCCCGACAGCGCTCAACTTCGGTGATCTGACGGGAACCGGCGCTATCACTGCGGCAAGGCCGTTGGCTAATACGGTCGAAAGCTTTCCCTGAATCTACAGATGCTATAAATTCGTTTCTTTCTTCAGTGTCTTCAATATAATCAGTATAAATAAACAGGAACAAGACAGGTTAACATCTCTAAGATAATTCAGTTTTCCTCCTTTTCCTTCCTTACGAGTATTTCTACTCTACCTCTATACTCCGCAAGCCACCTGGATTTAGCACAGGGTGCTTATAGTCCCGATCCCCTCCTCCCCCTTTCACTGAATGGCACGTGGGAAGAATGATTGTTGGGAAGCCTCTATTTTAGCTCTAATTTGTCGAATTGATGGTCGTCATTTCGAGTGTCTTATATGAGAGGAAATGATATGTTGTCAGAGTCTCCACACAATGAGCTGATTTTGCTATTGTGCCATTTTAGAGTGCTTACTCGTAACATCATCATATGCCATTTAAATACACACATGTTATGAGTAAGACCTCGAAAGTGCCACAGTTGATCGTGTGAAATTAAATTACTGCAATCGTAATAAGTCAAGATGGAAAATGAATCGGCCTTTAATTTTATGACTGTAGCACCATACATGAAAAGTACTTACTGCCAATATCTCAGTCCTAGAATGGTCATGAATTTTCTCTCCCTTCCCAGAGTGGTTCGTCCAAAAAAAGCTATGACCTATGTCCGACACTAACCTTATTCAACTGGGTTAAGGCCCCTATGTTCCATCCTCTCGTGGAGTATCGCTGTATGGTGTGCGCTCGTTATGCGATAGGATTGACGGAGGACATCGGCAAAGAAGGGCAGCTGGTTTTGTATTATCTCACAACGGGGAAGATAGTTTCACGGTTTGATATTCGAGTTAGGGTGGCAGTCATTAAAACAAAGGCGTTTATCGTTGCGGCTGGATCTTTTCAAGAAATTTCAATCACCAACTTCATCCTCCGAATGCGAAAATAGTTTTTTGACGCCGACCTAAACAGGAAGAAATGACAGTTTTAATTAAGATAAATCAGTCCTCGCACGGAAAAGCTTAAGTGTTAGTTTTTTCCCAGGTGCTGTTAGAGAGTGGAACGGTAAAGAAATAATCCGAAAGTGGCTCGATTAACCCTCTACCAGACACTTACGTGTGAATGCGGGTTAGTGGTGTGTGTGTGTGTGTGTGTGTGTGTGTGTGTGTGTGTGTGTGTGTGTGTGTGTGTGTGTGTGTGTGAGTGTGAGGGGTGGGGGGGGGGGGTAATTTCATCATGAGTCTGTTCCTTCATAGAAACAGCGTAAAGCAGTGGTACAGTGGCTTCACGATGTTACCGCAACACGTACACATTTTCTGAGATGCGAGTGCGTCTCACTGTCGCACCGAAACTTTCGTTCCCTAGCAATGTAGTTGTCTCGCAGTCTGTCACGCAACTATACGAAGGTGTTCCAAATCTGCCATCCGGTAAATGTTCGTGCGTGATGCTCATACTCTATCCACGCCTCCAACCCGTGTTCAGCTTCAATTCTCAACACCGACCGAGGTAGCGCATTGATCACAACGGATCACCCATCGGGCGTTATGACGGTCGCTAGAGATCACTTCCAGTCAAATTCCATCAATAGCGTTGTATCTAATTCCATTATGTGTTCCGCAGTAACGTGTGCACCAGAAATAAAAGAATGAATGTTTGCAACTGCAAGTAATGCCTTGAAGTCGATCTCATGAGGTAAATAATTCTCACCACATCCATTGCTTGTTTCGTTTTTATATCTTGTCGCGGCCACATGACCCCCACAACGCTCCAGTCAGTTAATACACGTGTACCATCTGATGAACCGCTAGGCGAACCAGTCACAGTAAATAAAAACTGAAGATTCGGAAAAGGCGACTAGTTGCAGTTACTTCTGGAAACCTTTAAATCCTATGGCGTTTCTTTGTCACTAATAAAGTAGACGTCAGTGGACGTTGTACTTTCAGGTCCTCCGCGATGGCCTGAAATAGTAAAAAATTAGAGATGGTAATGAACAGTCTGTTAAACGAACTCAGCTATGTACGCACCATTTCTTGGCTCAAATTTCTGTTCGAAGAGGTCAAATGCGTCGTCAGTATCCACAATTTGTTAATTTTCGTCCGGCCGCAGACATCCTAGACTACCGATTTTACTTTCAAGCATTAATTTTATTTTAATAGTGAGTGTGGGAGCAGTTAAGAAAAAATGTTCTTAATACCGTATTTTGTGTCCAAACATTAAAGGAAAAATGCATATGACTCAGTTCATATGGCACCAAGCTGTGCATTGGTGCTATAAACCTAGTCTAGTTAATCGATCCGTTGCAGAGATTGGGCACGTCCTTAAGCGTAAAGCTTGCTTTCTGTATGGCCGACAGAGTTGGCGCAGTGGTTAACATACTGAAATCGCATTCGAAAGGGCAACTGTTCAAACCCGCATCCCGCTGTTGCTATATTTTCCGTGATTTTCCTAAATCGGACAAGTCAAACGCCGGGATGGTTTCTTCGAAAGGGCACGGCCGCTTTTCTTCTCCTTCCTTCCTTAATCCGAGCTTGTGCTTCGTCGGTAATGACTTAGATGTCGGCGGGACGCCTCCTTCCCTCTTCCTCCTCCTCCTCCTCCTCGCTTTCGATATGAAGCATTCGAACCTGGTAATAGAGTAAGACATGAATTTCTCCCCTGGTTCCGAGTGACCTCTGGCGGAGGATTGTGAAGTTACGTAGCTCACGCTGCAGTCGCTAGATGGCGCGCACGTCTCGGAAAGCGCAGAAGCCTTCGATACGCCTGCGTGAATGAGTCTAGACCTCATACGGGCAAGAACGCCGATTATCACGAGGAAGGCTACGTGTTCGGAACGGAGGCACACATTTTGTATAGGCTTTGACTGATAACGTTCACAGTCAAGACTACATAGCTGCTAAGAAATCAGTGAATGAAATACGTCTGATTGCTTCAATGAAAAAGGATAGACATGTATTTTGTCTTTATAGGCTAATAACGTCGGATATGTACGAATTAAGAAATGTATTGGAATGAGAAAGCTGCTGACTGAAACCACATTTGATCAATCCTAATCTTATTAAAATCTGAAATAAAATTTTGTCCCGTGAATGTGTCATGAAAAGCGAAAATTTGTACTGGACCAGTATTCCAAACTGGATTTATTGCTTTTAGTGAGCAGTCGCCATAGCCATTTTTTAAAAAATGTATTTCTTTTAGTCACTATGCTATCTCAGCGTGCCTCAACGCCTGATGAAAATTTTCGCCGTCACCGATGTTTCCTCCTACGACCTCAGAATAGTACAATCAGAGCTTCTCCCACGGGGCGTATGGAGGAATGGTTTTTGAAGAGAACCGTTAACTTACCATGCCATAGGGACTTATACCAGATGCACGGAAACGACGAGAATGATTCATTGTGGCGCATACTTCGTTGGAGTACCGTTTCGTACAAAATTTTTAACATGTTTCTTTTTCAAGAAGTTCAAAGTGTTTTTCTTTATTGTTATTTCTTCCGCAATGTTCTCAGTTCAGTTAAATTCTCTTCTGTATTTTCGTAAATATAAACAAAAGTTTGTTGTTTGTGAACTCTGATTGATACTGCTGTATCACTGCTTCAACCACATAGCGTACCAGTAATTTAGTTACAACGCTAAACCATGGGACTCGTATTTTCTGCTGAGCACAGTCTTAGTAAATTAATTCTGCTGTGCTTCATTACTGCTGAAAACGATATTTACAACGTCCACATTCGCTTCTGAGGTTTGCTTAGTGATCACAACGGTAATTTTGTACAACATCCCGACTACAATTTTCTTATTTCTCTTGACTTTTCGTTTTTGTTTATATTGGCTACGTCATGTATTACGTTACACTTCTGCCTATACTAAAACGACACATTGTTGCCAAGTTCTTTGGCATCTTAATCCTTCTTAATGTGTTGTCAATGGCTCTAAATTACTGAACTATAATTCAAAATGACTTCACTGCAAACATTTTTTGCTTTCTTGAAACTCAACTTATCATGCCGAGGAACTATAGATTCTCAATGTATTCAATTGATATTATTATGCTTAGGTCAGAAGTATCAAACATAGAACTGATTATCTGCTACGTCCATCAACTCTAGCTTTCAAAACAATAGCGGCACATCTCTCATCTGACATTACGCATATTTCCTGTATTCTTTGCTCAACGATGAATAATGTTCAGATTCTTAAAGAAGTCAATGATTATAGTAGCTATGATGAACCGGCTGATGTTAGTCAAGGCAGGGATTAAGGCGGGAAACCACATTAGGAGGCTGTTTGACACAGATTTTTTGGGATGGGAAGAATTAATTAGAATTTAATCAAATTTTGACATCATGTCATACATATTTCGAACAGTTTTTGTGAATTTTTTTTGAATGATTTCAACCAAAAATAACAAAGTTACGCTGTGATGTGAGTATAGTTCTCCAATTGCGTGCAGTGTAACCATTCCGGTTTTCATCTGAAATCAAAAAGGTTTTGATTTTACATTGATAACTCATTGTCTAAGAAAATGAACCTCAATGCAGGCGAAAATAAAGAAAATTAAAAATTTTGCTGGCGTTGGAATAATTTACTTAGATTTTCACGATTCTTTCTCTAATTATGCAAAGAAAAATACCGTTAAAATCATGATATCATCTCATAAGTTGGTTCATATAATTCGTAATTTTATAAAGAATCGTACTATCAGTTTTCATAATGGTCAGTTCTATGCTTTTTGAGTTAGACTGTACGCAAATGAGAAAAATGTCATTTCGAGGTAACCGCGTTTGAAAAATAAATTCTCAGAAAATAGAAATTCAAGGAAGTTATAAATGTAAAATGTTTACCGATTTATCTGCGATTTGAGCACCATATAGTAAGCCGCCTCCTTCCTCATAGGCTTCGTTTTGCGATTGCACCAGTGCTTTCCGGCCTTCCTTCGATTCCAATGAATTACGTCGGTTCTGCCGGCTCACGCGCTGGTTTTCCATTTGTTCGACATAATTGAAGTTTTGCGTGTCTACTACGAATCCTGCCTCGTTCATGACCATCAGAAGAGATGAATTTCCTTCATTGAATAAGTCCACTGCTACATACGATGCCAATTCAACGACTTTTTGTCCGGAGTGCAAGTGTTTAGGAGGTAATTAATAAATCTTCATATATTGGAAGAATTTCCTTTTGTACATCGGGTGCACTCTGTTCGATGCTCATAAAATCTAAACGAATGCGAATTTCGCTTTGAAATTTTGACAACCTATTCTTGGATAGTTAAGCTAACGATTTCTGCAATAAAAAATCGGATTTTTTGAACTTCCTAATGTGATTTTCCCCCTTAAGGTGATAATCTCTGAGCTTCAGTCTTTAAAAGTGTTGCCACCCACAAGTCATAAATGAATTTTGAAATCATCATGTCTTCCACATTGATTTCTTTATTCTTTCCCGGTAGCAAGGTAAGTGTGCCCACACGAACAGACTTCGTAAATTACGTACTTCAGTCTGTAGTGCCTTCCTCACACCTAGTATTTTTTTTTTCACTCTGTAACTTAAAAATACTTCCGATGCCTTTGAATCTGTAACTTCTACTTTTCCTAACAAAATTCCGAACGATACAACGTTCGTGTAAGAAATGCCGATCGGTACTGTCCGCCTCTCAGAAATGTTCAAGTGTGTCTGAATTCCTAAGGGACCAAACTGCTGAGGTCATCGGTCCCTAGACTTAAACACCACTTAAACTAAAACTAACTTATGCTAAGGACAATAAACACAACCATGCCAGAGGGAGGACTCGAACCTTCGGCGGGAGGGGCCGCGCAGTCCGTGACGTGGCGCCTTAAACCGCGCGGCCACATCGCTCGGCGTCCGCCTCTCCAAATGAAGCTGTAGTCCTATACCCCCCTTCTACTGGTTATAATCAGACATGGCTTCGTAACATGGCAAGTGCATTTGGTGAGATATCCTAACAATCGCCACACCATTGAGGTATGTCCAGTCTCAAATTGGCCTAACTCAGTTCCAGCTGACGATGAGACTAAAGAAGCCTATGTTGTAATCTTCCTACAGAAAAGTCGTCACTGTTAATTGAATCAAAGACTTCATTTCAGTAGTCGACTGTTTTGCCCAAGCTGCCTGGGCGGACATAAGCATCAAATTTTATCTTCCTGTACTTGTTATCTATATGTATTTGTTGTGTACATGGTTCCGCGTAGTCAGCGCGTACACAGACCAAATTCTGCTTCCACCGATCCGCGTACTAATATGTCTCAGCCAATGAGATTGCTGCTAACGTAGAACCTTTTCTCCTCGCGGATCACACTCGCGCAGTGATACCTGAACGCTCAAGGTATTATACCGTGTACAGACCTCCGATTAGTCATTCTGCATCAATCTGCATTTTTCTGTAGCAGTCTATAGTCTTGTTTCAGTCTGCGCCTAATAAGATTACCGTATTCCTGTACATAGCCATGAAGAGAAATGTATAGACACTTTGTCAAGTATCAGAGATATGTGAGAATAAGATTAAGGTACCAAGACCAAAGGAACTTCAGATTGTCAATTGTAAATAGCATCCAGAATCAAGTTAAGTAAGGTTTATGATTTTTATTATTTAAATAAATGTGTGTGAAAATTAATCAAGTTCTGTTTAAAGTTGGTCACCGTCAATCTGCTACTCTAAGCGTGCAATTGGCATTTCTATCGTCTGACCTAACGGCAGAAGATGAACACGCCACGATAAGACCACGAGACATATTGCTGACACTCGCCTACTTCGTTAGAGCGACAAGTCAAATAATCTGATGGTGTGTGTACCGAAGGTCTTACAGTACGCACGCCACAGTATTCCTTATCACCCACAACACACTGAATGGCTTTTCTTCTTTATGCTACCCTCTTTGGTTCCTGTTGTCACTGCAGAAGAGGAAGGGGGAAGGAATCGCGGGGAGCGGCTCCTGCCCTACCAATTGATCTGGGGAAGCCTTTAGCAGTGCACCTATACCAGCCGCCGTGATTTCACCTGTGCCTGTCCTACAACTTGTTTTATCAATGCTCTCTTTTCACTATCCACCATAAGTCATTTTTCATGACACCGTCACAGTCCTTCACTCTCAGAAGTTTTCTATTGGCACGCTGATTGTGTAGTTGGAGAGACCATCGTCTCCTTTGTAAATCTCTTCACCATCATCATTTACGTGTTTGACGTATTCCCAAATTCTCTCATTTTATTGTTGTCTTCTTCATCTACTTAAAGCTTCTGTTGGCACGAATGTGGGGTAAAGAGACCAATAACAACGCTGATGAGTCGTTTGTAAACACCATCATAATTTGCTTTCACGTGTTTGACCTATTTCCCGATTTCCTCGCATTTTATTGATCTCATCTTCATCTACATGTAATATGCTCATCTGAATCTGTACAGCGATAGTTAGTGGCGGCTTTGTTGCAATTCTGAGTAGAGCTTCTGTCGTATTTCCCATAGTAAATGAGCAACTCACTTCGCTATTCCTCATGGTTTCAAACTTTTTAGCATCCACCGATAATTGTTCATCTATAGTGACAGGAACAGCAGTACGAAAGGTGAATGAAAGAAACTAGAATTCCTTCTGTGGACAGACGGGCTTATTGTTAGATGCCTCAACTGTAGCTTTCCGACTTCTTTTAAAAATCTGTTAAGTTGTCCCTATGGAAGCGTCAGGAAAGACTCCCTTTTTAGTACACGTTGTATCATGTTACACGATTTTCCTTTCATCATTTTATACGTCATGGTAGCGCTTGTCATTTAGGTCCTTTAACTTTCAAGGGAAAAGGAAAAATGTTCCTAGTTGCTGGTAAGGACACTAAGATGGACACTAAAGCGGTGTATTTTTCTTTCTGTTCGAACTCTGCCTGACACCGATTGCTGCCAAGTACAGAGCTTTGTCATGGGGAAGGAGCCAAGCCTTTGAGTGCTAAAAAATGGGCAAGATCTACTTGTGTAGGACCTCAAGCAATAGTTTCACTACTTGCTCTTAGCAATGCTGATTACTGGAGGAACGCATTCATGATGTACTGTATAACGCGGGTTGAGAGATCGGTGACCTTACAACTGCAAAAGCGCAGAAAAAATAGCATAACCTTGTTTTCACATTGGCTCTCGTTTGTTTTTTCGTTCATGGTGATGCAGGTTACTGGCAAAATTATTGCTTTAAAAAAAAAAAAAGGTTCAAATGGCTCTGAGCACTATAGGACTTAACATCTGAGGTCATCAGTCCCCTAGAACTTAGAGCTACTTAAACTTGACTAACCTAAGGAGATCACACACATCCATTCCCTAGGTAGGATTCGAACCTGCGACCGTAGCGGTCGCACAGTTTCAGACTGAAGCGCCTAGAACCGCTCGGCCACAACGGCCGGCTTGATGCTTTGTTTCGGTGTCATACCCTTAACACCATGTCAGCTCACCTGTAACAATTTTCGATTAAATTCGATGCTAATACATTGTTTTACACTGCTCAACAGAAGTTTGGAATAGTCCACGATACTAGAGGTCACATAGAAATAGGCACTTCATGCATTGTTCCGTTACAGCCCATGTACTGGACAGTGTTATCAACCGGCTTAACTTTGTGGCCGTTTCCCAGTCATGTGAACATACCGCTGCCGCAACGGCACATGGCGAGCAGTGCGCTATCAACAGCAGCTGCATTCAGTTTGTGTTCGGCACAGCAGTTACACGCTACTTGGTGGCATACAACACTTTGGTAGTCAGGATAGCGGCTTTACTTCCAGCAGGTCATAAACGGCAAGATGTTGCCGGTCGGTTACATGTCACTCAAAGTGTTGTGTATTAGGTGTGGCAAAAGTACAGAGAGACGGGAAATGTAAACGATAGACCTCGCAGTGGTCGTCCTTGTACAACACCAATGCAGGATCGTTTCCTCCAACTGTAGGCTCGCAGGCGCCCAACATCAGCTGCCAGAAATATTGGAAATGACTTCTCCCGGGCGACAGGGATTCGTATCTCAGACCTAACAGTACTTAGAAGATTGCATCAGGGTGATCATTCAAGAAGACCAATGAGAAGTCTTTTACTGAACAAACGAAGTCGACGCAATCGAAGCACCTGGGGTCTTGCACATGAACAATAGACCATTGCAGAATGAAGTCAATGTTTGCTGACGAGACCACGATTGGTTTGCGACCGGACACTAGAGGCGTTAGGGTTTGGAGAAGCGTTAGACGAGACCAGGAACGCCGATACGTTCAAGAAGTCCATCCGTTTGCAGTTGTAAGTCTAATGTTCTGAACGGCACTAATGATGGGACGGCGGACGCCTCTAATTCCCATCTAAGGCAATTTCACTAGTCTCAGATACCTCAAGAGATCCTACAAATGATTTTCAGGCGGTACACACGTTTGAAGTCAGTGACAACTTCAACCTAGTTGAAGACAATGCAAGGCCGCACCGTACTCAAGTGTCTCGGTATCTTCAAAGATGCAATATCAACCGAATGCATTGGCTCGCACAGTCTCCAGACATGAATGCAATTGAGCATGCATGGAACCTTTTGAAGGTGGCCATTGCACAGCGTCCAAATCCACCTGACAATCTTCAGGACATCACTGAAGCTGCCGTTAAAGTGAGAGATCCCATACCCCAAGATAAACTTGATGGTCTCATCCAGAGCAAGCCTCGCAGAGTGGAAGAACTCATCCATGTGCGGGGAGAACATACCCACTACTAAAGACTGATAATGATCATCATGAGATAAAGATTTTCACCGCTTTTGTTTTCAATGTGTGCATTTAAGAAAGGGCCTGCTTTGTTTTGTAATGATTTTTTGCAACTAACCAAAGTCGTTCTTGCTTTCAAAAGGAATTATGTTTATTTTGTTAAGAAGATATGGTACAAACCTCAAGGGGTGCGCTTTAACAACGCATTGTAGTAAACTCTATTACATTGCAAACTTTTGTTTGTGTATAATGTCAGCAACTGAAATATCTCTGAAGACGTGTACCGGCCTTTTTTTTAAAAAGAAAAAGAAAAAAGAACAAAAAAAACCTTTGGCAAATGTGGCTATTCGCGTGAGTCTATAGCTCTATTCCTCAAGCGACCTTGCCTGTATGTTCTTCACTGGAGGTTTCTTAGAGAACGACTATAAGATGCATGGGACTTTCGTGAGTCGTCCCGATGTGCACCAATATCTCTGATTTTTACAGTCACGGTCAAAAATGGTTCAAATGGCTCTGAGCACTATGGGACTTAACATCTGTGGTCATCAGTCCCCTAGAACTTAGAACTACTTAAACCTAACTAACCTAAGGACATCACACACACCCATGCCCGAGGCAGGATTCGAACCTGCGACTGTAGACAGTCACGGTCATTTTGGGGGTGTATGCAGGGGGAATTATTAAGCAGCTTCAACGTTCTTTACAACGTACTTTCTCTGATGTTAACAGTAAAACTCTCCGTGACGCAAACGCTTCTCTTCTAACGCTCGCCACGGGATTTTTATGAGCGACAGCGGACGCTCTCGTGCTTGCTCAACAAACCTGTAACGAAATGCACCGTTGATCTCTCCATCTTCTCTACTAATGCTATCCCTGACTGACGACCAGTTCTGCAGAATCGTTCGAACGAAGGCTTTGCATGCTTGTCAGTGAAGTACCTTGCATCCTTCCAATGAAATGTGTTGCATCAGATTTTCCTAAGACTAGTTTTACGTATTCGTTAAACTCAGGTGGCTCCGACTGTGCTTACTTCCAGATGCTTTACGCTAGTTCCTTTCCCCGTTGCCTGATCGTCAATGTGTACCGGAAGTACCAAGCCGAGTAGACATTATATCGTCATGTTGGGCATCAACTGTCAATTTCCACATCAACTGTCGATTCTGTGCGAATGTTTCTGCATTTCTCTACAAACGTACGACTTTATTGTAATTTATACAATACTATTACTCGTGAACTGAGTCACGGAGTTTTCGACGATATCTGCAGTATAATCCTTAACTGTACTATAACACTGCCCTATGGTATAGCTGAAAGTACGTCTGACGAATTCTCGCTGTTACGAGCAATGTTTTGAGTTCTGTTCTAGGAAGACTTCAACCAATGGAAAAGCTGTTCGTATTTTGTCCGCTAGGCGTAGTTTGTCCACAAGGCTTCAGTAAGGAACTGTACAAAATTCCTTCCGAAGGTCAAGGAAAGCGACAACCGTCTGCGTGCCATCATTTATTTTCTACAGCACTCAGAGTCTCATGAATGAACATTTAAGAGTTGCGTTTCACAAGATCATGTTAGGCAAAATCCTGGTTGATTTCTAAAGAGCAAAATGGCTCTGAGCACTATGGGACTTAACAGCTGAGGTCATCGGTCCCCTAGAACTTAGAACTACTTGAACGTAAGGACATCACACACATCCACGCCCGAGGCAAGATTCGAACCTGCGACCGTAGCAGTCGCGCGGTTCCGGACTGAAGCACCTAGAACTGCTGGGCCACCGCGGCCGGCTTCTACAGAGCAGATTTTTTGCCTGTACATGATTTATAATAAGCGATGCGACATTTCTACTCCTTAGCTGAATGATTCAGTTTAATTACATCCAGCCATCAGTTCCCGAACGTAGTGCAAGAGAGTTAAGAAGCATTTTTTTTTCTTTTTCTTCTTTTCTTTTTTCTTTCAGGAGAACCAGCTGATTTGGAGTCTAACACAAAAATCCTAAGCTTTCCAGTACAAAAGTCTAACATACATACTCAGAGAGCCAACAAACGATGCCTGGGGAAGGGTCCTCTGTACCACTACTATAGTGGTCGTTACGAAGCTACACACCTCAAGGTCGTACCAACTGCTTGCAGTCCACAGGTGTTGGGCGCTGTGATCCACCCGTCTCAGAGTTTTGTTGCCACGATGTTGGCAGTGCGGTTTCTGTCTTGACGTACGGTTTCTGTCTTCCATGGAACTGTGCACTGACGTGTGTTTGGCATTCGGCGAAATGCAGAAGCAACGGGCTTGCTTAGAAGGCGAAGACACATTCGAAAACAATCAAAAATTGTCGTATCCAATTTAATGATTTTTTTAGTGAGCTGGCTAACAGTTAAAAAACCAGGAAAAGCATAAATTTCGCGCAATTTCGTAAAATGACAGCAAGACTTCGTGGTCTTTCCGATTCTACTGTATTCCATACTAACACTGCAGGAACGTCGGCAAACTCTCTAAATGTGAGCATCGGTTTTGATTCTTCAAGAAACGGATATAAACGAAAACGGAAATCTGTGGAATTTGATGATTTTTTAACAAAAAGTTAGTGGATAGAACTGTACTTTAATACTACGACCAATGATAGCTTCCGACGACGAGAAAAATACGGGGTGATCTCTGTGAAAAAAGTTCCTCTTGCTCAGAAACTTCCTTCCTTTGCCTTCTCCGCTTAGTTAGTCATCATTCGCCTTTCCTACTTCAGTTGTTATATGCTCATACCATTTTACATCGCTTTGCAGCATTACGTCTAGATATTTAATCGACATGACTGTCACAGCACACTACTAATGCTGTATGAACTGCTAGCTGTCATTCATCCTACCAACTAGAAAGCTTTGGCTGTGTCTTCTAGTATCCCCCGGCAGACACTCAACGAAGACACCTTCCCGTACACCACAGCAACATCGGCAAACAGCCGCAGATTGCTCCTCAACTTGTCTACCAGATCATTTATGTACGTGGGTAATCCCAAAAGTAAGGTCTCTTATTTAATTATAAGTACATAGACCTGTTAACTTATAAAATGGTTTACATCATTTTACAGCTTGAACATTTAGCTATTTTTCGACATAATCACCATTTCTGTCGATGCATTTATGTAGACGCTGTGGCAGTTTTTGTATACCCATGTCATACCAGCTCGCCGCCATGCTGTTCAGAAAGTTATGAACCTTTTCTTTCACCTCGTCGTCGGAGCTGAATCGCTTTCCAGCCAAATGTTATTTCAACCTGGGGAACAGGTGATAGTCACTGGGCACCAAGTCAGGACTATAGGGTGGGTGGGTGATTATGTTCCACTGAAAGTGTTGCAGGAGAGCAACGGTTTGCCGAGCGATGTGTGGGCGAGTGTTGTCATGGAGAATGTGTACGCCCTTGCTCAACATTCGTCTTCTACATCTACATGATTACTCTGCAATTCACATTTAAGTGCTTGGCAGAGGGTTCATCGAACCACAATCATACTGTCTCTCTACCATTCCACTCCCGAACAGCGCGCGGGAAAAACGGACACCAAAAACCTTTCTGTTCGAGCTCTGATTTCTCTTATTTTATTTTGATGATCATTCCTACCTATGTAGGTTGGGCTCAACAAAATATTTTCTCATTCAGAAGAGAAAGTTGGTGGCTGAAATTTCGTAAATAAACCTAAACGTCTTTGCTTTAATGACTTCCATCACAACTCGCGTATCATATCTGCCACACTCTCTCCCCTATTACGTGATAATACAAAACGAGCAGACCTTTTTTTCACCCTTTCGATGTCCTCCGTCAATCCCACGTGGTAAGGATCCCACACCGCGCAGCAATATTCTAACAGAGGACGAACGAGTGTAGTGTAAGCTGTTTCTTTAGTGGATTTGTTGCATCTTCTAAGTGTCCTGCCAATGAAACGCAACCTTTGTCTCGCCTTCCCCTCAATATTATCTATGTGGTCTTTCCAATTGAAGTTGTTCGTAATTTTAACACCCAGGTTCTGAATTGCCTGTTTGAGTTTTTTGAGAGTCTCACAGTACCTGTCAGCGTTAATTGTGGTCCCAGCGGGCATAAAGTCGACCAACAATATCCCTTTCCGATCCCAAAAAACGGTTGCCATGACTTTACCGGCAGACTGTGTTTGTCTGAATTTCCGCGGCTTTGGCGAAGAAGGATGCCGTCACTGGCGTGACTGGTGCTTGGTCTCAGGTGTAAAGTGGTATTCCCAGGTTTCGTCTCCCGTGAAAATTGTGTCCAGAAAGTTGTCCTGTTCGGCTGCGAGGCAGTGAAGAAATGCGCTGGAAGCATCATCTAGTTTCCGAATGTGGTCCTCAGTCAGCATGCGTGGCACCCATCTTGGGCACACCATCCGGTAGTTCAATGTTTCCGTTAAAATTCTGTGAGCGATGCTTCGGGAAACCTCAGGAACCAACGTGCAGAGATTATCCAAGGTGATCCGCCGATGTGCACGCATGCTTTGCTCAACCTTCAACACTGTCTCCTCAGAAATTGACGGTCTCCCGCTCCTTTGTTCGTTGTGAATTTCGGTCCGACCAGCTGCAGACTCTTTACACCACTTACGAACATTTTTGACATCCATACACTTCCGTCAATTGGAAATGGATTTTAATCGGCGCAGTGCCCTTTCCGTTCAAAAACCGAATAACTGCGCGCAATTCGCACTTGGTTGTAACATCCAACGGGATCTCCTTTCTCAATGGCTGCCTAGCCAAGACTGAGCGCCTCAGCGTGGCGTGCGCATATTTACACACAGCGCGTGAAGCACTCTTCATAACAGTGTGACCTACTGCCACACAAACAGAGTTCTGTACTTATAAAAAATTGGAGACCTTACTTTTGGGATTACCCTCGTAAATCGAAAATAACAGCTGTATTACCGGGGTCGTAAAATATGCACTAAGACGGGTTTAAATGGTCCACCTCCTACAACAGTTAAGTTCCACAGCTCTGGGAGTGTGATAGTGCGAAGTTTAGTTTGTATTAATTAATTATAAGAGTAAATAACTTTTCTCACTCCACGTAGCAATTACGGAATGAAAAGTAAACTGCACTGCAATGTTATTGCTTAAAATGAATCATCACATGGTCTTTCATAGTTTATTATCATGTAAAAGAAAAACAATGAATTGAAGATCACAAATATATCCACATATTTTCTTCCAGAGCAATATTCGTTGATTGCGCCTCGTAACATCTGACGATCTTTGAAAGAAATTCATTAAGTATCATATCTATTACCCAGACCTGACTCAATTAAAAAACCGCCAGTCAGTAACGAATACGGATGGAAGACTGGCATATACAGAGGTTTCCTTCCGTCTGCTTTTCGCACGGCCACAGCACTTGTAGTGTTCAAGCTGTTGGCTCATTGCTGCTCCCCTCTACTGATTACGCGTCCTCCGCCCGGCCACTATCTTCCCTGGAGTGTGCATGTGGTTGGTGACCTGGACGTTCACAAGAAGTAAGAGATTTTCCAAACGCAGTTAATGTATTTGTTGGTCGTACAGGATAGTGTTACACCCAGCTATCGTGGCTCCATTGGGTGTGTGGTCTTCGCTTTTTTTAAACTGGTCTCTTAGTCCTAGAGCTTTGCAAATTCATTGAATGTAAGAGAATAAGCTAATTGTGCCTCTTGAGATATTTACTCTCTGTCGACATAGGACAGCCTGGTATTATGTGGCTCGTGCATTCAGGGCGAACTCAAAAAGGCCTACATCCATTGACATTTGGTTTTCATAGTTCTTCGTCCTCAAGACCTGATCTTGCTACTATTAGAGCTTCTGATTCTGCTCCGTTTCTTCCTCTTTTAATCCGCATGTGTCTGATCTTTGACAACGTTTAAGTTCACCACGCTCTCTAAATACTGATCATGCAGAGCTTTCTCTCTCCAAAATTTTTTTCCTGATTAACCACTTTGATGTTACTTTGCAGAAGTCAGTCAGCAGCTGTACGTTCTGCGTTATGTGTGGACTTTCTTGCAAGGTATTAAGCCTGAACAATAACTTCTTTCTTTCCATTTGCATCTCATACGGTACTGTTCGAAGCCTTGGAAGATAATTCACGTGCTGGGTCACATTACTGCTGAATCCATCTACGACATTCTAACGTGCCACTTCTATTTGTCTCAGACATCGCCCTACTTGAGTCAAGCATAGTCCGCCGATGTCAGCTGTAGGGTGAACTACACCATACACGGTCGATAATTTTCTTGCCGCATGATTTGCAGAAAAAATGTTTTTGGATTCAGTCGATCAGATCGACGCTATATTCAATTACACATACTACCAGTGATCCTATAGTCATAATTGTAAGAGAGAGTGAAGTAAACGATGCAGGTTATCAGTTACGTGCATGGGCGCTAATGACCTCAGTAGTTGAGCGCCCTTAAACCCCAAACAAAAAAAAAAAAAAAAAAAGTTACGTGCATATGCCCGACGAGCTTTCCTCAAAGCGAGATTGACTTCTATCTCTGTTATTTGTTGTTTCATTATGCTATTTAGATTTGGCGTATTAAACCGTTTGTACAAGTCGAGTACAATATTACTGCACTTGGGAGTGATGGCCCTTCGGTTGGCTTATCGCGAGTTTTTATGGTGGTATTTCACGAGGACATGTTGAGTCCCTTGTTGAGTACACGTACAAATGTACTGAAATCATTCACAGTGTGATGTGTTTTCTTCAGTCACCATCGCACTTGTTTACTTTAACGTCACCGCGTATTTCCAGTAACAGCTACGGGAGGACAATTGTAACAATATTGTAGTCGGATAGTAACAGGTAGCTAAGTTTCTTGCAGCAGCTACGTTATTTCAACTTACTGCTACGGCGCTTGCACTGGTCTTTCAATCACAGATTAACTTTCTCACTTTGGTAAGTTATTTAATTTCCACACCTTGAATGTCTGAATATCAACAGTATCGGGATTACCTCTTCCAATCGTCGTTATGACTTTCCTTCACGCTACTACGCCATTTAGCTATTCCAAGCTTCTGAAAAGATGCAGTATTACTTTAACTGATATTCAACTCGTCTCTTATCTTAAAACGTTTCCACAAGCACCACTATTATATCCATCAGACAAAGAAATCCTTCTGTCACTATGCAGAGCACACACATCTAAGGTATAGCTGGTACAAGGATTTCCGGAACTTGGGGACATTTCTCTTGCAACATTTCTCTAATGAAGCCAATAGCCAAATTTTAATTTTTGTTTGTTTTCTCATCTTTTTGTTTGAAGATCAACAGTACAGAGCAAACCACACTAGACAGTCCTGAAGAGATCTGCCTCAGTTCTGGCTTATTTCAAATCAGTATGTCTGATTTGTGGCCATAAAGAAAAGGATGCCAATAGAGAGAAACGATCGCATACGCATTTCGACATTAACTTGAATTGATAACTTAAATTGATAAATTTAGGATAATCTGTCAGGGATCTGAGCACAGCTCCTCCACGATTTGAGTCCCGGGTCTCAGTTCCAGCGCAGCCTCAGTCGTCGGAATTCAGACCTATGTAAGCGTGCGCACGCCGTGGGCACCTATCACGAACTGTGCTGGCTGCCGTAACTGGGACAGTTGCGTGCGAGTGCGAGGCGGCTGAAGCGGCCAGAGTCAAAGCGCTCCTGTCACGAAGAAGTAAGCGTGCCGCTACAGAAACCCTCGCGTGGCTGCCATGGGCAGTTCTCTGTTGCGGAAGTTCCCTTATACTGGTTTCTGCCGAAACCTTTCTTCAGTAGCTTGGTGGATGCTGGCTCTGCTGGTGCCAAACACCCAACAACCCCCTCCTCCCCCCCCCCCCCCCCCCCACCTCCTCCACCCAACTGCTTCCACACCATGACTGATGGTCAGCAACTTTAACTGAAATTATCTTATGGGGCGCAGAACATATCGAAGCAACATTTTCCATAGGTGGTGCGTCATTGAAAGTTTATTACTGATAGTATGACATTGTGTGCTCCTGCAGACAGTGTCTAAACCTCTCATTGAAAAGCGGACTATCGTGATGTGACACTAGTTGTCGTTTTACACGTAATCCCTGTGAATTCAATAGGAAATGAAAGACATGCGTGTCAGCTGTTGCTGTTACTAAAGTATCGACATCGTAAGATTAAAAATTTTTTGTTAACAGAATGATTCGCTACATTCTTTATTATAAAGTAGAATTTAAATATCAAGCAATTAACAGGAGGTAAACCGGCACTGCACAGTATAACTGAGAAAACTGTCATGGTGGAATTGAAGCTCTGTTCCCATGCTTAAATGTTTGGAGAATAAAACAAAATCGCGTTGTTGCAAGCAAGTGGACCCCTTTCATTTTTATTCATTTATTTAACCTGATCTGGTAAGGGTCATCAGCTTCTCTCTATCATCGGATCAGGGTTCCACACTTATAGTATCATCTATTACATTACAGTTACCCAAGAAATTAACAATTCTGATGTGACAACCAATAGATTTGAGTATCTGAAATGGCGGAGTGAAGTGTACTGAATATGGATTAATAAAGTTAATAATGGCATTACTTGTACTACTGCAGCGTCTGTCACTATTAGTAAAAATAACAAGAGTAATAATAACGTCGTCGGCCGCGGTGGCCGTGCGGTTGTAGGCGCTTCAGTCCGGAACCGCGGGACTGCTACGGTCGCAGGTTCGAATCCTGCCTCGGGCATGGATGTGTGTGATGTCCTTAGGTTAGTTAGGTTTAAATAGTTCTAAGTTCTAGGGGACTGATGACCATAGATGTTAAGTCCCATAGTGCTCTGAGCCATTTGAACCATTTTTGAACCACTTGAATAATATCAATAATTGTGATATTAATAATGATAGTGGCAGATACTAGAAGAATTTATAAACCTACAAAATCGATATTTTCTGATTTAGCGCGTCCTGGGAAAAGGAGATTTAAACAGACTGCCTCGGCTAAGATACTGGGAAATGAGGAAGACCAGGTTAGAAAGAAGGGTGTACAAGGGTAACGAATGCATGCAGAGACAATGGCAGTCTTATTGTTACTTTAGTAAATATGAGATTATCTGTCTTAAAACTGGAGATGTTATTTAGTTCTCCACTTCAATGTGGGAGGTTGGTTCAGAATCGGGTCCTGCTCTTGAGAGGGCTTCGAGAAGGTGACTAAACGATGGCATGGAAGAGATTATTAACTGAGAAAACAGAAGCATGGCTGGCAAATGAGTGATGTCGGCGGATGAATACAAGATTATTGTGCCTGTATTATTCCGAATTACGACCCATAGTTTCTTCAGAGATGCATGCATACATGCAGGGACTGTAATAACGAACTTTTTTGTTTGTTTGCGGAGTTTATTTAGTAAAGAAAACGTAGATTATTTACTGGTAGGGAGGCAATTCGGAATCTTAGTCATTTATTTGGGACGCAATATGCAAGAGTTTTGTTGTACTGTACCTTGCAGTAAACCAGTGGAGACAGTGCGACCGGTATACAGCAAAGTAAATTTTACGTAAATGTAAAAAGAAACTTCCTGGCAGATTAAAACTGTGTGCCGGACCGAGACTTGAACTCGGGACCTTTGTCCTTCGCGGGCAAGTGCTCTACCGTCTGAGCTACCCAAGCACGACTCACGCCCCGTCCTCACAGCTTTTAATCCGCCAGTACCTCCAGGTTCGCTGGAGAGCTTCTATGAAGTTTAGAAGGTAGGAGACGAGGTACTGGCGGATTTAAAGCTGTGAGGACGGGGCGTGAGTCGTGCTGGGGTAGCTCAGACGGTAGAGCACTTGCCCGCGAAAGGCAATGGTTCCGAGTTCGAGTTTCCGTCCTGCACACAGTTTTAATCTGCCAGGAAGTTCGATATCAGCGCACACTCCGCTGCAGAGTGAAAATTTCTTTCTAGTTACGTAAATGTAGACAGATAATCACCTAAAGCAAATCAAAAAGGTACTACCTGCCACACGCAAGACTAAAAATCTTGAGTCCCACGCGCTACAGTCGCTCACGTAGACCGAGAACCACAGCGAGGTGAATACTTGACTTGTTTTGGGATGATCAGGTGCGAAAAACCTATTGGCTTAACCGCTGCACGTGCACCGAGATACGTCACCTGCTGACGTCACATGGTCAAACTTGTCATCCGCGTTTGGGGTATTTCCCGACATTTAAGGCCACATGTGTCTTATATTAAATTACTTGTCTCGGCGTAATCCACGTCACTTTTGGGGTTTTTAAACGTTAAAGCGTTGTCACGCTGCAGGTGATGTACCTTGACCCTGAGACTGGTGGTGCGTCTTGCAGTGGCACGAGATGTGGTACCGCATGCCGCTGATGAACGGCACTGTGTCCACGGACTCGTTCTTCGTGCTGGGGGCGGCGCTGCTGGCGATGGGGTTCCTGCGGGAGCGCGAGAGGAGACAGGAGCGGGGGCGGCGCCTGGGGGCAGAGCTGTGCCGCGCCGCGGCGCTGCGCTACGTGCGCCTGACGCCGCCCTACGCGCTCGTCGTCTTCTTCTACGCGGCTGCCCTGCAGCGCCTCGGCACCGGGCCCCTCTGGGACTCCGTGGTGGGGCCGGAGGTGAACTTCTGCCGCCACTCCTGGTGGGTCAACATGCTCTACCTCAACAACTACCTGCACCTCGACCAGCCGGTGAGTGGTACGACTTGTGTCCTAGCTGTCTGGTCGGGCTGTTGATGTGGGAAACGTGTTAAAACAGTTCACGTATTCCTCATATTCGTGTTAGGTTGTGGTGGAGAGGTTTATGCTATTTTGCTTCCTCTGTAGCGAGAGAACTTACTCGATCGCTTTTGAATCGACTTTAATGCCAGAGAAAGGGCGTAATTAGACACGTCCTATCAGTTGTAGTGTAACGACGTAAGTTTTGTATAAATGATTTTCTTTTGACATATGACCAGTGGTTGGGAAGGGAGTGAGACAGGATTGTAGCCTCTCCCCGATGTTATTCAATCTGTATATTGAGCAAGCAGTAAAGGAAACAAAAGAAAAATTCGGAGTAGGTATTAAAATCCATGGAGAAGAAATAAAAACTTTGATGTTCGCCGATGACTTTGTAATTCTATCAGAGACAGCAAAAGACTTGGAAGACAGTTGAACGGAATGGGCAGTGTCTTGAAAGGACGGTATAAGATGAACATCAACAAAAGCAAAACGAGGATAATGGAATGTAGTCGAATTAAGTCGGGTGATCCTGAGGGAATTAGATTAGGAAATGAGACACTTAAAGTAGTAAAGGAGTTTTGCTATTTGGGGAGCAAAATAACTGATGATGGTCGAAGTAGAGAAGATATAAAATGTAGACTGGCAATGACAAGGAAAGCGTTTCTGAAGAACAGAAATTTAACATCGAGTATAGATTTAAGTGTCAGGAAGTCGTTTCTGAAAGTATTTGTATGGAGTGTAGCCATGTATGGAAGTGAAACATGGACGATAAATAGTTTGGACAAGAAGAGAATAGAAGCTTTCGAAATGTGGTGCTACAGAAGAATGCTGAAGATTAGATGGGTAGATCACATAACTAATGATGAAGTATTGAACAGAATTGGGGAGAAGAGGAGTATGTGGCACAACTTGACAAAAAGAAGGGACCGGTTAGTAGGACACGTTCTGAGGCATCAAGGGATCACAAATTTAGCATTGGAGGGCAGCGTGGAGGGTAAAAATCGCAGAGGGAGAGCAAGAGATGAATACACCAAGGAGATTCAGAAGGATGTAGGTTGCAGTAGGTACTGGGAGATGAAGAAGCTTGCACAGGATAGAGTAGCATGGAGAGCTGCATCAAACCAGTTTCAGGACTGAAGACGACAACAACAACAATGACCATGTGCAGACTTCGTCACCTACGTCAGTTACAAAACACTTAAAAATTATTTAAATTCTTTTTAAAGTTGTCTCTGAATGGTTCTTGAACGAAACTGTAATTGAAACATCATTTGAGTCGTATGCGCAGAATTCCGTCACTCAGCCCAATTGGTTTGCGCAAACTTTTTTCAGTTTGGATGTCGTTTGTTTCTTCTCAGAAATTATATTAATGCAAGTTATCTGCTTTAATAATTATTAAAATCACATTGAATAAACTTTTATGACTCAAACTCGCGATGAACGTTGTCAAAAAATTTATAACCTTGTCAAATAAATCAGTAATACTTCTTCCTTAATATAATTCTTCATAAATAAATTGTCGGAACACGTATTAAAACTTTTGTTCTATACACTAGTTTATTATCTTCATATATAGTACATATACAGGGTATTACAAAAAGGTACGGCCAAACTTTCAGGAAACATTCCTCACAAACAAATAAAGAAAAGATGTTATGTGGACATGTGTCCGGAAACGCTTAATTTCCATGTTAGAGCTCATTTTAGTTTCGTCAGTATGTACTGTACTTCCTCGATTCCGTACCATGTACAGCGTGTGCAGGCACTATCAGCAGCTGATTGGCCTCCACGGATACACTTCTGCGAATGGTTCATCCAACAATGTGTCAATCCTCATTTCAGTGAAAATGTTCTCTTTACGGATGAGGCTTCATTCCAACGTGATCAAATTGTAAATTTTCAGAATCAACATGTGTGGGCTGACGAGAATGCGCACGCAATTGTACAATCACGTCATCAACACAGATTTTCTGTGAACGTTTGGGCAGGCATTGTTAGTGATGTCTTGATTGGGCCCCATGTTCTTCCACCTACACTCAATGGAGCACGTTATCACGATTTCGTACGGGATATTCTACCTGTGCTGCTAGAACTTATGCCTTTACAAGTACGACACAACATGTGGTTCATGCACGATGGAGCTCCTGCACATTTCAGTCGAAGTGTTCGTACGCTTCTCAACAACAGATACGGTGACCGATGGAGTGGTAGAGGCGGACCAATTCCATGGCCTCCACGCTCTCCTGACCTCAACCCTCTTCACTTTCATTTATGGGGCATTTGAAAGCTCTTGTCTACGCAACCCCAGTACCAGATGTAGAGACTATTCGTGCTCGTATTGTGGACGGCTGTGATACGATACGCAAGTCTCCAGGGCTGCATCAGGGATTCCATGCGACGGAGGGTGGATGCATGCATCCTCGCTAACGGAGGACATTTTGAACATTTCCTGTAACAGGGTTTGAAGTCACGCTGGTACGTTCTGTTGCTGTGTGTTTCCATTCCATGATTAATGTGACTTGAAGAGAAGTAATAAAATGAGCTCTAACATGGAAAGTAAGCGTTTCCGGACACATGTCCACATAACATATTTTCTTTCTTTGTGTGTGAGGAATGTTTCGTGAAAGTTTGGCGGTACCTTTTTGTAACACCCTGTAGACGTGAACCTGAGCCTTGACAAGATAGGACTGAACATTTACAACATGATTAAACATACTATGACGTCATTGTTGGAGAAACATTACAAATTCTTATTTTTTCAGTTTTTAGAAGCAGGACGCAATAACTAGGTTTCAGGATCTTCTGTTGCTCTTTGGCTGTCGACCCGCGACGTATAATGGCCAGCAATATTCTCTGGTCCCGGCAGTGAAGATGCTGTGTCCGTTCGTTGCGCCGCCCTCTCCGTACATGAAACATAAAAATAAATACAAAACTTTAGATAATTCACAAACATTACAAATATTACAAAATATATAAACGAAACACTAAATTAAACTTATATTCACCTGAAGACTGGGCTGACTCTAGTGGATGGGTGACGCTTCAATTTCGCGTCGCACTACACAGTCAAGGCAGAACTTAGAAAAATGGCGAGTGAAGACTGTAGATCCGAATCAGCAGATGATTGTGCTGTTGGTGCGCGTCAGGTTCATTTCTTTAGATAAGTCTAACTGAAGAGGAGCGTTCAGTAAGTAGTGCAACACATTTCTTCTGAAAGCAGGTCCGTTTTATTCAGGGATCAAATACGTCATATTATTCCTACACTTTCGACTACAAAAAACTATTTTTCAACTAAATTCAATGTTCAGTGCGACAGTCTTACGACACATTACTGGGAAGGCCTCTATGCCCTCATGGTACCACTCTGCTGGTCCACGCCGGAGACAACGTATTTCTGCATCTAAACCTCATCATCCACGTCCCGCCGGACGGTGTGCCCGAGCCGTTCTAGGCGCTTCAACCTGAAACCGCGCGACCGCTACAGTGGCAGGTTCGAATCCTGCCTCGGGCATGGATGTGTGTGATGTCCTTAGGTTAGTTAGGTTTAAGTAGTTCTAAGTTCTAGGGGACTGATGACCTCAGAAGTTAAGTCTCATAGTGCTGAGAGCCATTTGAATCATTTCATCCACGTACCGCCTTTCGCAGAGCGCACCCTTCCTTGGGCGAAATCGATGGAGGTCTGAAAGTGAGAGATCCGGGCTGTAGGGTGGATAAGGAAGGAACAGTCCAATGAAGTTTTGTTCAAAATGGCTCTAAATACTATGGGACTTAACATCTGAGGTCATCAGTCCCCCGGACTTCGAACTACTTAAACCTAATTAACCTAAGGACATCACACACATACATGCCCGAGGCTGGAATCGTACCTGCGACATTAGCAGCAGCGCGGTTCTGGATTGAAGCGCCTAGAACCGCTCGGCCACAGCGGCCGGCTGAGTTTTTGTGACCTTCTCTCTAGTGTGCAGACTTGTTTGCATTTTCCTAACGAGGAACACGCTAAAGTCGTTTCTTCTGTCTCCTGAGGGCAGCGTAATACACTTCAGAGTCGATCGTTGCACCATGCGGGAGGATATGAATGAGAATAACCCCTTCAGAGTCCTAGTAGACCGTCGCCACGACTTTAGCGGCTGAGGAAGCGGCTTTCAACCTTTTCCCCGGAGATGAGGTGGTGTGGTGCCATTCCAAGGATTACCGTTTTGTTTCCAGTTCGACCAAAAGTTATTTCGAACAGTCCAGTAACGCGCTTCATGGTTTGTTCAGAGGGGAAGTACCCAGCAGGCACACACTTCTCAGTACCCCAACTGCTGAACGAGTGTGTCAGCACAACCAAGAGACGTCCAGTCGTACAGCGACGTGTTTGACTGTGATCCGTCTACCACATCCAATGAGACTGTCCACACGTTTCAATGTTGTATGAATGAAATTGTGTGCGGGCGACCGGCACGCAGGAGATCGGAATGGTTTGCGCGAGTTCATTGCGTTAATGACATACGCCTCATCCACCGGCTTATCTTGCTTTCGTTCACTGCCAGGCCTCTGTTAACATTCTGCAAGTGCCTATGAGTAACTGCGGTGGTCTGGTTTTCCATCAAAAGATATTCAGTGACAGATCTCTGCTTGAACGCAACTCCATTACAGACGCCTTTTGAAGGCTACAATAGCGCCGCTATCTATGGCAACTTCATCAATTTATAGAGGCTGAAGCTTAATATTCAACGACGTACCATAACAAATTCCGCATTCTTTCAACAGAAATCGGCCGAGAATAAGAAATGTGCTGCACTACTTGTCGAGCGCCCCTCTTAGATGACGGTGCTTCGTGTACGCCCTGACGGTAAGACGCGGTGCGCGGTGTGTGTGTGTGGCAGTGCATGAACCAGACGTGGTACCTGGCGGTGGACATGCAGCTCTTCCTGGTGGGTCTGCTGCTGCTGACCGCCGTGTGGCTGTGGCCCCGCGCCGCCCCCTTCGGCCTGCTGGCCGCGCTGGTGGTGGCCGTCGTGACGCCGCTGGCCATCGCCGCCGCCTACGACCTCACCGGCTCCATGCTCTACGCCACTGAGTGAGTACCGCAACGACACGGAACTGGTAGACCTAGTTTTAACACCACGCTTGACACACTGTGCAAATAATGAAGTATACTCTTTTTATTGGCTATGTTGCTATCTCAATATCTTACTGCGGACTGCATCCTTTGGAGTAGCTTCATATTTATAGGATTTCAAGGTGTAAGAGGTCCATGATTAAGGAATTTTGTTGCTAGCGCACTCGAGCAGATGTAATTTCGATGGATTGCTCACGCGCTGCCTGCCTTATGTAAGCTATAAGAGAATCTCAGACCAGAGAGCAGTGTTGTCAGCAGTAGGAACTGTGTAGTAGTAGGAGCAAGTAGTAGCTAGCAGTCGTGTGTGTGTGGAATTGGCTGGGCCGGTCGTATGGAGCGATGGCAGAGCCTGAGCGTTGTAGTATAAGGTAAAAGCAGCCTCGCGCATATGTACTATTGTAATATCAAGTCCCATGTACATGTTTTTTAAAAAAATCTGTTAATAATAATCTTCCTTATAAAAATTAACTTTTGACAATCATTCATCTCAATTTAAAGAATTTACTAATTTCTCCAATCCATGGTCATCCCGATTATTGTAATGAAAAATCAGTTGTTTCTTTTTATACACTAGTGTAACCTCCCAACAGTTTATTATTCCGTAACCTCACAATAACAACGTGACCAATCTTTCAATAAAATTGTGGCTTACTCATAACCTTTCAATAATTAACTGACTGTGAATCTAAACTGGTGAATTTGGACGTCAGCAGTGCTACGTCATGGCCCTGAAAGATCATACTGAATAAATTGAAAATTCTTACCTCAATAAGGTCGTCGGATAACGCGTATATATCTGCTCCTATAAGAAATTTTTCTGGCACAGCCCAGTGCAATGCTGGCCGATAGATTTGTCATGTATAAAAAGAAACAACTGGCTTTTCATTACAATAATCGGGATGACTACGGATTGGAGAAATTAGTAAATTCTTTAAATTGAGATGAATGGTTGTCAAAAGTTAATTTTTATAAGAAAGATTATTATTAAGAGATTTTTTTAAAAACATGTACATGGGACTTGATATTACAATAGTACATATGCGCGAGGCTGCTTTTACCTTATACTACGACGCTCAGGCTCCGCCATCGCTCCTCACGACTGGTCCAGCAGAGTTCATACACACGACTGCTAGCTACTACTTACTCCTACTACTACACAGTTCCTAGAGCTGACAACACTGCTCTCTGGTCTGAGATTCTCTTATAGCTTACATACCGCAGGCAGCGCGTGAACAATCCATCGAAATTACATCTGCTCGAGTGCGCTAGCAACAAATTCCTTAATCATGGACCTCTTACAAAGGTAAGTACCCGGATAACAATGTCCTGAAGCAGTATGAAACAATTCATTTTTTTAAAAAAATATTTATTGCTAATTATGTGTCGCCAGTAGCTGCGTGCGCAGCTTACACAAGGTGACAAGTTCTGCGATACCTGCTAATATCCCGTCGGACCTCTTTTTGCCCGGCATAGTGCAGCAACTCGACGTGGCAAGGAGTTAACAAATCGTTGGAAGTCCCCTGCAGAAATACTGCGCCATGCTGCCCCTATAGCCGTCCATAACTGCGAAAGTATTGCAAGCGCAGAATTTTGTGCACTAACTGACCTCTCGATTATGTCATATAAATGTTCACTCGTTTTGTCCAGAATGTCCTTCAAACCAATCACGTACAATTGTGGCCCGGTGACAAGGCGCACTGTCATTTATAAAAATTACAGAGTTGTCTTGGAACATGAAGTGCATGAGTAACTACAGATGGTCTCTAAGTAGCCGAACATAACCATTTACAGTTCACACGGATCACAGGACCCAGTATATTCCATCAAAACATAGAGCCACCACTAGCTTGCACACTGCCTTTTCGACAACTTAGAGCCATTGCTTCTTGAGGTCTGCACCACACTCGAACCCTACCATCAGCTTTTACCACCTGAAATGCGGACTTATCTGACCATCTCCTGTCGGCTAGAGTCAACCGGTATGGTCACGAGCTTAGGAGAGGCGCTGCAAGCGATGTTGTGCTGTAAGCAAAGGCAGTCGCTTTCGTCGAGTGCTGCCGTAGCCCATTAACGGCAGATTTCACCGCACTGTTGTAACGGATACGTTCGTCGTACGCCGTACGCTGATTTCTGTGGTTATTTCGGGCAGTGTCGCTTACCTGTTAGCACTGAAATCTCTACGCAAACGCCTTTGCTCACGGTCGTTAAGTGAAGACCGTTGGTCACCGCGTAGATTGGAAGGTAATGCCTGAAATGTGGCATTCTCGGCACACCCCTGGCAATGTGGTTCTCGGAACACTGAATTTCGTAATGATTTCCGAACTGGAATGTCTGATGCGTCTAGCTCCAACTAACATTCTGAGTTCAAAGTCTGTTAATTCCTGTCCTGCGTCCACGTCGGAAACCCTTTCATATGAATCAGCTGGCCGGGCTTTGTGGCCGTGCGGTTCTAGGCGCTTCGGTCTGGAACCGCGTGACCGCTACGGTCGCAGGTTCGAATCCTGCCTCGGGCATGGATGTGTGTGATGTCCTTAGGTTAGTCAGGTTTAAGTAGTTCTAAGTTCTAGGGGACTGATGACCTCAGATGTTAAGTCCCATAGTGCTCAGAGCCATTTTTTTTTAATCAGCTGAGTGCAAATAACAGCTGCGCCAGTGCACTGCCATTTTATACCTTTTGCACGAGATACCACCGCCATCTATACAAGTGGATGTCGGTGTCCCATGACTTTTTACCTCAGCGTAAAAGTATTGTAATTGCGAAGTCGCTGGTTCCAATCTTGCTAGTAACTACTGTTTTATTAATATTCTGTACTTGTTATTAAATGGAAATATTATTTAACAAATATTGAAAATAAAGTTTCAAACAACAACAACGTCTTTTTAAAATTACTGATCGTATGACAATTGAGTATACACAGAGAATTAAATGTTGGTTACAGAAATTGCAAACATTGATATAGGAAAAAGCACTTTATTTCCTCAGATTGAACAGTATCGATGGACAGCTTTTTGCTTTCAAGAATAGGATTTTCGCATGTCTGCGCCAAATTTTAATTTATTTTCATGTGACTAGTAATTAAAAATAAAAGATGTTATTCTAATTAATAGATATGAATCAGTTTTTTAACATTCCCATTTGACAACAAACTCAGAATTGAAATAAAGTTAAAAAAAAGTAACTACTAGCGAGATTCGAATCAATGAGTTTCCGTTCACAAAATATTTACACTCAATTCAAAACACTATGGCACTTAACTACAAACATGCTGAACTCAACATTTCTTGGAAATCTTTTAGTAGTATCTGTTGTTTCCAGCGACCCTAAAACATACGAAATATTGTTGGTTCTTGCAAGGAAGAAATCAGGAATGAACCACTATTGGTAATGCTATTTATTTAATAAATAGCACCGTTTCCGTACCATTTACGTAATATGATCTAAATAACATTTTGTAACAAACTGACTTCTTTATTTATGTACTTAATGTTTAGTTAATGTTTATTAAATATAAATTGTAGATAATGCTTTGTACGTTGTAATACCATTATCAGTAGACGCGTTGCTGTTTTCTTCCTTGCAAGAAACGACCTATATTTGTACACAGCTACGGCCTCAAAATATCAGTTTTCGACTAAAAGCGATACCTGTGTATTAAGTGGAAAAATATTTCCCGAAATACTTGTTGTTATTTAAGTTCATGTAGATTTGCCTTCAATGTCATGAACATGATTATACTTCTTATAGCTTATTCTGATGTGTTACTGAACAGTCTCTACCAGCAAGGAACGCGTCTCACCTAGCCACTATAATTCAGCCAAGGGAATTCCCGCACACAATGCGCCCGAGAGCTCGTTAGCACTCCCGTCACGTTGGGGAAAGCGTATTTACATTCGCACTCCGGAAACAGCCAGCCAACATACGTGACGCGAAATGACTATTACTAGAATTTCGGAGAAACTGGAGATCTGAAGTGGTGTGATCGATGGTCATCCTCCTCATCTTCGCGAGCAGAACTGAAAATCGGCGAAACGATAGTGCTGCCGGGACGACGCTCTGCCTTACAACGTGAGTCGGTTTGGGGAGTGCAAGTGGGAATCAGTTAACATCCATACGACACACAGCTCTGTCTCCATGCTTAATTTGCTGCCTTGGTGGTAGCCAACCACAGTGATGGAATAATCATCATTAAAATTCAGTGCACAAGTTGGTTACAATGTTACAAAGGAAAGATGAATTCTGCAGAGCAATAACAATATTATTCGTCAAAATTGATATCTGGTGAGGAGGTCAAGCGAACTGAAACTTGTATATGCGATGGCGTATCTGTAAATAAACGCTGAATATATTGAACAGCATTTAGAACGGCTACTGGGGCAGTCTGTGACTGGTTATCGGACGAGCGTCATGGGTAATGGACCGACAAAATTTAAAGTATATTTAATTGACAATATATCAGATGAATTAACAGACAGTGAAAGCTGTAGTATAATTTTCAACATTGTGCTATTGGTATACAGTTCAAGGAACATGTTGGAAAGAGTAAATTCACTTACTGCTACATATGTCGCCAGATGTTGCGACGTATACGCATCTCCTCAGCTGAGATAACGTACAAAAACGGAATAACGCGTTACACCATCTCCGTGGTCGTTCACCCGATACGACAGTAGGAACTGAATTCTCGCAGACTGCGTTAGCTGCTTCTTTCACGTGCCAAGTCACCGCTGTACTCCAAACAGGAAGTACTCATTGGGAAAAGTCAGATAACGCCTTCTTGTAACAGTGGCAAATACTGTTCATTAAGTTAGGTTCCATTCTGTTAATGTAGGTTCCTATCACTCCGTTCTGTCTGATGTTTTTACTTTTATGTTTCATTTACTGGAATTGTCTTTGGTTCATTTTCTTCATTAAAGCGTGATTGTAGCAGCATTGCGCCCTTCAGTTGTTGGAGTTTCACAATGCGTCAAATTAAAGTTGTATATTTGCTAATTTCTGTAACTTTGTAGGAGACTGATTTCTAGATTGACGTTTACACTTCATAAAGATTCGAGGATCATATTTGTCGCCATCTCTGCATATGAAATCAGAGCACTGTAATCTGTCCTCGTAGAAGCGTTGACTGTGATCGGATCGTTTCATTGCTTAATCTGTCTTCTCTCTTTTGAATGGTTCAGACTTACTTACCCTTTTGCTTTCTTCAAGGTGTTTGGTGGTGCATTACCCTTACAATCTAGAGGACTTCCTTTCACAAGCTGGCCAGCGGGCCGCTTCTGTAAAGTCATCGTTTCTGTGAACAACGAGAAATCCCCCAGCTCTATCGCTTAAGTTGAACGTGTCATCGCCACTTAGCAAGCCAGAGGCTCATTGTAGCCCGTAAGAGAGACCGCGGCTGATGCAATGCTGCTTGTTCACACTTTGTCGTTAGTCCCGAGAATAATGACGCAGAGGAATTGGAACCTAAGAGGGTCTGTTGATAGTGTTTTTCCGTTAAGACGCTTCTACTGATTCTTCTTCGGCATACCCAATAAGATTACTCACAGCTGTCAATGCCCTGTCTACGAGATTATCTGCTGGTTCAGCATACAAGGGGACCCTCCATACGGTAAATAACTGATTTTGATGTGCTTCAAATATGTTGTAGAGGCACTTACCCTGAGTACTTGGCTATCCGTTATTTTAGCGACGGGCCTTGGTTTTCGAGAAAATCGATTTTGAAGGCCACTGCGTGCTTTGTATACCCGTAACATTACACATATTCCGAGCAAGTCAGCGTAACGCAGCGGTAAAGGTTCACAGCTGCCGTGCTGGACGTACCTTGTTCGAATTCTACTCGTGGACTTTTTTTTTCAAAATCGACCGAATTTTTCAATTTTTTTTTCAAAGAATATCCACAAACAGTGTAAGTTGTGTGAAATTATAAAGATATATTCAGTTATTAATGTTTTCTGCCATACAATATTACAAAATCTTATTTTTTTCGTCCACATTGCTTGATGTGATTGAACAATATTGTGAGTGATACTTATCATAGAAACAACAGAAGCACAAATTTTTGCAGCACCACGTGCATTTTATGAAAGCAGCCGTCTTGCAGGCGCACGGTTTCATCATTAGCAATACCGCGAAACACAATTCTTTTGCAACCAAAAAGATTTCTCTTTCATCTGTTAATTTCGATGAGAACCATGCGTAGCTAATCATGATTTCAAAATAAGGTGCGCTGAATTGATGTAGGCTTAGCAAATGTAATTTTATCCAATTTTACCTAGAAGCGATCTCTTTATTGTCTTCCACCAAGTCGGGAGCATTATGAATAATTTTCGTGAAGACTTTCACCTGTCGGTAAAAATAAACATCGCAGCATCGCAGGGCTGGCAATAAGGAGTGCACTTGTCGGGACCACTTTTAGGGTGCAGGTGCTCGCTTTCCTTTCATCAGTGAACAGGTGTTCTTAAAAAGTTTAATCGGTTTGCCCTCCCCACGAATCGGTAATGTAGAAAATTTTTTTCTGTCCCACGTACGGAAGAATGACAGAACGCAAAAATTCTTCGTACACCAGTTTCGTGAACTTACCGGATTTCGTGCAGGACACGACTACATTTCTGTATCTCTCAGTTAATTCACCTACTCATTTTTTAACGTTAGGAACAAATTTTCCTGACGGATCTTGCATACATAAAAACATGTGGGAGCAGGATTCGAACACGGTACCTTTAGCGCAGTAGTCGTGCACCTTTACCGCTGCGCTACGCTGACTTGCTCGGAATATGTGTAATATTACGGGAATACAAAGCGCGCAATGAACTTCAAATTCGATTTTCTCAGAAACCAAGGCCCGTCGCTAAAAAACCGGACAGCTAGGTGCTCAGGGTAAGTGCCCCTACAACATATTTGAAGCGCATCAAAATCCGTGATTTACAATATGGAGGCTCCCCTTGTAAGCTGTTCACCTCAAAAGTAAGACAAATTTCTTTGGTGGCCAAAACATACAAATTTTCAAAACATTTCTTCAGAGGGAGAAATGTAGTTCACTTTCTCTCTTCGGGATATCTGATACTAGCAGATAAAAATTACTACAGTGCTATTACGGTAGAAAAAGCGGTATTGACACCAGTATCCCTGAATTAATATAGTACGTCGTTTAGAGAAACTTCCTTTTAATGCATCTACGAGGTGACAGAATTATGGGTTGTAAAGTGGTTTCCGAATTACTTGAGGTGAGGCAGCTTAGATGAATCTATCTGTGTACCTTGGATGTTCGCTGCGCTCGGAAATAAAATTGTCAGTTACGACCTTACAGAAAACTGAACTGTGCGATCAGCCCCTGAAAGCCATACGATGCCGACCGGCCACCGTGTCGTCCTCCGCAATGTGGCGTTATTCGGATACGGTATCAAGTGGTGTGGGATCATCACCCCGCTCTCGCGGGCATTGTCAACTTTTCAGGTCTTTGAGTCGCTACTTCCCGTTGAATTATCTATTCTTTCGGCATCACGAGGCTGGGTTCACCCCGAGATAGTACTACTACCAAGGAATAATCTGTGACAGAACAGAGAATGGAAACCGTGTTCATCGCCTAAGACTCAGCCGTCCTGACCACTAGAGTAGCCGGCCGGAGTGGCCGAGCTGTTCTAGGCGCTACAGTCTGGAACCGAGGGACCGCTACGGTCGCAGGTTCGAATCCTGCCTCGGGAATGGGTGTGTGTGATGTCCTTAGGTTAGTTAGGTTTAAGTAGTTCTAAGTTCTAGGGGACTGATGACCTTAGAAGTTAAGTCCCAGAGTGCTCAGAGCCATTTGAACCATTTTTTTTTTTTTGAACCACTAGAGTAATATTATTATTTGTGACTGTTGAAATTACTTTTGTTGCTCAGCACTAAAACTGTCAGTGGTTCAGGAAATCTGTTAATATGACACTCAGAAACGAAAACCTGAAATAACTTCTTCTAGACCAATCCCTCTATTCCACAGACGAATGTTTAAGACGTTGGTAGCATGTGCAGCACACTACAAAAAGAAGTTAACTTTGTTGTTGCATATGTGTTTCATTTAATAATTCATTAATTTTCGATGTATTTAAACCATTTTGCTACTTAATATTCTGTAAATGGTAAGTATGCAGTTATACAGACAAACAAAAAAAAATTATACGTAGCCTTTACATTGGATAGTAATCGAGGTAATTCTCTAACAAACATGTAGGCAACACAATAACTAAGCAAGAGTTTGGAAAAAAGGACTAATCGTTAAAATGAATCGCTAGTCTGGTGGTTGATAAGAGGCGGTTCGCCACTGTTCCCTCTCTATTTATCGTACGTATACCACTTTAGTTCCAGTACGGTTTTTCTCCTCTACGGCTACTTAAAGCACTCTAGAAGTCGCTACTGGATGGTTGTAATTAAAGTGCAGCTCTTCATGCAGGTCCAGTGTGGACTGTAATTATCGTCTGGCAGCGAAACGTGGTAGTTATTCTAATATGTTAATGTGGAACCTAAGAAAATTAGTTCCAGTGTTCATCAACAAGTGCAAATTTGGGCTGTGAATGCAAGAAAGACGTATAGCAATGTTTCCCTATGTAAAGGATTAAGAACGGGACGTGGGCAGAAAAGGTGAAACAAGTGAGAAAGACATAGTGTTGATTATATTATTAACTGTCGCTTACACCATTTGTTCAATATGAGGACCACAGATGTCGGCGAGATGCAGTGCAGCGCCAGATTTGCACCTTGTGACCAAAACTGGAACTAACTCTTTTCCAGCGTAAATCGGCCGTGCTTTAATGCATCAGCATAATTATGAAGTTTTGATGCCATACGATAATTACAGTCCGCATTGGACCTCAGTGAGTAGCTGCACTTTAATTATAACAACCTAATACTTTTGCCCTAACCCCACGTCCTGTTATACTATCCCTTTTTCTAATTAGTCCTTTCCACATATTCCTTTCTTCGTAACTTCCGCGGAGAACAATCTCGTTTCTTGTCTGTCCACTTCATTTTCAGCGTCCTTCTTAAACAATGCATCTCAAACGGTTAGAGTCCCTTCTACATACAAATTTATATCTTCGCGACATGGGAAGTTCAGTATATTCTTACAGACAAGGAAGGACTGTAATTATAGCAGCCACGAGGACTCTGCGAATAACTTTCCAAGGCGTTATTGCAATGAAAGCGTACAGGACTTCACCTTCCATGTTTCATTTTGATCTTCGAGCCCTCAGCAGCTGCACGCGAACAATAGGTTCCCGGTGATGGTAAAATCGGCCTGTCGATCATTAAGGACTAAGGCTACAGAGGTCGTTAGCTTGCTAGCTCTAGACTGAGTAACGTGAATTTTTCAAGAAAATTACGGGAACAGAGTGAGAATATTGTGAAAAAACATCGAGTCATCCGAAAATGTGTGATACTAAAAGTGAAGTTAATGACGTGCCTGGAACATCGGTAGAAGCATTATTTCGGTTTATTTGCAGAGTATCCTGAAAGCACGAAATTATCACCATCGTGGATCGACACCCACGACAGTCGGATTATCGCTGTGCACTTTTTCCGTTGAGCGAGCCGTTGCCTGGAAGCCATCTTAACATAGATGGCTCATGACTCTCCAGACCCGGGCCAAAAGTGCTATTTTTTTTCTACATGCTTGGCTGTCAGGAGCTCCAACTTCTGTAACTTTCATTTCTGGCCTCGCCCTGCATGTGCCATAAATTTTGACGAAATCGTTGATGACGAGTACGTGAGGTCCCTTGTTAGACTGTCCGTTAAAATCATTTCAGATGTCTGCTGTAAAGGGTTATATCGCATGAAGTAGTTTCTACGTCTTCTGATCTATTGTGCACTAAAAATTAACTCAGAGTTTTCACTTCTGCTGAGGGACACTTTATATACTTCCACGTTCATAATACTAAAATATACCCAGTGTTGTCGATAGAAAAAGGAAGTACTGTTGGTAATGTGGAACTGAACGATCTTTCCATTCATCCTTCAAGACGATCGTTAATATCTTCACGCGTTCAAATCGTATCTACTATAACTTGCTTTTGCTGTTGTCCAGTCTGGTGAGACACACAAACTAGCTATCTTAATACACACATCAAAAAAAGTTTTGCATCACCCTAGTTCCCAGAACTCCTGAAGACAGACGTTGACTGTGGATATTGTATCACAGACACAGTCCTTTTGACTGTTCAGAGATGTCATTAATCCCCCCCAAAGATGTAAACAACCATGCATGAGCAGCGCTTATTGGACGGAGGGGGTCCGACAGCCGATCAGTTCCAGTCATTCCACCAGGAAGGAAGTTCACGGCTCGTGTTATCTGTAGTTGAACCAGGCCTTGACGGTCAATAACGCGATTCGATCGCGTCCTCATTGTTACTTTGTGCCAGGAAGGGCTCTCAACAAAGGAAGCGTCTAGGCGCCTCGGAGTGAACCAAAGCGATGTTGTTCGGACATGGAGGAGAGAGAGAGAGAGAGAGAGAGAGAGAGAGAGAGAGAGAGAGAGAGAGAGAGGGGGGGGGGGGGGGAACTGTCGATGACATGCCTCGCTCAGGCGCCCCAGGTCTACTACTGCAGTGGATGACCGCTACCTACGGATTATGTCTCGGAGGAACCGTGACAGCAACGCCACCATATTGAATAATATGCCACGACGAATACAGGTATGCATCGATGCAAGACGACGTGCTACTGGGTATTACAGGTACTGGTGTGTACAGCAATCTGGACCACCACCTCTGAAGGTCTCGCTGTATGGTGGTAAAACATGCAACGTGTGGTTTTCATGAGCAATAAAAAGGGCGGAAATGATCTATATTCCAATTTTCTGTAGAGGTTCCGGAACTCTCCGAACCGAGGTGATGCAAAACTTTTTTTGATGTGTATATATCAATTTGAAGGGAAACGCTTAGCCAATTTTCTCACACGTGCCAGAGAATGTAACGTGGGACAGACCCATCTCCATTAGAAATTTTAACTTGTCACGCATGTAAGAGTTAAAAAATTCAACCTCTCTTAAACACATTATCTTCCTATGAAAGCCGAACACGATGAATTGTCTTCTCGAGAGGCACTTGAAGTAATCAATCACTGCTGAGGGATAAAATGCATTTAAACAACTAAAAAATAAAAAAATAAAAACTCCTGAGGAAGACATGGTAACGAATTAAATGCTGAAATTACGGGGAAGCAACATGCTGGAAAATGTGAGGGTACTATTTAACAAATCAACCAGCTGTCGAATAATACTAGAAAAATGGAAAAATGCTGAAGTGGTACCACTGTCCAAAAAGGGTGGTAAGGAAAACTTGGATAACTACAGCTTGGTCAGTTTATCAGATCTTTACAAACTCCCAACTAAAATTGTAGCCGGCCGGAGTGGCCGAGCGGTTCTAGGCGCTACAGTCTGGAACCGCTCGACCGTTACGGTCGCAGGTTCGTATCCTGCCTCGGGCATGGATGTTTGTGATGTCCTTAGGTTAGTTAGGTTTAAGTAGTTCTAAGTTCTAGGGGACTGATGACCTCAGAAGTTAAGTCCCATAGCGCTCAGAGCCATTTGAACCATTTGAACTAAAATTGTAACAAACCGTCTCACGTGAGAAATGAGTTTAGATCAACCACCGTCGAGCAAGCAGGATTTCAGAAAGCTTTTTTGTCTATGCGTCGCGTCCTGACTACCCGTCTTCTTCTTGAGAAAACAACTGAGTACAGGGTACTTAGTTGTGCCAAACCCAGGATTCGAACGCGGGTTCCTGCCCACTGACAGATTTCTGGATGGGAATTTTGGTTGAGAAGGGAGGCGTGCTGGGGTAGTCAGTGCATTTCTGCGAAGCCACTATGCCAGGGTGGCGTAGTGGATAGCGCATTTGCCTCGTGAGCAGAAGACCAGGGTTCGAATCCTGGCTTTGGTAAAAAATTTCCATTCATTGCTTCAGTCTTCATGTACACATCATAGATGTTTGAGGTTTCTGAATCTATATAATTTCATTTGATTAAAGCACCCGTGCCTTGGTTTGTGGGAGAATCCTCCGTTCCGTTCGACGCTGAGGTTCTATTCCAGTACTGTTGGAGAGACTCTGAAATGCTGTTCAGGTTTAGGGGAAATACCAAGTGGACTGAGGTGTGTATGGGAATTTAGTTTTGGGAGTTGTGCAAAGCTACTGCGCCGGGGTAGCGTAGCGTAGCGTAGTGGTTAGTGCATCTGCCCTAGTAAGCGGAAGATCCATGATCGAATCCCGGACCTGATAGAAATTTTCATTCGCCGCTTCAGTCAGCATATAGACATCACCCTGCACAATATCAGGATTCATCTGGCCTTTATAGATTACAGAAAAAATTTCAAGTCTGTGGAGATTTAGGCAATGATAGAAGCCCTTGAAAATGGCAGGATAAATTCAATGTACATAAAGCTTCTGAAATACAGCTATGAACAGGCAACAATTATAAAGTGAATGAAGACCTTATCACCAGGAAGATTCCAATCGGCAAAGGATTTCACCATGTCGAAATCGTCTCTCCAGAACGGTTCACATTTATATTAGAAAACGTATTCAAATCACTTGACTGGAGTAGCAGAGGAACAGAAATGAGTGGCTCACATCTGAACCATCTGCGCTTCGCTGGCGTTGTCGTGCTCATAATTGAAGGTCTGAAAGAACTGAAAAGAGCAAAGACTCGAAACCTGCCTCTGTAAAGACTGGCTTCGAAATGAACATCAATAAAACAAAAATAGTAAGCTCACAGAACCAACCACTTACAGTCGGAAAGCAGTCTATAAAACTGTTGAGGAATACATTTACCTTGGCCACAAAATTAAACTAGGAAAAAAGGACCAAAATCCATAAATTCCTTGCAGGATAGGTCTGAGTTGGGTAGCATTCCAGAAGCTGAGACTTACACTGACCAACAAGGATGCCCCAAATGACCCGTAAGCTAAGGTCTATAATATGTGAATACTACCAGTTACAACCTACGCTATGACTCTGAGGCAAATGCTCGTAAAGTAAAGCGCACACAACGAGCCTTTGAGCGACAGATTCTAGGCGTGTGACTCACGGATGCGATTCGACCAGGGGACATTAGAAGGAGAACAAAGGTAACAGACTGCCTCGAGAGAATTTCAAGACGTAAGTGGAAATGAGTCGGACACGAAGCTTGACAAAATCACAGCAGGTGGATCCTCAGAATTGTTCACTGGAGACCAGGGGACAGTAAGAGAGACGTTGGAAGACCCAGAAAGAGTTTGTTTGATGAAGTGAAACTAGTGGCTGGAACACTATGGTACCGTGTGGCTCAGAATCGAAGATGAAACATATGAAGGAGGCCTATATCTAGCAGTGGATCGAGATAGGTTGTGGAAGATTGATTATGCATCTATACGAAAAACACAATACTGGATCAAGTTATGAGTATAAAACTATAAACGCAATATTTGACTGATCTTTTAAACGGAAAACACAATCGCATTGCTTTAATTTGGCTTGAATGCAATGTATATTATTTCTTATTTTGTGCTGATATGTGAAGCATTCCAATGGTATTGTTCTTCGGAGAAATGTATGATCGGTACGCATGCGACAGCATGTTCTACCACGCATAAAATCGAGATTTTTCCGGGCCTGATACCTCGGGTTCTATTGGTGATAGACTTGGACTAGGGACTATTTGTATACCTAACAGAAGGATCGTCTTACTGTAACGATCCTACAGTACAGGGTCGCAATTTGAATAATATACGCTTGTTCCAGCTCAGGCAAATGGAGCAAATCGGTTGGTTCTTTTTGCGTTGGATGTGGTCTACGATGCACCTGAAGGGATTTCTGGAGGCACCTTCTACTTCATCAGCAGTTCCTGAGAAAATCCGAAAAACAGGGTTTTTGGGAAGCACAACCAAGCCGCGGTTTACAAAACGGATACACACACAAAATGGCTGAAATTTTTATGATATCTTCTTAAGATCAGTTTCTAGAGTGAAGTTGAAAATATTCTTGATATCTTTATCCGTTTCGGAGATATACAGGTTCAAATTTACCCTACTTGTACATGTAAAACACGGACTTAAAATCCGGTGTGAGGCGGAAACGTGCTTTCTGAAATGACGCAGTAAAGAGAAATGTGGTGTAAAGAGTCTCCGTTATCATCAGAAGGGTTCTGGGGAAGATAGACCGAGGCAGCTGTTACCCCACTTTCCAGTCAGTCTTTTAATAAAGAGGAGCATATTCGACTTTTTGCCGCTGTTCTTTAAATATGATATTTTGGAAACAATTGTTTGAACAGCTAGAAGCTCTCTCAGATATTTTGTGGACAATTTGTACAGCCTGAAGTTGTCTGGCAAAGGCCTGGAAAGCTGAAAGCTTATTCACAACAAAATATAAAATAGATGTTCTTATGGAACTTTGATTCTATGTTTTCTGGTTTTTTTTTTTTGTCTTTGTACAACAAATGTGTCGTTATGTGAACATAACATAAAATGTATAGAATCTAGAAACATATTAACTAGAGGGAATGAGTGGCGTAATCTTGTCATGAAAAGTAAATAAAGTATCTGCGTTGTATGTTCCAGCGACGCCATGCTGTGGCAGGTGTTTAGCCTGCTGTACACGCCCTCGCACACCCGCGCCGGGCCCTACATCGTTGGTCTGGGACTCGGCTACACACTGCACCGTCTCAAGGGCAAGCAGCTGCGCCTCACTGTGGTAAGTCTTGTGGTGTAAGCTGTTCAGAGCACCTTAGGCAAGCCATTCACGTAGTGGCGCCCTGGTTCGATTACCGGCAGGGTACTGGGTGTTGTGTGTCCTTCGTCATCATTTTCATCATCATTGACACGCAAGTCGCCGAAGTGGCATCAACTAAAAAGACTTCCAATATCATACGATCATTTCACTTCATCAAGTCCCTGCTACTGGCGGGATGGCACCACGCGAAAAAGAAAATAGACAACAGATGCTGACAGGTGAGAGTATTACCGAAACATCACTTTAATAAGTCATGGATGCAAAATATTAACACGAATTCTTTGCAGAAGAATGGAAAAACTGAAACAAGTCTACCTGGTGGAGGGTCAGTTTCGGTTGCGGAGAAGTGTAGGACCATGGGAGACAATACTAATCCTAGGACTTGTCTTCTGCCGGCAAATGATGGTTACAGTGATCGCTGTATGAAGCAGAAATCTACAGATACTAATATTTCAATGTTGGTCCCTATTTTGGCCGGAACCGAGTTTGTTAATTAGACGGCTAAAAGGTGTTCGATCTGACATTCTGTACTGAACAGCCGAGTCACGTAACCGTCTCTGGAAAGATGGATTTACGCGTACCTCCAGAAGACTGTTGATTTAGAACCTGACGAGTCCAGTGCCTAGTCCTCGAAGTCTTCCATAAATAAATTAGCTACAGGAGAGGAGAGGGAGTTACCCTTAGCAACTCCACCAATCTGGTCGTAAAATTCAACGTTAAAGTGAAAAAAAGATGACAGGAGATTGTGGTAAGTCATATATAGGTCAGACAACATGCACCATTCATGAGAGGTTCTGGGAACACAGCAGATATACACGCGTACTACAACCAGATAAGTCGGCAGTGGCATAACTTTGTATAGATGCGGGTCCTTCGATGAACTACAGGCACACAAAGATTTTAATGCCCAGCTCTCAGCTTTCGGATTCTGTTTTCAAGGAAGTAATAGAAACAAACCGAAAACTTAATAAATATACATAATGGTTTTAATTTACATAATACAAGGAATCCGACTCATAATGTAATTAAATTAGAGAAATCATCAAGGTGTTATCGCCGCCAAATACACAGCTGGCGAGTGTGTAAGTGTAGCTCTTTGCCGTCGACCAGCACCTGTGACCCGAATCCCAGTACTGCTGCTATGGAGTACATAAGGCCGCCCTTGGCACCTTGTCAGTCCTGCGACTAACTGTCAGGATCCCAGAACGTTAAGCGGCCGAAATATTAGTTGAAGAAATAGTATTAGAGTGACAGCACGCTCGAAATTTAATGGATTGTTCATTACGCAGCGAGAAGTTAAAAATGCACAACATTAAATAATTGTACATGTTTATACACTGAAGAGCCAAAGAAACTAGTACACCTGCCTAATATAGTGTTAGGGCCCCGTGAGCACGAAGAAGTGCCGCAAGACGACGTCGCATGGAGTCGACTAATGTCTGAAGTAGTGCTGGAAGGAATTCACACCATGAATCCTGCAGGGCTGTCAATAAATTCGTAACAGTACGAGGGGGGTGAAGATCTCTTCTGAACATCACGTTGCAAGACATCCCAGATATGCTCAGTAATGTTCATATATATGGGCAGTTTGGTGGCCAACGAAAGTGTTTAAGCTCAGAGCAGTGTTGTTGGAGCCAGTCTGTAGCAATTCTGGACGTGTAGGGTGTCGCATTGTCCTAGTGGAATTGCCAAAGTCCGTCGGAATGTACAATGGACAAGGATGGAGCAGGTGATCAGACACGATGCTTACGTATGTGTCACCTGTCAGAGTCATATGTAGATGTATCAAGGGTCCCATATCACTCCAACTGCACACCCCAACCACATTACAGAGCCTCCACCAGGTTGAACAGTCCGCTGCTGGCATGCAGGGTCTATGGATTCGTGAGGTTGTCTCCATACTCGTACACGTCCATCCGCTCGATACAATTTGAAACGACTCATCCGAGTGGGCAACATGTTTCCTATCATCAAAAGTCCAATGTCCGTGATGACAACCCCAGGCGAGGCGAAAAGCTTTGTGTTGTGCGGTCATCAAGGACACACGAGTGGGCCTTCGGCTCCAAAGCCCATATGGATGATGTTTCGGTGAATGGTTCGCACGCTGACGCATGTTGATGGCCCAGCACTGAAATCTGCAGCAATTTACGGAAGGTTGTACTTCTGTCAGGCTGAACGATTCTCTTCAGTCGTCACTGGTCCCTCCGACCTTGCAGGATCTTTTTCCGGCCGCAGCTATGTCGAAGATTTGATGTTCTGCTGGATTCCTGATATTCACGGTACACTCGTGTCGTGAGATGGTCGGGGGAGGGGGGGGGGGGGGGGGGGAATCCTCACGCCGTCGCTCCCTCGGAGATGTTCTGCCCCATCGCTCGTTCGCCGACTACAACACCACGTTCAAACTCCTTGATAACCTGCCGCTGTAGCAGAGCCAGATACTTGTTGTCTTATATAGGCGTTGCCGTCTGCAGCGCCGTATACTACCTGGTTACATATCTCTGTATTTCAATACGACTGCCTATACCAGTATCTTTGGCGCTTCTGTATATAAAACCCCCTATGAACCATGGACCTTGCTGTTGGTGGGGAGGCTTGCGTGTCTCAACGATACAGATAGCCGTACCCTAGGTGCAACCACAACGGAGGGGTACCTGTTGAGAGGCCAGACGAACGTGTGATTCCTGAAGAGGGGCAACAGCCTTTGCAGTAGTTGAAAGGGCAGCAGTCTGGATGATTGACTGATCTGGCCTTGCTGTGCTGGTACTGCAAACGGCTGAAAGTAAGGGGAAACTACAGCCGTACTTTTTCCCGAGGGCATGCAGCTTTACTGTATGGTTAAATGATGATGGCGTCCGCTTGGGTAAAATATTCCGGAGGTAAAATAGTCCCCCATTCGGATCTCCTCGCTGCCCTCCAATACTAAATTGGTGATCCCTTGATGCCTCAGAATATGTCCTACCAGCGATTAGAGAACCAGATAACATATCACACAATCTCAAATTAGTATAAATGAACCTAGAGCCGGAATCGAACTCGAATAATGCGAAATTCTACGTACCCGCTGCAATTCCGGTCTGTTACACAGTCTCGAATGAAGATACTTGCCATAGGTGTGATTATAGTGTTGCCGGATCGCCTTCATTTGACATCCATTTTCTGTCAAAAATATGCTAGGAAATTTTTGTACTGTTAGTTTGCAGGTTGCCCGATAGTTGGCACAACTTGTGTTTTGTTTTTGTAGCAACAATGTAAGCCACTGGGCTGTTCAGTCTGATGTTCATTGCAAGGTGTACATACCAAAAGCTAGAACATTTTTAATTTTACTTGAGCATGTTTGCTCTAAACTTTGACTGTTGCCTTCTCGCAATGTGACTTTATGTAATTCTTTATGTATGTATGTATGTATGTATGTATGTATGTATGTAATGCAGATTGCTGTAGGATTAGCGCGCGGGCGCACGCGTCACGCGTGTGTGTTTTGCTGTTGATGGTATTTTAGTACCGCAACCAATATGTTGTGAGAACCTGGCTGTCGCTCACCCTGGCACTTGTCTGCCGCACAGTGGCAGGAGGTGGCGCTGTGGGCGGCGAGCGGCGCGGTGTGGGTGGTGGCGGTTCCCAGCGCGCTGCCGCTGTACGGGCGGTGGCCGGCGGTGCCGCAGCCGTGGTCGGCACTGTACGCGGGCCTGCAGCGGCCGCTGTGGTCGCTCGCGCTCGCCTGGATGCTGCTCGCCTGCTGCAAGGGCCGCGCGCGCCCCCTGCAGTGGCTGCTCGGGCTGCCGCTGTTCCGGCCGCTCAGCGCGCTCGTCTACTGCGTCTACCTCACGCACTACGCGCTCCTCATCTACGTCGACGGCAGCGTGCGCACCGCCGGATTCCTGTCCGACTTCGGAACGGTAACGGCAGATGCTGCGTACACACTATACCGAGGGTCTGAATAAATTACTCTATCTGGTCAACACTGTACGGACACACTCCTATGTGTTTGACCACTGGATGCCACAAGAGGTGGACCTGCCAGTATAAAAGAGACGAAGTGTGTTGTCATTAGAAAAGCAGAATGGGTCCGAAAGGAGAGCTTAGTGACTTCGAACGTGGAAAACGCGAATGATCGTGTACGACTAAGCAAAGACCAGGCAGAGCTCATGTCCTCATAGACAGGGACCATCGAGCATTGCCTAGGGTCGGGGACGGCGGGTGTAAAAAAAGTCACATGAAACCAGCGGAAGCAATCAGTCGTGAATCCCAATGTGCTATCAGCAGTCCAGTTAGCACAATCACTGTGCGTAGTATAACGGATCTTTTATGTCGGGATAAGTTTGTTTTATTTTTTGTTAGATAATTTCGTTAAATAGCTGAATAAATTGTAATTAGGAATAATTTAATTAAGCAAAGTAAAGAAGATAATGTCAAAGAGATGTTCATTGGGCGGACATTGTCGTAATGTAACGTCATTGCGTTGTTCGGTTGTTAAAACAAGTCGTTGGTGTTCCGTTCTGCTGTTCGGTCGTGCGCGTGTCTGAAAGGAATTAATTCCGGGACTATAATAAACTATCACATAATAGTTACGATTCGATGTTCCGACAAAAGGAGTTAACGTCAGTGTTAATTTTAATTGTGGGCGACAGGATTAGTTTTGCCAGATACGTGAAAACGGACGTAACGAAAGTTGTTCGCATATCATCCTTGAACGTGACTTTTTATTTAATTAACGGTTGCGGGCTCATTAAAAGCTATTATCTCATGATTAGGATCAATCCCTCTTTCCTCCTAGATAGTGATCATTCATTAACATTTGCGTCTTAAGAAAAAGGATTATTAATAAAAGTGATGTTAAATGACAATTACATGTTATTCCGTTAGTGTGGAACCGACGTAATATCTCTGAAATGACATTGATATATAATTTATGTTAAATACTGAACTGAGATAGGAAGTAAATTGAAATTAGTGATCATTTGATACTGAGACTATAGAAGCAAAAGCGCTTAAGGTTTCTCTTCTCTAAAATGGCAAAATAGGTACGAACTTTAACTCAATAGTCGACATTATGTATTGCAAAAATATTAGCATTCATACTTATTTTGGCGACGCGCTGTTAAACAAAGGAACGTTCAGTCTCTGTACGAGTAATAAAATTAAATCTAAAAAACATAATTAATAACGGCGAACCCCGCTTTAACAAACTGTATTGCGTGTCGTCGTCGGGCAATAACTGCTCAACCCTGGAGACTTGTGCGGTGAAATTAGAAGTCGGGCATATAAAACAAATTTCAAAATCCATTCAAGCTACAGTGGAGTCGGCACAACACGACGTGGGCAGTTATAGTAGGGAGTTTAAAAGAATCAGGAACAATGCCCTAGCAGCTCCTCAGACATATATTTCTGTGCAATGTTACAGTGCCTGTGTCGTTCACAAGTACGATCCAATGTTTCTTCGCACAGACATGCACGCTCGAAGGAACACTGCATCGTATTTCTGAAGAAAACAAGCTTTGCAATATCGTATTTTACCCTCGACGCCCGGGAAGCGACTTTTAATTAAAATCGCTCCCCTGTTCGGGAATATACACAACGGATGTAATAGTGCATGCTGTATACGTATGGTCGAAATTTTTGTCTGGCCGTGAGTCGTGCTCGGGTAGCCTAATGGCAAGGCGGTAGCTCGCAATGAGTGGGAAATTCGGTTTCGAGTCCCGGTCGACCACAAATTTTCATTGTCGTCATTCCATTATACAGCTGAAGGTAGTCCACATTCGCAACTGCGAATACATTTCCTGTAAAATATTTCAGTAGTCAATAATAAGCGATGCGTGAGGTGATATCAAGAGCGACGACAGTGAATAATTGATGACTAGAAAAAGATTGATTGCCAGTGATGAACGACGTTATGACTGTAGAACATTACCTGTATCGTGCGTAGCGCCGACAGCGAAGTATGGAGGAGGAGGATGATGATGATGATGATGATGATGATGATGATGATGATGATGATGATGACGACAACACAAACACCAACACCCATTCCTCGGGCAGAGAGAATCCCCAACTCGGTCAGGAATCGAACCCGAGACCCCATAATCCAGAGGCAGAAATGCTAGCCACAAGACCATGAGCTGCGGACGAAGTATGGAGGAGGTGGTTCTGCGCTATGAGAGCGTCATTCGTGAGTATTGTGTGGTCTTTTATTGCGCTTTGGAAAACGCTAAATGGGGAAGGATATGAACAGCTTTTACGGCACTGTGTACTGGTAAAGAGTTCGGAGGCGATGATTAATTGTATGACAAAGCATCGGTCATAGCACAGCATCTTTGAGCCAATGGTTTGTTGAAAATAACATACTTGAAATGGACTGGCCTGCCCAGAGTGCTGACTCCAGCCCAGTGGTACACATTTGGTATGGTTCAAGACGTTGACTTCTCTCCAATCCTCAGCATCTGATGTCTCGATCTTTTCTGGTTTCGGCTCTTTAGGAAGAATGGGCTGCCGTTTCTCCACAGACTTTCAGGAACCTCCTTAAAAATGTCCCCAACATTACACCCGCCAAATGTTGAAGGTTGGACACACACACCACATTAATTTATACGTACGGGTGGCGAATGGTTTTGATCAGATACTATGTACAGAAAAAGGATTCACAGCCTAGTTCAAGACCTCCCCTCTATCCTAGAAAGAAGGCACTCCAACATCGTAAGCTTATCCGAAGAAATATTAGTTTCCCCCTTGAAAGAGCACGATATTTCACTTCTGATCCCTATAGATAGATTACAACTGGTGACATACGGTTGCGTAACCCAACACCGTCGAAGTAAGTCAAGACAATGTCGTCGCGTTTATTTTCCAGTCGGTTGCATAGAGTTATCGCAGTAAAATGGGTCGAAGCAGGGAGTGGCAGAACTGCAGGACTGAGATAACGTGTTTTGACGTGCCCTCAACAACACCGTTAATGCAGTTTTCCCTACACATGTATGTATCAGCGCAAATTGTCCAACTCGTCGACAAGGAATGGTGTACCACTCGCAGTCATGCAACACGGCTCAAAACAATGTTTGTAAAATTATAATAGCTGATAGGAGCAAGAGACGACTGTCACACATTGTCGATGCCAACCGGTTTTAAACGCTACTGGAATATCTGCTGTCAGTAAATGCACGTCCGTTTCAACCAGTTTCCGAGCGAACGATGCGAAGGAATGGTATACAGTGACCATTCCCAGTCGAGTAAGTCACTAAAGGTACAATTACACCTGTCCGCCTTGCGCCTAATTGCCGTGTGACTGTGACTGCCTGCCTCGCACGCAAAGTACAGCCACACGTATAGGTTGCATGCCTCTTCCTCAACATGTGCGTACGAATGATTGCATTCACACCAGTGTTCCTCTACTTCCACGTGGGGCAAGCCACAGCCGCACGGCGCACAGGTGCAAACGTTGCTTAAGGGTCATTGCTCAGTGTGGCACATGGAACTGCACGTCTCCATGGAGCAAAAAACACAGCAACTGGAGAGTAGCTGCCTGGAAGCATGTGGTGTAATTCGAAGAGCGGCGATTTTGCGTCTTTTCAGATGATTCAAGGCTTAGAGTGAACTAGTGACCCAATGAGGCATTTGGTCTGCAAGGTATGTGGAGTGGAGATTTAGTTCATGCTGAAGGTGGTTCTGTGATTTGGTTTACCATAACTTGCGCCCCCCACCCCCTCCCCCGCTGACCGCCTCTCCACCCAGTCAGATTAGCATGAAAATGAACTAGGCTGTATTGCCCTTTTTTACATATTTTCGTGATGAGAATGCCACTGACATTCCCAGGATGACTGCAGGCGTTTTCAGAGCTGCACACATAGGTCATAGGTTCATCAGGTGACGAAAACCAGAGTCCTGTCGCACCTCAACTGCCCCGCTAAATCAACATCATCATAGTCGTCGTCATCTCTTTCCAAGAATTAGGTGTTGTAGTCACCTGCTCCGATATCTAACGTCCTTTCATCAATCTCTTACGAGGTCTACCTAGTTCTGTTTCCAATCAGCCGATAATTCATAACCTTTTTTGGCAGTTTTTTTCTATCATTCTCTACACATGATCCTTTCATTCTATTCTCTTCTGTCTTGCCATTAACCGAAAAGATTTTTGAATCTGATGTTATTTTTTCGTTCCTTATTTTATCCATATTATTAATCCTCCATATTATTAATCCTCTTACATGTCTCATGAAATTCATCTCTTCTGCCTGTATACGAGTTTTTGTTACTGTCCATGATTTGGAGCCATGTACAAGAGTAGGTACAGCCACAATTTTATAGAATTTAATTTGTGTTTCTTTTCTCGTTTTTCTTCTCAAGTTCTTCCACCTATCCCACAGATTGCTTGCAATTTATTAGTCTTCTTCTCAATGTCTTTCTTATAGTAAAAATTAATATCACTTTCTAGATCATTGAAATGGGGCACTTGTTCTAAAATTTTCTCATTTATTATTATTATTATTATTATCATTATTATTATTATTATCATTATTATTATTATTATTATTATTATTTTCGATGTGACTGGATTCTTTCCTTTGAAAGCTATTATCTTTGCCTTAAAGACAAGTTGTATTATATCTCGATTTGGCTCAATCTATTTACTGTTCTTGAATGACGCAGTGAATTATACAGGAATAAGTTTGCTAAATGCAGGGAATACAATTTATGGAAAACTTGTTAATCAAAGATTACGAACTATCGCTGATGCAATATTCTCAGAAGACCAATCCGGCTTGAGAAACGTAATTAGAGTAGTCATAACGTATAAACAATGATACAAATTATTGAAAAACCTCGGAAATTTGGCTTCGTAATGCATTTAGTGTTTACTGTTTACGAGAAAGCCTTTGATAAGGTAAAAAAAAACCTTTTGTGGAAAATACTGGAAATAAAAGGTTTTCCTAAACACCTTATTAATACCATAGAGAGCTTACATGCAATCACAAAAATAGCTATAAGTCAAGGTTCGAAATTTTAATAAATCAAAGTGTTCGAAAAGGGTGCAGTCTACCACCCACTTCATTTAATTTACATATTGACGGTCTAGTTATGAAATGGAAAGGTGAACTACAGTTAGAAATTAAAACAGGATCTAGCATACCATTAAATATTCCGTTACATGCTGATGACCAGATGATTATACAGGAAACCGAAGACAATTTACGAAGAGAAATATATGGATTAGGCCCGCTAAATTACCGAGCTTAACACCATAAAAATGTGTGATAAGGTTTGGAGGAGCAGGTGTAACGTAGCGACGGATATCTCGGCGTATTGGTAGCAATGTGGGATCTAATCATCAGTGGCTGGGCTCTGATGGGTATGCCGTACCTGAAGAAGCTTGACGACACTCACTTAAAACTTCCCGGCTAATAGGTCGTGGTCGCTGTATAAGACCTTGTCATAACGTTGCCTCTCCGACTGCTGGAGACGTCTTCAGAGGTGAAGCGGTGAACTGCAACCAGAACTTGAGGGACCGCCGAATATATTAGCAATGTATAGTGCAGCATAGTCCGTCACGAGGCGTCGGCTACAAGGTTATCTCTCAAAATGCCAAAATTCTCAACTGAAGGTAACCTATCGTCATTTATTCGTTGCAACGTTGACAACCAAATTTTATCTAATTTAACATCCACTTTTTTCTGTGTAGAGGGCACCACAGTCTATCAGGTGATGTCGGCTACTAGATTACCTCTTATAATGCCAACATTCTCGATCGAAAGTAATCGATCGTCATTCTTACGTCGCAACATTGACAACCAAATTTTATCCAATTTAACATCTTCCTCTTTTCTGTTAAAATTATTACGGTGTGTATAAATCTCAATAGCCTCCCTGTAAATGCGTACATGATAATGCAATGTTTTCGATATAATGCTTGTCACAGTGAATTTTATTTCATGGTCACCCTCTTGGTTAACATGTTCCGCTAATGCCAATTTATCAAAATGTGTGTGAAATCTTATGGGACTAAACTGGTGAGGTCATCAGTCCCTAAGCTTACACACTACTTAACGTAAATTATCCTAAGGGCACACACACACACACACACACACACACACACACACACACACACACACACACACACACACACACACACACACGCTCGAGGGAGGACACGAACCTCCGCCGGGACCAGCCACACAGGCCGATTTATCCGTATTTCACTGAGACGAAAGTCGTATCGGAAGCATCGCATTATCATGCAAGCATGTATAGAGAGGCTTTTGACATGTATGTATTGTTTCGAGTTCTGGTTGCAGTTCCCCTCTTAGCCTCTGGAAACATCTCCCGCAGTCGGTGAGAAACGTTACGAGAAAGTTCTATACATCGGTCACGGCCTGTTAGCCCAGACATTTTAAATGATGTCAGTACCGGAAATTTTACACTTTACGGATCTTGAGGACGCTCTTCCTCTCTGAAGTCAGGTTTGAGACGGTGTTACACGATATTGGCATGGCTCCTCCCAGTTTTATGGTTATTTGTCTGTGTATTTGTATTGTATTGTGTGGAACTGGGGACCTACAAACAACGGAGAGGCTTCGTCCCCGCCGTAGTCCTCTGTGGTTCACAACCCCACAACAGGCTACAGCAGTCCACTTACCCCACCGCCGTCCCACACCGAACCCATGGTTGTTGTGCTGTTCGGCCCCCAGTGGACCCCCCCCCCCCCCTCACTCCCGGGAACGTCACACACCAGACGAGTGCAACCCCAATGTTTGCATGGTAGAGTAATTATGGTGTACGCGTACGTGAAGAAAGTGTTTGCGCAGCACTCGCCGACATAGTGTAACTGAGGTGGAATAAGAGGAACCAGTCCGCATTCGCCGACGCAGATGGAAAACCGCCTTAAAAACCATCCACAGATTGGTCGGCACACAGGACCTCGACAGTAATCCGTCAGGCGGGTTCGTGCTGGGAACCGGCGCGCCTTCCCGGCCGGAAAGCAGTGCGTTAGACTGGCACGGCTAACCGGGCGGGCCGTTTATCTGTCTACTTACCGTTTGTCCATTACATTACAGAAGACGATACGCTGTCAGAGTGAAAACACGACATCTTGATTATGGGTACAATCGAACACATTCCTTTATTATTTAGTCACTTGCGTGTTAAGCGCAGGGCCAGTTACTGTGGTAATTTTGGTCATTCTGGGTGGTCGCTCCCCTTTCCCCTTCCATCTCGACTGTTGTGGCCGTCTGTAGTAGTGAGCTGGGCTGTGCGGACGGCAGTAACCATGCTGGCTGTTCTTTCCCGCAGATCCAGTCGGCCATCGGCGTGCTGGTGACGTCACTGGGCGTGTCGCTGGTGCTGCACCTCACTGTGGAGCTGCCCACCGTCGCGCTGTCCAAGGAGTTCCTGCGCCCGCCTCCCCCGACGGGTGAGTCACGCCTCGTCCGACTACCGTATCGCAACTGGGAAGGAAAAATCCTTCCCGTTCAAATAACTTACGGGAATGCAGCTGGTTGACGTCGTCGACAACGGCCGATATTTCGACAGGAACACACTCTGCCACTTTGAAGGCAAAACGGCAGGAAGTAAGCGCTGTGCAAGGAAATTTAATACCTCGGTTTTCAGAGAAAAGCCGGAATGATCACACACACACACACACACACACACACACACACACACACACACACACACACACACACACACACACTGTAAAGCCGGCCGAAGTGGCCGTGCGGTTACAGGCGCTGCAGTCTGGAACCGCAAGACCGCTACGGTCGCAGGTTCGAATCCTGCCTCGGGCATGGATGTTTGTGATGTCCTTAGGTTAGTTAGGTTTAACTAGATCTAAGTTCTAGGGGACTAATGACCTCAGCAGTTGAGTCCCATAGTGCTCAGAGCCATTTGAACACACTGTAATCACTAGCTCCATCACAAACCAAGGACGACCGACGTCAAAAGTTACCGACAGTAAAATTAATAATCGACGGGTGAGGTAGCATGAACTCTGTCCCTCTGTTTTTTGAGATGGGGGAGAGCAGGACTCCATGCAGAATTTAAACAAGAACCACAATCTTCATTTATAAAGTTAATTTCTAATTTAGTTTCAATAGCTTCCTCAATAACACTATCCCAGTAACAGGATGTGCATACCAGAATCTCCGTGATGTTATACTCCATTGGATGACCGGTGCCAAGACAGTGCTCTGCAGTGGCGGATTTGTTAGGCTGTTGTAAGCGTGCGTGCCGCTTATGCCTAGTACACCGGTCCTTCACACACCTGATAGTCTGACCAACATATGACATGCCACAACTGCAAGGAATACAGTTGGCATCCGATTTAGGCAACCAAGACTGTCCTTTACGGAACCTAAACGAACGCTAACCTTAGATGGCGGTCGAAAAACATACTTCGCATTATATTTCCGCGAAATGGCCAACTCTATTCGAAATTCTCCCTGCGTAAGGCAAAAAGTCCGTAAGCTTTGGTGTCACCTCGGTATATCATCACTCACACGGCGCACAGTTTGTCTGTAGCACAACGATACTTTTGCTGTTTTGGAGTTCCATGGCAGTAAGAATTTGAACAACCTTTTAGGATACCTGAATTCAATCCACCTGAATATTTGTTTCACAATGCTGATGGATAAGGATGGTTGTCTTCTCTTCCTTGGAGTGCTAGTCGAGAGGAAGGTGGATGGTACGTTGGGGCATGCTGATTACAGGAAATCTGCTCACACTGATTAGCAGGCGAAATTTCCATTATCCTGCTCAACGTGAAGCGGTACTTCGTACCTTGGTTCACAGCGTCCTTGTCATCTCGGACCCTGAGAGTTTGTCAGCCGAGTTAGCCCATCTCGAAGTCACCTTTCGTCAGAATGGTCATAGTGAAACACAGATCAGACGTGCGTTGTGCTATCGACGAACCGTGCACAGGGTGAGGGATGATAGCGAGGTGGCACCAGAATCTACGGGCTTTTTGCGTTACGCAGGCAGCCTTTCGAACAAGATTGGTCGTATTTTGCTGCAATGTGGTTTGAAGTGTGTTTTTCAACTACTGTCTAAGATCAGCGTCCTTTTAGGTTCCATAAAGGATGATCGTAGCTTGCGGAAGGCGGTTGTCTACAATACTCCTTGCAGTTGTGGCATGGCAGATATTGGTGAGAGTGTCAGGACTGTAGAGGATCGCTGTACTTAGCATTGGCGGCACAAATGCTTCCAACAGCCCAACAAACCCGTCATTGCAGAAAATTTTCTTGGCACCGGTCATCCTATGGAATAAGACAACACGGAGATTCTGGCATGCTCTTCCAGCTACTGGGATAGTGTTGCTAAGGAAGATACTGAAATTAAGTTAGCAAATAACCTTATAAATAAAGATTGTGGTTCTTCTTTAAATTCTGCATGGACTCCTGCTCTCACGCATCTCATAAAACAGAGGGACAAAGTTTATGCTACCCCATCCATTGATTATTAACTTCACTATCTATAACTTCTTACGATCTTTGGTTTATGACGGCACTAGTGATTACATTGTGTGTGTGTGTGTGTGTGTGTGTGTGTGTGTGTGTGTGTGTGTGTGTGTGTGTGTGTGTGTGTGTTTGTTTTATCTTTCCAGAGTTTCTCTGAAAACCGAGGTATTAATATTTCCTTGCACAACGCTTACTTACTGCAGTCTTGCCTTGAAAATGGTAGGGAGTGCTCCTGTCGAAATATCGATGGTGGTCGGCGACGGCACCCGGCTGCATTTCCATAAGTTTTTATGAACATTGTATACACTGGGAGAAATTCAGGTCTCACAAAATTCTTCTTGTTTTTCCTTCCTGTTTTACCCACAGTAAATGCGTCGAAAGCAACTGGTCTTCCGTAACAGTTGGTTTCGTCTTAATTTTACCACAGAAATACGCGAGTGCGATTCACCTGAAACCTCTCTTACACTAGTGACGTTCTTACCTCAGTCGACAAGAGAGTCTGCAGCAGCGCCTGTGGCGTACTACTCCTGTACTGAGTGCCGCCTGTCACTCTCGTTGTCTTTTCGTTTACACGTCGGCGCCAAATTTTTTTTTGTTATGATGATTTGCTGCTCTTCAATCTGGCACCTGAACGGTAAAGTGAGTGTTTCAGCGACCATCCTTGATAAAAAAAAAAATCGTAAAATTAAGTACCTAACAATGACAATAGGTGTTACTAATGACCAAATCAAAATTTTTCTTTCGTCATCGTCAATGCTATAGGGCTGTTACGTCTTTTAACTATCCAGCCGTCTTTTTCTTGGTCTTCCAACAGATCTTATACCTAAAAGACTGAAATGTAATGATTGCTTTGGTGGTCTCGAAGTTGGCATTCTAGCTAGACGTCCTAACCAGCTTTGTCGATTAGACATGAACTTCTCATACATAGCTTATATTTGAATCTCTTCTTGTCTTGTGCACCCCTTCAGTGCTCTTAGAAATTTCATTTCTTCGTCTTGTAGTTAGTTTTCTTACTTTTTAATAGTCATCCAATGTTTTACTTTGAATGACTTAATTTTGAGTCTTTCCTAAAGTTATTTCTCAATGTTCTATTGATTGTTCCACGTATCACTTCACTTAAAAACAGATATATTGTGAAAATTCTTAACTAAGGTCACGTGATAAATTCTCCACTCTGCTGAGAAGTAAGAGAATAGGTTAAGTGTTGCTCGAACATCTAAAAACATCATTTATTTGCTCAGTAAAATACGTACATACAGACATATCAAACAATATTTCTAAGGCAAAAAATAGCGTGTTTTTACTTGATCCTTTTTTATCTCCCTTTCTTTCAAAGTTCCAAATAACATGGAAAACTGCTCAGTAGATGTGACGTTCATTAAGAAATGTTTATCTGTTTACGTTCTTATTTGTGCACAGGGAAGGGTTTTTCTTCGTCCAGATGTTGTAAATTGTACATTATTACGTACGTTCAGATATTTGGTTGGCCTTTTGGGAGAACACTAGTAGAAAAAGCATGCAGTTCTAACGTATCCTTACGATGTGACACAAAGAATTAAACTACTGAACTGGAGATTAAGAAGGCACAAAAAAAAGCGAACGCTGCAGGCTGCGAGAATAGGTTAATTTCCGACACTGACCTTACTGACCTACTTGCAACGTGGCTGTCGGCTGGTTACAGGCAGGTACGTGTCCCCCCTCCTCCCCCTCCTCACTCACTCACTCTCTCTCTCTCTCTCTCTCTCTCTCTCTCTCTCTCTCTCTATTTTTCCAAAATCTTTGAGCAGAGTTGTTATACTGATAACGCAGTTTACATGGTCACGTACCAAATTTTACAAGCATTAAATAATAAAATAGCGCCGGATGGTACATTCTGCGACCTATCTAAGACATTTGATTGTGTGAATCACGGTATTGTCGTTGATATACTGAAGCTTTTTAGAATTGCCGGTGTACCCAAACGATGGATGATGTCATATCTAACCAAAAGATGTAGAAACTTGTCCCTAGTAGTTTAACCAATACAGTCTGGGGAAATAATTGTGACCAGGGAGAAATCATGTATGGGGTGCCCCAAGGCATAATCTTAGGTTCACTATTGTTCCTAATTTATGTAAACAATCTTCCATCTAATATACAACAAGCAGAATTAATTCATTTTGCAGATGACATTAGTGTTGTCATTAATCCAAGTATACATACAGAAACACAAGAAATGGTAAACAAAGTTCTTAAAAGTATGATTGGCTGGTTTTCTGGAAATGATCTCGCCCTCAGTTATAAAAAGACACAACACATTCATTCCTGCATGTCTAGGCGTACTACACAAATGGTAAGTGTAACACAGGGTGAGGAACTAATAAACAGGTTGGAAACTTCGAAATTCTTGGCTGTCCACATTGCTGAGAATTGAAACTGGAAAAAGCACATTTTGTAATTCCTAAAACAACTTAGTTGAGCCACATTTGCACATAGAATCAGTGCACATCTTGGGAGGGACAATCCAGTAAGTTGACATATTTCGCATATTTTCATTCAGTAATGTCATAAGGAATAATTTTCTTGGGTAACTAATTTTAAAGAAAGAAAATCTTCGTTGCTCAAATAAGTGCTGTAGAATAATACGTGGTGTTCACTCATGGTCGTCTCTTAAAGGGGTTGGACCCACTGGCTACAGCTTCACAGTGTATTTATTTCCTCATGAACTTTGTTGTAATTAATCCACTACAGTTAAAAAGGAGCAATTATGTACGGGATACAATACCGAAGGAAGAATGACATTTATTAATCCACATTAATGTTGCCTTTATCACAAAAAGGGGTGCTTAATGCTGTAAGTAAAATGTTTGATCGCTTACCCAGTGACGTAAAATGTCTGACAGACAGCAAAGTAAAATTTGAAAACAATCTGGAAAGGTTTCTCCTGGATAACTGCTTTTATTCCTCACCACAGTTTCTATTTCTGTAATGTGTAGGAGGTGGTGTAATCGTTACGCATCACAAAGATGTGCTGTGCGAAATGATCCATGGAACATAGAACTACCTCTCCCTCCCTCCCTCCCTCCCTCCCTCCCTCTCTCTCTCTCCTCCCTCCCGCCCTCCCTCTCTCTCTCCTCCCTCCCGCCCTCCCTCTCTCTCTCCTCCCTCCCGCCCTCCCTCTCTCTCTCCTCCCTCACTCACTCCCTCACTCAAAACACACACACACACACACACACACACACACACACACACACACTGTCACTAGATAGTGGGACTTGGTTCGATGAACATCTATAAGTGCTGTTAGCCAGTTGTAGGAACTATCTCTTCCTTCCAGGTACCAATCAAGCGCGGGCGACCGCCGTCTCCAAAGGCGGGGTGGACTCGCGCGCCGAGGAGCACGCCGTGGACGTCGGCTGCTACGAGAACCAGGGCCTCGACCTGTCCCTGGACAAGCAGGGACCCTCGCAGTCCAGCACAGAGGCGACCGCCTCGCAACCCTGAGGCTACACAGCGTCCAGCAGCTGGTGCTAGAACCTTCTTCTCGCGGCACGCGGCCTGCCTGCAAAGACAAACAACACGGGTGTTAGTGTTGTGGAAACGAGCAGGACACACTGTTGCACAATACGGTGTTATGTTCCTGTTGGGACACCTGACTTTTAACAGATAAATTTACAGTGCAGGGTTTCCTGTGTTTGAAATGGACGTTGTTGTAAAAGTCGTACTTAAGGTTTTGCTACGTGCTGCGGCTACGGTCGTTTCGCCCACTAGTCGACAATTACTGTAATTTCATAGTAGTGCTATTGCTAGGGTAGGATTGTCAGCAGCGTTGGACCGGTCCCCACATTTCTATACACCCATGGGACCAAATTTATTTTAGCTGTATGATGTATTTATTACTCTTGTACCTGAATAGTATATTCCCCTGCAACTGATCATTGTCATTTAAGGTTTGAAGAGTTCTATTTTTATATTATAATTGCTGCCTTGCCGAGTAATAAAATATTGAAAATACAGGGTCCTAAATGCATATGGAAAACGTAGGTGGGAACTTGATGCCTGTCACCGTTAAGTATATCACGGGATTCATCTTTGTTATTTGTCCCAAACGTTTTACATAGCAGAACAAGATCTTCTGTAGACTAAGTTCCTATTACAACGTACTTAAAAGCTTTTAACATATTCTTTTAAGCTTAGACAATATTTATCCGGAAGCTAGTTACGGGTTCACTCTATCAGGAATTTTATTCGTCAGGCAAATAAATAGTGTGGACTACGAATAATTGACATGGTTGTGATCCGGGGCAGCTTTAACCTGTAAGAGATATCTAGATATATTTATTTTTTAAATTTGACAACCACCTACCACAGGTTTCCATTGATATACTGTCTCCATTGTTTAAGATTTAATATGTTAATTCTTAGCATGCTGTTTATTATAATACAGGTAACTCCATATTTCTGATTAAAATGTTTTTTGTGTGTTGCTCAAAAGTTCCTAATGCTGTTTACAGCTGAAGCTGGTAATTGGAAACTGTCTTTCAGGCATACTAATTTGCATAAAACACAAAGAACAAAAATTGTAAATAAAATTTTGACTGCAATAAATAAGTTTTTACGCGGGTATAATGTTACGTGTTTGGCAATGTTTGTTGTATTTACCAATGACAAGTTTGTACAATAAGGACGAACGTTGGTGGCTGAGGCAGAGCAATAGTTCTGTCCTTTGCAAAGCGTTGAGGCTGCCCAATGCGCAATACCTTGTGGAAGAGACCGCCATTTGTGTACTCCAAACAGGAAGAGAGAATACAGGTGGATAATACAAGGACGTGAGACGGCTTTCGCAACCAATGTGAAGCAGTTCAATCGCCGTAAGAAATCCGATTGAGGTATTGCAACTCTGCAATGAATCCCACAGCAGTCTGTCCGTCACCATTTCAGAACGTTACAAATCCCTCACACGTCTTTACATAGGATTGTGGGAACAAGATTTAAAGTTTCATGCTTATAATCTGCAAGTGGCTGAACAGTTATTGCCGGCCGGCCGGCGTGGCCGAGCGGTTCTAGGTGCTACAGTCTCGAACCGCGCGATCGCTGCGGTCGCAGGTTCGAATCCTGCCTCGGGCATGGATGTGTGTGATGTCCTTAGATTAGTTAGGTATAAGTAGTTCTAAGTTCTATGGGACTGATGACCACAGCAGTTTAGTCCCATAGTGCTCAGAGCCATTTGAACCATTTTGAGTTATTGCCGTGAAATAAAATGAGCAGGCGAGATTTAGACATAAGCTTACTGGACGGGACTGACAGGATGTTGCATTTTTGACAAATCTTGTGATGTCTGATGGGGCAAACTTCCATCTGAATGGTTCTGTCAACAAACAAAACTTTCGGTATTACTCGGACACAAACCCACCAACCCACAACTCCCAAGTCCCAGGCTTGTCCGAAAGTCATCGTCTGATGTGCTATTGAACATCCCCCCCCTCCACAAACCCAACCTTTTTTTTTTTTTTTTTAAAGACGAAGACCTGTCACTACTGAGTGTCAATTTCTAGTGGTATGTGTGGTTAATAATTTATTAATTAGTAAGTGGGCTGTTTCTGTATAGGCAGCGCTGTGTAGAGCTTTGCATTGGATCTCTGCGCTTTCTTTGTAAGAGAGCCTGTGACTGGTTGGACTCATTGTTGGACGTCAATCGCCAGTAGTGTTGGGTAGTTGCAAGTTAGTCACTAGCATGATGGAAGTACTCTTGGGCAGTTGGAGGTGAACAGCCAGCAGTGATGGATGTTCGGTGTGAGAAGTTAGCATTGATGGAGGGTAGAGGTGTAAAGTGTTAGCGTTGGCTAACGATCTGTTCATGTTCGGCTTGGAGACTGAATATTATTCATCATTATATACCTTTGTACTAGATGTCAATGACGATTTATATTCGTGTTTGAACTGGATGTCACATTATTAAGGCAAAAAAAATTCATTATTTGGTTTGCAACAAAATCTTTCCTTTGCTAACCACATGCCTATTAGTAGTTAGTGGCTTTAGTAGTTAGAATGTTTTATTTAGTTGGCAGTATTGACGCTCGCTGTATTGCAGTAGTTCGCGTAATGAAGATTTATGTGACGTAAGTGCTTAATGAAATGTATAGGTTACTGTTAAGATTTCTTTTTAGTCAGGGCCATTCTTTTGAGTTAATTTGGTAGCAGTTAGATCGCTTTACCGTTGTGTATTGAGAGTAACTAATGAAAACGAAAAGTTTGAGTTCTGTTTGCCAGGGCAAATTCAGTAGGTCAGTGTTGTAAGGATAAAGACTAGCAAACTGACACTTGCATTCAATTTCACTCAGCACTTTAAGCAAATATTTTATTAAGAAGTTTCAAATTTCACAGCTGCAGGTACATTGCCATGTAAACACGATATGGTTCCAGAAAGACGAGACTGAAGTCCACATGGCCCGCAATTCAGTGACTACACTGTGATGTGTTGGCAGAAGAGCCAACACCGTGTAGCTAGAGGAGGCCGAAATGCACGCGTTTAAGCTCTCGCAAACTGGCGTGAGGTCTGGAACAGGACAACGTAATTAATATAGCCAATAAGGTACGTTGCTGCTGGAATACTTAACTTTAATCCATAATTGGTGTACATCGCTCTTGACGGTACATGTTTTACAATCTCAATATTAACTGGTAATGGCGCCTTGCTAGGTCGTAGCAAATGACGTAGCTGAAGGCTATGCTAACTATCGTCTCGGCAAATGAGAGCGTATTTGTCAGTGAACCATTCCTAGCAACGTCGGCTGTACAACTGGGGCGAGTGCTAGGAAGCCTCTTTAGACCTGCCGTGTGGTGGCGCTCGGTCTGCAATCACTGACAGTGTCGACACGTGGGTCCGACGTATACTACCGGACCGCGGCCGATTTAAAGGCTACCACCTAGCAAGTGTGGTGTCTGGCGGTGACACCACACACTGGGATGCCACACTCCATACAGGCTACTCCGACGATTCAGTGATATCCCACGGCAGCCAGCGATAACTTCATCTTTTAGCTTCTGATTTTTTTCTGAGAGCTGCTCTCAAGAACAAAGACCTTTTCCTTTACGGCGCCTCAACAATAGCGATTAGTTGAAAGGTGGAATATGCGAAGAAATAGCTGTTCCTCAAAAATAGTGAGAGAACGTAATGAGGAGCTTCCAGGGATGTCTTCATAAGAGCAGCGTCAGTAATGGAATCCTTTTGTTTTATGTAGTTTCCAAGAAACCAACGAACAAGGTAATGCTTCGCAGTTGCTAAAATGTATGGGACTTGCAAGTACACCCTAATCTTCTTCTCCTTCATCTCTATCTCCTCCTCCTCCTCCTCCATTATCTGCTCTCTCTCTCTCTCTCTCTCTCTCTCTCTCTCTCTCTCTCTCTCTCTCCTCCCTTCATATCCTCGTTTCCTCTATGTCCGTTCCCACTTCCCCTACGCCCACCTCTTCTTCCCCCCTCTCTCTGACCTTGCAATCGCAAAGGAAACCTTGATTGTAGACGCTTAAAATGAATGGATAAATCGTTGGAGTCACTGGGTACAGGATATGACACAGAGACCTCTTCAGTTGCTTTATCTGTGAGGATAGTAGCTTCAGCGATAGTATTTTGCATAGTTTTGATTTGCGAACCTGTAGCATTACAACGTTTCGGACGATTCTGATTCCGTAGTAGCATTCTTATAACTACGCAATAAGCCATAGATACAACTTTCTCGTTTTATTAGCTGTGGCCGAGCGGCTCAAGGCGCTTCAGTCCGGAACCGCGCTGCTGCAACGGTCGCAGGTTCGAATCCTGCCTCGGGCATGGATGTGTGTGACGTCCTTAGGTTAGTTAGTTTTAAGTAGTCCTAAGTCTAGGGGACTGATAACCTCACATGTTAAGTCCCATAGTGATTAGAGCCATTTTTTCGTTTTATTATAAAACCGACTTCGAGGGAGAAAACAAAACAATACATTGTTTTATATACAGGACGGGGCAAATAAAAGCGGCCTGGATGAGTGCATGCGACTGGATATGAATTTATGCATAAAACTACCGCACTGACGCGCACACCACTTGTACACCCGCCACGTGATCCACATCGGTTCAGACAGTGGTGCGGGCTGTGTCTGTGTGAGTGGAGCAGTGCTGATGGTTCTCACAGTGGAGCGGCGGGTGTTCGTTGTGGAAAGTTGCGTGACGACGAAGTCGTGGAAGCGGTGTGACCAGTTGTTTGCCGAGAAGTTTAATAATGTCAGAGTGCCAGCAAAGAGTGCGATGCAACGCTTAGTCCGAAAATGGCCTCGGACAGGATCTGCTTTGAACAAATCAAAAAACATTCCGAAACGTGCCCGCACAACGGAAAATGTGTCTGCAGTTCACCAGAAAATGCTTCTGACTCCTACCAAACCAACCCGACGCCAGTCGCAAGAGATCGGCACATCACGTCGATCGATACTCTACCTGGACTTGTTCTCCGAGCTACATTTATTTGCCCCACCCTGTATATTAAAAATAGCCTATGTCCGTCCGAATGTTTATTACATCATCGTGTGACAATTCTAAGTAAATCGGTCAAAACATGAGTCTATTTTGTAACAACATTTAACAACTTCTTGTTTTTATCTGTTCTCATAGATTAATTTAGATTTGACTTCTCAGTAACGGCAATATGTGTAGAACATTTGTCTAGAAGTTGTGTAAGTAGGCTCTTTATGTTTTCTTTATGTAAGTAGGCTGTTTAGGTTCTTATGTAAGTAGGCTGTTTAGGATTTCTTATTGGTAACGCCACCTCTGTATGAAAATCACTGGCTGTGCTGTGTGCAGTCTGTGGCTGCTTTGCATTGTTGTAATACTCGCCATTGTAGTGTTAGGCAGCTGGCTGTGAACAGCGCGTAGCGTTGCGCAGTTGGAGGTGAGCCGCCAGCAGTGGTGGATGTGGGGAGAGAGATGGCGGAGTTTTGTAATTTTTCATGAACTGATATATTTACATATGATGATATCAAGGTAAATACATTGTTTGTTCTCTATTAATATCTTTCATTTGCTAACTATCCCTATCAGTAGTTAGTGCCTTCAGTAGTTTGAATCTTTTATTTAGCTGGCAGTAGTGGCGCTCGCTGTATTGCAGTAGCTTGAGCAGCGAAGATTTTTGTGAGGTAAGTGATTTGTGAAAGGTATAGTTTAATGTTTGTCAGGGCCATTCTTTAGTAGGAAATTTTGAAAGTCAGATTGCGTTGCGCTAAAAATATTGTGTGTCAGGTTAAGCACAGTTATGTAGAATTGTTGAAAGGGGACGTTTCATATGTCGACCCTTAGCCTAGGATACCTCACTGGAATCTTCTGATTTTTTTCTTGTAGTTTGTGTATTTAGTGTAGCTTTTGTTTATTGGTAGCGCGTAATCATAGAGAGAATTTCCTTTGTAGTTGTAGTTTTTCATTGTTGTACAGTAAAACAGTTGTGGCATGCATGTAGATTTGCACCAAGTATTTCGCAGCTGCAATTAACTAGACATTATTTCCATTGCTACGTTATTTTATTTTGCTCTTCAAATTGTGTTTTTCTGTGTTGTCGTGTGAAATACTGTGACAATAATGGCGTGTGAAAAACGTAATACTAGGCTCCAAAGTAAACTGAGAAATGACAGTGAAGACGAAGGCAGTGTGTTAGCGCCGCAAAGTAATGAATTAACTGATGTTCAAAGTAGTAATTTGGTAATCGTGCATAGGGAAATGGAGCGGGCGGCAAACAATGGCACGGACAGTGAAACAATTAGTGAAGAGGGAAGCATTATCGATCGATCGGTCGGCAACAGCTCGCCTCAGGAATCCGAAATGACAGGACACAATTTCGCAAATACTGTAGATTCAGGTTTTGGGTTATCACCGATTTCTCAAATAAGTCAAGACGCATTTTCTGCTTGTCAAAATGTGAATGTTGCCGGTGCAAATGCACTGCCGAAAAGCGTAGAGAAACAGATTCCAGACACTAATACATTATTATTGCAATTAATGCAACAAATGGAACAAAATCAGAGACAAACACAGCAAAAGCTTCAAAAGTTAGACACAATGGAACAAAATCAGAGACAAACACAGCAAAAGCTTCAAAAGTTAGACACAATGGAACAAAATCAGAGACAAACACAGCAAAAGTTAGACACAGTGGAACAAAATCTTCAAAAGTTAGACACAATGGAACAACACCAGAGACAAACACAGCAACAGTTAGACGCAATGGAACAAAATCTTCACACCACGCTTGAACAAACACGTGAAGATTTAACTACTGAGTTACATAACATTGAATCGAAATGTCAAAAAGTCTGTAATGACGTAAAAACACAAATTTGTGAGCATTTTCAACCTATTTTTTCGCGGCATGAAAATGCATTACAGAATCACGAAGCAGCCATAAAAGAACTGCAAGCCATTGTTCATGAAAATCATGAGACCTTGTGGGCTAAAATTGACTCAGTTGCATCTACCGATTCGGTTACGCAACTTGCAATAACTCAGGAAAACTTAAAGGACACAGTAGATACGATTTCAACACAAATGGACACTCTGAAACTTGGTTCAGAAAAACACACTGAGGAAATGTGTTCACTATCGGAGAAAGTAGCCGAACTTTCGGATCAGGTCACTAACTTATCTACAAAGGTAGATGATGATCTGAATGACACAAGACCTGTAGCCTTCACTGACACTGAAGAGTGCGAACAAATTAGGAAATTCAAACAAAATCAGAATCAGATTAATACGCAACACCAAAGAGAAATCCGGGAAGTACAAGATCAGCTGACACAGTTAATACAAGAATTACGTATTTCAGAGGATACTCGCGCCCCAATACGGGAAGAGGGACTTAGAAATACGGAACAACCACAAAATAATAACACAGGACACTTCGGAAGTTATGAAAGAAATTGGCAAGGTGCACCGAATTTTGAAATGGAACCGCCGAAACGACATAACAATGACCGATATGCGACTCGCCGACATGATGACTTTGACTATAAGCTGTTCATTACTACACGTAAATTCAAAACATTTAAGAATTCTGGGAACGACATTCATCCACAAGCATGGCTCCATCAATTCTCTCATTGTTTTCCTCCCAACTGGTCATTAGAGCACAGATTAGAATTTATGTGTGGCTACTTAGAGAATGAACCAGCTGTAAGAATGCGGTCGGTCATTCACGATTGCCACAGTGAAGGAGAATTTTACCATGCCTTCCTCTCAGCATATTGGTCTCAAGCCACACAAGACCGGGTAAAACATGGTATCATAATGATGAAACATTTCGAACAATCTGAATTCTCCAGTCTTGTGAAATATTTTGAAGACATGTTGCACAAGAATCAGTACCTGTCAAACCCATACAGCCCCTCAGAACTCATCCGCATTTGCTTAATCAAATTACCTGAACATTTACGACATATTATTTTGGCAGGACGTTGCAAAGACGACATTGAAGCTTTTCAGGGACTGTTACAAGAATTGGAAATTGACACTGACAATCGCGGAATGCGGAAAGAGGAACACAACAATTACAGGTCACATCCGTCGCAATTCCGCGATGAAAGAAGTAATAACTGGACACGACAAGGCTATTCTCACAGCACATATCGTGACCAAAACAGACACCACCCGTATGACAAGCGTTGGCAGAGTAGTAATAACTACAGGGAAAGATCACCTCTCCGTGGTAATGACTATCACAGAGACAATCAGAGAAACAGACAATATGGGAACCAAAATAAATATTATCAGGGGAGACAGAATAACTTTAGACGCAACGGTCCAGCGCGCAGTTTCGATTCAGGGAGAAATTCTCCACCACGTGACCGACAAGAAAGAAACTATGGCATCTACCGACATGACGACAGACGATATGATCGTAACGACAGACCTGAACTGCATCAGAACTGGCGGGATTCAAACAGAGCAGGGCCCTCTCGTCACGGTGAATTTGTAGAAGTTAGGTCTCCAAATCCCAATAACGACGCGCGCCAACAAAGAGACAATAGGCAATGACTCACACCGATGGCAGCCACAAAACGTTCTTATGACACTAACGACGCAGCTGCCGTAGCTAGTAATTACGTAAAAATGGAAGACATTAGGGACATCTTACTCCAGGAACACGACATAAAACATAACAATATTGCATATCCTGTGATTCACATTACAGTAAATGACGTAAAATTTACGGCAGTACTTGACTCTGGCAGTCCCATCTCAGTAATTAGTGAAACAGCCTTTAGCAAATGTAACAAATCGAACGATTGCCCTACACTTCCGTTACGTAAGATTAAATTACAAGGTGCAATTTTTGGAAAAAGTGTAGATGTACGCCAGCAAACCAATTTAGAATTCTTTTGTCAAAGCCACAGCTTCTCTATAAACTTTCTTATTGTTCCATTATTGTCGACGGAAATTATATTGGGAGTAGACTTTTTGAATGAATACAAAGCAATCTTAAGCTTTCACGATGCTGAAATAAGTTTAGAGAAAGAAGGTAAGTCAATAGCTTTGAAATTTGAAGACTGGCTCTCAAACCATGACGAGGAAATTAATCGGCTTTACCTTCTGTTAGACAACAGTTCGGACTTTTCTACGGAACTAGACACTAACAATCACTCTGCAAGTACTGACAGGGATGATATCGACGGCGCATTTGGCATTAATAAGTTAATTCAGAATAAAATTCAAACAATTGAGAATTGTAATGACACTGATAGGCAGGACCTTTTTGAGATTTTACAAGCACATTCCACAGTTTTTACTCATAAAACAGGAACAATCAAGGGATTTCAATACCAATTTCGTGTTCGTGAGCATACTAAATTTTGTGTTAGACCATATGTAATTCCAGCACATTATAGGGACCGTGTTAGAACAGAAATACAATCTATGCTTGACGAGGGCATTATTGAGCCTGCAGTAAGCTCATACAACAATCCATTACATGTTGTTGAAAAGAAAAATGGATCGATCAGACTTGTCTTAGATTCGAGACAAATCAATACTATCATTATTCCTGAAACAGACAGGCCGCAGACGATGGAAGAACTTCTTCAAAATTTTAATGGTGTAAAAGTGTTGTCTTCCATTGATCTCAGATCCAGCTTTTATCAGATCGAACTTCATCCAGAATGCAGAAAATACACAGCTTTCCTTTGTTTCGGCGTTTGTTATCAGTTTCGGAAACTTCCCTTTGGTTTGAACATTTCTTCAGCAGCATTCATTCGCGGGCTAAATTCCATATTACCTGAGTTCTTAAAACGTCACATCACCTTATATGTGGACGATATTCTGATAGCAGAAGCCTCATGGGAACAACACAATCGCATCCTCAACAGCGTGTTACATATTTTTGCAGAATCTGGAATTACAGTTAACTTGGAAAAGTCTGAATTCGGTAGGACAAATGTGAAGTTTTTGGGACATATTATTTCTTCTGAAGGCATTCAGCCGGATCCTGAAAAGTTAGAAGCAATCAGAGCCATTCCAGTTCCATCCACAAAAAGACAAGTCCGCAGTTTTCTAGGTCTCGTAAATTTTTACCGTCGTTTTCTGAATATGCAAATTCTTGTTACACCAAAACTTTGTTCTCTCACTGGAAAAAATACTATTTGGAACTGGGACGAACAAGCACAGTTGGAATTCAATTCTTTGAAAGAATCGCTACTTAACGCGCCAATACTAGCTCATCCAGATCTGTCACCAGATTTCTGCCTTAGCACGGATTCTTCTAAAGTCGGTCTTGGTGCCCATTTATTTCAAGAAGCCATAGAAAATGACACTACCGTTCAGAAAACCATTGCTTTTGCTAGCCGAGTGCTAACAAAATCGGAGAAAAATTATTCCGTTACTGAATTAGAAGCTTTAGCTATCGTTTGGGCATTTAACAAATTCCGTTTCTTTCTTTCTGGTAAGCACGTAAAAGTATACAGTGATCATCGTGCATTACAATTTCTTATGTCTTCAAAATTAAATCATGACAGGTTAAAACGTTGGGCATTGTTTCTGCAAGAATTCCGCTTCACAATAGTCTACATTCCCGGCAAGGAGAACATTGTTGCGGACGCACTGTCACGCGCACCGGCTGGGCTTGAGAAAAGTACCACAGAAGGCAACCTCGAGAAAAATTTCAGTATTCTTTACATTCAGAAAGTCGCCTTTGAAAACTTCATCACCACATCTTTAAAGGACATTGCTCATGAACAAGATAAAGATCCGATTTGGAAAGACATCAAGAGCAAATGGCATGAAAAGACACACACACAGATTCGGCATTATTACCTGGTTAGAAACAACATACTCTTCAAACGCTGCACTGTTGATGACAAGCTATGGGTACTTTGCATTCCAGACGATTTTGTTAATAAGCTCATTTGGTACATTCATTTCAGCTACGCACATTTTGGTCCACGAAAATGTTATCATATTCTTCGAACGACTTGTTATTTTAACAATATGGAAAAAAGAATTCGAAGAGTCTTGTCTATTTGTAAACTTTGTCAAAAGGCGAAACCATCTACTGTCTCACATCGTGCTCCGTTGTTTCCTATTATTCCTTCTAAATTAAAAGAATTTGCTGCTGTTGATCTCTTGGGACCGCTTGTCAGAACATCCAATGGATTTTCGTACGTTCTAGTCGCTGTTGAACTTACTTCAAAATTTGTTTCTTTCACACCGTTACGTAAAGCCACTGGACGGTCTGTATCCAACGCCTTTGTTAAAAATTTCTTACGTGAAGTCGGCCACGTTGCTAAAGTCATTTCAGATAACGGACCGCAATTTAGATCTGCTGTTTGGTCACGCATGCTTCGCAACCATAAAATCAAACCTGTTTTTATTTCATTGTACTCACCACATTGTAACCCCTCCGAACGGATTATGAAAGAAATCAATAAGCTTTGCAGGCTTTATTGTCACAGAAAGCATCAGCATTGGGACAGATATTTACACTTATTTCAAAACGTGCTGAATGAAATGCCTCATGATTCCACTGCTTTACCACCTACTCTTGTATTGAAGAATGAAGAACCACCGAACAGAATCAGAGAGCTTGTACCTTTCCCAAATACACGTAAACTTCGACACAAAGACATAATTGATTTGGCTCTTAAAAATATAAAATCTGCAGCAGACAAAAGGAGAAAACTACACGGTAAAGCAAATGCAAAGAAATTGTATATTGGTCAGAAGGTTCTCATTAAAGCTCATTCATTGTCACATAAGAAGAAACACTTGAGTCACAAATTCTTTCTAGTTTACAATGGACCTTACAGAATCCGACGTATACCACATGATAATTGCGTTGAAGTTGAAACTCTGCGTACTAGGAAGAGTAAAGGTTTACACCACATTTCTCATGTAAAACCATTTATTGACAAATAATCTGCCTTTTAACCTTGTCTTTGCCATAAAACGTTTCACTTCACGTTACTAGTATGCTTTAGAAACTGTTACCATGCAACAATGTTTGAAGTTAAATATCCAATCAAGAACCAAGAGAACTTATTTAAACAGAAATGACGAATGCATTGTTATAGTAAACAGACGTCACAGTGTTATTGTGTGTGTACATTCTTGCTTGTTTGTTGCACGATTACGTAACGACTATAAGGCTCACATACTTAGAACATTTACCAGTACTGCTAATGAGATTTTAATGCAACATTTTGGTTTATTTGAAAATACATTCTGAATTTAAAGTGCTTTCTGAGAGATACCAGATGACACAGAGGTTAGTTTATGTGACAGCTACACGATTTTTATCACGACGCTACTAATGAGTGACAATTTACAATGTTGCTTTTGCGGTGTATCTGTTTTATATCTGTACAGTTTTCTGAATTCTTCTGGAAAGAAAAACATGTTTTAGTAGTAACTTTTGTGGTATAGCAACAATGAGACAGCCTTTTTCGTGGCACAACATTACGTTACTGTACAGTACTTTCTTCATCACGCCAATAAGCATAATAACTACGACATCTATACGCAAAGCATTTCACTTTTGTTTATCATGTGGTAAGTACATTGACTTCTGCAGAACTTAGCTTTCGGAGGACGATAACTACGACACTTCCACAGAGATTATGTTGCGACAAGATGCACAGTTTAGCGCTACAGTACACGCATTTGAGTGATTAATCTTATACTTAAAACACTTATTTTTAAAGATTTTTTTTTTAATTACAAAGAAAGTTTTCCGTGATACATTTCATTCCATTGCGGTAATTTGTAACACCTGGGAGTATAATTACATTAATCCTCAGGGGGGTACACGCCTACTTTGTGTACCATGTGTGTGGCAACCACAAGGAACCCTAGCTAATATGGTATTTGCTTATACAACTTTACACATCGGTACCATATTTCTCTAACACACAAATTACACAGCTATCTGATCATTTAACTGAGAGATAAACATTTTTTTACTACATCAGTGACACATGTTTACGCAATTACACAGTTGGATAACTTCACACTTATGAAATTGTATTTTGTCTGTACTTTGTGAACTGTTCATATTTTTTCGGAATCATTGTGATACTATGAGAGCTTTGAATGATGTATTTGGTATGAGATCATGATTTTTAAAGTACGTTTGAGGCAGCTGACACTTTTGACATGAGCAGAGAATTTTTTTAGGCTTAGAAATTATTGGAGGAAGTTACGACGATTTTGAGATTTGACTGAAGTGTTATGATGTTATTATTACGACGACGATGTGTATTATGTTGTTGAGGAATGTTTACTATGCTACGTATTTCTCACGATGAAATATTGAAGAAGTGTCGACGAATATGTATATGTATAATGAGGTAAGGAATAATGAGTAGTGTTTAGGGACTCTGATTTATGAAAAGGATGTTGGAAACCAAGAAACGTACTTTAAGAGTTATGAAATGTGTGACTGTATCACAATGCTGACGAATATTTTTTTTGGACACTTATATTTATAGGATTTTGTTTCTACAGATTTGCAACGCTAATTCTTGACCTGTGAAATATTGTTAAATGAGACTGCAACGGTAGCAGAAACTGCTGTCGTAAATATTTCCGTACGAAAGTTAAGTGACCACCTGCACGTAATTCGTCGCGGGCACCCAGCTGTGTCAGACGCCTGGAGAAAAAGCCATTATTGCGAGCCCTTTTCAGCGGCACAGGTAGAAAAAAAAAGGGGACGTGGGACGTGTCAAACACCTGGAGAACAAGCCATTAGGGTGTGCCTTTCATCGCTAATGCGACACCCTCGTTACTTGAAAACATATGATTACTCGCACTTTGTGCTAATTACTGAAATGCTTATGAATTGATGGGAAATATTCGTACATCTGCACACCTGATTACGACAAGCGTCTTTCTACGAGAGTTGAGAGCTACTAACTTATGAAATGTCACATGACTACTGAATGATATTTTTATACTTTGCTTTTCGTAGTTGCTTATTTCATTTGACATCTGGTTTCCAGCTGTGTTGCAGCATTGCTTTTATAAAATAAAATGCATTTGCTAATGTGAACACTTTCTGTCAACAGATCTATTAAATAATTATTTTATGATCCACATTCTTTAAAAAAGGAGCACTTGGAAAGGAAAGAACAATAAGAAGGGACTAATACCAGTAACTGCATCTATAATTTTCTTTTCAAGTACATGGTAATATTTCTTTTTACAATCAGTTGTTGTGGTGCACCACTTTAATTACTTAGACATTAAGATGTGATTATACATTTCCCTTATCTGCATTGTTGTTTTTACTGTAATATTTTTTCTGCTTGAGCTATGTCATGTTTAGATATAAGTTATTGCATTTGCTGTTGCTGTTTGCCAGGCATAGTGCTACTAAATTTCACATTACATTACTCTGCTAAGCCAATTTTACTACTCATTGATTTTTCATGTTGCTGCACATTGGCTCATATTAGTTGTAATTTTGCATTTTATCTGTAAATTAGATTTACTGCTGCTTGCTTTGCACTTTGCATTTTTTTGGTCATTGCTGTTTGTGTTACATGTTTTGTGCTGCTGCATTGCCTCGTCCTTTAGTTTAGCATCTGAGCTCAGTAGATTTAAGTTAGCTTAAGAGGGGGTAGCCTCTAAGAGAATGAGTTGCGATGAATTGGAAGAAATGCATTGAGAAAACAGGTTTAGGTAGGATTTTCTTGGAAATAAATGATGAGGTAAGATAATGGAAAATAAAAATGAGGTAAGAAATGTGTGAACATATAAACACAGAAAGCATGCTTAGATAGAAATTTTTGGTGGAAACAAAGGATGAAATAAGAGGAAAGATATATGAAGTTTTGGGTTGGACTGCAGTACCACATGTTACACTGAAAACGAACCCTGTCCTTTCCTATTGGTGTTATCCCACTATGTGTTTGTGTACCCTTGTGTATTTGTTTTCTTCCTGTCTCTGTGTAATTTCATAGAATTTTTTTCTTCTTTTAATTTAGAGCTACATTCACTATGATGAGGAATACTTTTATCCTCAAATACAATTGGCATTAATAATATGTTATTTACCTTATAAATATGCTTACACATTATTTATTTTGTTTAATGCTCATGTGTGAAGTTGATGTTTCAAAAATTATTGTGATCTTTTATGTATGTACTCATGTCATAATTCCACTGATGTATATGTTAGTTCGATTCTTTTGTAAAGCCTGTACTACAGATGTTATCTGTATTATTATGTTTTTAATGATGTATTTTGTACCTTTGTTATTGTATTTTTATGTTATCAAATTGTAATAGTTACCAGTTCTTCCAATTAAGTTACATTTCACTGCACACGTTTCTGTTGGTCATAGTATATGGACAATATGTGAGAAGTAGGGACTGATAGTGTTTGCATGTGTGTTAATGATTCAGCAAGGGACTGGATAACAGCATTGCTCGTTCTAAGGACAATTCCAAAAACTTTGTGAGTGCACAAGTGGTGGTTTATAGACTTGCTATATTCTCCGCAAGACTCTTCGATGGTGAATGTGCACCTGCACAATCGCAACAGATGGCTGCTGGTCATCTCTACAAGGACTACAGTGGGTCTGCACCTCTGGTGGCCCACCAATACCATTATCTCTGCAAGGACTACAGTGGGTCTGCATCTATGATGACCCACCAACGCCATTATTTCTACAAGGACTGCAGTGGGTCTGCACCTCTGGTGGCCCACCAATACCACAATCTCTACCAGGACTCCAGTGGGTCTGCTCTGTGATGACCTACCTACCAATATTCTTCCAAACTTCGAATGACTCTGCTGTGGGTTTGCTCTGTTGTGGCCCATTACCTGTCAGCATGTCGAGAGTCAGCACTGTCTTTCCATTGGAAGGACAACACTACTTCTTCAAGACTGCATGGAAATCCACTACTTCCGTGTGCATTTTCTTTTACTGCTCAGACTTTGAGACAAACACTGCTATTCTCCTGTTATGTACGATTAGGACTGTCTTTATGGACTGTGAGAAATTTTTAGCTTTTGACCAACAATGTATCAATAAGTGTGCGCATTTTATATCTTTGTTACTGTAATTGTGAAAAATTTTTGTCAAATCTGTATTGGCCAGTGCCCAACACCATTTGTAAAAATTTTTTGTGGGGAGCATGGGGGCTATGTAAGTAGGCTCTTTATGTTTTCTTTATGTAAGTAGGCTGTTTAGGTTCTTATGTAAGTAGGCTGTTTAGGATTTCTTATTGGTAACGCCACCTCTGTATGAAAATCACTGGCTGTGCTGTGTGCAGTCTGTGGCTGCTTTGCATTGTTGTAATACTCGCCATTGTAGTGTTAGGCAGCTGGCTGTGAACAGCGCGTAGCGTTGCGCAGTTGGAGGTGAGCCGCCAGCAGTGGTGGATGTGGGGAGAGAGATGGCGGAGTTTTGTAATTTTTCATGAACTGATATATTTACATATGATGATATCAAGGTAAATACATTGTTTGTTCTCTATTAATATCTTTCATTTGCTAACTATCCCTATCAGTAGTTAGTGCCTTCAGTAGTTTGAATCTTTTATTTAGCTGGCAGTAGTGGCGCTCGCTGTATTGCAGTAGCTTGAGCAGCGAAGATTTTTGTGAGGTAAGTGATTTGTGAAAGGTATAGTTTAATGTTTGTCAGGGCCATTCTTTAGTAGGAAATTTTGAAAGTCAGATTGCGTTGCGCTAAAAATATTGTGTGTCAGGTTAAGCACAGTTATGTAGAATTGTTGAAAGGGGACGTTTCAGTTGTATTGGTTTAAATATGCAATAACCCCAATAATAAAAAGATGAAACTATACTTCTTCCCGACGGCCACCCGATCTGACTAGTAACAGTAAATAGCTGACTTGGTCTCTTTTAGATTTTTGTACGATTAACACAGTTTACATTAACTGGCGGATGATGCGGTTATTGGTTTTCGATTTACTCGTTTACGACCCATTTTTTAACAACTCATGTGATTATGAAAACAACAGTGCAGGGAAGAGAAGCTTGCAGTAGCTTCATAGCTGCAGTTAAATGTTCCTTGCGATTCTTTACTGGGGGCAAAATTCGCTTCTAGATACCTTCAACCAGGTCGATTCTCGATTTGTTTCAAGCGCGTTTTCAGTTTTGTAATCTTGTGCCAGCGATTACTCAGAAACACCGAGTAGAAATCCTTATTAGGTTTTCATACTTCACGTTCATTGGTTACCTTCATTTACTACCGTAATTTTATGCGTTATCCTGAGTAACTATATTGTCCAAGTGACAAGCGTAAGCAAGGGAAATTTTGTTCCACTGGTGGTGGTGATTGGAGAAAAGAGAGTGTGAAACACCCTACTCAAATAAATTATTTGCTGCTCTTCTCGGTAGCAAAATTGGGCTGATAAACATAAAGTCCCCATCGAAAGAACGAACTGTAAAGCCCAATCTCCTGGGAACGATAGACGGTCCTTACGCTCAGTGACAGAACAGAAAACGTACTTTCAAGAAGATGGGATCCTTGGATCTGCGTCTGTTTACTAATGGCAAAATTCGGTTGAAGGTGAACATTGAAACTGCTTTGATTCTTGAGTCGAGAATACTAAATCCTGATTATCTGTTTTGTGTGAGTTCACATTCATGTAAACCTTTTTAAAAGAGCTTAAAATTATTTTATGAGAAAATTAAAGTTTACAAATCCAGTTTTCGGCACTTCTCAAGCGGAATAATAGAGAGTTCTGACATGCGCTAAGGTACGACATTATTCCTTATGCAAATGAGCAAAGGCTTAAAAATTCGGTTATGGAGTTCGTAAATGCAGTAACTGCAGAGTCAAATGCATTTAAGAAAGCTTACTTTCCTCTGTCCCGTTAGAGATGTATTCATTGACTGATGAGACAGCGCTGGGGTTCCCAGGTTGTGTTCTATCTTCTTAGCACACCGCTGATCCAACAGTCTTGTACATTCTGTAAAATTCGGACATCTCTAAATCAAGTGATACCATTACGTAACATTATACCGTTTCATCTGTGCTGCTTTCAAATACCAAACTATGGAGTAAGGACAAAAAAAAATTCTCATTCTCGATAAACGCTCCACGCCCTGTGCACGTGATCAGCTGGTGGCGTTGCCCTGCGTCGAGCCGGCGTCATCTGGAGCGTACCAGTTACAAATTATATTTCTCAGTAGTGACACGCTCTGAGACAGACGCTACACAAACACAGATATCGTACAGAGCAAACAGCGTTTTGCCAGGGGTGTATATTAAACTATACGCTGCAGCCATGCTGGTTGCTTAAAACAGCACTGTACCCGCCTCCGAATCCAATGTCGCTAATGCGCACTTGACCGGTGGGACTCAACACAAAGGTAGACGATTCGAATGCCGGGTCTGGAAGAAATTTTCATCGTTGGAGAACGACGGGAGGTGATGGCTCACAGCTTCTAGTCACCAGATTTAGAGCCAGTTTCCTTGGGTTAAATTCTAAACTCTTCAGCAGTTTACCATGGAATGAGGACATGTGACACGCTGTTAATAGAACTGATACAGTGAACATTAAAGTGGGGTGTGTCCACCTTTCGCCTTTATGACGGCTTGAGCTCTTCTAGGGTCATTTTCGGTGAGGTATCTGGCTGTGAAGGAATGACAGCCCGCTATCTACATCCATACTCTGTAAGCCACCTGACGGTGTGTGACGGAGGGTACTTTGAGTACCTCTATCGGTTCTCCCTTCTATTCCAGTCTCGTATTGTTCGTGGAAAGAAAGATTGTCGGTATGCCTCTGTGTGGGCTCTAATCTTTCTGATTTTATCCTCATGGTCTCTTCGCGAGATATACGTAGCAGGGAGCAATATACTGCTTGACTCCTCGGTGAAGGTATGTTCTCGAAACTTCAACAAAAGCCCGTACCGAGCTACTGAGCGTCTCTCCTGCAGAGTCTTCCACTGGAGTTTATCTATCATCTCCATAACGCTTTCCCGATTACTAAATGATCCTTTAACGAAGCGCGCTGCTCTCCGTTGGATCTTCTCTATCTCTTCTATCAACCCTATCTGGCACGGATCCCACACTGGTGAGCAGTATTCAAGCAGTGGACCAACAAGCGTGCTGTAACCTACTTCGTTTTCGGATTGCATTTCCTTAGGATTCTTCCAATGAAAGTCTGGCATCTGCTTTACCGACGATCAACTTTATATGGTCATTCCATTTTAAATCACTCCTAATGCCTACTCCGAGATAATTTATGGAATTAACTGTTTCCAGTTGCTGACCTGCTATATTGTAGCTAAATGATAAAGGATCTTTCTTTCTATGTATTCGCAGCACATTACTCTTGTCTACATTGAGATTCAATTGCCATTCCCTGCACCATGCGTCAATTCGTTGCGGATCCTCCTGCATTTCAGTACAATTTTCCATTGTTACAACCGCTCGATATATTACAGCATCATCCGCAAAAAGCCTCAGTGAACTTCCGATGTTATCCACAAGGTCATTTATGTATATTGTGAACAGCAACGGTCCTACGACACTCCACTGCGGCACACCTGAAATCACTCTTGCCTCGGAAGACCTGTCTCCATTGAGAATGATATGCCGCGTTCTGTTATCTAGGAACTCTCCAATCCAATCACACAAAATTTTTCCTCAAAAGCCGAAACAAGAGAAGATAGTGATGTTGGACGGTGGAGTTTGGCGCGAAGTCGACTTACTAACTCAATCAAAAGTTGTTACATTGGGGTTATGTCGGGACTCTGGGGAGGCCAGTCCATTTCGGAATTGTTAATGTTGACAAACCACTGTCTCACGGGCACTGCTCTTTGACAGGGTGCAATGTTATACTGATACACTCATCATCTGCTATTTTTACTATAGGCAGCATACAATGCTGGTAAATGTGTTATTATCCTGCCATATTTAGCGTTTTGTGAAGCGCAATAATGAGACCACACCCTAACCACAAAAATCAACCTGCACTTACACCTCCACTATACTTCTCCTCCCTCCTCTTCCTCCTCCATATCTCACTATTGGCACTACACATCACGGCACGTAACTTTCTCTAAGCACTCGCCAAACCCAGTCTTCCACAGGGTATAAAAGGAGTCATCACTCCGAATTACTCGTTTCAAACATCTATTGTACAGTCAAGCGTCGCATAGCATTGAATACTGAATGGGTTGTGAGAGGCTGCTCTGCCATTGCACCCCGTTCTTTCTAACTCCCTACGCAGGGTCATTGCGCAAGCTGCCCTGGTGGTAGCAATTTCAAACTCGTGCGTCATTTCTTCCGCAGATTTCATGCAATTTTTTTACAGCCACACTCCAGCAATTCTCAACACTCTCTCTCCGTCAGTACACGAGGTCTGCATGTCTTGGTTTAGCCGTCGTTGTTCCTTCACGTTTCCATTTCACAATTACATCACAAAAAGTCTACTTCAGTAGCTTTAGAACTGTTCAAATGTCCCTGATGGAATTGTTACTCAGGTGCCTAAATTCGAGGTCACAGAGCACTCCTGACCGACCCATTTTGCTGTTACTCCTTCTCTACTGGCACCAAATACTCCTCTCATCTGGATTGTCGCTCTGGACGTTGACGTCGAAAATAAGCAGTGATCGCATTAATGCACCGTGTAATTTCCCACCTAGGTCTTGCACTAACTCTAGTTGATTGTGTAGCACATCGCGGTTGCCCAGCGCGTAGGGCAGTCTTCATACGAGGCTGTGCAGAAACTGGCTTTTCCTCGCACCAGCCTCTCACAACACACTGATGAACCAAAACATTACACCTACTGACCACCACGAGACTGAATGCTGCATGATTGCATTGCGAACATGTGACGCGGTAAGGAAAGCATATGAGTAGAGGAGAGAAGCATGGGGAGTCACTCTAGGGACGAATGGGGGGAAATCCACTAATGTAAGCGACTTCGACGAAGAGTAGATAGTTATGGTCCTCGCCTGGGAACGAGCATTTCGTCAACGGCGAAGCTGGTCGGATCTTGGCAAGCTGCTGTCGTGAGAGTCTGCGGAAAGTGGTTGAATGACTGTGGAATCAAGATTGCCTGACGATATCTGACGTCGCCATCCCATTGCAGAACGTGGCGGTGGGAGAGTTTTCCGCTCAGTAAAACAAGGTAGTGGGCGAAATATGGGAAATCTAACGACAGAGTACAGTGCTGAAGCAGACACAAGTGTTTCGGTGCACAATATTGTTCAACAAGGAGTACCACTGCGGACGATCACTATGTGATCGCATGCTGACCAAGCGACATTCAGTCACAGGTAAACGTGTAGGGTGAATCACGTTTCTGGTAACAGCAGGTCAGGTGAACTTCTGCTCGAAACATGCACCACACCACATACCTGTGGTATGATGCTATTGAGGTACATTCATCTGGGCTTCTGTTGGTCATGCAGTGGTAACCGAAGACACCATGACAGAAGTAGACTACATGAACACTCTAGACTACCTGCAATCCATTATGCTTGATGTCTTCCCCAACAGCGGTGGAACCTTCCAGCAAGATAACTGTCCATGTCATAAAGCTAGAATCGTGCTACAATTATTTGAAAAACATGATTGTCAATTTATGTTAATATTTTGGCCATCAAATTCACCTGACACGAACCCGATGGAACACATCTGGAACACTGTCCCGTAATTAACGAGAATTGCATGACTTGTAGTGTGTAAACATTTGGTACTACGCATCTCCGAAAATCCACTATGGTCTAGTCGAGTCCCTGTCACGAAGAAACGTTGTTGTATCACGTTCGAAAAGTGGCCCAACACGATATTAAAATGGTGGTCTTAATGGTTTGGCCGGCCGTTGTGGCCGAGCGGTTCTAGGTGCTTCATTCCGGAACCGCGTTGCTGCTACGGTCGCAGGTTCGAATCCTGAATGGGGCATGGATGTGTGTGATGTCGTTAGGTTTAAGTAGTTCTGAGTCTAGGGGACTGATGACCTCAGATGTTAAGTCCCATGGTGCTTAGAGCCATTTGAACCATTTAATGGTTTGGCCCATCAGTGTACAGTTTTGGGGAAAACCACAGTCGCCAGAGTCAACTGCTGCGGGCAGTGACGAATTATTAACAGAGGTTACACTCGGCTGTCGCAGGTGAGCAGCTTAGTTGCAGTGCAGCCAGTCACTTGCTATGCCACTATTGTGCGACGTCGACCGGTGAGCTACCGCACCCTCAGGAACGTCTCCTCGCTGTTGGTATTGACGTAACGAGCGTAAGTGGCGCCTATGGCATACGACTTCGCTTCGCACACCCCCCTCCCCCTGTGATGACATTCATTTTTTATTTAATCTTTATATCCGCGTAGACTGTTAATGTATTATTTAAATGAACACGACTTAGAATCAAAGGGAAGATTCATGTTTCAATAATTATGAAGCCGCTGCCGTTAGCCCAGGTGACATCGACGATGCTCAGAAACAAAGGTATAAGTGGCGATCAAAAGGTTTCCGATCGAAGGTCGTACAGTCCAGAATCGGTATGTCAATCATTCAAAATCGTCATGAGCATTGAGGTAATAGTCCGAACGACTGACTAGGTTCACGATACCCGTTTGGTAAGACGCCGTGTCCTGCTGCGTGAAAAAGTCTGTAATTGCCTGCAGTACATCTTCGTCCGCCAGGAGTAGCCAACTCTTCAAGGCCGTTTACAAGCCACTGAAGGCGTGATAATCGCATGGGGAGAGATTAGGACTATTTGGCAGGTGCAAAAGTGTGTCCCACTTGAGTTGGCGTATTGTGTTGTATAGAACTGGGGACCCAGAAACGACGGAGAGGTTCGTTCCCGTCGTAGCCCTAAGTGGTTCACAGCCCCACAACAGGCTATAGCAGTCCACTCATCCCACCGCCGTCCCACACCGCACCTAACTTTATTGTGTTTGTCAGATTTCAGTGGATCCCACCGGGAACTTATCACACCAGACGAGTGTAACTCCATTGTTTACGTGGTAGAGTAATTACGGTATACGCGTACGTGGAGAAAGTGTTTGCGCAGCAATCGCCGACATAGTGTAACTGAGGCGGAATAAGGGGAACCAGCCCTCATTCGCCGAGGCAGATGGAAAACAGCCTTAACAGCCATCTACAGACTGGCCGGCACTCCGGACCTCAACACTAATCCGCCGGGCGGATTCGTGCCGGGGACCGGCTCGCGTTCCCGCCCGAAATGCAGTGCGTTAGAGCGCACGGCTAACCGGGAGGGCTTGAGTTGGCATAACTTGTGATCTCTCAAAGGTGCACAGACGTCCTGTGTCGAATCGCGACCAACATCGAACTTGGCGTACCATTCCACAACGATCCCACACCTACATTCTTCGTTCTCCAGTTGGTGCCTATCGGTGTTTGTCCTTCGGCAGCCAAGAGTAGAATAAAAGAACGTTCGTCCTGTTTGGACACTTTCGGTAATAACGTCGACATAGTTTACTTTTGCACATTTACTGTACATACGTCGGAAAGACACGAAAGCCACGGTAATCCATTGCCTACATGTCGCTAGTTACACACCAGTACCGGAGTCGCTCTACGTTGCAACACCCTCAAACAGAAATTTTTGATCCCCCCTTATCCACTGAGGCGACACCTACTATTGTGTCGGATCTTCTTTCGCCCGGCATAGTGCAGCAGTTCAGCGTGGCATGGAGTCAACAAGTCGGAAGTCCGCGGCAGAAATATTGAGCCACGGTGCCTCCATAGACCTCCAAAATAGCGAAAGTTTTTCCGATGCAGGATTTTCTGCACGAACTAACCCCTCGTTTATGTCTCATAAATGAAGGTATTAATGTCGGGCGATCTGGGCGCCCAAATCAATCGCTCTAACTGTGCAGAAAGTTCTTCAAACCAATCGCGAACAATTGTAGTCCTGTGACAGGGCGCATTGTAATCCATAAAAATTCCGTCGTTCTTTGGGATCATGAAGTGCATGAACGGATGCAAATGATCACCAACCAGATGAATACATCCAGCCACTCATCAGACCATTCCAAGTAAACACAGCCCACAGATTCCAAGGCTCTCGGGTGTCCAGCCGGAGCCGGCCATGGTGACCGAGCGGTTCTAAACGCTTCAGTTCGGAACCGCGCTGCTGCTACGGTCGCAGGTTCGAATCCTGCCTCGGGCATGGATGTGTGTGATGTCCTTAGGTTAGATAGATTTAAGTTGTTCTAAGTCTAGGGGACTGATGACCTCAGATGTTAAGTCCCATAGTGCTTACAGCAATTTGTCCAGCCGGATGGGATCGTTGAAGTCCCAAGATATTTCAGCGAATAACCTTTTCGCCATGATCAGGTGGTTCTGATGGAATAGTCTGTCTGCTCATTGTCAGTGTTATTTACGTCCGTTCAGTCGGGCTTCGATTCCTTGCGCCGACGGTGCGGTTGCGGCCGCCGACATTCCGTTTGCGAGCGCCGACGCTTCGATTGCGGCCGCCGACCCGGGTCCGCGCCCACCCCGGAGTCGCGCCGGCTGGTGGAAGATGCAGAATCCCGTGGAGTGTCCTCTGCGGCCGCAATCGCCGTCAGCACCGGGAATCGAAGCCCGACTGACGGACATAAATAACACTGACAATGAGCAGACAGACTATTCCATCAGAACCACCAGATGATGGCGGAAAGGTTATTCGCCGAAATATCGTAGGACTTCAACGATCGAATCCTGCTGGACACCCGAGAGCCCTGAAAACAACACATACTCCGGGAAAGCCTCCGATCACAGTCCACAGTATTATGCAGCCACCACCAGCTTGCACAGTGCCTTTTTTGACAACTTGGTTTCGTGGGGTCTATGCCACTCTCGAAACCTACCATCAGCTCTTGCCAAATGAAATAGCGACTCATCTGACCAGGCCACGGTTTCCCACTCGTCTGCGGTCCAAACGATATGGTCACAAGCCCAGGAGTGGGGCGCAGATGATGCCATGCCATTAGGAAATGCTCTCACTTCGGTCGTCTGCTGCCATAGCGCATTATCGCCAAATTTCGACGCACTGTCCTGACGGATACGTTCGTCGTACGTCCGTCATTGATTTCTGCGGTTACTTCAAGCACCGTTGCTTGTTTGTTAACACTGACAACGGTAGGCAAACGCCACTGCTCTCTAAGGGAAGTATGTCGGCCGCTGTGTTGCCCATGGCGAGAGGTAATGCCTGAAATGTGGTATTATCGGTACACTCTTGACTCTGTGGATTTCGGAATATTGAACTCCCTAACAATTTCCGAAATGGATTGTCCCAAGCGTCTAGCTCCAACTGACATTCTACGTAAATAGTACCTTATCCCTGTAGTGCGGCCGTAATCACGTCGGAAACTTTTTCACATGAATCACCTGAGTACAAATGACAGCTTCGTCAATGCACTGCCCTTTTTACCTTGTGCACGCGATACTACCGCCATCTGTGTATGTACATTTACTATCCTATGGCTGGCTGGCCGGCCGGTGTAGCTGAGCGGTTCTAGGCGCTTCAGTCTGGAACCGCGAGACCGCAACGGTCGCAGGTTCGAATCCTGCCTCGTGCATGGATGTGTGTGATGTCCTTAGGTTAGTTAGGTTTAAGTAGTTCTAAGTTCTAGGGGACTGATGACCTCAGATGTTAAGTCCCATAGTGCTCAGAGCCATTTGAACCATTTTGATCTACGCCGAGTCGTCATTGAGGAGTGGGACAATCTGGACCAACTGTGCTTTGATGAACTTGTGGATGCTATGCCATGACGAATACAGGCATGCATCAATGCAAGAGTATGTGCTACTAGGTATTAGAGGTACCGGTGTGTACAGCAATCTGGACCACCACCTCTGCAGGTCACGCTGTAGGGTGGTGCAACGTGCAATGGGTGGTTTTCATGAGCAATAAAAATGGCGGAAATGATGTTTATGTTGATCTCTGTTCCAAGTTTCCGGAACTCTTGGAATCTAGGTGATGCAAAAAAATTATTTTGCGTATATATTATCCTTCTCTATTTGCAGCAGTCTGCCAATGCTGGAGTAACTTTTCGATTTCGCGACAGTAGATATCACGTGGCTCTGAGGCACATCCGGAAAGAAAGTTCATTGAAGGCTGTTCGATAGACAGCGCATAAGGCGAAAATCTGAGCGCGCAAAATCTGATGAAAAAGGTTTGTGCAGAATGACTTCCCAACCCAACTGCTGCAGGCCTACAGCGATTTTCGTCAGTCTAGCAGAATGCGGGCGGGCGTTATCGTGGAGTAGCATCACTTGATGAAGTCTTCCTGGCCGTTACTCTTGGACTGCGTCTGCAGGACGTCTCAGTTGTTGACGATAAATGTCAGCAGTGGTAGCTACATCTCGGGGAAGCAATTCGTAGTACATCACACCGTCGCTGTTCCGACCCGTGCATAACGTTTTCTTTTGTGGATGCACGCACGTCTCTTTACGGGGAGCTGCTGCTTTGTTTGAGCTCATGAAAGTCTTTCTATTACTTATATTAGCATAAAGACACCATTTTTCGTCGCCGACAACACTAGAGGACTGGAATGGTCGGTGTTGATCACGAGGCAATTGGTGATGAGCAAGTAGAGATGCACATTTGGCCATCCTGTGGCTTTCGTCACCTCATTGTATCCACCCAACCACCAACATGCCCTTCAAATTATGAATGAACTGTCGCTGTAGTGAATTCTCAGCAGAAAGCGACCGATTCGCAGAGGCAGCAGTGAGCTGGGCACCATTGCAAGTGGGGTCATAGTCTCCACTTGTTTACTTAAGGGAAAAAGACCGTCGCAGTCCTCAGAAGGGAGCACCTGCAGGTCTCGGGATGGTAGGGCCAGCCACTAGCCTCGCGGTGTGAGGTCAGACGTGGAGGCCGCATAGCGCCACGCCGCCCAGCCGTCTGGCGGCAGCGGACTGCGTCCTCGACCTCCCGTCGAAAACCAAGGACGGTGCGGCCACTGCCACCTCGTGCTGAGCTGCTGACCGGCGCCCTCGTGTGCGACCAGCTGGCCCTGCCAAGTTCTCTCCAAGGACAGATAACTCCTACGGAGACTAAAGGCTGGCGCAGTGACCATTAACGAGCTACATCCGCCAACCGTTATCTTTTGCGTCCGATTTTTACTTCGTTTCTGTATCTTCGTAGTGGTAGAAAAAACACTACTGGCCATTAAAAATGCTACACCAAGAAGAAAAGCAGATGATAAACGGGTATTCATTGGACAAATATATTATACCAGAACTGCCACGCCATTACATTTTTACGCAATTTGGGTGCATAGATACTGAGAAATCAGTACCCAGAACAACCACCTCTGGTCGTAATAACGGCCTTGATACGCCTGGGCGTTGACTCAGACAGAGCTTGGATGGTGTGTTACAGGTACAGCTGCCCATGCAGCTTCAATACGATACCACAGTTCATCAAGAGTAGTGACTGGCGTATTGTGAGGAGCCAGTTGCTCGGCCACCATTGACCAGATGTTTTCAGTTGGTGAGAGATCTGAAGAATGTGCTGGCCAGGGCAGCTGTCGAACATTTTCTGTATTCAGAAAGGCCCGTGCAGGACCTGCAACATGCGGTCGTGAATTATCCTGCTGAAATGTAGGGTTTCGCAGGGATCGAATGAAGGATAGAGCCAGGGGTCGAGACACATCTGAAATGTAAGGTCCACAGTTCAAAGTGCCGTCATTGCGAACAAGAGGTGACCGAGATGTGTAACCAATGGCACCCCATACCATCACACCGGGTCATACGCTAGTATGGCGATGACGAATACACGCTTCCAATGTGCATTCACCGCGATGTCGCCAAACACAGATGCGACCATCATGATGCTGTAATCGGAACCTGGATTCATCCGAAAAAATGACGTTTTGCCATTCGTGCACCCACGTCCGTCGTTGAGTACACCATCGCAGGCACTCCTGTCTGTGATGCAGCGTCAAGACTAACCGCAGCCATGGTCTCTGAGCTGATAGTCCATGCTGCTGCAAACGTCATCGAACTGTTCGTGCAGATGGTTGTTGTCTTGCAAACGTCCCCATCTATTGACTCAGGGATCTAGACGTGGCTGCACGATCCGTAACAGCCATGCGGATAAGATGCCTGTCATCTCGACTGCTAGTGATACGAGGCCATTGGGATCCAGCATGGCATTACCCTCCTGAACCCACCGATTCCATATTCTGCTAACACTCGACGCCGGCCAGCGTGGCCGAGCGGTTCTAAGCGCTACAGTCTGGAACCACGCGACCGCTTCGGTCGCAGGTTCGAATCCTGCCTCGGGGATGGATGTGTGTGATGTCCTTAGGTTAGTTAGGTTTAAGTAGTTCTAAGTTCTAGGGGACTGATGACCTTAGAAGTTAAGTCCCATAGTGTTCAGAGCCATTTGAACCATTTAACACTCGACCAACGCGAGCAGCAGTGTCGCGATATGATAAAGCGCAATCGCGATAGGCTACAATCCGACCTTCATCAAAGTCGGAAACGTAAGCATTTCTCCTTCTTACACTAGGCATCACAGCAACGTTTCACCAGGCAGCGCCGGTCAACTGCTGTTTGTGTACGAGAAATCGGTTGGAAACTTCATGTCAGCACGTTGTAGGTGTCGCCACCGGTGCCAACCTTGTGTGAATGCTCCGAAAAGCTAATCATTTACATATCACAGCATCTTCTTCCTGTCAGTTAAATTTGTCAGTTAAATTTAGCACGTCATCTTCGTGGTGTAGCAATTTTAATGGCCAGTAGTGTATTATTGTCAAAATCGAGGGTCAGAAACTTCGTAGGGTCTCTCCTGCTCAGGTGTCCGTCATTACAACGGAGATGAAACACACACACACACACACACACACACACACACACACACACACACAGAGAGAGAGAGAGAGAGAGAGAGAGAGAGAGAGAGAGAGAGTGTTAATTATTGAAGTCTGCACACAACACTGTCTCACAATTTCGTGTGTGTACCATCTGTTGCCTATGAGTAGCGTCTTTGATCAGTAATCAAAACGTCCTCGGTCCCGAGTTCTAACCCCGCCACCACTTAAATTCTGCCATCGGCCTCGTCAAAGAGGGCGGAGTAGCGGATAGAGATTTAGGGCTCTCTCGTGCCCTTGGACTGCAAATCTGCCCCTAAAGACGGTAGAATCAGAAATGTTCAACGGAATGAGGATGCAGAAGGCAATGGAAACCAATGAATTAAAGACACACAATGCGTAATCACAGGACATCTGGCCCGTAACTGAAAAAGTGTCATGATGATCTCTCCATTGGCAGAAGAATCCAGAGTAGTCCCCATTCAGATCCGCGGGATAGGACTGCCAAGGAGGATACGACCATGAAAAGAGACTGAATAAGCAATGAAAGGATAACGTTCTACGAGCAGTAACGTGAAATGTCAGACGATTTAGGAAAAACGTGCACCTGGCGCTTACTTAAAACAGTTTGAATAATATTTGCAATTTCAGAAAAATGATTGCCTGCACTTACCAATCTCTGTTAATAGCCTCCCAGTTATTAGTTGTAATTAAGAAACTTGTGCCACCTTTCTCAGTGAGTCTTTAACTGGTAGCAATTCAGGTTACAAGATATTTAAGATCAAAACGCGCCACGGAGCTCAACAATTACATTTCAACAGGTCAGCGCCAAGCAAGCTCCGAACTTTGTTAACGGCCATCAGAATAAAGCCGTATGTCTTAAAGAACGTAAGATACATACAATAAGTTATCACTGTTCCACAGCTCCAGCCTCGAACCGTCAACAGACTTATATGAGGTGGCTCGGCGCTTTCAAACAATGCACGTTGGTTGGTGTCTCAGTCACTACGCCAACCGCGCCAAACTCGTGGACACCCGTTAACTGGGGACGTGACACAGGCCCACGGATGGACTGAATTATAACAGACTAAATTTCTAAATCAACAAATTGTTAAACACAAGGATGACAAACAGTGTCTACACACATTAGCAACGGCTTTGAGTTTAAGCTATTAGAAACTGGGAACTCAGCCACAAGTCAGGCATGTAACATTGTTTCCGGAACATCAGTAATGGCCACCAAACTCAAGGTAGGTTATTAGGCTTATAGGGCGCAGTGATCTCACTAAAAATCACAACTATAAAAAATTTTGAGTATCGCGTATTATACGGTTCAGAACATTGGCTGCCATAAGTGGTGCTTATTATGTCTCAATAAATGGTAGAATTATTTTCACGAGCTCCACTAGAATTTCAAAGCAGGGCAGGACACTGTCCTTTACATGTAAACCAGCACTTATCTGAAGAAATGTCACACCAGATTCAGAAACAGGAATTGGCCATATGGTTTGCCGAACAGTCCCGGGTAGAAATCAAAACCTGAAGGTCGTCGCTCCTCCCAACGGTGATACCGGCGTCCAAACACCACGCACGCCACCACGAAGGTGGCAACCAAACCGATCAGGGCTCGGTCCCTCTCCTCGGCTCCGCATACGCTGCCCGCAGCATCCACTCCAAGATCCTAACTGGCTGTCCTTTCCGCAGCGCGGCCGCACTCTTTGCCGACGCACTACTCGCGCCCTGTCTCGATCTTTTCTGATACCACCAGCCAGCCAATTCTCCATGCAAGGATCGCGAACCAGTCCGCTAGTAATATATGGAATTAATGAGCTATTATTAATTATTAATTTGAGGAAGAAATTTCTGAGAACGTACGTTTGGGGCACAGTATTGTATGATGAATGGAAGTGCCAGGTGGCTAGGGCCTCCCGTCGGGTAGACCGGTCGCCTGGTGCAAGTTTTTCGAGTTGACGCCACTTCGGCGACTTGCGTGCCGATGGGGATGAAAGGATGATGATAAAGACAACACAACGCCCAGTTCCTGAGCGGAGAAAATCTCCGACCCAGCAGGGAATCGTACCCAGGCTGCTAGGTATGACATTCCATCGCGCTGACCACTCAGCTACCAGAGGCGGACATTGTATGGTACTCATCATGGACTATGGGAAAACCAGAACAGAAGAAAATCGAAGCATTTGAGATGTGGTGCTACGGACGAATGTTGAAAATTAGGTGGACTGATAAAGTAAGGAATGAAATGGTTCTCCGGAGAATCGGTAAGGAAAGACATGTATGTAAAACGCTGAGATGTAGAAGGGCTAGCTTCGTTGGACCTGTGTTAAGACATCATGAAATAACTGGAAGCTGTAGAGGGTAAAAACTACAGAGGAAGACAGGGATTGGAATACAGGCAAAGAAAGTTGAGGATGTAGGTTGCAAGTTCCACTCTTGCCACTCTGAGATGAAGAGGTTGGCACAGGAGAGGAATTTGTGGCGGGCAATATCAAATCAGTCTTCTGACTGACAACAAAAAAACCACTTCTTTTCAAATTGCTTTAGCGCCAGTTGCAACTGACATGTCGCTAGGTTCTAGAGGAGCAAAATGTAGTGAAACCGTTCACGAATAAATAGCACTGTACTTGCTCTCTTACTGTTGACGTTATGGTGTTAATGACGTCGGGAAGTGTGTGATACACTCCGTATGCTTCACTGAGGAACACTGTTTCTGCTCAAACCCGTCTGATAGTACTTTCCGAACAGGATACCTGAAATAACCGTGTGACAGAAAGGACCCATTCAAATAAGCAGTCGTCCCTGGAAGCCCTCTTGGTGAAGTTATTGGTGAATGTCACCACTCCACGTATTATCGCTGGCCTTCTCAAAGCTATAAGACTAGTATCTAGTATTGTTTGCGGAGGAGTGCCTGCTTCATAGTCGCCATCAGCAAGAGCAGGTGAAAAATATCTCTTGAAACTACATTTTCAACGGCAATGGAGCTGTTTCGAATCGACATCCCAGAGAAGACGGCCATTGCCCCTGCCACAGCGATGGAAATTTTCATCGTCGTTTTTTTTTTTTTTTTACGGTGAAAGTGCAGTAACATGTCTTTACTGGGTCCTGGGTTCTGTTATTTATTACGGGTCCAGTGCGCTGAAAAATAAGACAGAAATACCAATTAACTTCCTCCAGCATCTGTCAAGAGACAGAAAAAAAAATAGTTGCGAAAAATAGTCCAAATTTCAGCTCAGAATCTGGAATTTCTAAGCATGGATCCCCTGCAAGACTGAAGTTTTTTTTTAAAGTCAAAGAAGACGTACCTACACACTAGATCTGTATATTCTGAACAGGCTCGTGGAGAGCATCTCAAACAGATGTAGATACTTTTTTTTTAAGGACATCATCTTTACGCCAGTGACTGTTATAAGTTTTTATTACACTGTTGCAATTTCGACCTTAGGCTGTGCTGATATTATGCTGATATTATGGTACTGATGTTATGGCTTTAAGCTATGTCAACGTAATGTAAGCTGACATATTTGTATGTCTTTTTTTTCTTCTTTATTCAGTTTCGATTCCTTCCGAAGGGGGTGGGCTGGCAGCAGCTTGTATGCCGCTCTTCAGCCTACAGAATTTGTTTTAAAAAGATGAAGATAATAATTAATAAAATTAGTTGATAAAATCGGAGACTTAAATAGTAACATGGCGGAAAATCGTGGAGCTTAAAACACAGAACAAAGGGTTGATGATGCTAATAAAATACATATGAAGCGCACAGGTAAAATAATAGACAGACAATTAAAAAAACATGGCGACAGTCTGGTTTCTGTTCGCAAGAGATATAAAATTCACACCCAGCGACAACATGATTTCTGTTCGCAACACTTTGGAAAGACGAACAACACTGAACATTCACTTGAACACTGCACTAAAAAGTTGGGACAAATATGGCATACAACAACTAAGGGCAGATGGGGGGAACCTGGACAGATGATAGGAAAGAAAAGAGGGAAGGGGAAGAAAAAAAACCGAAAGGGGGGGGGGGGAAAGGAGCTGATGGAGGATGAGGACCCATAAGAGGAGGGGGGGCGGGTGCTGGTCAGACACGACAGGGAGTGGGGAAAGGCAGAGGAGGGGAATACAAAAGGATTCAGGGGGGGGGGAAGAGGGGCAGGGAGAGGCGGGGAGAAAAACAGGATGGAAGGGGGGGAAGAGGGAGCCCAGGGAAAGGACAGCGGAAAGGAGGGGGGGGGGTGAGGACCAGAGTTGATAGGAGGGGTAAATGGAGGGAGAGAGGGCATCATCCGGGAGGGGGAGTTGACTGAAGCCACCTTGGGAAAGGAGATGAAGGGTGTAGAGATGGAGGGTAGGGGGGACACAACAGTGAATTTGTGGCAGAGGGCGGGGATAGGAGAGGAGCAACCAGGGGGTGAGGGGGATCAAGGTGGCGGGAGGTGTAGAGTAAAGGAGTGAGGTCGTAGAGGATCCGTGTGGTCGACAGGAGGCGTGCACGGAAAGCGAAGCGGAATGCATGTGGACAGACTTATAGAATTTGGGGGGGGGGGGCGATGTGCAGCCAGGACTGTCATAACAGAGGATGGGACAGATTAAGGATTTGTAGGTGTGGAGGATGGCAGAGGGGTGCAACCACCATGTCCGGCCAGAGAGGAGTTTGAGTAGTCAGAGGTGGTTGTGGTTTGTGTGTCTCATTGAACGACACATAGTTCAGGGGTAATGACGTCATAAACATTAAGCACAAGATCAGATGCCGTGTGGTACGCGCATGGACTCAAAGCTGTAAATAAATACATGGGCAACGTCGGGTTTCTCTGCTAGTTTTACAGGATGCTCAGAAAAGTCTCAAACGCTTGTAGGGATGTTGCAGGGCGCGTTGTATTGAGACGTAAATGTTAAGAAAAAAATTCGATACATTGCGCCTTTTCCGCGTTCCCTAGCATTGAGATTAGCCAATCGGGTCGTGGCGCACACATTCAAGCGGCCTGCCGGCGGCGGTGTTGCCCAACGACTGCTGTGTTTCGTTAGCCGAAACTTGAACTTGCGAGCGCGACAATCTGATTGGCTAACTTCAGTGCTAAATAGCTCTTAAACGAAGCAACGAATCGAATTTTTTCCTCAATATTTATGTCTCAGTATGAAGCATTTAGATGAGAAGCAGGTGTCTTTTCTGTTTACAGGTAATTAACAGCAAAAGTTTCCAAGGGAATATATATAGTGAAGACGTTCATGAACAAAGAGCATTGTATTCTCTTGTTGACGTTATGGTGTTCATTCCGTCGGGAGGTGTGTGATAAACTTCGCACGCTTCATTGAGGAGTACTGTATTTCTGCTCAAACAGGTCTGATAGTACTTTGCGAAATCTACACCTGAAATCGCCTTGAGGCAGAAAGGGCCGCTTTAAAATAAGCAGTTATCCCTAAAAGCCCACTTGGTATATATACAGGCTTGACGGTTGACGGTGCATGTCGTTAAGGGGCTCCGGAACGCCCTATACTTGCAATGTTAAAATAACGCTTATAAATTACATCTTTCCTCACAAAGTATTTGAGGAAGGAAGTTAAACTTTTTACAGATTATTTATTGGAATATGGGCTACAACTTAACACAGGGATTTTACAAAATTTTAGTTCAGTTATTAAAGATGATTTTTTTCAATTGTAATGAAAATTCACAACATTTTTTTGCAATTTTTTATTTATATATTCAAAAATATACAGTTTTTTGGAAAAAGGCTGTGTTAAATTATGCAGAAGGTACTGTTTAACATTTACTGAAAGTTTGAAACAAATATGTTTGGAAGATCCTTAGAAAACATGTAATTAGTATGAGAAAATAAAAGTTTTGGGAATCGAGCGACAAAGATTGGATTAACTTTTTAGTGCATTCCAGGTCCATAGGATGGATTATCTTCATCCTATGCAAACTCCTCCTCCAGCTTCCTCTTGTTCCTCCTCCTGTTTACTCTTGCTTGTATTTCTAGACTCTTTACAGCCCTGTCTGCAGCCCGAAGGCGTTCCTTGTCTAAATCAAGCATCGCTCGTTGTTGTGTTCGTAGATTTTGCTACCATTTTCTTCAGTTGCAGTTACTGCAACACTGTTCCAAAAGGTGGTCATGTATGAACACTTATCACATTTCAGTTGTATTTCACTAGCAAGTCCTACGTGCTTTATTATGGAGAGTTCCAGATCAACTTCACTACAATGAATACATCTTACACAGTTTGAAAAAATTCCTTTGAGAACCGACATATCAAATATTTCATTCACATCCGATTCGCCCATAAAACATTCATAGTTTTCACTCATTGAACCAAGCTTCTTCTGTGAAGTATTTTCTTTCCCACTTTGACTGCTATGGGCAGGTGTACTTGAGAGGTTAGGTTCACTCACTTGGTTATCGTCTTTATTGTTTACAGTAATAACCCATACCTTTGGTTTTCCAACATTTCTCCTTTTCTTAAAAGCCTTCAGAGGATTTCTAATAACTTTACTTTTACTCATTATTATACTTCAACAAAACAGAGACTCAAGAAACAGAATTAATTACGAATATTTTCGAGATAACGACAGAGTAAATAAACATGAAACAATCGACAATCACACCAGCGATATATATTGAACCATCACAGGTTAGCCACAACACATACTTTATCTCACATCACTAAAATGTACTTGATGAACACGGACGTTAATAATAACACCATTTGACAGCAGTTTAACAGCGCCACAGTGGGTCACGCCCATGTAGAACACATTTCAAAAAAAATTTAAAAATAGTTGTAGTCTTCGGAATTGAATAAATTATATATCTATTAAAAGGTAATAGTCTGCAGATTCGGAAAACGCAAAAAAGTAAAAATTGACAAATGACCTTTCCGGAGCCCCTTAAACTGCAGAGCTATCCATAAAAACAGATATGATTTTCACAATAATAGACAGCTACTGAGGAAATCATTGTCTATGCACGTGATGATGTTGATTATGACTGTACTGAAAATATGCGTGTTTTATAGAGTTCACAACACAGCGATGTCTGAAATTCGGGTATAAGCGAGATTTCACCTTTCGTTATTATTTTCTATTATTGTGTGCATATTTTCATATTAATCAGATCATTAATTTATGTAAGTATTTCTTTCTTTGCCTCTCCTACACAAAGTTCCTTATCCGAAAGTGATGCAGTCTTAAGAATGTTTGTGCATGTATTTCACCTGATAAAATTGGGGCCTTCAGGAACGCTCTCACTGACAGATATCCTCGGTGTGTTAAGATTCTTAGTAATATAATTATAACAATAATTATAATCAGATATGGCAATGCATTTATGATTTTTAGTAATGTGATACTTGCTTCCGTGGCCAGCTTCATTTAACATAGAAAAACAGCGAGGGATGGTGAAACGTAAGATCAGAGAGGACCTTGAAAAATTAAAATATCGTAACAATATGAATGAAAAGGATGAATTTATGTTTGTACTACGCTGGCTGCCAAATACCAGAGCCTAAAAGGCCGCACTAAACTCGAGACAGGTGCGTTACCGGCGAGTAACTGCCGCTACGTGACCTATGTCCAGGATGAGGAAGAGAAGAGGCGCACCCTATTCGCCGATGACTACCAATGATGTCTAAAGCTGCAGTAGACAGTAGACATCAGCAGAACCCTGCTTTCTGCCACTGAGAACCAATTACAATGAAGTTTCCCTTGCCTGCCGGCGTAAAAGGCCAATAATATAAACTTTTTTTAGAGTTGTTACGTAACGTCATGCTCAGTAGAACAATCATGAAAAAATATAAGGGATCAGGGACAACAGAAACACCAGTAGACCCACAAGAAGGCCACTGTGACAATGGCCGAAATGTTGGTTTCACAACGATAGTTATTTTTTATATGACGCGGTACCATATCTAGAAAAATCTGATGTTAAGTATCATACTTATTAACATTGTGTTGAGTAATTTCTTCATTACGTTCCTGTCAAATGTGGGCAATGACATTCTGAGAGAAATGCTTATTGGCAGTATCGAAACTTGGCGAAGTCGTTGACTGCTCCGGAAAGAGCAAGAAGCAGCACGATAAGATAGCACAAAGAAAACAGAAATAGACAGGGATGACGAAATTGTGCATAGCATTGATATTGTGATAAAAGTACTGGTTCGTTATTGGATAGAAGGAAGGCAGCTGCTATGTGGCGACAGGGAAGATATCTCGTTGAATGCGCACTGGTTTTGGATAAGACATAGGCTATTGTACGTTTTGTTCCGTAGTCGTATGGCCGTAATGGATAGACGAAGACGAAGGACGATTTACATTAGGTGTAGGTACAGGAAAGATGCTGGGGGTACGAGAGGACTTCAAAAAGTAAGTTACGAATGTCGTCCCATGCTAACATAACTGCGCAACGAGAGTGCCACATCATCACATCTGGGTTTCCTGCAGACAGATCTGCTGCCGTACGGATAACAGGTACCTCAGTGTACGAGTGGAATGGCGCGGAATCTGGAATTGTTCTCTGAAGCTGACGTGTGCGGGACAGTAAGATTCTTGTGAGCAAAACGCTATGTTGTACGCAGATCCACGATGAAATTCTTGCGCATATAGGCCAAATGTAATGTCTTGTCCAACCTCGGTGAAATGGAGTCAAGGCGGTATATGACGTGAGTGATGTTTATTAGGAAGGAAAGCCACCAACATCGACCACTCACTACCATACACAGGCAATCGAGGGACTGATTCGTAGCAATCGCAAATTTTCTATCGATACGAACGGAACCATTGGTAGATAATTCTGATAGTTGTTTACAGAGGCTTGGTGACTATGCTGAAAAATAGTATCAGGTGTCTATGCCACTGTGAGGTCTAGTATAGCATTCCATAAAAGTTACTTGGCCTTCCACAACACTATATAACTTACTTTTTCAAGTCCCTTCGTAGCACATCTTGCATTGCAGTAATACAACGATGATAATGTCACATTTTACAGATGGGAATCGTCAGTTTATGTGCCACCTTAAAACCGTCAGTGCAAGACGAAAAGGTGAGAGTTGAGATGCAGTTGTGGAGGGATGAGAGAACCTTTATCTTAATCGTTTACGTTGGCTTTATCATAAAAGTTTCTGCCATTTTGATTCATCTTAAACGTTGCCAAAATACCAGTGTCCTTAGCATGTGGTCTGACCGAGCTAGGTGTACTTTGTAAATCATTCGAAGGCTGTGAAAGAATTTCCGAATGCTACGAATAGCGCAGAAGCCTCGTAGATTCTGTCGCCCTAAACCTACTGTCACGTGGGATGAGTTAGCTAACGCTGACGTAGCGACCTACCAGCTTTGTGACGTCACGTCATGCTATTTTACGTCGAGGAGTCATTTCGTCACGGGAAACGAAATAAAATTCTGTGATATTTCGGTAAAGTGCCGTGTATAGTAGGACCAATTAAGAAGCAAGAACCCTCTCTACGATTGAATTTTCTCATCTTGAGAAATGAGAAGAAGCTATCTGTTTCACCTGGTGTTGGTGACCAACAGCGCATTAATGCTTCTTTAGTTTCGACAGATTTTGTCATCATCTTATGGTTCGTAACATAGTGCTTATACATGGGAAACACTCCTACCTTGATTTATGACATAATGTTTGAGAAAAAAGATTTTTGTTTGACATTACCAGAAACGGAAAAGGTATATGAACATTTACATATCTTCCAAAATTTTTGTTACAAAACGTGTTATTTGTGTATGGGAACCTCATGTCAAGTTGTCATATTAGTGTATAAAATGTGGCACATTATGCAAAGGCTTGTGAGAAACAAAACGTCAGAAATAAAACGTGTAAATAAAAAAGCAACTTATGCATGTGGCCTGTATGTGTACATGTATTCTTCACAGCTCACCTTAGATGTCGTATACGGTACAACTGGATGGCAGTGTCGCGCAGATAACAAGTGTACAGCGTGGTGATGATGATGATGATGATGATGATGTTTGGTCTGTGAGGCACAGACAACTGGAAACTGTAAAGCACAGGCCTAGAAAATCAATCCAAAGAAAGGGTAAATGTTACTTCTTCTGTTGAACAGCACTCCCTTTCAGTTTCAGCAGAGTCACGATATAATATATTCTTTCTATGTTATTATACATTACCGTTGTGAGTAGTTACCACTTCAATGGTGTAATATTCTGTAATGGTTGGAAGTGCCGCAACACGACGTGGCATGGACTCGACTAATGTCTGAAGTAGTACTGGAAGGAATTGACACCATGAATCCTGCAGGGCTGTCAATAAATTCGTAAGAGTACGAGGGGGTGAAGATCTCTTCTGAACATCACGTTGCAAAACATCCCAGGTAATGCTCAGTAATGTTCATATATGGGCAGTTTGGTGGCCAGCGAAAGTGTTTAAACTCAGAACAGTGTTGCTGGAGCCAGTCTGTAGCAATTCTGGACGTCTAGGGTGTCGCATTGACCTGCTGGAATTGGCCAAGTCGGTCAAAATGCATAATGGACATGAGTGGATGCATGTGATCAGGCAGGATGTTTACGTACGTGTCATCTGTCAGAGTCGTATCTAGACGTATCAGGGGTCCCATATCATTGCGACTACACACGCTCGACACCTTTAAAGAGCCTCCTCCAGATTGAACAGTCCACTGCTGACATGCAGAGTCCATGGATTCATGACATTATCTCCATACCCGTTCACGTTCATCCGCTCGACACAATACGAAACGAGACTCGTCCGACTAGGCAACATATTTCCAGTCATCAACAGTCCAGTATCGGTGTTGACGTGCCCACGCAAGGCGTAAAGCTTTGTGTCGTGCATCAAGGGTGTATGAGTGGGCCTTCGGCTCCGAAAGCCCATATCGATGATGTTTCGTTAAATGGTTCGCACGCTGACACTTGTTGATGAAGCAGGATTGAAAACGGCAGCAATTTGCGGAAGGGTTGCACTTCCGTCACGTTGAACGATTCTCTTCAGTCGTCGTTTGTCCCGTTCATGCAGGATCCTTTTCCTGCCGCAGATATGTCGGAGATTTGATGTTTTACCGGATTCCTGATATTCACGGTACACTTGTGAAACGGTCGTATGGGAAAATCCCCACTTCATTGCTACCTCGTAGATGCTGGTGCGCCGACTATAACACCACGTTCAAACTCACTTAAATATTGATAAACTGCCATTGTAGCAGCAGTAATCGATCTGACAACTGCGCCAGACACTTGTTATCTTATTTATAAAGGCGTTGCCAACCGCAGCGTCGTATTCTGCCTGTTTACATATGTCGGTATTTGAATACGCATGCCTGTACCAGTTTCTTTGGCGCTTCAGTGTAAATACTTTGTAGATTGATATCATCTATGGAATGTATGCACTGCAGGTTCCAGTTTGTCTGTTTGCGTGGTACATGAGGCTAATCCCTACGCCAGCCCCCGCTCCACCCCCCACCGCTCACCCCATTTCTTCAATGCATTATTATTTCTAAAATTATATTGCGTGTAAGTATTCTGTGGATAGTGTAATTTGGACCTACACTCTCCTCGCCCCCCACCCCCCATCCCTCACACCTGCCGCCTGCTTAGCGTCCCTGATGGACCTTCACACTACAATTTCAAGTAAATGCACTGTGTTAGAGACCAGAAGATGACAGCAAAGTCTCCCGAAACCGGTTGTCGGAAATAAAGAAGAATTTATGCGATATTGGCAATAGACAGTTTCTAAGCAACGCTCTCAATGTCAGAAGCAGAACTTCCGCGACGCCATATTGTACTACCCGTGGCTTGCTTATGCCAATATTTAGTGGGTTTTATGTTGTAACTTACACCATATGGATATATTACGCTATTTCTAAGTACCTGAACATTGAATCTCTCAAGAATGCGTCGTTATTTGTACGGTTTGTCGTAATAAAATGACAGGAAACGACGCACCGGTATTTAAAGAACTTTAGTGTGTGTGGCCGGCCGGAGTGGCCGAGCGGTTCTAGGCGCTTCAGTCTGGAGCCGCGCGACCGCTACGGTCGCAGGTTCGAATCCTGCCTCGGGCATGGATGTGTGTGATGTGCTTAGGTTAGTTCGGTTTAAGTAGTTCTAAGTTCTAGGGGACTGATGACCTCAGAAGTTAAGTCCCATAGTGCTCAGAGCCATTGGAACCATTTTTTAGTGTGTGGCTATTTCCATGTTGTAAATACGCTTTTTTAAGACAATGTCACATTGAGGATTCATCAAAAACAGGGCATTCTTGGTATGATATGTTATAATTAAATCTTAGTTAACAACATTTCGTCGGTTACAGCCTGTGGGAGACCAAACATACAATATAAGATTGTTTCCTGGAGAACTTCGTTGTCGCGTAGCTAGTAGGGACACCACATTATGAAATAGAGACTGGCGGGTTTGCAACCCACTGTAATTAGGTTTGTTTCTCTTTTCCGTTTTGTAAAAGGCTGTGGGACCTCCTTATTAAATAAACAGAATTAATTTCTGGAGTCCTTGATGTTATGTAAATTTCTTGCACTCTTTGTCAGGAGCGAGTCTGTTCCATTTTATGAACTTTTATAAGCTGATGTAATATGTTCGTGGATACTGAAGTTTTCCTTTGTATGATATATACTAGAGACGGAACAACATGGCTAGAACAACGGGAATTAATGTGCGATTTAGCACAGATAATGTAGGAATTTTACGCTCGTCAGTTTCTGAAAACATACTGTGTGGTTTGCGACGCAAAAAAAAAAGCCGAAAATTGTCATTGGAGAGCGCTGGAAGTGCAGAATCACGTTAACCAAATCGTGAGGTAGGGTGTCCCGTTCGCGTCCTCGTCAATGTTAGTTGTCTCGTCCCGTGTGATGACGGCTACACAGCTCTGGAGTTACAGCAGAGCAAGAAATCTCCTTACATAATTTTTAGTGCTTCTAGAGTAGAGAACGAACCCTGGAGCACGCCTTCGACCGTTGTCAGTCAGCACGAACAGCACAAATCATGCGACGCGATGGAATGGGTGGAATGGGGGGGGGGGGGGGAGAGGGAGGTTAGGAGGAGGAGTGGCGTCCCGCTTGTTCGCTGGCTGGATGAGTGGACCAGGCTGGGCCACGCCGCACCGGTTCCCGTCAGATCGAGGCGGCTGCTGGCCACAGATAGCGGGCGGCCACCCAAGTGAGCGCCGCCACACAGGAACACGTGGCGCCGCCACGTCGCAGCTGGCCAGCGGGCAGCGAGGCCTCCCGGATGGTGCCGCGGAATCAGCACACAACTCTCGTTTTCGTGGAGGCTCAGCAACGACATTACCTACCTTTTTCCTCAGTGTTATGCTTAGCCAGTGTAACAGAGCTTCATATTTGCAGATACAGATGACACTTGGGTTGCATTTTTATCAGGCTTTTCCAGCTTTCTAATTCTAGCTCCTGCAATTTAGAGGCAATTCCGCGCCTCATGGTTATTAGTTCTCTGGACGTCTTGTAGGAAAGCATCCTGTTATATTCCGAATGAGAAAAGTAGCATCAACCACCTAAAATACACTATGCAAAAGACCCGTCATCTATTGCGACGCGGGAGTTTGAAATTTGGCTCAAAGTTGACCACAAGCTTCCTCTGTATTGATGCAAAAGCATCGCTTCCTGCGAAGTAATTCTCGGCATCGATGACGCTTCAAGCAGCAAGGTGTCGAGACGTACGAGTAAAAGGCCACAGCTCAGAAGCTCATGTGACGTGTGGGTTGGCTTAATGATGTCACAATGACATCAGATTTCACCACAGTTGTGCCCAATGCCACCGTGGTCGTGTCACATGATGGCAAGCTCGAACGCACCCCGTCTTATACAAATTTCTTCCCTTCATTTGACGCCCCTGCGATGGAGGTCAGAACGACGATACTTAGCGTTGAAATGACGGGTTTTTCTTATGGGTGGTGAAGGAAAAGATTTCAGGCACACCACCACTCAGCGCTGAAATCACGGGTGTTTCTTATGGGTGGCGAAGGCTAAGAACCAACACGAAAAAGTCTCAGATTTTCAATGAAACCATCTCTTTCCTTGGGGCGTTGATCCCCACACATTTCACAGCCGAAAACGACAGTTCTCAGTGCGATGCACAAAAGCACGAAAGACGCTACTGAAACCCCCAGATGTTTCAAACCTCTCTAATGATATTGTAGGGCTCCATCCCCACTGAACGTGATCGCACCCCCTTGGAGTGCAGGGCGACAGTAATTTTTGTATTTGTGTACGGCTTAGAACCTCTAGGGACAGTTATAAATCAATCGGCAAAATTTCAACGTGCTTATGTTTCTTCAGGCCTTCTGTTTCACCACTTGCTGTGACGTGATCATGGAGGGATGTGACTTTGAGACATGCATGGCTACATCAAAGGGCTTTCTAAGACTTCCCGCCCCCCCCCCCCCCCCCGAATTATGTGATCCACTTTTTTAAATGGAACTACGTAATTTGTGCTTTGACATTCTTAAGAATCCTAGCAGAAGGCTTTAGCAACGTAATATGTGTGGAAATTGTCCATATACACTACTGGCCATTAAAATTGCTACACCAAAAAGAAATGCAGATGATAAACGGGTATTCATTGGACAAATATATTACACTAGAACTGACATGTGATTACATTTTGACGCAATTTGGGTGCATAGATCCTGAGAAATCAGTACCCAGAACAACCACCTCTGGCCATAATAACGGCTTTGATACGCCTGGGCATTGAGTCAAACAGAGCTTGGTTGGCGTGTACAGGTACAGCTGACCATGCAGCTTCAACACGATACCACAGTTCATCAAGAGTAGGGACTGGCGTATTGTGACGAGCCAGTTGCTCGTCCACCATTGACAAGACGTTTTCAATTGGTGAGAAATCTGGAGATTGTGCTGGCCAGGGCAGCAGTCGAACATTTTCTGTATCCGGAAAGGCCCGTACAGGACATGCAACATGCGGTCGTGCACTATCCTGCTGAAATGTAGGGTTTCGCAGGGATCGAAAGAAGGGTAGAGCCACAGATCGTAACACATCTGAAATGTAACGTCCACTGTTCAAAGTGCCGTCAATGCGAACAAGAGGTGACCGAGTCGTGTAACCAATGGCACCCCATACCATCACGCCGGGTGATATGCCAGTATGGCGATGACGAATATACGCTTCCAATGTGCGTTCACCACGATGTCGCCAAACGCGGATGCGACCATCTTGATGCTGTAAAAAATACCTGGATTCATCCGAAAAAATGACGTTTTGCCATTCGTGCACCCAGGTTCGTCGTTGAGTACATCATCGCAGGCGCTCCTGTCTGATGCAGCGTCAAGGGTAACCACAGCCATGCTCTCCGAGCTGATGATGCTGCTGCAAACGTCGTTGAACTGTTCGTCAAGATGGGTTTTGTCTTGCAAACGTCCCCATCTGTTGACTCAGGTATCTAGACGTGGCTGCACGATCCGTTACAGCCATGCGGATAAGATGCCTGTCATCTCGACTGCTAGTGATACGAGGCTATTGGAATCCAGCACGGCGTTCCGTAGTACCCTCCTGAACCCACCGATTCCATATTCTGCTAACGGTCATTGGATGTCGACCAAGGCGAGCAGCAATGTCGCTATAGATATACCGCAATCGCGATGGGCTACAATCCGACCTTTATCAAAGTCGGAAACGTGATGGTACGCATTTCTCCTCCTTACACGAGGCATCACAACAACATTTCACCATGCAATGCCGGTCAACTGCTGTTTGGGTATGAGAAATCGGTTGGAAACTTTCCTCATGTCAGCACGTTGTAGGTGTCGCCACTGGCGCCAACCTTGTGTGAATGCTCTGAAAAGCTAATCATTTTCATATCACAGCATCTTCTTCCTGTCGTTTAAATTTCGCGTCTGTAGCACGTCATCTTCGTGGTGTAGCAGTTTTAATGGCCGGTAGTGTATTTCTTTGAACGTCTTGTTGCAAAGCATCCTGTTGTATACCGATTGAGAAAAGTACCTTCAACCACCTAAAATACATTCTGCAAAAGAACGAAAGGATCACTTTTGCGAACCCCCGTAACCGTCTTCTATTGCGACACTGAAGTCTGAAACTTGGCTTAAAGTTGACTACAAGCTTCCTCTGTAGTGATGCAAAAGCATCGCTCCCTGCGAAGTAATTCTCGGGATCGATGACGCTTCAAGCAGCAAGGTGTCGACACGTGCGAATAAAAGGCCACAGCTCAGAAGCTCGTGTGACGTGTGAGGTGGCTTAATGATGTCACAGTGACACCATATTTCACCACAGTTGTGTCCGACGCCACCCTAGAGGTGTCACACGGTGGCAAGCTCGAACCACCCCGTCTTATACAAATTTCTTCCCTTCATTTGACGCCCCTGCGATGGAGGTCAGAACGAGGACACTCAGCGTTGAAATGACAGGTTTTTCTTATGGATGGTGAAGGAAAATATTTGTCACACCACCACGCAGCGTTGAAATCACGGGTTTTTCTTATGGGTGGCGAAGGCACGTCGCCGCTCAGAACCAACACGAAAAAGCCTCAGATTTTAAATGAAACCATCTCTTTCCTTGGGGCTTTGATTCCCACACATTTCACGGCCGAAAACGACAGTTCTCAGTGTGATGAACAACAGCACGAAAGACGCTACTGACACCCCCAGATGTTTCAAACTTCTCTAATGATATTGTGGGGCTGCATCCACACTGAAAGTGATCGCACCCCCCTTGGAGTGCAGGGTGACAGTAATTTTTGCATTTGTGTACTGGTTAGAACCACTAGGGACAGTTAGAAATCATTAGAAAAATTTCAACGTGCTTATGCTTCTTCAGGCCTCCTGTTCACCACCTACTGTGACGGGATCCCGGAGGGATATGATTTTCACACATGCGTGACTACAACATCAAAGGGCTTTCTAAGACCCCCCCTCCCCGAATTATGTGATCCACTTTTTTAAATGGAACTACGTAATTTTTGCTTTGACATTCGGAAGAATCCCAGCAGAGGACTTTAGCAACGTAATATGTGGGGAAATTGACCATATAATAAGACAGTTGTGGAACAAACCACTATCTCATCGCCAGCACAGCGGGTGCCATGAAGTTCAAAAAAATGGTTCAAATGGCTCTGAGCACTATGGGACTTAACATCTGTGGTCACCAGTCCCCTAGAACTTAGAACTACTTAAACCTAACTAACCTAAGGACATCACACACATCCATGCCCGGTGCAGGATTCGAACCTGCGACCGTAGCGGTCACGCGGTTTCAGACTGAAGCGCCTAGAACCGCAGGGCCACACCGGCCGGCGCCATGAAGTTCGAGCTCATTGTATCAAATACGGGGTGTCCCAGCAGGAATGGTCAGTATTCAGGGATATGACAGGAACGAACATTCGAAGCAGAAAAATCTAGTAAACGTGGGCTCTGAAACGCATTGCATACCTTAAGAGCTATGACCAAGTGCGTTCTTGAATTACCTCGCAATCTCTCAAAACCTGTGCGCACCTAGTCATCCAATGCTCTCGCGGTCACGATTCCTCCTAACTGCATCACGTAACACAACGCGAAGCTCTGGCACTGACTTGCTCTCCGACTGCTGCACACACAATTAGCAAAATGTAAATGAGCCACGAGGCTGCTGCGATAGCGCTTACATAGTGTCTGTCGGAGCCGTGCATCCTGCCAGATTTACCCACCTGTGCCCGCTTGCAACCGGCTGCAGTGATCTGTTCGCCACATCGCCGGTAGTCGAGTTCAGCGGCACCAGAAACAGAGTGCGCGAATCACAACGCACCGTCGAGGCCCACGGCTCGTTGAGGAACCCTGCCGAGTCCGAGTGCAAATAGCAGCAGGGAAAAAGGCTGCGCTAGGTAAGCGGGAGTGCAGTCCTACGCAGACAATTCAGCGCAAGACATTGAAATGATGAGAGTGTAAGCAAAAAGAGTGTAAGCAACACGCAGTTCTTTTGTTTTTCTTGCTAGCACGTTTGGGTTAGTGTACATTATCGTGTCACATATACATATCGAACAGCAAAGGTCCTCTCGAGGTCTAAAGAACAGAATATGCTTGGAAGATAAAAAAGAAGTTTCCCTGAAACTGAAGTAGGGAACTTACACTGATTTGAAGCAATCAGGAAATAGGATTGTGTGATAAAATTAAAGGTTGTAGACATTCAGAACTAGTCTTTAAGTTTTATAGAGTGTACTGCCTATCGTACTTTATTAGTTTTTGATAATGGTACTATCATTACCCTACTTCACAGTTACACCTGATTCGAGCATTTTTCTTCTGGCAACATCCTTAGTCTAATAAGACTAAATACTTCTTTGTTGTTATTATTTCCCATAGAATCACCTCCAGAAACAGAACCACGAATCAGCTTATTAGAAATACAGAACCATCTCATTTAAACATGTGAGGTAATCGGGTGTGGTGTTACATGTAGATCAACCACAGAACTGATCTGAAACGTGGAGAAACCACATGTAACATAAGTCACTCTGGTTCGATAGGGATTTGAAGGTTATTCTCGCTGAAGATTTGTCCAGTAACTTTCAAGTACCTTAGTACCTTTATAAAGTCCTTGTTTGGACTTTTCATTTTGAGAAAATCTTCCTCTCATGTCACAATTGTAAAAACGGTAACTACATAGATTTAATCATACCAAAATTTAGTTTCCAAATGGCTCTGTGCGCTATGCGATTTAACGTCTGACGTCATCAGTTCCCTAGAACTTAGAACTAACTAAACCTAACTAACCTAAGGACATCACACACATCCATGCCCGAGGCAGGATTCGAACCTTCGACCGTAGCAGTCGCTCGGTTCCAGACTGTAGCGCCTAGAACCGATTTAGTTCCCAGAAACATCAGAAGTTAAGTTAAGAGAATGAAAGAGAGGGAGGAGTAAATAATACAATGAGACAAATAAATGAGGACCGTGGTAAATTAGCTTCATCAACGAAGCTTTTAACTTGACAATGTTGGAATCATACAGCATATTAAGATTTATTCATATGTACACACTTTTCATTAATCAGCGTAACTGAGGAAACGCACACACACACACACACACACACACACACACACACACACACAAAACAGCATTTTGTTATTAGCTTTCGACGTTAATTTTTTTTGTAAATACTCTATCTCTCTATCTCTCTCTCTCTCTCTCTCTCTCTCTCTCTCTCTCTCTCTCTCTCTCTCTCTCTTTCCTCCAAGATTATTGCCCGCCTGAGTAATCACTCTGATATTCGGTTATTAGAAAGAATTTATATTCTAGTCTTCCTTTCTTTCTTGTAGTAACGTGTACAAGAGATAAGTGGAGCTGGATAAAGGAGAGGTACTGTCAAATAGAAGCTTTAAGTAGGACAGTTTGTCATGCTGTCATCCTAGTCGTGCGCTTAGTGTCTATCCTTCCTGTGCATAGGGACGTTTCCTAGGCGAAGTCTTACCGTTGTGTGTTAAATTGTAACTGTTAAGTGTATGTGATTGTAGTGTGTGTGTGTGTGTGTGTGTGTGTGTGTGTGTGTGTGTGTGCGCGCGCGTGTGTGCGTAGTGCACTGTCACGCTAGTCGTACGCTTAGTGTCTATAAAAGTAACGTTAGTGTAAATTGTACCACACAATTTTGTGACATTTAACAGTGTAAGATTTGCAATTAAATCGTGTTCTTTATCTGGCCTGTCTACTACTTGTCCACTGGGCTTGTAAGGGTTAAGGTTAGATCGAATTAGTGACTTAATTAGTTTTTGCATAACGTGTTCAAAAGTTTTTTTTTCCTTTCTTTATCCTCACATGAAACGTTAACCCTGCTCACCCAAAAAGAAAAAAAAATTAGTTAGTTGTGGTTAGTTACAGTTATAACGTACCTTTTAAAGAGGTGTTGATATGTAAGTTGGGTCCAGAACCTGAAAAGCTCTATCTTAGCAACACCAACGCTTTTTCAGTAACGTGTACTACCAAGGGCGGGTGGAGGGAGGGGTATTTTGTGACCACCATAAAAAAACTGAAAAATAGGAGATTTGTTTGTTGTTGCTTATATTTACTCACAACATACTTTTTAAAGTGATATTGATGTATAAGTGGGATCCTGAACCTGAAATCACTAAATACAACATACATTGGGCAAAATTACATCTATAATTAAGACTTCAATTTTTGGGTTAACTCGAACTGAAAAATTCATCACATACATAGAATCTGGTACAAAACTTCATTAAAACAAATAAGCATTTTTTTCAAAATTTTGAAATATAAAACTAGATTATAGTATTTTCGACAGGTTAGCATGAAGTTCCCTCACTCACTTGGTATTGCGAAGGTTAAGTTAGTAACGGTAACGGTAGCCAGTGGAAAAAGAAGGAGAGAGGATTTTAAAAATCTCGCGCGACTCGCTTAGGTGGGTTTTGTAGACCAATTTGTTATATCACAGTTTGATAAAGAGTTGCCCTTATATCAAGACACCGGCGGAGGTTCGGGTTCTCCCTCGGGCATGGGTGTGTGTGTTTGTCCTTAGGATAATTTAGATTAAGTAGTGGGTAAGCTTAGGTACTGATGACCTTATCAGTTAGGTCCCATACGATTTCACACACATTTGAACGTTTATATAGAGACAACTCTCTATCTAGCTGAAAAAAAACCAAATTATACGTATGAGGTATGTGTTGTTTCGGGTATGTCAGAAAGAACAGACACAACATATACATATTCAAGTCGAGAGCAGCCAATGATCTCTTCAGTGCAGGTAGACACCAGGCTCGAACTCTTATAGGAATCGACGAAAAGTTGCGAGTAATGAGGACAACGGGCAAGCGGTGTCACATTAGTAGTGACTCAATAAGCTGAGAATTCGGGTCTGACAAGAGACATGGTTGAAGTAGGCCATGAAGTTTCCGTGACGATTGCGTCCGAGTGGTTCAGTGGTCCAGTTGCACCATTTCTTGTAGAAAGATTTTTTAGCTACAGTAACGTAAGCAGTATACAAAGTTATTTTCGTCACTTTCTTTGTAACATTCCGTGTTATAGAATTTTCATTTGTACACATTTACTAATTATAATCATGTAATAACAATAAATAAACAAATAAAAAATTATAGGCTGTTGGTGCCTATCACCTTGGGAGAATTTATGGAAGTAGTTAAGGGCAACGCCTGGAGAGGGATAGTTCATGTTTCTAAGGTAGGCTAAAAGTTGCGTTGCCAAGCAGCGTTATACCGGGTGATCAAAAAGTCAGTATAAATTTGAAAACTTAATAAACCACGGAATTATGTAGATAGAGAGGTAAAAATTGACACACATGCTTGGAATGACATGGGGTTTTATTAGAACCAAAAAACAAAAAAACAAAATTCACAAAATGTCCCACAGATGGCGTTGGACAGCAAAACGTCAGTGACTGCGCATGACAATCGTGTATAAAAGGAGCTGTAATGAGAGAGAGAGAATCGGAATCAGAGGGTTGGATCCCCTCATTCGAAGGCGTCAGATTGCAAAGCCTGGGCTACTCTCAGGTTGGAATCTCCGTCTTCGAAGATTGTGTCCGTCTGTCTGTCTGTCTGTCTGTCTGCCCGTCGCTTACTGCTGTAGCTGTTCGTTCGTCCGTCCGTCCGTCCGTCCGTCCGTCCGCCCGCCTGCCTGCTCGCTGTCCATCACCGCCGCTACCGCTGCTGCCTGCTGTCCGTCCGTCCGTCCGGCCGTCTGTTCGCCGCCGCCGCCGCCGCAGCCGCCGCCGCCGCCGCCTGGTCGCCACCAGCCGGTGCTCGCCGCCACCAGCCGGTGCTCGCCGCCGCCGCCGCCGCCGCCGCCGCCGCCGCCGCCGCCGCCGTCCGACCCTGGTCTTTGGCCGTCTTCGTCTTCCTCCGACCTCGTCTTCCTCCGTCTTTGTCTTCGTCTGTCCCATGTTTGTGTCCTTTCCTTTTCGTTCTGTGCGTTATTGTTTCTCCCTGACGTCATGTCCACCCCCACCACCACCGCCACCGCTACCACCACCGCCATAGTTTACACTTCCCCTTCTGCCGCCTCCACCACTATAACGTGGTGTGCCCAGTCCCACCCCCCTCCTTCCATCCCACCTCTTCTCACTCTCCCTTCGCCCTCGCTCTTTGTCGCCCCCTCTCCAGCTTCTTCCTCCCGCTCCTCTCGATCTGATCCTTTCCCCCCACTCTCCCAGCCTGTCACTGCAGCTCTGGCTAGGGTGGTGGCCCGTAGGTCCACTGTCCATTCCCAGCTCTCCCCGTCGCCTTCGCCATCACAGCCGTCGCCGTCGCCGTCGCCGTCGCCGTCGCCGTCTCCGGCGCCGACTGCTGCGTCCACGCCAGGATCTGTCCCTTCCCACCACCTCCCTATTGCTCCCGTTCCTCTTGTCACCACCCGCCCTTCTGCCGCCGTTAAGCGCCCTAGTGGCGCCACCACCTCCTCCGCCCCCAAAAAGGCCCCGCCCCGTCCTCCTTCCCCCCCCCCCCAGGGTGCCATGGATGTCTCCCCACCTGGCCCTGCTCCTTCCGCCTCTTCCTCCTCCTCCCCCCTCCTCTTTCTACAAATACCTCCTCTCCTGTCCTGATCCTTCCCTTCTTGAGGCCCGGAATCTCTCCCTCCTCCTCCGCCAACACTTCCCTGGTACACCTATCTCTCTCCTCACTCCCAGACAGGATTCCGTTCTCATCTCCTCCCCCAACCCCACCCTCCATACTGACATCCTCTCCCACCTCCCCATCACCCGTTTTGGCCCCAATGCCTCCCTCACCCCTGCTCCTTCCCCATCTCCTACCCCCCCAACCCCAACCCCCGCGTTGCCCACCGACCCTCACCACCGTGATCACTCGGCTCAGTCCGTCGCTCACGGAGGAGGAGGTGTTGGCGGAGCTCAAGGTGCATCCCATGCTGGAGGTGCGGGCGGTCCGCCGCATTTTCAACTCGGCCGGCCCCACCCGCCTTATGCGGGTTTTCTCCAAGGATGCCCCCTCCATTGACCGTCTCCTGAAGGAGGGTGCCCTCCTCTTCAACCAGCGTTACAAGGTCGACCCCTCCCGTTCCCCTCCTCAATCCCTGCGCTGCCAGAGGTGTCTGCACTATAACGCGCACCCCACAGTTGACTGCCGCGAGGCCCCCACCTGCCCGCATTGTAGGCAGGCGCACTTCCTCAGGCAGTGCCCTAACCTCCAATCCCCTCCTTCCTGCAATACCTGCAATCTCCCCCATCCCACCTACTCCCAAAAGTGTAAAGCCCGACCCCCTCCGACCACTCCTGAACTCACCGTCCCTGTCCGTCCTCTGGACGCCCCCACCCCTCCTGGAAATTCCCTTCGTCCCCCCCCCCCCCCACTGCTGAGGACATCATCCGGTTCCTCACCATCGTTCTCCAGAATGTACATCCCTTTCAGCGCCCCCACACCCTCCAACAGGTATCCCTCGCCGCCCATTCCATTTTCCACCTCAAAATGTACGGCACCTACTCCAACAACCAGGCCCATTTCACCTTCTCCCGCCTTGACACCCTCGTCTAAATCCCTGTCACGGCGCGACAGCGACGTATCCTTTTCCTCAACATCCGCTCCCTTCCCGCCAATAAGAACCTCTTCCTGCACACCCTTGCCACCCACCGTGTGGATGCCTTCCTCCTTAATGAAACCTTCCACCAACCCCACCACTCCATCCACACTCCGCCCTATCTCCTCCACTGCTCCGATAATCCCCTCCCAATTGCGCGTGGCGGAGTAGCCATTGGTCACCACCGCCAGATCCCCGTTTGGCTCCAACCTCTCCTTCCCGACCCCACCGAACACCTGATCCTTAGTCTCTTCTTCCCCGGCCCTACCGTTACCTGCGCCACCATCTATGTCCGCCCCAACACCCCTATTCCCTTCGACTTCCTCTCCCACATCGACCGTACCTTCTCCTCTTACGTGATCGCCGCCGACCTCAACATCCATAGTCGTTCCGCCGCCCAGTTACGGCGGTGGCATCGGTTCCTCTCCTCCCTTCAAGGCGACCTAATCCCCATCCCCCAGCACACCCGTCCCGAATCCAATTCCACTCCTGATGTTATCCTCTCCTCCCCCAACCTCCTTGACCGCATAACGGTGGATGTCCTGGAGCCTATTGGTAGCGACCATCTCCCTGTCCTCCTCACCGTTTCAGACGGTCATCGCCCCCGCCCTGACCCTCATCATGACCCTCCCCCTAAGTATGTCCATGACTATTCCTGTGCCGACTGGAATGCCTACCGGGATACCCTTTCCACCCAGGTCGATAGCCACCCCTTCACCTACCACCACCCTGACGATGTCACCCATGCCACCTCCTTTCTCCAGCAGACCTTGTCTGAGGCCGTGGAGGCCCACGTCCCTACTGTCGCCATCCACCCCCACCGTCCTACCTTACCCCCACAGGCCGTCCTCCTCCTCCGTGAATCCCGTCGTCTCTACCGTGCCTTCAACCGCACGCATGACCCGAACACACTACGACGCCACCGGCAACTCCAGCGACACATTCGTAATTTGCTCGCGGCTAAGAAACGCCGGGACTGGCGACAGACATGCACCCATTTAAATGTTACCCTACCAATAAACTCGTCCAAGTTCTGGTCGGCCTTCCGTCGCCTTACCGGAACTAAACCCTCCCCCCTATTATCCTCTTCTCCATGATGATCACCCTTTCCCTGACACCCTTAGTAAGGCCAATCACTTTGCCTCCTACCTCTCCGATGTATTTTCCATCCCCAATGATCCCCAGTTCGATTACTCCCTCTTCCCGGATATCCGAGATCGAACTGCCACCTCTGTCCCTCACCTCACTCCTGGTTTCCAGTACTTGGACAACATTGCACACACGGACCTCAATGCCCCTATCACTACACAGGATCGCATTGATACACTCCGCACAAAAAGCAACACCGCTCCTGGTCACGATCGTGTCACCTACCGTCACCTTCGTGAAGCTCCTGTCTCTTTCCTCTCCACCCTGGCCAGGCTCTACAATGTAGTCCTGTCCACCGGTTACTACCCTGACCTGTGGAAAACCTCCCGTATCCTCATGTTCCTTAAACCTGGCAAACCGCCGTCCGCCGTCTCCTCCTACCATCCCATCAGCCTTACCTCGGTCTCCAGCAAGGTCCTGGAATCTATCCTCACCCGACGCATCCACCAGCATCCCCGCCAGCACCGCCTCCTTCCCGTTACCCAGTGTGGCTTTCGGCCGTCCTTCTCTTCCGACGACCTTCTCCTCCACCTCACTCATCTCCTTTCCGAACAGCTTAATTCCCGTCGCTCCGCAATCTTCCTCTCCCTGGACCTCGAACGTGCATATGACCGCGTATGGCATTCCGGTCTCCTCTTCAAGCTCCAAACCTTCGCCCTTCCCATTAACTAAGTCCGTCTGATCGGCTCCTTTCTCTCCCGCCGTCCTTCCTATGTCACCATCCATAACACAGATTCCTACACCTTTTTCCCCTCTGCCGGTGTTCCCCAAGGCTCCATCCTCTCCCCCCTTCTGTACCTTTTGTACACGGCGGACATGCCGCCGCCGTCAGCCCCCGTCCACCTTCTCCAGTTTGCCGATGACACCACCTTCCTTGCTCTTGCCCCCACCCTCTAGCACTCCCAACACCTTCTCCAATCCCATCTTGACCAGTTCACCGCTTGGTGCAACCAGTGGTTGCTCAAGGTCAATCCCTCCAAAACCCAGGCGATCATTGTAGGCAAAACCACCCCTTCCTTCCGCCTCCTTCATTTCTATCTCACCATCTATGGCCGTCCTATCGCCCTCACTCCCACCCTTAAGTACCTTGGCGTCACCCTCAACCGTCGCCTCTCCTGGTCTCCCCACCTCCGGACAATCCAAGCCAAGGCACGCTCCCGCCTCAATCTCCTCAAGCTCCTCTCTGGTTGTACGTGGGGTCTGGACCCCTCCACCATCCTCCACACCTATAAGTCCCTCATCCGCCCTATCCTTTGTTACACCCATCCGGCTTGGATCTCAGCCTCCCATACCTTTTATAAATCCCTCCAAATCCTTGAACGTCATGCTCTCCGCCTCACCTATCACATCCGTCTCCCCTCCCCCACGCGGATCCTGTACAATCTCATCCCCTTCCCCCTCCTCCTCCTTTTCCTTGAAAGGATACGGATCCTGTACACCTCCCGCAAACTCGATTCTCCTCACCCGCTCGTCTCCTCTATCCTCTCCCACCCCCACCCGCTGCCGCGCCTGTATTCGCACGTCCCACCCGGTCTCCATCTCTCCACCCTCCTTACCCTCTCCCAAGGTGGCTTCCGCCAGCTCCCCCTCCGTGATGATGTCCTCCTCCCCTGCATCTACCCCTCCTATCAACTTTGATCCTCCCCCCCACCTCCTGTGTCCTTTCCTTTAGGCACCCTCCCTCCCTCCCTTCCCTTCCCTTCTCTTTCCTTTCCCCCTTCCCTCCTCCCCTCTCCCCTTGGCTTCCCCTCCCCCTTCCTCCCTCCCCCTCTCTCCTTTGCCCATGGCATCTCTGCTCTCCCCTCTTCCATTCCCCTTCCCCTTCCTCCTCCTCCACCTCCTCTCTTGGCAGGTCCCCGTACTCGTACACGCTCAGTGAACATTCGCGCGCCGGAGATCATCGCCGTCAGTGTCTCGTGTGTGTGCCTTCGTTTGTGTGTAGTGTTGTTCGCCGTTACGCCACCACCGTTCACGAGCCGTCGCCATCATCCATGTTATGTGCACCGTGTCGCCTCGTGTTAGTGATGTTTCTCGTCCAGCGTGAACGGCTCCATGTTTTTTCGATTTTTAGTGTCTACATTTTTTGCCCACCGTTTTTACTGTCTACTCTGTGCCACCTTTATGTACTACTTGTTGTCAACCTCAAGGCTGAAGAGCGGCGTATTGTGCTTCTGACAGCCCGCCTTTGTATAAGGTGTTTAAAATCACAATAAAGAAAAAAAAAAAGAGAGAATCAGATGCGCCAGCAGTCGCAGCATGTTGACGTTACCTGAAAAGGCGCTTTTAGTGAAACTGTATTATCAGAATGGGGAATGTGCTCGATCAGCGTTACGATCCTATCGCCATAGGAAGGGAATTCGAACGGATAAAGGTCCGTTGACAAATGCAGCTGAGGCGAGAATGATTTCGAACTTCGAAGCCACGCGTTGTTTAAACGATAGACCTCGTAGTGGCCGACCGAGCACAAGGCGTAATGCTGCTGAGACAGTTCAGGAAGAAATGGAGACTGTAGCGGGTTCGTCTAAGCACGGGGAAGTCAGCGCTCGTGCAGTCGCACGTCGCACCGGCATTCCATACATTACTGTTTGGTTGGCACTGAGGCGTACCCTCCGACGCTCTCCGTACAAAATCCATCGGCATCATGAACTGTTACCTGGAGATTTAGTGAAGCGGAGGGCATTTGTGGTGTGGGCGTTTCAAAATATGGCGGAAGATGACGATTGGTTGAGTAACGTGTTGTGGACCGACGAAGCTCATTCCATGCTCCGAGGGTCTGTCAACGCCCACAACTGTAGAATTTGGGCTACCGAAAATCCTAGAACTGTCGTGGAAACTCCATTGCACGACGAGAAAGTCACGGTATGGGTTGAATTTACCACATCTACCGTTATCGGGCCTTTTTTCTTCGAGGAAATGCGTGATTCTGGTTTTGTAACTGCTACCGTGACGGGTGAGAGGTACGCCGCTATGTTACAGAATCGCATCGTCCCCAGCCTGGCTGATAAACATCTGCTGGAACGTACGATGTTTATGCAGGATGGCGCTCCACCCCATATTGGTAGACGCGTGAAAGATCTCTTGCGCGCGTCGTTTGGTGATAATCGTGTGCTCAGCCGCCACTTTCGTCATGCTTGGCCTCCCAGGTCCCCAGACCTCAGTCCGTGCGATTATTGGCTTTGGGGTTACCTGACGTCGCAAGTGTATCGTAATCGACCGACATCTCTAGGGATGCTGAAAGACAACATCCGACCCCAATGCCTCACCATAACTCCGGACATGCTTTACAGTTCTGTTCACAACATCATTCCTCGACTACAGCTATTCTTGAGGAATGATGGTGGACATATTGAGCATTTCCTGTAAAGAACATCATCTTTGCTTTGTCTTACTTTGTTATGCTAATTATTGCTATTCTGATCAGATGAAGCGCCATCTGCGGGACATTTTTTGAACTTTTGTATTTTTTTGGTTCTAATAAAACCCCATGTCATTCCAAGCATGTGTGTCAATTTGTACCTCTCTATCTACATTATTCCGTGATTTATTCAGTTTTCTTATTTATACTGACTTTTTGATCACTCGGTATTGGCTTTTGGTTTCTTTCCTTTCTTTTTTCTTTGGAGATTAAACTAAGTTAGGTAAGTAGATGGGTTCAGCACCCCTTATACCCCCCCCCCCCCAAAAAAAAGATAAATAAAGTAAAAAATAAAAGAGTTCACAGCGAAAAAAATGGTCAGAGCATCTCTGCCTAGTAAGCTGGAAAGCAGTGTTAGAATTCTGGCCCGGCACAAATTTTAAATTTCCCTGCTGATTTAAATCAATGCCCACTTGCAATGCCCACTTCACAGAAGCTCTCCTTCGAACCTTGCAGAACTAGCAGTCCTGGAAGAAAAGAGTGCTAGTTCTGCAGGGTTCGTAGGAAAGCTTCTGTGAAGGTTGGAAGGTAGGAGACGAGGTACTGGCGGAATTAAAGCTATGAGGACGGGGCGTGAGTCGTGCTTGGGTAGCTCAGTTGATAGAGCACTTGCCCGCGAAAGGCAAAGGTCCCGCGTTCGAGTCTCGGTCTGGCACACATTTTTAATCTGCCAGGAAGTTTCATGACACCACGTTGTCCGGACATCCGTATGGGGGAAGAGTTGGTGGATGGTACTCCACACTGCGGGTCACCAGATGGAGGGATATTTGATGACATTACAGTGAACAGGTGCAACAGGAGGTTGTACAAATCCTTAGTCCTGGGCGGACGCTTATCTGGCTGGTATAAGTGTAACTGTAGTCGAAGAAGGAAGATGAAATGTGAGACAAATGAGACACTATGTTGCTGACAGACGTAGGTGATGACTTGGACGCAGGCAGGTGGATCTGAAGCAAGCTGCATGTTAGGGATGTGCGAGGCCACCATCCTGTGGGGGCAGGGTAAGTGTCTGATAACGGACTTTAAACATAAAACCAGCTGTAAGACAATAGTCATGGCCCGCCTGATGGATCCACCCAATCACCGTTAGCAATGGGAGCACCTGCGCGACGTGGACCAATTTTGGTGCCACGTAACAGTAAAGGAACTCAATACGTTAAAGTGTATCGTGGTGGCGCAGGGTGTTCTGGCGGACGTCTTTATAAATGACGTGTAACAGGACTTCACCTTCCTGGAGGTCTCATCCAATGTACATCACAGAAGATTTGGTGGTGTTCATGGCACTGCCAGCGGCACCCCCATAACGTGTAGTCATGTTATGCAGGCCGCCGTCTCTGCAATTAAAGTCACGGCATCCCCCCCTGGCAGCCTGTATGTTAACCTGTCCCCCAGTAGTCGCTTGCTCTAGGGAGAGGACATGAGAGAGCATTGTCCGGAAGCACACTGCCAGTAAGCGGGTGAAGATCTCGTAATCGCCGTTGAACAGGGTTAGTGGTCTATAGTTCGTGATTGTCGAACCAGGGGCTGGTTTGTGAACCGGAATGATGACGCCCCCAAAGTCGAACTGCTTGGTCGGATGTCATCAGTTCTTGAAACATAGTCGTCCACCGAGTTGCCATGAGACCCCAGAAGGCTCGGTAAAAATCGGTAAGCTATCAATGCTGGGCGATCTGTTGACTGTATCCTTATTGACTTTATGGTGGGGGAGGATACGCGTGACGTAATGCACTTCAGCATCGGCCTCTTCTTCCACGTAGTTATGTTGGTAGTGTTCGAAGAGTGCGTCAACGATGTCATTCGGATTGGTCACCTGCGAGCCATGAGGCGCGACCAGAGTGTCGATGAGCTGCCAACGGCGCCGTCGTTCGTCGGACACTATATGATGCATGGATGGAATTTCCAAACCCTCCTTACCGTGGCGTCACTTCCGTATCACCACTCCCTGAAATTTCCTTCAGTTTCCTCGCCTTGTTCTTTGCCATTCCAACTTATTGTCTGCGGCTGGCGGTTTAGCGTCCAGATCTCACAGGATCGCTTTGTAGAAGTTGACAGTGTTACGAAGCCATTCGTCCAAGTCCTTCCCGTATCTTATCAGCGTCCTCTTGCTCTCCACTTCAGTGTCGAGCAGCAACTGGGAAAGCGTCGTTCTCAGGCTGTTCATGTCTTGCTGACTTGTTGGCGACAAGCCAAGTCATGCAGATGAGAAGTATTCTGTTTCCATTGCGTACAGCTGCGCCATACCGATTGGGGCGGAAGGAGAACCGTGTAGATGATGGTCGGAAAACGCCATTAGTCAGAGTTCGGCTTCCAGTATCTCAGATCTCTTGAGACATATATCCCGGCTTGCAGAATGACTGGTAAGAAAGGTATGGCCAGAATCGTCGCGATGTTCAACTTCCCAGGTGTTGTGGAGCAGGAGATTCTGCACCACTATAAGTAGCTCCTCGCGTGTAACATAGTGTGCAACCTGATCTTTCTGGTGCAGAACGCAGTTAAAATCACATCCTAGCAGGCAGTATTCGTGTCGCCCTAAAAACAGGCAGCGATGTCTTCAGACTAAAACTGGGCCCATTGATATCGTTGGTTGGTGGCCGAAGGGACATAGACCTTAATGAGGCATGTCCCCATGGCAGAGAGTGCCATGCACCGAGCTGATGGAGGGAAGGTGACGCTGGTGACAGGAATTCCTTCACAGACGAAGATGGGATCACTTGCGTTGGCGTGGGCAGTTGAGCCGTTGATAATCAGGGGACTGGTCAAGAAAACTTCCTGCAGGAGGGCGAAATCAATATGAGAAGCCCAGAAGATCTCCTGCATAAGGCGGATTTTCACACTTGAGCGGATGTTGTTGGTGTTGATCGTTTGTATCCGATAGGCCTGGTGGCGTACGGCTGGAGATTGTTCCACTCTGGCGTCAGCAGAAGGGTATGGGTATCGCGGTGGAAGTATGATTAATGGAGCGGCATCGACGACGCATGGACCCATAACAGGTCCTGCTCTTTGACCTCGTCGTCGTGCCATGCCGTGAAGATGGGCACCGGTGCATCGTCCATTTTATCCTCAGAAGACGGAGTAGTGGTTCGTGGTGTAGTTTCAGCTGTGCTATATCCATTAAATAGTTCGGCGTCCTCGTGGTGGTGCTTTTGTGGGACTGGCGTAGGTACCCCGGTGGGTGTCGCCGCGCTCACAGCTTCCCCTTCGGCAGAGGTGAATTCGTGAGCATCGTTCGGGTCGGCGACAGCCTTATCCTCAATTTGCAACGTCTACTCTTGGCCGGAGACGGTTCGGCGCCTTCTCTTACTACATTTTGGAGAACGTTGTTTCCTGAGACGACCTTCCGTGTCCGACGACGGCGGGTAATCGCGTCGCTCTGGCAAGAAGACCACTTTAAGGACGATGAACGAGTCGATCTCCATCTTGCTGCCGAGGGATGGGTCAGCGGCCGGCAGTGTCGGCACTATTGGAGCGGGTCGATGGCCAGCCGCGGCGGGGGCCGCCCGAGGCGCCCTCCGTTGAGGTACGGTCGGGCTCAGTTGTGGCGTCCGGGCGGCGTTGCGTGGCGGTAGGAGAAGCGAAAGACGCGGCGTAGGTCAGCGGTAGAACCGTAGGTTACGACGCGGGTGGCCCGTCGGCGGCTGGAAGTTGCGTAATACGCCATTGTACGCATTCGGGTCTAAAGTGGCCTTGTATGCCTCACCCGGATCGCCAGAGGCTGCCGGCGTACATTATTATTGCACGGCATCCGCCTATATGTAAGTAGGACGGGACGTGGCTTCGGACATCAATTGTAACATGTCGTACGCAGTTTAGAACAAGATAAGTCAAAGACTCCGTCCATTTCTCCGCAGTATGACCGTGGACTGTGCCGTGTGGTCCGAGTGCCGCGACGACTTCTTCTGTACGAAGTTCGAACGGCAGTTCTAAAATGCGTATTGTACGTATACCGAAGTCTGCGTGGTCGATGGCTTCCATTTCGACACTGCCGTCAGCATGACAGAAGCGAAGTCCCTATTTAGTCTCACATGGGATGCTTTCTCATGCCGCGACGATAATGATTTTAACGTAGGCCACGCCGCTCACGATCAACAAATGTATTCCTATAATGTCGGTCGCTGGGGTCTTCATCTGCTCTCGCAGAAAACGCTCCACCTTGTGTGCTTCGAGTCGGGCACGGTCGTTGCAGAAAGTAAATCGGAGCTCAGATTTACGGTAACGTTTGGCCATGAATCGTAGACGGTAAGCCGGCACGTAAGCGACGGCCGTCAGAATGTCAACAAGGTGACCTCACGCTCCGCACACGGAAACACTGGCGTGTCCGCTCTGTTGCCCTGCCAAAACCACACTGCCCCCACGGCCGTTGACCTAACTGTCCTAAACACGGCGGCAGCGGAGAGGGCGCTTGGAGTCAGACATGACTCCCGTTGACCTAACTGTCCTAAACACGGCGGCAGCGGAGAGGGCGCTTGGAGTCAGACATGACTCTCTGCTTTGTGTTCGTTGGTGGCTTCGCGTCAGTGAACGTGTGAACTACAAGTACTTTGTGAGGAATGATTACGTAGAAAGACACACTTGTTGGCCACATGTTCCACTAATGATTTATTTTTGAGACCTATGTTTGAGTTACTAGGCCATGATCTAGCATTATTGACACAGATGTTGTGCAAATAAGCAGTAAAGAAATAACAAGCATTTAAGAAAATATTTGCTTGTAAAAATTATAATGAACACAGAATTATAGAACATTGAAATAAATAGCTGGCAAGTCTTTTATAGTGAGTCAAAACAAAAATGGACTGGGTAATCAGGCGAATTCGGCATTATAAAGAAGTGTAGCGTGACTGAAGTCCGTTCATCCATTAGTTGTTCACGATGGTCCTTGTAGTGCCTCTTGACTGCTAGTATTCCAAGCAAAGTTTCTGTCTATTGTGCTCAGAGTGCAGTGTATCTACATCAACTACATATAACAGATATTACTGAGCAAAGGCAGAGTCTCACTTTTTTTTTTTTTTTTTTTTTTTTTTTTGCGGCTTCCTGCATCTGCGATGCTCCTTTTCTCTGGTACACACTGATCCACCTGTTTTTCTGTATGTAGTATCTGCCCCACACTTTCCAACTGATTCCATAGGCTGTGCTTTCGTTTTTTAACAGAGAACTTCTCTTTGCGGTCTCTCTGTTACTGCAGGTTACTGAATATTTACACTGGTGTCCAAAATAAAAAAAAAGGAAATTTAGCAAGGTTGCGTTAATTTGCCACCAAACCGTGTAAACAGGTGATAGTAAAGTAAATGGTTCAAATGGCTCTGAGCACTATGGGACCTAACATCTATGGTAATCAGTCCCCTAGAACTTAGAACTACTTAAACCTAACTAACCTAAGGACATCACACAACACCCAGTCATCACGAGGCAGAGAAAATCCCTGACCCCGCCGGGAATCGAACCCGGGAACCCGGGCGTGGGAAGCGAGAACGCTACCGCGCGACCACGAGCTGCGGACGGTAAAGTAAAAACAATGTAAAGAATAAAATGGCTCTGAGCACTATGGGACTTTAAACATCTGTGGTCATCAGTCCCCTAGAACTTAGAACTACTTAAACCTAACTAACCTAAGGACAGCACATACATCCATGCCCGAGGGTAAAGAATACAGAACGCAAACAACTGCAGCCCGCGTAACGGTAGACAAAAATGTTCTTGCCTGACAACGACGCAGCATGCTATGAGTGATGTCATCAGTCTCCTGTGAGTGATGTCATCAGTCTCATGTTGAGGCAGTAAGGCTCATTCGTGCTGCAGAGCTGTATGCAGTTTTGGGGAGTGGTTCGTGGATGCTGACGCGGAGAAAGCCGTCTTTCTAGTGCATCTCAGACATACTCTAAGGGATTCAATGGGATTCAAACCGGGAGAGCGAGCAGACCATGCCATGCGTGCAATATCTTCCGTTTCCAAGAAAACATAACCACCCGTGCTCTATGAGGTCGAGCATTATCGCCCATCAGTACGACGTCTCGGCCCACAGCACTTAGCACCTCGCAGCAACCGCAGATGAGGTCCAAGGATCTCGTCACGATACCTGACAGCAATTAAACCTTGCCGATTCACCAGAACAATTTCATGAAGAGGGGTTCGAGTGGTAAACATAATCCCTGCACACACCATTAGGGATTCTCCATCATCTCCGTCTCTTTCCAGAATGTTTGGGTCCAGAAATCGTATTCCATGTTTCCTCCAGATGCGAATCCATCGAGAATCACTCTCCATACTAAATCGTGACAGATCAGCGAAAAGAACATTGCCCCACTGTTCGACCGTCCAGGTAGTATATTGATGGCTCCACTCTAGACTTTCCCTTTTGTGAAGACGCATCAAAAGTAGACATACAGTACGTCTCCGAAAGTAAAGGCAGTCTGCAGAACCCTACTACACATCGTTTTCCTCGATACAACACGTCCAGTGGATGGTGCGAGCTCGTATGTCAGTTGTTGTGCAGTACTAAGGCGGCAATGTCGTGCCCTTACAGCCAGATAATGGTCCTCTCTTTTGAAGTCACACGTGTTCGGCCCTGCCCTGGTCTTCGGGAAACATTTTCGATCTCTATAAACTGTCGCCACCTCCGAGAAACAACAGAGCGATTCACATTAAGCCATCGGGCCAGATCAGTTTGCGACTGTTCGGCTCCCTTTCTTTCTATGGCCGTGCACCGCAGTGAGTCTGGTAAGCATTTTCTCTGTGCCATACTGCACCGTCTGTGACTGTGTACACAGCGATTGTGGATGTGGGACTACCCGGCAAACACTACATTGTTTCATAGGTGCTGTGATGTTATCGTTGGTATGGTTGTCCGTTGACCGGAATGCCGTCTCCTTTGCAGAACAGTATCATATGGACATCTCGTTGACAGTTTATATGATTGAATACTGATTTAGACGCAGGACGGGGAAATAGCGGTTTGTTGCTTTAATTTTGGACGCCAGTGTATTTGTTTTCAAAACGATGACTATTTTGGTAGACAATCTGCAAACAAGTGGTATACAAATCTTTTTCTGGCAATCGTTTGGGAGAATGTTGGTGGATATGCGAGTTTTTTACTCTGACTTTCGTTAGCTTTAACTTAACCATCCAGTCAATAAGAGTAGGCTGATAACGGTTGTATACAGCTGTCGTTCTTGTTCATCAGCGGTGTACATTGCAATTAGTAACAATCGCTGAGCCGCGCCGGATTAGCCGAGCGGTCTAAAGCGCTGCAGTCATGGACTGTGCGGCTGGTCCCGGCGGTGGTTCGAGTCCTCCCTCGGGTGTGTGTAATGTCCTTAGGTTAGTTGGGTTGAAGTAGTTCTAAGTTCTAGGGGATTGATGACCTCAGCTGTTAAGTCCCATAGTGCTCAGAGACATTTGAAACAATAATCTTCTGCCTATGGCTTTGACAATACTGAGACGCTGCCGTAACGACGTAAACAGAATCGCGTCACGTGACTGGTTGAAGCAGACGAGAGAAGCAGACACGTCGAGCACACTGCGTCCGTCAGGGATCTTCTTTCGCCGACTTTGTTATCGAGATACGCAAAACCACGTAGTTAATCAAGGGTATCTTTTCACTTTCCGCCTTTCTTCCTTATTCTTCTGTTTCAAAGTAATTCATCCCATCTTACCAGCTTTCTATCTTTCCCCATCCCTTACGGGTCAAATGTTTGAGTACAGCGGAAACAAGACTCCCTGTCAATTTCACACAGGGTGTTTGCCCGACTTTTCGTAGTCAAAGGAAGAGTAGGAAATCGAAAGTGAGCTATCAATCTGATCACTGTGAGATCTAGTTTTGCAAAAAAAATTTAATTGCTTTAAGGTAATCAGGCCAATTAAGAGGAACTTAATAAATCATTTGAGAGAAAAGACGAAATTAAAATGTTCCACGAAGGCCTATTGCTTGCTAGGTAAATGAAGTGCCAAAAAGTTCTTTTCCTATGTCTAGAAAGTTTGCCCAACATTGGTGTGACATTTAACTGTCAAAATGGTCTCCTTAGAATCAAGTACGAAATTCAGGACGTTTCGAGAACTTAAAACTCTGAGAACGCAAATCAGGCGTGAGAAAAACCACGTTTTTTGAACAAAACTAGTAAGAAAATGTTGAATAAATGGTCAAATATTTTGTGCAATGGTTTGTCTGGAAGTAAGAAATAAAATAGGATAAGAGAAACATTTGAGTCAAACTCGAAGTAGTGTACGGTAAACTAGGTGCCGATTTAGAGTGTAAAGTTGAGCTTTTACTTAGAACCTTAGAGTTTTAGAGAGTACTAGACTAAATTTGTCTGGGGGATTACGTAGATCGTGCATTGAGCTGTTGTGTGACCTTGGTATACTTCTATCATATACGCCCGAAAGTATAAAAAGTTCCAACAATTTTTCAGTCACAAAAGTTTTTCAACAGAGGGCCTTCAAATATAAGAACAGAGAATGCACGTTCTGAATCGGTACCTCATTCGCTCTGCATGATTTCGAGTATCATTCAAAGGTGCGTCAAACGTATCTCTATTCTGTACTACTTCTTACTTTTGGACAAATCATTTCACAAAACGGCCGACTGTTTTTTTTTTTTTTTTTTTTTTTTTTTTTTTTTAAATGTCTTCATATACGCTGAGGTGACAGAAGTCACGCGATACCCCATAATAACGTGTTGGACCTCCTTTTGTCCGGCGTTGTGCAGCACCCCGATTTGGCATGGACTCAGCAAATCGTAGAAAACCCCCTGCAGAAATATTGAGCCATGCTGTCTCTATAACCATCTACAATTGGGAAAGTGTTGCAATCGCAGGATTTTGTGCACGAACTGATCCCTCGATTATGTCCCATAAATGTTTGTGCGATTCATGTCGGATAATCTGGCTGGCCATATGATTCTCTGTAATTGTCCAGAACGTTCTTCAAACTGGCTGCAAACAGTTGTGGCCTGATGACATGGCACATAAAAGTTCCAGAGTTGTTTGGGAACACGAAGTCCATAAATGGCTGAAAATGGGCTCCATGTAGCCGAACATAATCATTTCCAGTCAATGATCCATTCAGACGGTCCACAGGACGCAGCAAACTTCATGTAACACAGCCCACTCAATTGTGGAGCCATTACCAGCTTGCAAAGGGCCTTGTTGACAACTTGTGTCCATGGCTTCGTGGGGTCTCGGCCATATACGAATCCTATCGTCAGGTGTTACCAACTGAAACAGAGACTCATCTGACGATTCCACGAATTACAGTCGTTTAGAGTCCAAACCGAACGTTCACGAGTCCAGGACATGTGGTACGGATGGTGTCGTACTGATAGAAAAGGCAGTCCCATTGTCCTTCTGCTGTCATAGCCCAAGAACGCCAGATTTCAACTTACTGTTCTAACGAGTACGTTCGTCGCACGTCCCACATTGATTTCTGCAGTGTTGATTGTCTGTTAGCACTGACCAGTATTCGCAAACGCCACTGATCTCGGTTGTTAGCAGAAGGTTATCGGCCACTGCGTTGTCCTGGGTGTAACTATTATAACAGTAAATACAGCAGATGAGTTCAGTGGGCTCCATTTCGGATTTTATCAGTGGTCGGTTGTTTCCCGAACGTCTACAAATGTGTGATGTATCGGCGGATAATTCGCGCAGAGCTCGGTAAACTGGTTTCCTATAGTTAGCAGATGGATATTTTGTGAGTGCCAATGGTTTTAGAGTGTCCACTAAGATCTTTTGGCACCGCTCCCAATGTACCGAGAACTGCTTGGACCACATTCACAGGTATACACCACAGCAGCTGTAGTTAGATTTTTTAGATATCGTATGTAGATAATTTTTCGATTTGTTTCTCGTCGATTATGCTGTAATTTCGGATGTCAATGTCAGTGAGTCACACTTCCTTTTTCTCGACAGTTTTGATGTCAGGTGTATCATTATTACAATTACTGTTATTACGAGTTCTTTCTTAACATTAGCAGTTAATTCTTACGAAAGTTTTTAATCTTATTATCTGATAACATGTGCAAAGCAAATCCATGAATAAATAAAATATTTTCTGCATTCAGAATGAGATTTTCACTCTGCAGCGGAGTGTGCGCTGATATGAAACTCCCTGGCAGATTAAAACTGTGTGCCGTACCGAGACTCGAACTCGGGACCTTTGCTTTTCGCGGGCAAGTGCTCCACCAACTCTTTTCTTTTTATTTTGTTCGTTATTGATCGTTGTGTTTGGTCGTTGCGGACGTCGCTAGACATCCTGTTCAAGTTCGGTGGCTGACCTTTCACTCAGTTTTTTATTACAGAGGCCTACCGGCTCTCTGATACCAGCTGAGCTACCCAAGCACGGCTCACGCCTCATCCTCACAGCTTTACTTCTGCCAGTACCTCGTCTCCTACACAGTTTTAATCTGCCAGGAAGTTTCATATCAGCACACACTCCGCTGCAGAGTGAAAATCTCATTCTGGAAACATCCCCCAGGCTGTGGCTAAGCTATGTCTCCGCAATATCCTTTCTTTCAGGAGTGCTAGTTCTGCAAGGTTCGCAGGAGAGCTTCTGTAAAGTCTGGAAGTAAGGAGACGAGGTACTGCCAGAAGTAAAGCTGTAAGGGCGGGCTCTGAGTTGCGCTTGCGTAGCTCCGTTGGTAGAGCACTTGCCCGCGAAAGGCCAAGGTCTCGAGTTCGAGTCTCGGTCCGGCATACAATTTTAATCTGCGAGGAAGTTTGATTTTCTGCATTTCTTTTGAGTAAGGACAGTTAATACGTAACCGTTGCTTAAGTTATTGAAAAACCTTCGACTGAATACAACTTAAGTTCTAAGTGGTAAAAAAGCTTTCCCACTTCTATGCAGAGGCTGACACGACAAGAATAGACGCAGTAGTGGTGTATGACCTAGCAGCCAAATATTAATTTAATTAGATAGATACTTACTTACAGCCGTAAAAGCCACCATTGCACTGGTGCTAATAAGCATTTTCATATCAAAACAGAGCTGACTTCTTTTGTTTCGGAAGACTTGCAGCAATGTCTTATTGCAGTTGGCAGCTGTGTGCTATGAACACAGCAACTTTCCAAGAACTCACTGCAAGTAGTTAGACGGGCGACGTTGTTGGGTACTAGGAAGTGTCCTCATGAAACGGTGACGGTGGCCAGTGGCTAAAGGGAGAAGTGGGAGTCTTACGTGAGTCTGGGCGACAAACCGCAGCAGCAAACCAGCATGTAGCTACAAGTCAAATAGAAGAGATGAGAATGTAATTAGAGTTATCTAAGGACGGGTAGTCGGCATTAAGGATAGGTTTACTGACGTAAGTGACAAGGAATTTTATTTGAGAAGCAAAGGTAAAATTACATTAAGAGTGAGCAGCGTGCGGGAAATGCCGTCTGTAATTAGATGAAATGACTTAGGAAGTGCTAGCGTAGCAGGGCGCGCTTTCCACACTCGCGCACTTTCAAAGCTAATCTTAATTGAACAGACGGATGTGTAAGTAGTAACCGGGTAACTGGTCATAGGCGTTAGAACATGGATCAGATTTATTTCGCAGCTGTAGCTACGTGATTTAATGTAACTGGCTTCTGCACTAGACACTTAAGTCATGCCGTTCATTAATACCGCTAGTTTAATTAAGAGTGCTGTGGAAATTACCCTGCAAGTGATGCAGTACTTGTCAGTATTCAGCGTGTTCAATGAGATGGAGACAATGGATGCTCAGTTATAACAGTAAATAACATTTTTTGTTTCAAAGCTCTTTGTGATACTGTTATAGTTTTAGCCTCTTCCCCCTCCCCGGTCCCCCTTCCGCCAACAGTGGACGAAGACGAGTTGGAGGGGGCCAGTCTTACAAGCCTCCCAGCTATCAACACACACCAATAAGTTGACACCAAGGATAGAAAATCTGAATAAGAGTAAAGAGTAGTGTACCACGGTGACGTAAGGTCAGAACAGTACCAACCATACGGAACAGCGAAAAAGACGTCAGTATCTTATGTATCATATGTATTAATACGTTATTATTCACGTTTTGGCCCTGCCAGATTACACGATAAACAAGAAGCTTTTTCTGTCTAGTTTTTAGCTTTCCTTTGCGCCCCTATTACTTTACGTTTCGTGGAACTTACTACTTATTTAGCTTGACCTACAGGAACCATGGACCTTGTCGTCGGAGGAGTTGTTTCCGTGCCTCGGCGGTACAGCTAACCGTACCGTAGGTGTAACCGCAACGGAGGGGTCTCTGTTGAGAGGCCAGGCAGACATGTGGCTCCCAAAGAGGGGCAGTAGACATTTCAGTAGTTGCATGGGCAACAGTCTGGATCATCGAATAATCTGGCCTTGTAACATCAACCGAAACGGGCTTGCTGTGCTAGTACTGCGAACGGCTAAAAACAAGGGGAAACTACAGCCGTAATTTTTCCGAGGGCATGCCGCTCTACTGTATGGTTAAATGATGATGGCGTCTTCTTGGGTAAAATATTCCGGAGATAAAATAGTCCCTCATTCGGATCATTGGGCGGGGACTACTCAGGAAGTGTCATCCTCAGGAGAAACAAAACTGCCTTTCTGCGGATCGGAGCGTGCAATGTTAGATCCCTTAATCGCGCAGGTAGGTTAGTAAATATAAAACCGGAAATGTGTAGGCTGAAGTTAGATATAGTGGAAATTAGTGAAGTTTAGTGGCAGGGAGAACAGAACTTCTGATCAGGTGAATACAGGGTTATCAACAATAGTACACGTTTATACGCCAACGATCTCCGCAGATGATGAAGAAATTAAAGAAATGTATGAGGAGTCAAAAGAAATTATTCAGATAGTTAAGGGAGACGAAAATTTAATTGTGGTGGGGGATAGTAGTATAAGGAGGAGAAGGAAAAATAGTAGGCGAATATGGACTGGGGGAAAGGAACGAAAGAGGAAGTCGTATGGTAGACTTTTGCACAGAGCGTAATTTAATCATCGCAAACACTTGGTTTAAGATTCATGAAAAAAGACTGTATACATGCTGGAGACCTGGAAACACCAGAAGATTTCATGTAGATTACATAATGGTAAGACAGAGATTTCGGAACCAGATTTTAAATTGTAAGACATTTCCAGGGGCAGATATGGACTCTGATCAAAATGTATTAGGTATGAATTATAGGTTACAGCTGAAGAAATTATAAAAAGGTAGGAGATGCGACTTGGATAAGTTAAAAGAACCAGAGGTTATTGAAAGTTTCAGGGAGCAGTATGCAACGGGTGACTAGAGCAACGGAAAGGAACACAGTAGAAGATGAATGGGTAGCTTTAAGAGATAAATAATGAAGGCATCAGAGGATCAAATAGGTAGAAAGGGCAGGCCTAGTAGAAATCCTTGACTAACACCGTAGACATTGAATTTAATTGATGAATGGAGAATATTTAATAATGCAGAAAATGAAGCAGGTGAAAGGGAATACAAATTTCTAAAAAATGCGATTGATATGAAGTGTAAAATGGGTAAACAGGAATGGCTAGAGCACAGATGTAAGGATTTAGAAGCATATTTCACTATGGGAGAGATAGATACCACCTACAGCAAAATTAAAGAGGCCTTTGGAGAAAAGAGAAGCAACTGTATGAATATGAAGAGCTCAGATGGATAACCAATCCTAAGCAAGGAGTGAAAACTGAAAGGTGGACGGAGTTCGTAGTGGATCTATACAAGGGAGATGAACTCGAAAGCCATGTTATAGAAAGGGAAGAGGAGGTAGATGTGGATGAGACGGGAGATATCATACTGCAAGAAGTATTTGACAGAGCGCTGAAAAACCTAAGCCGAAACAAGTGTCTGGGAATAGACGACATTTCGTCAGTACTACTGACAGCCTTTGGAGATTCAGCCACGACCAAATTACTCCATCTAGTGTGTAAGATGTACGAGACAGGCGAAATACCCCCGGAATTCAAGAATAATGTAATAATTCCAATTCCAAAGACAACGGGGGGTTGACAGTGTGAAGAAAAACGAAATATCATTATAATAAGTCATGGTGGTAAAATACTAACACGGATTCTTAACAGAAGAATGGAAAAACTGGTAGAAGCCGACGTCGGGGAAGATCAGTTTGGATTTTGGAGAAACGTACGAAAACATGAAGCGATACTGACCCTATGTCTTACTTTAGAGGGGTAAGGCAAATCTACTTTTTTAGCGTTTGTAGACCCAAACAAAGCTATTAAAAATGGTGACTGGAGTACTCTCTTTGAAATTATGAAGATAGCAGGGATAAAATACAGGGAGGTAAAGGCTATTTACGACTTTTACAGAATAAGAATCGAGTGGCATGAAAGGGAATCAGTGGGTCAGAAGGGAGTGAGACAGGGTTATATCCTATCCTCGATGTTATTCAGTCTGTACACTGAGCAAGCAGTACAGAAAACCAAAGAAGAATTGGAGTAGGAATTAAAGTTTAAGGAGAGGAAATAAAAACTTTGAGGTTTGGCGATGACACTATAATTCTGTCAGAGATAACAAAGGATTTGGAAGAGCAGTTAAACGGAATGGACAGTGCTTTGAAAGGTGAATATGAGATGAACATCAACAGAAGCAAGACAAGGATAATGGAATGTACTCACATAAAATCAGGTGATTTTGAGGAAATTAGATTAAAAAATTAGACACTTAAAGTGGTAGACGATGTTTGCTATTTGGGCGGCTAAGTAACTGATAATGGCCGAAGTAGAGAGGACTTGAAATGTATACTGGTAATGGCAAGAGAAGTGTTTCCGATGAATAGAAATTTGTTAACGGCGAATACAGATTTAAGTGTTTCTGAAGGTATTTGTCTGGAGTGTAGCCACGTATGGAACTGAAACGTGGACGATAAACAGTTTAGATAAGAAGAGAACAGAAGCTTTCGAACTTTGGTGCTACAGAAGAATGTTGAAGATTAGATGTGGAGATCATTTAACTAATAAGGAGGTACTGAATAGAACTGGGGAGACGGAGAATTTGTGGCAAAACTTGACTAAAGGAAGGGATCGGTTGAAAGGACACGTTATGAGACAACAAGGGATCACGAATTTAGTGTTGGAGGGAACTATGGGAGTTAAAATTCGTAGGGGGAGACCAAGAGATGAATACAGTAAGCTGATTCAGAAGGATATAAGTTGCAGTAGTTATTCGGAGAGGAAGAGGCTTACACAGGATAGAGTAGTATGGAGAGCTGCATCAAACTAGTCTTCGGACTGAAGACCACAACAACAGTTTGACTAGATTAGAGCCTCAAGGCCCTCTCTTACATCTGACTAAGAAAAACATGTACCGAAATACATTATACAACAATCACAATGACAATAATTTACATTATTAATAAAAATAATAATTGTAAAGAATGTGGTTCAAAATGGCTCTAAGCACTATGGGACTTAACAGCTGAGGTCCTCAGTCCCCTAGACTTAGAACTACTTAAACCTAACTAACCTAAGGATATCACACACATCCATGCCCAAGGCAGGATTCGAACCTGTAAAGAATAATAACAATAGTAGCGCTAGTAATAAGAATAACATAATGGAGGCATTAAGAATGATATTGATTAGTTTACCACATTTGAAGCCTTCTTTCTTATTATAAGAAGTGGAACGGATAATAAAACAGGGGAAGGTTGAAATTAAAGTGGCAATGGCTGTTGGAAAAGAACAGTATTTCAATAGAAAACTCTGTAGACAAGGGGCAGAAAAAGCTGGTGGAAGACGAAGGGCTGACGAGAGTCATTCGCAGACGAATATATGGAAGAGATAGTTGTTGTGAACGATGAGTCGTTAGCTGTCTTCTGAAGTTTGAAAAGACTTTAACATATCCAATATTTTCAGGAACATTGTACTACAGTCGGTTCCCTGACACAGAAAATGATATAGGGAACGTGAAAGTGTTGTGCAGTGGTACAGAGAGGACTGAACTATCTTGAGAACGAGTATTTTTTGTGCTGTTCAGATACTAGAACAAGGGTTGAAGATAAATAAACGGGAACGCAGTGTCTGGAAAGACAATACACTAAGTTGTTCAAGTCTTCTTGGGTTTTTCTGCCAGGCCAACTGAGCAGTCGTGAATTTTCTGCCTGAAATGTTTTCTGCTTGATACATAAAGTTGTGTTATTATTATTCCCTTCAGGTCTTCTTTCACTGCACTAACCCATTTTATTGTTTCAATTTTTGCTTCACCAGGAGTTTCGCAGAATTCTTGTCTAGTTAATCTAGCTAGGGATTATGTGCACCCAGAATCAATGATCTCTTGTGTACTGTGGTATTTGTCTCTGAAATGGCATTATTATTGCAATTATTGAGGTTTCTATGCATTCTTTCGTCATTATTGCAAGAGAATCATGTCGAATGTCATATCTTTTCATATTCAAAGGATCATCAGAGGTACTCAGCTCTTCAAGATGGTGGTGTAAAGACCGGAATGTATTTCTAAGCTGTATCGCACCCCTAACGGTACGTCCAGGGCTATTACAAATGATTGAAGCGATTTCATAAATTCACTGTAGCTCCATTCATTGACAAATGGTCACGACACACTACAGATACGTAGAAAAACTCATAAAGTTTTGTTCGGCTGAATCCGCACTTCAGGTTTCTGCCGCCAGAGCGCTCGAGAGAGCAGTGAGACAAAATGGCGACAGGAGCCGAGAAAGCGTATGTCGTGCTTGAAATGCACTCACATCAGTCAGTCATAACAGTGCAACGACACTTCAGGACGAAGTTCAACAAAGATCCACCAACTGCTAATTCCATTCGGCGATGGTATGCGCAGTTTAAAGCTTCTGGATGCCTCTGTAAGGGGAAATCAACGGGTCGGCCTGCAGTGAGCGAAGAAACGGTTGAACGCGTGCGGGCAAGTTTCACGCGTAGCCCGCGGAAGTCGACGAATAAAGCAAGCAGGGAGCTAAACGTACCACAGCCGACGGTTTGGAAAATCTTACGGAAAAGGCTAAAGCAGAAGCCTTACCGTTTACAATTGCTACGAGCCCTGACACCCGATGACAAAGTCAAACGCTTTGAATTTTCGGCGCGGTTGCAACAGCTCATGGAAGAGGATGCGTTCAGTGCGAAACTTGTTTTCAGTAATGAAGCAACATTTTTTCTTAATGGTGAAGTGAACAGACACAATGTGCGAATCTGGGCGGTAGAGAATCCTCACGCATTCGTGCAGCAAATTCGCAATTCACCGAAAGTTAATGTGTTTTGTGCAATCTCACAGTTTAAAGTTTACGGCCCCTTTTTCTTCTGCGAAAAAAACGTTACAGGACACGTGTATCTGGACATGTTGGAAAATTGGCTCATGCCACAACTGGAGACCGACAGCGCCGACTTCATCTTTCAACAGGATGGTGCTCCACCGCACTTCCATCATGATGTTCGGCATTTCTTAAACAGGAGATTAGAAAACCGATGGATCGGTCGTGGTGGAGATCATGATCAGCAATTCATGCCATGGCCTCCACGCTCTCCCGACTTAACCCCATGCGATTTCTTTCTGTGGGGTTATGTGAAAGATTCAGTGTTCAAACCTCCTCTACCAAGAAAGGTGCCAGAACTGCGAGTTCGCATCAACGATGCTTTCGAACTCATTGATGGGGACATGCTGCGCCGAGTGTAGGAGGAACTTGATTATCGGCTTGATGTCTGCCGAATCACTAAAGGGGCACATATCGAACATTTGTGAATGCCTAAAAAAACTTTTTGAGTTTTTGTATGTGTGTGCAAAGCATTGTGAAAATATCTCAAATAATAAAGTTATTGTAGAGCTGTGAAATCGCTTCAATCATTTGTAATAATCCTGTATTTCGGGTAAGCACTGAACTAATAAAGACACAAAGGAATTAAAGGCATCAGCTGCCCATCGCGGATGTGTACAGTGGAAATCTGTAAATATTTAGTTTTGCTGTACTTTACTTGACCATGATGAGGAATTGCAAATTGTATGATGCGATGACATCACATTCTTAGCGGGTGTTATGTTACAGTGAACTCACTTCGTTTATCTACTGAACCGGTTCTGAGCAACCGATAGACACTCCCGTTATCTTGAGTTAGGAGCTGTTTTGCACGAGAAAGGTGACGTCAGCTGTCAGACATGTATGTGTTAGTGCGCTCCGGGAGGGAAGCCTAATGTGTTGGAATATCTAAGAGGATGCCGGACACCTTATATTCCTCTGCAGAGAGATTTCTTGTGCATCGGAACATCTTATGTGCATGCAACACTCTCATTAATGTTACATTGAAATTTTCTTGATTTTAATTTCATATCTTTCTTTCATTTTATTCATCTTTAGATGACGCTGTTGCAGATTATTATACTCATTTGTAGCAACACTGAGAGACAGAATTCAGACCGTTGGCGTAGAACAAGCTTTACTGACTCACAAAGAATTTTCGTACAATATTCTCGTCTGTCTGAAATTGAAATACATTCTTTTATTGCAAATTATTGTAGCTTCAAAGAATCGACCAGCTCATCGCATTGGACACTGTCCGACTTCTCCTCATTCGTCAACCCCCTCCCCCCCCCCCCCCCCCCCCCTCAATTCTGGCCTGGCGCCAAACGGATAATTCTATCCCGTCGCGCTGGAGAACGACATATCTGATGATGTGGCTGCCGTGTCGTGCATCATCTGCTGCGAATCTACTCCACTGGTAAACAGGTTTGATGTTCCTTTATAATAAGGCTACATCTACGACTAGGAGCCATCGTCGTGGTGGATACCCTCGTACCTCGTGGTGATTTATTGGTAGTAAGTTTTATTTAGTCTTCCATCTATGCCAGGGATTCCCACTGATTGTTTGAGGTGGAATTCCTTTATTGATCTTTCCTTACTATAGGTTCTGGCCCAGTGGGGGAATGGTTGTCAGTTTACCACAATTCAGGAAATGGGTCGATGTTAGTACCAAGTAACTCTTCCCGTCTTGGGTAGTGGCTAATGGATTTATGGTGGCTTCTGTTACTGTTAAAGTGGTATTTTTGCTCCCTTCGCGTACTTAGGAGCGCCCGAGAAAATTTTCCGAACAGGCTTTGTGGAGCCTGCCACACGGTTCCATCACACCGCTGTGGTAGTATGAATCTGATCCTACGAGATGCGCAGTAGAGCTTTACTCAAGTGTTATTAATCTTGTGGGACAGATCTGCGTTTTCCAAATGAAATATAGTCGTAGCGACGGAATACATGGACAACGGAAAAATTCTACATATTGAGTAACGTTGCATGGCCATGAAGAATTTGTCAGTGATCATTTCTGAAATGGTTCCGAGGTGAATTGCTCGCTGTTTGTTTTATGCAAAGAGAAGTGAGAGCGATGCTTTGGTTAAGTTGCCGACGTTGATGTACAATGATCCTGCGGAGTAAATCCTTGTAATAGTGAGTAGTTGTATGAGTTGAATTCTGTCATGTTGTAGTGGAGCTTCTAGATCTTTACATTGGCGACTGTGAATTACCTTCCAAGGCAAATGGGAGTGGACTTGTCCTCTGATGACCTGTCTGTTCGTGAAATCCAAACTTTCACTAGTCATTCGTCTAGTACGATCCGTATGCTGAGCTGCTGAAGTTTTATATGTGGACACGGCCACTGAGTGCAGTAAAGTGATGCCGTCTGACCACGCCAGTGTTACATTTTCGCGCTGAACAATGCGCCACATTGTAGATGCCACCCAGTCTATTGTTGCCTTGTGCTTTTGGTTGCCTTTGTGTACTCCATTATAGATACTAAGTTAATCAACAAAATAAACTCGTTGGCATCAAAATTCACTTCTTGGCAGAATAACGGATAAGGTGAAATCTTAGCAAGAGCCACTATTACAATTTTGGTAAACATTTTTGGAAACAGTGATCAATAGAGTCTTATATTTTAACTAAAGTTCAGTCTTGATCATAACACTTATGTCTCAATAACATAGGTGACTGGTTTCGGTTATATTTATATAACCATCTTCAGGCCCATGGCTTCCTTGGAGGATGGTAGGCGGAGCTCTCCTCAGCTGCTACATCAATTGACTTCGTAGCAGCTGAGGAGAGCTCCGCCTACCATCCTCCAAGGAAGCCATGGGTCTGAAGATGGTTACATAAATATAACCGAAACCGGTCGCCTATGTTATTGAGACATAAGTGTTGTGATCAAGACTGAACTTTAGTTAAAATATAAGAGCCACTATTGTTTCTAATATAGGCAAGGACACACTTTCAATAGATTCTAATCGTTTTTTTACACAGTATTTGTGGTGAGTAAAAGTTTTCTTTGACCGTCCTCAACTACATACCAGATCTTATCGTGTCCACACAGCGACCGTGCCCTGTACAGACTGTAGCGACGACCGGCTGACAGAACTGCAGCACACAAGCTTCTCGAGGCTCTCGTGCATGGCTCTGCCCAGGTATCTCTCATTTGCCTCGGTGAAGCGACTAACAGCTTCAGGCTCAGCCCGCCATTGCGGGCACCTCGGCCGCCGCGACAGTACGGTTCAAATGGCTCTAAGCACTATGGGACGTAACATCTGAGGTCATCAGTCCCCTAGACTTAGAACTACTTAAACCTAACTAACCTAAGAACAGCACACACATCCATGCCCGAGGCGGGATTCGAACCTGCGACCATAGCAGCAGCGCGGTTCCGGACTGAAGCGCCCTGAACTGCTCGGCCACGGTGGCCAGCGTCAGTCCGGTCCCAGGCGACGCACCGCAGGCTTGTCCATCGCTTCCACCGCGGAGACGGCCCTTGTCTCCGGAATATGTCCGCCCTCCCGTGGCACCAGCGTGACACTCCAAACAAAACGAATCTCTAGAGCAGCCGTGGGCAAAATTCTCGCTCTCGCCGCTGTGCTCCGGCTTCCCCCACCACTGCCCTATGCCGAGCAGGTGTGCTATTGAGACAGCCTTCTCACACGGCAACTTAAAAAGACTTAATTTCAACAAAGCGCAACCACTTCTAAGAAGCGAATATTGCAGCTTCTTATTTTTCTGCCAAAGCAATAACTTTTATTACTTAATTAAATAAATATATTAAATAGTGCTAATACGACGAGTACAAAACGCTTTACACAAAGGCGTTTAACGTAATGGTGTGGAGTTTTACACATGTCACTTTTAGAGTGTGTTATATATCTGGAACTATAGTTCGCCGAACAGTCCAACGCACGGAGTTACGCAGTTTAGAATCGGTGAAACCAAAATGCTGGCCTGACTTCGTTAATTTCTTAACAAAAAAAGACGTTCCCACACATGCGAGAACCAAACACTGAAATAACTTTAGATACTTGTGTGTGCAATCCAGGATATTGCTCTTGGGTAACACTTCATAAAAAGTGTTGTAAATTCCTGGTTGATTGCTTGATTCGGGGGAGGGGACCAAACAACGAGGTCATCGGTTCCATTGGATTAGGGAAGGACGGGGAAGGAAGTCGGCTGTGCCCTTTCAAAGGAACCATCCCGGCATTAGCCTGAAACGATGTAGGGAAATCACGGAAAACCTAAATCAGGATGGCCGGACGCGGGTTTGAACCGTTGTCTCCGCGAATGCGAGTCCATGTAGATTGGACAAACAGCTCGCTGCTCTGCGTGATACCCTGTACATCTACAGGTTGTTTCAAAAATGACCGGTATATTTGAAACGGCAATAAAAACTAAACGAGCAGCGATAGAAATACACCGTTTGTTGCAATATGCTTGGGACAACAGTACATTTTCAGGTGGCCAAACTTTCGAAATTACAGTAGTTACAATTTTCAACAACAGATGGCGCTGCAAGTGATGTGAAAGATATAGAAGACAATGCAGTCTGTGGGTGCGCCATTCTGTACGTCGTCTTTCTGCTGTAAGCGTGTGCTGTTCACAACGTGCAAGTGTGCTGTAGACAACATGGTTTATTCCTTAGAACAGAGGATTTTTCTGGTGTTGGAATTCCACCGCCTAGAACACAGTGTTGTTGCAACAAGACGAAGTTTTCAACGGAGGTTTAATGTAACCAAAGGATACAATAAAGGATCTGTTTGAAAAATTTCAACGGACTGGGAACGTGACGGATGAGCGTGCTGGAAAGGTAGGGCGACCGCGTACGGCAACCACAGAGGGCAACGCGCAGCTAATGCAGCAGGTGATCAAACAGCGGCCTCGGGTTTCCGTTCGCCGTGTTGCAGCTGCGGTCCAAATGACGCCAACGTCCACGTATCGTCTCATGCGCCAGAGTTTACACCTCTATCCATACAAAATTCAAACGCGGCAACCCCTCAGCGCCGCTACCATTGCTGCACGAGAGACATTCGCTAACGATATAGTGCACAGGATTGATGACGGCGATATGCATGTGGGCAGCATTTGGTTTACTGAAGAAGCTTATTTTTACCTGAACGGCTTCGTCAATAAACAGAACTGGCGCATATGGGGAACCGAAAAGCCCCATGTTGCAGTCCCATCGTCCCTGCATCCTCAAAAATTACTGGTCTGGGCCGCCATTTCTTCCAAAGGAATCATTGGCCCATTTTTCAAATCCGAAACGATTACTGCATCACGCTATCTGGACATTCTTCGTGAATTTGTGGCGGTACAAACTGCCTTAGACGACACTGCGAACACCTCGTGGTTTATGCAAGATGGTGCCCGGCCACATCGCACGGCCGACGTCTTTAATTTCCTGAATGAATATTTCGATGATCGTGTGATTGCTTTGGGCTATCCGAAACATACAGGAGGCGGCGTGGATTGGCCTCCCTATTCGCCAGACATGAACCCCTGTGACTTCTTTCTGTGGGGACACTTGAAAGACCAGGTGTACCGCCAGAATCCAGAAACAATTGAACAGCTGAAGCAGTACATCTCATCTGCATGTGAAGCCATTCCGCCAGACACGTTGTCAAAGGTTTCGGGTAATTTCATTCAGAGACTACGCCATATTATTGCTACGCATGGTGGATATGTGGAAAATATCGTACTATAGAGTTTCCCAGACCGCAGCGCCATCTGTTGTTGAAAATTGTAACTACTGTAATTTCGAAAGCTTGTCTGCCTGAAAACGTACTGTTGTCCCAAGCATATTGAAACAAACGGTGTATTTCTATCGCTGCTCGTTTGGTTTTTATTGCCGTTTCAAATATACCGGTCATTTTTGAAACACCCTGTATCTGCTAAAGACAGAAGTAAAGAGGCACATTAGCAGCCAAAAGCGACAACTGTCCGCTAAATAAGTCGCAATCCGTCCTAGATGTGCAATATCTTGGAATCTCTTTGAGAACTCGCAATGAAACATTTCAATTACTAAAACGTAATCAGTCGCGTCTGGGCTACAAACGATTGCTTTGAGTTGTGGCAGATTTCCCATGTTATGAATATGAAGCTGATTTTTCCGTAGGATTACTTCACTTTTTTTTAAACAGCATCAATCTTGTCTGTCGTATCCATTATCAAAATTCTCTCATTGCATTAAGATACTTGCTGAATTCAAATAATTGGTGATGACTACTACCGAGCGGTTAAAGGCGCTACAGTCTGGAACCGCACGACCGCTACGGTCGCAGGTTCGAATCCTGCCTCGGGCATGGATGTGTGTGATGTCCTTAGGTTAGTTAGGTTTAAGTAGTTCTAAGTTATAGGGAACTTATGACCACAGCAGTTGAGTCCCATAGTGCTCAGAGCCATTTGAACCATTTTTTTTATGACTACTACAAAAAATTTAGTCATCGCTATACTAATCTTTAACTCAGTTTTTCTGTAAAGGCTGCCTTGAGTTCAGCCATCATTCACTGTCACTCATCGAGCGCACCATATCATCTCTGTGGCTGGTGTTGTAATGACATTCCAATAAAAGTGTTTTCGGCTCATAATAGTTCGGTGGCATATTAAGCACTTTGAATGGCCTTTAGATGATTCGAAAAGTAAGGCAATTCCCTTTCAGCATTGAGCGATGTGGCTTCTCCACATTTCCTTTTTCGGACAAGTAGACAGACGCCACAGCATTCCAAATGCAAAACGTAAATCTAATTTAACGCAAGCAGTACTGTAAGAAAACTGGTTTGGTGTCTAGTCGACTGCTTCGTTCTAGCGGCGTACGGCTGCAGCCTTCATTTTCCTCTTCCTCTTCTCCACTCAACCACACTTACCGCAGCGCTAGCAGGGCGCTGTTTGCCCAAGCCTCCTCCAGACGCTGGGAAAGCAATCACACCACCTTTCACGGCACAGTGGGCAATAATAATTATAAAAAATTCTGGTTGGTGTCGTTTGATAATACACAACATGGCTAAACTAGCTAACTGCTAAATAATGAAATGTTGTCGTTTGATAATACACAACAGGGCTAAATTAGCTAACAATGGCTCTGAGCACTATGGGACTCAACTGCTGAAGTCATTAGTCCCCTAGAACTTAGAACTAGTTAAACCTAACTAACCTAAGGACATCACACACATCCACGCCCGAGGCAGGATTCGAACCTGCGACCGTAGCGGTCTTGCGGTTCCAGACTGCAGCGCCTTTAACCGCACGGCCACTTCGGCCGGCAAATTAGCTAACAGCTAAATAATGAAATGAAGTGTTTATTGCAAAATAAAACGCCACGAAAAATGATTTACAGTGGCTTGGAAACCATACATAATAAAGTAATTTGGAAGATTTAGGTTTCAGTTTGGAATGAATCGCTGCTGTTTCAGCAATAGTGTAGTGTTCTGCCCTTAAGGGGAGGTGCTGGTGAAATTTCTACCCGATCGTAAAAAGCCGCAGGGGGCTAAAAATATGTATCATAACGTATCTTGGCATGCTGAATTCTGTGCATAAATCCAATTTGCTAAATAAACTTTTTTCGTCACTTTCGAATTTTTGAGTGTTGAAAAAAATCATTATATTTTCAAACCCATTGTGGAGTTGTTGGTTATCGCGGAATGTATTCACAAAAAAAGTTTCAGCCAAAAATGTTTAAAGTTGACGGAGAAGTAGCATTTTTTTGTTGTGGGGGCTTTGATTTTTTTAAAATTGAAATGTAGCTAGTTTTCTATCATTAGATAAATATGCACAGTGCAGATATTCAATTGAAACATTAATTTTATATAAATATGTCGGTATATGTGCATAACGTGTGTACATCCGTAATCGTGTGCGTATATGCGCCTAACCTATATGTCGTCCGAAATCAACGTAAATAAACAACTACACTGAAGACCCAAAGAAACTGGTACACCTCCCTAATATCGTGTAGAGCTCCCGCGAGCATGCAGGTGTCGAAACACGACGTGGCATAGACTTGACTAATGACTGAAGTAGTGCTGGAGAGAACTGACACCATGAATCCTGCAGGGCTGTCCATAAATCCGTAAGACTACTAGGGGGTGAGACCGCTTCTGAACAGCACGTTGCAAGGCACCCCAGATACACTCAATAATGTTCATGTCTAGGGAGTGTTTAAACTCAGAAGAGTGTTCCTGGAGACACTATGTAGCAATTCTGGACTTGTGGACTGTCGCACTGTCCTGGAAACACCCAAGTCCGCAGGAATGCACAATGGACATGAATGTATGCCGGTGGTCAGACAGGAAACTTATGTACGTGTCACCTGTCAGAGTCGTACCTAGACGTTCGTATCAGGGATCCCATAACACACCAACTGCATACGCCCCACATCATTACAGAGCCTCCACCACTTTGAACAGTCCCCTGCTGACATGCAGGGTCCATGGATTCACGAAGTTGTATCCATACCCGTACACGTCACACGCTCGATACAATTTGAAACGAGACGTCCGACCAGGCAACATGCTTCCAATCATCAACAGTCCAATGTCGGTGTTAACAGGCCCAGGCGAGGCGCAAAGCTTTGTGTCGTGCAGTCATCAAAGGTACACGAGTGGGTCTTCGGCTCCGAAAGACCATATCGATGATGTTTCGTTGAATGCTTCGCACGCCAACACTTCTTGAAGTCCAGCATTGAAATCTGCAGAAGTTTGCACTTCTGTCACGTTGAACGATTCTCTTCAGTCGTCGTTGGTCCCGTTCTTGTAGGATCTTTTTCTGGCCGCAGCTATGTCGGAGATTTGATGTTCTACCGGATTCCTCATTTTCACGGTACAGTCCTGAAATTGTCGTACGGAGAAATTCCCATTTCATCGCTACCTCTGAATGCTCTGCCCCGTCGCTCGTTCGCCGACTATAACACTACGTTCCATCTCATTTAAATCTTGATAACCTGCCAGAGCAGCAGCAGTAACCGAGGTAACAACTGAGCCAGACAGTTGTTGTCTTATACAGGCGTTGCCGATCGCAACGCCATATTCTGCCTGTTTATATATCTCTGTATTTGAATAAGCATGCCTATATCAGTTTCTTTGGCACTTCAGTGCATAGTTTATAATTTTTTCCATTTTGCAGATGTGCGGATTTGCGTTCCCGGTGGACTGAGTTGTAATCTGGAAAGTAAATATTTATAAGGGAGTTTGGTCCAGAATGGGTGGCGGCGGGGTATGTGGTTCTTAGGGCGAACACGTGATCAACATTCGAAACGGTTTAGTTCCTTTACCTTTTTTCACACCACAATCGTACATACACTCTTGCGACAACTCCCCTGTAGTCTACCAACTCTAACGCGACGGTAAAGCCCGCCATTGAAGACAGCATGACGCCTGGCGGGCAGAAGAAATTTGTGGTCATCAGTCCCTAGGCTTACACACTACTTAATCTAACTTAAACTCAGCCCATGCCCAAGGGAGGACTCGAACCTCTGTCGGAGGAGCTGCGCGAACCGTGGCAACGTGCCCACGACTGAACGGCTACCCCGCGCGGCACGCGTCCAGAAAAGGCCCACTTTTACTCCGAGTGACCAGCTGTACCCGCGGCAGACAACATGTCCGTGCGGACGCAGCCGGAAGGTAGTGCTAGAAAGGTAACTATCCTTCAATTTCTCTGAAAAAATCAAAATGGCCGAAATGAAAATGTGCTACTCCTCTCTCAGTCTTAAAAATTTTTGGCCCAAACTTTATTTGTGAATACGTTGCGTGACGACCGCAACTCCACATATGGTTTTCAAAAAATTTTTTCAACAATCTAAAATTCAAATGTAATGAAAAAACTTTTTTGAACAAAATGAATTTACCCCCTGAATTCAGCACCCCGAAATGTATTATGAAATTAATATTCGGCCCACTGCGATTTTTTTTTACGACCGGGTTGAAATTTCACCGGTACCGCTCCTTAAGGACCTTATACACGAGTGACGGATCGCTCGACAGCGATGTCGCCCACAATTTTTCGGTTTCTTTGATCCCGCGACACATGAGCGATTTATCTGATAATTTTAATCAATATTTCGAACGCCACTGCAGTGAAGTCTGCTATGAAAAATGAATATTAAGCGGCAGTCACAGATAATATCCGTTTGCCCATTAAACTTGCAAAAAAGTAAATTAAAAAGCAACGAATTGGAATAAATTAAACTTCTTTTGGAACGTTTTTCTTGGCAACTGTACGTATATGATAGTATACATTACAGTTTCCATTAACGCAAAGTGCAATATGTACATCGTTCCTGTCTTTATTTTGTAAACACTAATAAAGCTGTGAATTCCGTTTTCATTTCTTAATTTGTTAGTTTAACTGGAAGTGTTTACTCAGTGGGTTTGGTATTTCGGTGAGTCTACAGAAATGTTACTTAATGCAACACGGTTGGCTTCCATATCTCTCGTAAATGATGGAGAGTTAAATTATTAGAAATGGCAATCTATTTATGTGTAGATGTATAATGGGTATGTGCCAAGCATTTACATTTTAATATTCACTTATTATGACCTCATGCCCTTTCAAAGGTAAAAATTACAATAATGCGTCGAGGTCTTTCATAAATAACTGAAAATCACCAGGTGCAACCAAGTACACTGAGGTGACAAAAGTCAAGGGATACCTCGTGGCATCGTGTCGGATCTCATTTTGTCCGGCGTAGTGCAGCAGCACAATGTGGCTTGGACTCTGCAAATCCTTGGAAGTCCTGTGCTACCTCTGTAACAGTTCGTAAATGCGAAACTGTTACCGACGCAGGATTTTGTGCAGGAGCTGACCTCTCGATTGTGTCCCTTAAATGTTCGACAGGATTCATGTCGGGTGATCTGGGTGGCCAAATCATTCACTCCATTTGTCCAAAATGTTCTTCAAACCAGTCGTGAACAACTGTGGCCCGGTAACGTGACATCGTTTTTTGGGAACATGAAGTCCATCAATGGCTGCAAATGGTCTGCAAGTAGCCGAACATAACCACTCTTAGAGCTGACCACTCAACGAACACTCCGCTGTTCTCGATCGTTAAGTGAAAGCCGTCGGCCACTGAGTTGCTGTGGTGAGAGATCATGCCTGAAATATGGTATCTTTGGCACGCTCTTGATGCTGTGGATCTCGGAATCTTGAATTCCCTAATAATTTTGGATTATCCCATGCGTCTATATACAACTACCATTCAAAGTCTGTCAATTCCCGTTGTGTGGCCATGATCACGTCTGGCACCTTTTTAAATGACTCACATGAGTACAAATGACAGCTCCGTCGACGCGCTGCCCTTTTATACTTCGCGTAAGTGATAGTTCCGCTATCTGTGTATGTGCATATCGCTGTCCGATGACCTCTGTCACCTCGGTGTCTATTGAGACTGATACTATGAACTTCCACGTGGACAAAACAAAACGATTGGAAACTAAACCACATATTCACCTTTAAAATCTAGACATATACGTCACTGTCAGGCAGCCATTTCTTTTTTTTTTGGTCTACTGACTGGTCCGATGCGGCCCGCCACGAATTCCTTTCCTGTGCTAACCTCTTCATCTCAGAGTAGCACTTGCAACCTACGTCCTCAATTATTTGCTTCACGTATTCCAATCTCTGTCTTCCTCTACAGTTTTTGCCCTCTACAGCTCCCTCTAGTACCATGGAAGTCATTCCCTCATGTCTTAGCAGATGCCCTATCATCCTGTCCCTTCTCCTTATCAGGGTTTTCCACATATTCCTTTCCTCTCCGATTCTGCGTAGAACCTCCTCATTCCTTACCTTATCAGTCCACCTAATTTTCAAGATTCGTCTATAGCACCACATCTCAAATGCTTCGATTCTCTTCTGTTCCGGTTTTCCCACAGTCCATGTTTCACTACCATACAATGCTGTACTCCAGACGTACATCCTCAGAAATTTCTTCCTCAAATTAAGGCCGGTATATGATATTAGTAGACTTCTCTTGGCCAGAAATGTCTTTTTTGCCACAGCGAGTCTGCTTTTGATGTCCTCCTTGCTCCGTCCGTCATTGGTTATTTTACTGCCAAGGTAGCAGAATTCCTTAACTTCATTGACTTCGTGACCATCAATCCTGATGTTAAGTTTCTCGCTGTTCTCATTTCTACTACTTCTCATTATCTTCGTCTTTCTTCGATTTACTCTCAAACCATACTGTGTACTCATTAGACTGTTCATTCCGTTCAGCAGATCATTTAATTCTTCTTCACTTTCACTCAGGATAGCAATGTCATCAGCGAATCGTATCATTGATATCCTTTCACCTTGTATTTTAATTCCACTCCTGAACCTTTCTTTTATTTCCATCATTGCTTCCTCGATGTACAGATTGAAGAGTAGGAGCGAAAGGCTACAGCCTTGTCTTACACCCTTCTTAATACGAGCACTTCGTTCGTGATCGTCCACTCTTATTATTCCCTCTTGGTTGTTGTACATATTGTATATGACCCGTCTCTCCCTATAGCTTACCCCTACTTTTTACAGAATCTCGAACAGCTTGCACCATTTTATATTGTCGAACGCTTTTTCCAGGTCGACAAATCCTACGAAAGTGTCTTGATTTTTCTTTAGCCTTGCTTCCATTATTAGCCGTAACGTCAGAATTGTCTCTCTCGTCCCTTTACTTTTCCTAAAGCCAAACTGGTCGTCACCTAGCGCATTCTCAATTTTCTTTTCCATTCTTCCGTATATTATTCTTGTAAGCAGCTTCGATGCATGAGCCGTTAAGCTGCAGGCAGACATATTGCCACAAATTGTATGCGTTTCTTGACTGTCTGGGAGCTCCGAGTAACCAGCAACCGACCGTTGCGACCTGCTAAGCGATCACCCCTCTGAGGACAGATCTCAAGTTCTGGCGAGGGATTGCTGCGACTCGTCGCAAGTGTTTGGGGACGCCTAGGTTGTTCATTACCGACTAACTACACACAGGGTGTGTTATTGCTTCGTTGTAATAACAGGCCAACTATCGTATATATGCAGATACATGTAGCTATTAAATAAATATTCTGTGGCATAGTGAGTGCTGCGAGTTACCTGTCTGTTAAGTGTAGTAGACCGTGGCCCTAATTTTCGAGCTCGAAGTATCTCGAAGATCTTCTGTTTGAATTTAAATACTTTTCCTATCTCCCTGTTTCTCTCAGGTTTCGTAACTACATTTTAATATCGAAGGTTGTTATAATCAGCGTCATCATTATTAAGAGAGTGACTGACAAAGAGTTTACATATCATCTCTTTGACGATGCAATATATTTTCTGCCTCTAAATGAGTCTGTCCACAAGTCGAACAACTGATCATGTGACGGTACGACACTCTCTACATCTAAATATACAACTACATCGGCATCTTCATGATTACCCATCTAGTCAAACCTAATTGTTTTGCAGGAGGTTGGTTGATAAAACCATTTCCAGATTATTTCTCTAACGTTCCATTGTCTAATAACTCGTGGGAAGAGTGAACACGTAAATATTTCTGTGCAATCTCTGTTTTGTTTTACTTTATCACGATATAGCTAGGAGTCAACAAAATGTTCTCACATTTGGATGAGAAATTGTGAGATTGTCTGCACTTCATATCTGCACATTGTGTTACTAATGTGTGCAAACTTATCTTACCTCTTAGCACCCAAATGGACAAAACATCTGAACTGTCTTCTCAAGCCCAGGGTGTTAGACAGACATTCTAAATAATTTGAACCTGGCCCTGTAAGGCAACTAATATCATGTGCAGATTGTAACAAAATCATTATAAATGCTGCTGTCACTTAACTAGACTACATGAATTAGTAAAAGTGAAAGTTTCAGGTCTATTCTAGAAGGACAACACAACGATTCACTTTTTTTATTCTACATATAATTTATCAACTGTGTTTTCAGGAGTCAAGTGATGCACAACAATCATGTTCAGTTACTTTCAACACTCAATAACAAAATATTTAACTTTTGGATATATTGAATTAACGATTATTAAAATCATTATCTCTACATATGAAAAATCTTTTATCAGAAGAAAGGATGATGAAAATCTTCATTAGCTCATTTACATCTATGATGTCATAGCTGGTCAATGCACTGAATTGGTGGACAATAAATTTACTTTTTCAATGAATGAAAAAATTCTCATGTACTCATCGTGAGGGAAGGTTAGTATTCTAGATTTGGATATTCAATGGTCAAATCGTACGCAAGTTGGAGTGAGCAAAATCCCGACTCAACATTAACTGTGGCCTAATGTGCAATGGCACTTTACCAAGTGGCATCTGCTGGATCTGAAACGCTGATTCCCTACTCTGGCCTTGACTGAATTCACTCAGTCTCAATCAACTTTCCTGCATTCCGTACAACATTAATTTTTCCCTAGTCGAAATCATTGCTACTGCACACTCGTTAAGGGTTGGAGCGATGTACACAATTCCTTTGCCAGCAAAAATTCCTGCAGGAGTAATTAACTACCTCTTTGCTATCTGTCACCATGATACGTGAAGCCTATTGCCCACACTTTGCAGAAAGCAAAGATCTCAATGCCCTTGCTAATTTTCCACACACTTGTGTCGTCCACCGCTAGATGAGAGAGATTTCTAGAAATCTGAGTTCTCAAAATGCTTTTATATAATGAGGATCTACCCCCCTCCCCCGTGTGTCACGTCTGCATCGCCCAGTATAGCTTCAGTCAATCGCTGCCTTGTTAGAGGTGAACTTTTTCTTGCCGGGTCGCAGCCTAGCCCTGTTAAAGCTGTCCAGCCACTTACCCTTGGTCCCGGCAGTATTTACATTAAAAGGAATAATCTATTGTTCTGGCCTTATCCCTTTCTGCGCTGAAGCTCGCTGTTCTCTTGTTATGTGGGGTTTTCCGATGCCATTAACCACCTGCTTGCTTCGTCTCGAAAATGCGTTTCACTTTAACTTATTTATTCATGCCACTATCCATATATTGGTAGATACTGATTTGTTAGTTTCGGTATATGAGATTACTGCAATTGCGTTTCATTGATATAATATAATTATTATTTACTGAGGATCTCATACTGTATCATACTGATATTATTGATAAAACTCATGTAAAGTCCATAAGATCCGAATGCCTTACACACGCCGTCCCTTCCAAATTTTTTTCATGCTGCTGTGATCAATGGTTGAGGCACTGCTCATTGTAGTGCAAAATTACATATTCAATTAATTTTAATCATTGTCCAGCTATGTGTCTACCTTATGCTAGATGATGTCATTTTAACATTCTACGTTGATTTGAAATGTATAGCTTTACACAGCATTTTCTATTTAGATTATTATTTTGTGACTTTACAGTCCTTTATAGCAGTTATTTGACTATTCTTACAACATTTTTCTCTAGTACTTGTGGTTAAGTTCTATTAAAATGGTTTATCCACCCTTTAGACTTTTCTTTACAATAACTTCAGGCATTCCACAATTCTCAAACATTCATGATATTGATGATTGTGAAAGTTCAGTGAAGTTAAGGAAGTGTTTGTTCCGCTGATCTCTATTCTCAACATGTAAATACTGCATAAATATTGAATTGTCATCATATTAAAAACAGTTAATATTTTTGCCTAACACAAACTTTACATTCATTCGCATTATTTACCATTAAAATCACATGTTTCCAAAATATCTACAATATGCAAATTCTTATTAGCATATCTTTACATTGCATAAACATTTACAAATTTACACATGAAATACAAAGTATAAATCATGGTACATTTATGAATATACATTAACAATTTACAAATAGAATTATAGAATACAAATGAAACACATAATTTATAAATTCCCAGCAGTACAGGTTCGACTGAATATTTACATGCATCTCCACTCCTTGCTGATGTGATTATCTTTTGAACTCTTTATAATATTTCAATGAATTTGTCAAATGCATCACTTTCTTTCTTTATGCACTTAACACTTTAAACTTTGGGCTGGGTTTGCTTCCTCATGCTGCTGTTGATCAGTGGTGGTTGATGCTGCTAGTCAGTTATAGACTCTGCGTGTTGTTGATGAAAATTATCGACATTTACAGTTCTCAATGTTCGATGACGAATGCTATTACATGGTAAATTCCATGTTGGAGTATCTGCTCATCCAAGGCAATGTCACGATGTGACAACATAGGTGGCATAGTCCTTTATTGGCGTCGTTGCCACTCAGGTTGGTTGGGTTGGTTTCATAGTTAGAATGAAATAACTGCCATGGTTTTGTTGAATATTGCTTTCTGTTGATTCTGCCAAATCTCATACTGTTTTAAGGTAAGGAATCTTGCTGTCTTCTGCCCACATCTTGAGGTCCTTTCTTCTCTTCATGTCTTCTTTCTTGGAACTTGCAACTTCTCGGGCATAGGGATACGATATGTTATTCAGTGAACATTATTCAGAATGATTACCAGTAACATTGTTATGAGATATGGTCAAGTCTGAATAGATAATTTTGGAAATAATACTTCTGTGGTAGGAAAAGGGAGAGAAGGAAACATAGTAGGTGAATATGGATTGGGGGGAAGAAATGAAAGAGGAAGCCGCCTTGTAGAATTTTGCACAGAGCATAACTTAATCATAGCTAACACTTGGTTCAAGAATCATAAAAGAAGGTTGTATACCTGCAAGAATCCTGGAGATACTAAAAGGTATCAGATAGATTATATAATGGTAAGACAGAGATTTAGGAACCAGGTTTTAAATTGTAAGACATTTCTAGGGGCAGATATGGATTCTGACCACAATCTCTTGGTTATGAACTGCAGATTGAAACTGAAGAAACTGCAAAAAGGTGGGAATTTAAGGAGATGGGACCTGGATCAACTCAAAGAACGAGAGGTTGTAGAGAGTTTCAGGGAGAGCATAAGGGAACAATTGACAGGAATGGGGGAAAGAAATACAGTAGAAGAAGAATGGGTAGCTCTGAGGGATGAAGTAGTGAAGGCAGCAGACGATCAAGTAGGTAAAAAGACGAGGGCTAATAGAAATCCTTGGGTAACAGAAGAAATATTGAATTTAACTGATGAAAGGAGAAAATGTAAAAATGCAGTAAATGAAGCAGGCAAAAAGGAATACAAACGTCTCAAAAATGAGATCGACAGGAAGTGCAAAATGTCTAAGCAGGGATGGCTAGAGGACAAATGTAAGGATGTAGAGGCTTGTCTCACTAGGGGTAAGATAGATACTGCCTACAGGAAAATTAAAGAGACTTTGGAGAGAAGAGAACCGCTTGTACGAATTTCAAGAGCTCAGATGGCAACCCAGTTCTAAGCAAAGAAGGGAAGGCAGAAAGGTGGAAGGAGTATATAGAGGGTTTATACAAGGGCGATGTACTTGAGGACAATATTATGGAAATGGAAGAGGATGTAGATGAAGATGGAATGGGAGATACGATACTGAAGAGTTTGACAGAGCACTGAAAGACCTGAGTCGAAACAAGGCCCCGGGATTAGACAACATTCCATTAGAACTACTGACGGCCTTGGGAGAGCCAGTCCTGACAAAACTCTACCATCTGGTGAGCAAGATGTATGAGACAGGTGAAATACCCTCAGACTTCAAGAAGAATATAATAATTCCAATCCCAAAGAAAGCAGGTGTTGACAGATGTGAAAATTACCGAACTATCAGTTTAATAAGTCACAGCTGCAAAATACTAACGCGAATTCTTTACAGACGAATGGAAAAACTGGTAGAAGCAGACCTCGGGGAAAATCAGTTTGGATTCCGTAGAAATGTTGGAACACGTGAGGCAATACTAACCTTACAACTTATCTTAGAAGAAAGATTAAGGAAAGGCAAACCTACGTTTCTAGCATTTGTAGACTTAGAGAAAGCTTTTGACAATGTTGACTGGAATACTCTCTTTCACATTCTAAAGGTGGCAGGGGTAAAATACAGGGAGTGAAAGGCTATTTACAATTTGTACAGAGACCAGATGGCAATTATAAGAGTCGAGGGGCATGAAAGGGAAGCAGTGGTTGGGAAGGGAGTGAGACAGGGTTTTAGCCTCTCCCCGATGTTATTCAATCTGTATATTGAGCAAGCAGTAAAGGAAACAAAAGAAAAATTCGGAGTAAGTTTTAAAATTCATGGAGAAGAAGTAAAAACTTTGAGGTACGCCGATGACATTGTAATTATGTCAGAGACAGCAAAGGACTTGGAAGAGCAGTTGAACGGAATGGACAGTGTATTGAAAGGAGGATATAAGATGAACATCAACAAAACAAAACGAGGATAATGGAATGTAGTCAAATTAAATCGGGTGATGCTGAGGGAATTAGATTAGGAAATGAGACACTTAAAGTAGTAAAGGAGTTTTGCTATTTAGGGAGTAAAATGACTGATGATGGTCGTAGTAGAGAGGATGTAAAATTTAGACTGGCAATGGCAAGGAAATCGTTTCTGAAGAAGAGAAATTTGTTAACATTGAGTATATATTTAAGTGTCAGGAAGTCGTTTCTGAAAGTATTTGTATGGAGTGTAGCCGTGTATGGAAGTGAAACATGCACGATAACTAGTACGGACAAGAAGAGAATAGAAGCTTTTGAAATGTGGTGCTACAAAAGAATGCTGAAGATAAGGTGGGTAGATCACGTAACTAATGAGGACGTATTGAATAGGATTGGGGAGAAGAGAAGTTTGTGGCACAACTTGACTAGAAGAAGGGATCGGTTGGTAGGACATATTTTGAGGCATCAAGGGATCACAAATTTAGCATTGGAGGGTAGCGTGGAGGGTGAAAATCGTAGAGGGAGACCAAGAGATCAATACACTAAGCAGATTCAGAAGGATGTAGGTTGCAGTAGGTACTGGGAGATGAAGAAGCTTGCACAGGATAGAGTAGCATGGAGAGCTGCATCAAACCAGTCTCAGGACTGAAGACCACAACAACAACATTTCTGTGGTCAGTTATTAGCTTCTCCATGTATTATTGAGAGAAATATTCCGAGTTTATTTTTGCAGACGGTTTTACTACGGAGCTCGTACCGAGAGTTTGCAAATGTTAGTCGCTTCTATTGTGTATTGAGCTAATGGGGTCGCTTTGCTTTCCTTGCAGGTGTACATTCTTTGTCCCTTGCTGTTTCTGGGTTTTCCCCATCCTTACACTATTGGGGGTGAGGCGTGGGACAAAATTCTTCAAAATACACCTGGTTCACTCTCTGCACTAATGTGAAGCTTGAGTCAGTAAATTCCTTATTTTGGTCTCTGGTTTGTCGCCAGTGCCATATTGTGCAATTGTATAAACTCTCACTCTCAGGCGGTAGCCTCCCGTCCACCTTCTGCTTCTGTTGTCGGCTTGTCTTCCTTCCCCAGACGACTGTCGTGACGTGGCACTGCCTGTGTTCTCTGTTTCACCTGTTTACTGTGACTTTTTGATTAATGCTACTACTTACAAGTTTCTTTCTCTAAATTGACAATGAATTTTAAATTGAATATTTACATGAATAATACAATGAATATTTAAATAGTTTTTTCATTACTTTCAGGAAACTATCATTTATACCTTAAGTTAGTTTATTTTATAACAGTTCCTTTACTTCTTGAATGAGCATGGATTGATGATATGTAGGTTAGTTAATTAGTACATCATGCAATTAGCTTTCTTTTATTTTTTTGTGACATACTTTAATGATTTAAATGATTATTATTATTGTACCTATAATTGAATATTTACATATTTGTAACTCGTCCTGTCTGCCTCTTGAGGTCTGCTGCTACCTGAAACAAATCTACATTCTTTTGCTGTAACATTAGTGATCCATTTATAATTTTGTTTTCATGGCTAATTGCCATGTGACCACTGCAAGAATTCCTATCCAATGCATCTGTAGAACAGCATGTCATTCTTCAGCAAATATGTTTGATCTTTAACACCACTGAATTTTTGTTCTGTTGAAATAAGCCATTGACACCATTGCCACGCTTGAGTAATGGCTCTAACATCGCAGGTAACTCACTCCCACTATCTCCTATTGCGTTAACGACAATATCCCTTGACTGTTACACGAGGTATCGGACTTATCTCTGAAATACTCTCGTCTTTGGCTTCCTCAACTAACATGTCCTCAGTCACTTCGTAATTTAACCAATGGATGTGTGTTTGTTCCGTCACCACTGGATGTTTAAGGGGCATCCATAGTTGCCACATTTTCCATCAACATTTGATGGTCCTCATCGAGAGTTTGGGGAGAAGTATTTCCATTTTTAAATAGTCCAACTTTAGTCTCGCTGCTTCTAGATCAGATTGTAAAGTAACGAATCTAGATTTTCAATCCTCAGTTTCTCAACTTGCTACTACCTTTAAGTTTGTCTTCTCATGATACATCTGCGTAATCATGTTTAATTTGGATTTTAGAGCCTGGAAAGTATTCTTTAAGTGTGACAGTACTTCACACTTAGATTCTCGGAAGTCATCAGGTTCTACATTATTTGTGTTTGTATTCGCATCCTCATTCAACTCGTTATCATATTTGTAGATCTGCCACTGAGAGTTGCAGACTCAAATTTTCAGCTATGTCGTCATTTATTACGACGCTGTTTTCTGTGTCTGGTGTGATAATTACGTAGTCTCGGTAATACTGCCATACTATGTCCTCGCATGTGCCAGAATTGTATATTTTTGAATCTGATTTATCAGACTGTTCACATCCTTTATAATCTGGTTCGTTTTCCGATCCAGACGGGATATTTTCCCTCCATTATCGACTTGTTGTTCCCGATTTTGAACGATTCCCGCTATCCACAAAGCCTCGGACTCTTTCTGCTTTTCTTTCAAGGTTTTATGGAAGGATTTCAGTAGATCTTGCAGTATGTCGAACTTTTGATCAGGTGTAATTATCCGTACTTCTTTCTTTTTTCTATGGCCTGTATTAGCCGTATTTTGTCAGTTAATTCTATCGTCTTTATCAATCGTAGCATTACAGCTTACAGTAGGATATATATTATCCTGCTGAAAATCATTTGTCTGAGCAGAATCAAACATCTGCACCATATAAATTAATGCTTCGTTATAATCAAATGGTTCATTACTAGGTAATGCTGGGAGTTCATTCTCACTGTCAGTGTCAGTCCACTCTACCTCATCCCAACACTTCAGTTGTGGCTTCCTCCCTATTCGTAGTATCTGTAAGGATACCTTTGATGATCTTTCTGTCGTTTCTCTTCCCAATTCCGACTCTTGTACGTCACACCTATTTACTGCTGTGGTCGCCTTGTCATCCGTTTCTGCAGAAAGTGTATTATCTGCTTGAACTTCTGCAATACCTAACGTCAGTCAATCCTCATGCTTCCCAGGATTTGGTGGTCGTAATTCAACCTTCATCTGTGGTTCGTTTCTCCAGTAATTACCCGAAGAATTGGCCTGTGGCTGCGTTCTCCCACCACCTCCCCATCTGCTTTCTCTCCATGGACCTACAGATCGCTGATTAATATCAGTCTGTCGGTTATCCAGAATTCTCCAGTTTCCATTCCTACTTTAGTCTATATTCCGCCTCTTCCAACCACTATTAAAACCATATCCATTACGCTGAGGTCTAGTGTTTCCACTACTCCCATTTCTGTAATGATTCCTATTTCGTCCAGAATTCAATCCCAATCCGGTCTACCATTCCTACCATTATTATTATTCTCTTTACTATTACGTGTTCTTTCAAAATTATTCCGTCCTGAATCGCGACGTCGTTGAGCGTCGTTTTCATACATGAATTCTACTTCTCTCAAAACACTTTTGAAAGTTTCTACATTATCGCCCCCACGTCCTATCAAGCCTTGTTGATACTTCATTGGAAGTTTCGTTTTGCATATTTGAATCAATTGTCGGTCCCTATATGGGTTATCTGAGTAGGGGTTTCCTTTAGGAATATTCTCAAAGAATTTGACTGCTGTTTTCTCACTCGAATTTTCGAGTGAGACATTTTGTAATAATCCATATTTTATTCTCAGGTGACCAATATCTTTCTATAAAGGTAGCTCTAAACGAATCATACGAATAGCAAGTTACTGCTATTTTCTGCATAGTTTCAAAAAATGGCTCTGAGCACTATGGGACTTAACATCTGAGGTCATCAGTCCCCTAGAACTTAGAACAACTTAAACCTAACTAACCTAAGGACATCACACACATCCATGCCCGAGGCAGGATTCGAACCTACGACCGTAGCGGTCGCGCGGTTCCAGACTGAAGCGCCTAGAACCGCTCGGCCACTCCGGCCAGCCTGCATAGTATCAGCAACACTTCCCTCTATACATGCGCAAATGAAATCTAACTTACGTTTTAATGGCTAGTGTGTCGGTATTCCTACTTTAAATTGGTCAATAAATGTGTGGGGGTGTAGAATACTTGCATCTTTCTTACAGCGCTAGCATTTCCGCACTGTAAGAAAGTGGTTTTATCAAAACCTCTCGCTTCTCTCTGTAATGTACCTTCTGGGTTTTGAAGACTGGAATTCAGTCCTAGATTTGCATCAAATCTACACAAACGTGTGTAACTTGGTTCATTCTGTGTCATTTGTGCAGTAGAATCACCTGCAGATCTCATTGCGCAATATGCGTACATAACGCCCGCTATCGGCCCTGTATCTTGACGTGCAAGCAATTCTGGCTCGTTAGAGGCCGTACTGTAACCCGTCGATATTCGTCCTACAGGTTTTGGCGTTGCGTAACGCGTCTCTATGGTTTGGTCAGCGAATGTCACGCTTTGTGTTTGCCGTACTGAACCTTGCTGCAAACGACACTCTTGTATTCCCGATTGACCTGTTATTCTTTCTTGAACAAGTGGTCACAATCCACGCTGTTCCCAACGGTTACTGTGATGTTCTGGCGTACGCTGGTTTGGACTAATTTCCCGTTCACCGTTTGCGATTTCGGACTGGCATCCACATGTGCCTTTCCGTCTTACGTCACACTTAATTTCGGGTACCCTTTCTGTCGTATTATCGGCAACTGTTGATTTTGCAGTCTTCACAGTAGTGTCTACCGACGCTAAAGTGGATTCTGTCGTCGTCTGCGACTCCTCACTGACGCTTTCTACGTCACCTCGACTTTCTGTCGAACGTAAGACTTCCGATCTCAGCTGTAGAAATTGATGTCCTTTTTTCTCTTATATTTTTAGAATACGAGCGTCGAATTTATTTAATGCTACTTTTGCGTTCTTTTGTGAAACGTCGTCTCAGAACATAACATAACATGTTTCGCTTTCGTCGTCGTTTTGATGGCAAAAGCTTCGCTCGACCTGTTGTTTAACCTTTTTGACACTGTTGTGTAACTTCACGCAACGTAATCATGTCTGTTTGGACAGTGCCAATATCTTTTCTGAATTGTTTGTGCCCTGTAACGAGCATTTGAAGCGTGATTTGCGCTTCCTTAGCTTCAGTTCGTATTTGATCTAATTGGCCTTGAATATTATCACGCGTTTTCTTTTATTATTTCCTTGTTAGCTTTTTTCAGCCCAAGTGTTATGCACCATTCTACTCGCATTTCTGATTCTTGAAGCTTTGTTGTTTGATGTGTTATGCGCCCCTCTAATTCTTTTTGCCCTTCTGTTATGCGCCCTCCTATACGCTTTTATGTTTCCTGAGATTGTTGTAATAAAAACAGCAACAATCCATATATTTTGGCGTTTTCATCTACAATATTTTCGCCAGTTGCCATCTTAGGCAAACGTTCCCTATCTCGTGTTTCGTGAACGGTTTCCTTCACTTCCGAACATAGTGTAGGAGCACTAACACTCGTTCTTTCATACAATTGCAAGCCTAATTGATTCAATATGATTGCGTTTTGTTCAATGTGCTGCAAATCACTTCTACAGACTCAGCGTCTGATTCACTAGCAACGCCGTTCTCATGTCCATTCTTTGGACCATATTGAACATCATGTGTTGCATTTTCGGTCTCATTCGGTTTTTCTATGTGATCTGTCTCGTGTTGTTCACGCTGATTTATCTGTGGCGTGTCCAACTCGATCCTATCAAGACCTTCCACGACTTCTCTTTATCTCAATCGATTATTTTCTGTCATTTCTGAGCGTTCCACTAAGCGTTCGCGAATTTTCCGAACCTAGAAAGACAAAACAGCTATTCCATTTTTTATTCTACATATAATTTATCAACTGTGCTTTCAGGGATTAAGTGAAAAACAACAATCATGTTCAATTACTTTCAACACTCAATAACATAAATATTTAACTCTTGGACATATTGGATTGACAATTACTAAAATCATTATCTCGACGTATGAAAAATTTTTTATCAGAGGATTTACATCTACAATGTCATAGCTGGTCAGTGCACTAAATTGGTGAAGAATAAATCTACTTTTTAAACCAATGAAAAAACTCTAATGTACTCAATGTGAGGGTAGGTTAGGTTCCTAGCTTTTGACATTCAATGGTCAAAGCGTATGCAAGTTGGAGTGAGCAAAATCTCGACTCAACATTTACTGTGGCCTAATGCCGAATGGTACTTTACCAAGCGGCATCTGCAACAGCATTGTCTCTGTGCTGAATCTGAAATGCTAATTCCCTACTCTGGATTTGACTGATTTCACTCAGTCTCAACTTTCCTGCATTCTGAAGAATGCTAATTTTTCCCTAGTCGAAATAATGGCTATTGCACACTTTCTAAGGGTTGGAGCAACATGCAAAATATCTTTGCCTGCAAAAATTCCCATAGGAATAATTAACTACCTCTTTGCTGTCTATCACTATGATACGTGAAGCATATTGTCCACACTTTGCAGAAAGCAAAACTCTCAATGCCCTCGTTAATTTTCCTCACATTTGTGTGGTCCACCACGAGACAAGAGAGATATCTAGAAATTTTAGTTCTCAAAATGCTTTTATAAAATGGGATCCCCCTACCATGTCGCGTCTGCGTCGCCTAGTATGGCTTCAGCCGATCACCGTCTCGTTAGAGGTGAATTTTTTTTCTTGCTGGGTCACAGCCTAGCCCTGTTAAAGCTGTCCAGCCACTTACCCGTGGTCCCATCTGTATTTACATTAAAAGGAGTAATGAACTGTTCTAGCCTTATCCCTTTATTCACTGAAGCTCGCCGTTCTACTGATAAGTGGAGTTTTCCGATGTCGTTAACCACTTGCTTGGTTCGTCTCGAAAATGCGTTTGAGTTTGACTTGTTAATTCATGCCCTGTCCATATACTGGTAGATATTGTTTTATTAGTTTTCGATACATGAGATTATTTATGTTGATATAATATAATTATTATTTTCTAAGGATCTCATACTGTATCATACTGTCGTTATGGATCAAGTTCATCTAAGGTCCCTAAGATCCGTACATCTTACAAAATTTCTAGAATAATCTCTCCAGAACGTGAAATTAGTTTTTTGATTGCCGCGTAAACTCGCTTGTCATATCCGTTACAATCTCTAGTCTGTTTTGCGATTTTACAAAAACGATCTGCCCTTCTTTGAAATTCGTCAGTGCCCTCCGTCAGTCTTACCTGTGAAGGATTCTACATCGCAGAGTGGTATCCCAGAAGAGAAGAGGCAAGCATAATGTAGGCAGTCGCTTTAACACATGTCTTGCATCTTGTAAGTGTTCTGCCAGTAAAACGCAGTCTCTGATTCAACTTACGCGCAACATTTTCTAGATGATTCGAGCAATTTAAGTTGTTCATAAATGTTTCAGTAAGTATTTATTTTAATGGACAACTTTTAATTTTTGTGATTTTTTTGTGTAACAGAAGTTTAATGGAAGTTCTTTTTAGCACTCATGTAGAAGACCTCACACTTTTGTAACTCGTTTTGATCTTCTAACGACATTACTAGATGGTAAACGAAAGCATCATGTGCAAACAGAAGAGGGTGGCTCAGATTATTTCTTACATCGTTTACATAGATTAGGAACAGCAGAGGGCCTATAACATTTCTTTGGAGGATCCCACATACCTTTTTTTCTCTTAAGCATGTTGCTTCCTAATAATCACTAAGGACTCTGGACATTCCGATAGGAAATCGCGAATCTAGTCGCACAATTAAGATGATAATCTATAGGCACTCATTTTTATTGGCTGCCGCTTGTGAGGAACACTATCAAAAGCCTTGTCACATGTTGCCTTTTCATTAGTCCTGAACAGGCAATCTTTCATACCGACATCCAAGTCCGAATCAAGTCTCAATTGCGTGATCTGTTCTTTATGACAAAGCCAGTCTACGGATGCAAACTATGAAAGACCTGCTCTGAGAATGTTTTCGGTAGCTATAGGAGGCAATCAAAAAGTTTCCATTTGACGGCGTTGCCGCACGGATACGTTACGTAACGCGACTCCGGTGCGGGTATATGAACACGGACATACAGGCAACAGATTTGTGTAAAATTCATGTCTTTCCAAAGTGAGTGCGGTAAATGCAAAACTTGAAGTTGCCGACGTTATTACCAAATGCGTCCAAACAGGACCTACGTGCTGTTATACTTTTTTTTGGTGCCGAAGGACAAAAGGAGGATTAAGAATGTGTGCTGGGCAGCATGTCTGTCGAAAATCACTGTTGTGGAATGAAACTATGACAATGGATGCTGCTGCTTCGTGATAACGCATGACCGCATATCGCAAATTTCGTAAAGCCGAAGTTACGCCAACTGAAGTGGGAGACACTCGAGGACCCGCTTTATAATCGTGATCTCTCCTCATGCGGTTATCACGCCCTGCGTCCCTTAAAAAGGTGCTGGAGGGTCGACGATTTCTGTCGGACGAGGATGTGCTGCAGACAGTTACGGATTGCTTCACGCAACAGGAGACGGTGTTTTACCAAGCGGGTGTCTTCAGCCTGGTGCTTCGATGGGATGATTCTCTCGAAGCTCAACGCGATTTTGCCTGATTGGCACACCGATTCCGGACTGTAAGGCGTTGGAACTAAAACTTTTTATCGCACCTTATAATGAGTAGTCGATGCTGAAGTTCGCTGTAGTCAGCGGCATTAGTATATTACAGAGGAGCAAGCTTTAGCACATCGCTAAGGTATGTAAATTCACAGTGGTTCACACAATCGAGGAACACACTACCTACGATGCTCTAGTCTGCTGAATTACTATCTTCAGCTTGGGGATATTCACAGAGCTCCTTGAACACTAGTAGTCTTCCATAGACAGCACCTAAAATTGTACACTACTGGCCATTTTACACCAAGAAGAAATGCAGATAATACACGGGTATTCATTAGATAAATATATTATACTGGAACTGATATATGATTACATTTTCACGCAATTTGGGTGCGTAGATCCTGAGAAATCAGTACCCAGAACAACCACCTCCGGCCGTAATAACGGCCTTGATACGCCTGGGCTTTGAGTCAAACAGAGCTTGGATGGCGTGTACAGGTACAGCTGCCCATGCAGCTTCAACACGATAAAACTGTTCATCAAGAGTAGTGACTGGCGTATTGTGACGAGCCAGTTACTCGGCCACCATTGACCAGACGTTTTCAATTGGGGAGAGATCTGGAGATTGTGCTGGCCAGGGCAGCAGTCGAACATTTTCTGTATCCGGAAAGGCCCGTACAGGACATGCAACATGCGGTCGTGCACTATCCTGCTGAAATGTAGGGTTTCGCAGGGATCGAAAGAAGGGTAGAGCCACGGATCGTAACACATCTGAAATGTAACGTCCACTGTTCAAAGTGCCGTCAATGCGAACAAGAGGTGACCGACACGTGTAACCAATGGCACCCCATACTATCAAGCCGGGTGATACGCCAGAATGGCGATGGCAAATACACGCTTCCAATGTACGTTCACCGCGATGTCGCTAAACACGGATGCGACCATCATGATGCTGTGAACAGAACCTGAATTCATCCGAAAAAATGACGTTTTGCCATTCGTGCACCCAGGTTCGTCGTTGAGTGCACCATCGCAGGCGCTCCTGTCAGTGATGCAGCGTCAAGGGTAACCGCAGCCATGGTCTCCAAGCTGATAGTCCATGCTGCTGCAAACGTCTTCGAACTGTTCATGCAGATACTTGTTGTCTTGCAAACGTCCCCATCTGTTGAGTCAGGGATCAAGACGTGGCTGCACGGACCGTTACAGCCATGCGGATAAGATGCCTGTCATCTCGACTGCTAGTGATATGAGGCCGTTGGGATCCAACACGGCGTTCCGTATTACCCTCCTCAACCCACTGATTCCATATTCTGCTAACAGTCTTTGGATCTCGACCAACGAGAGCAGCAATGTCGCGATACGATAAACCGCAATCGCGATAAGCTACAATCCGACCTTTATCAAAGTCGGAAACGTCATGGTACGCATTTTTCCTCCTTACAGGAGGCGTCACAACAACGTTTCATCAGGCAAAGCCGATCAACTGGTGTTTGTGTAGGAGAAATCGGTTGGAAAATTTCGTCATATCAGCACGTTGTAGGTGTCGCCACCGGCGCCATCCTTGTATGAATGGTCTGAAAAACTAACCATTTGTATATCGCAGCATCTTCTTCCTGTCGGTTAAATTTCGCGTCCGTAGCACGTCATCTTCGTGGTGTAGCAATTTTAATGGCCAGTAGTGTATTAGGAAATAAATGTATCGTTCCTGACATAAGCCGAACGCCTTAAAGAAGTGCAAGAACACTTTAATAAGGGTAAGTCGAGGTACATCAACGTAGGTTTAAACTTTTATTAGTGTGTTACATGCTCGCGCATGTGTGTGTGTGTGTGTGTGTGTGTGTGTGTGTGTGAGAGAGAGAGAGAGAGAGAGAGAGAGAGAGAGAGAGAGAGAGAGAAATCTTATTTTCTTTGCCGTGCAGGTTTTATTTGTTATCGCATCCCTGTAAAAGCGAGGTCTGAGCGCCGTTTTGAGTCTAGAACCTGCCGAGTGCGCCACGTCACTGCGCCACCCTTGACTGGTAGCTGTCCGGTTGGAATAGTCATATGGTATCAATCCATACGGATGGACGTAAGTGAATTTATGTGAAAGCGACCCCTGCTCAGAGAAAAATCATTTTTACGGAAATATGGTATGTGAATACTATAACCAAATTGCCGAATGGATGAATATCTGAGTTGTTGTTGTTGTTGTTGTGATCTTCAGTCCTGAGACTGGTTTGATGCAGCTCTCCATGCTACTCTATCCTGTGCAAGCTTTTTCATCTCCCAGTACCTAATGCAACCTACATCCTTCTGAATCTGCTTAGTGTATTCATCTCTTGGTCTCCCTCTACGATTTTTACCCTCCACGCTGCCCTCCAATACTAAATTGGTGATCCCTTGATGCCTCAGAACATGTCCTACCAACCGATCCCTTCTTCTGGTCAAGTTGTGCCACAAACTTCTCTTCTCCCCAATCCTATTCAATACTTCCTCATTAGTTATGTGATCTACCCATCTAATCTTTAGCATTCTTCTGTAGCACCACATTTCGAAAGCTTCTATTCTCTTCTTGTCCAAACTATTTATCGTCCATGTTTCACTTCCATACATGGCTACACTCCATACGAATACTTTCAGAAATGACTTCCTGACACTTAAATCAATACTGGATGTTAACAAATTTCTCTTCTTGAGAAACGCTTTCCTTGCCATTGCCAGCCTACATTTTATATCCTCTCTACTTCGACCATCATCAGTTATTTTGCTCCCCAAATAGCAAAACTCCTTTACTACTTTAAGTGCCTCATTTCCTAATCTAATTCCCTCAGCATCACCCGACTTAATTAGACTACATTCCATTATCTTTGTTTTGCTTTTGTTGATGTTCATCTTATATCCTCCTTTCAAGACACTGTCCATTCCATTCAACTGCTCTTCCAAGTCCTTTGCTGTCTCTGACAGAATTACAATGTCATCGGCGAACCTCAAAATTTTTATTTCTTCTTCATGAATTTTAATACCTACCCCGAATTTTTCTTTTGTTTCCTTTACTGCTTGCTCAATATACAGATTGAATAACATCGGGGAGAGGCTACAACCCTGTCTTACTCCCTTCCCAACCACTGCTTCCCTTTCATGTCCCTCGACTCTTATAACTGCCATCTGGTTTCTGTACAAATTGTAACTAGCCTTTCGCTCCCTGTATTTTACCCCTGCCACCTTTAGAATTTGAAAGAGAGTATTCCAGTCAACATTGTCAAAAGCTTTCTCTAAGTCTACAAATGCTAGAAACGTAGGTTTGCCTTTCCTTAATCTTTCTTCTAAGATAAGTCGTAAGGTCAGTATTGCCTCACGTGTTCCAGTGTTTCTACGGAATCCAAACTGATCTTCCCCGAGGTTGGCTTCTACTAGTTTTTCCATTCGTCTGTAAAGAATTCGTGTTAGTATTTTGCAGCTGTGACTTATTAAGCTGATAGTTCGGTAACTTTCACATCTGTCAACACCTGCTTTCTTTGGGATTGGAATTATTATATTCTTCTTGAAGTCTGAGAGTATTTCGCCTGTTTCATACATCTTGCTCACCAGATGGTAGAGCTTTGTCAGGACTGGCTCTCCCACGGCCGTCAGTAGTTCTAATGGAATATTGTCTACTCCGGGGGCCTTGTTTCGACTCAGGTCTTTCAGTGCTCTGTCAAACTCTTCACGCAGTATCATATCTCCCATTTCATCTTCATCTACATCCTCTTCCATTTCCATAATATTGTCCTCAAGTACATCGCCCTTGTATAGACCCTCTATATACTCCTTCCACCTTTCTGCTTTCCCTTCTTTGCTTATAACTGGGTTTCCATCTGAGCTCTTGATATTCATACAAGTCGTTCTCTTATCTCCAAAGGTCTCTTTAATTTTCCTGTAGGCGATATCTATCTTACCCCTAGTGAGATAGGCCTCTACATCCTTACATTTGTCTTCTAGCCATCCCTGCTTAGCCATTTTGCACTTCCTGTCGATCTCATTTTTGAGACGTTTGTATTCCTTTTTGCCTGTTTCACTTACTGCATTTTTATATTTTCTCCTTTCATCAATTAAATTCAATATTTCTTCTGTTACCCAAGGATTTCTACTAGTCCTCGTCTTTTTACCTACTTGATCCTCTGCTGCTTTCACTACTTCATCCCTCAAAGCTACCCATTCTTCTTCTACTGTATTTATTTCCCCCATTCGTGTCAATTGCTCCCTTATGCTCTCCCTGAATCTCTGTACAACCTCTGGTTCTTTCAGTTTATACAGGTCCCATCTCCTTAAATTCCCACCTTTTTGCAGTTTCTTCAGTTTTAATCTACAGGTCATAACCAATAGATTGTGGTCAGAGTCCACATCTGCCCCTGGAAATGTCTTACAATTTAAAACCTGGTTCCTAAATCTCTGTCTTACCATTATATAATCTATCTGATACCTTTTAGTATCTCCAGGGTTCTTCCATGTATACAACCTTCTTTCATGATTCTTAAACCAAGTGTTAGTTATGATTATGTTGTGCTGTGTGCAAAATTCTACCAGGCGGCTTCCTCTTTCATTTCTGTCCCCCAATCCATATTTACCTACTATGTTTCCTTCTCTCCCTTTTCCTACACTCGAATTCCAGTCACCCATGACTATTAAATTTTCGTCTCCCTTCACAATCTGAATAATTTCTTTTATTTCATCATACATTTCTTCAATTTCTTCGTCATCTGCAGAGCTAGTTGGCATATAAACTTGTACTACTGTAGTAGGTGTGGGCTTCGTATCTATCTTGGCCACAATAATGCGTTCACTATGCTGTTTGTAGTAGCTTACCCGCATTCCTATTTTCCTATTCATTATTAAACCTACTCCTGCATTACCCCTATTTGATTTTGTGTTTATAACCCTGTAGTCACCTGACCAGAAGTCTTGTTCCTCCTGCCACCGAACTTCACTAATTCCCACTATATCTAACTTCAACCTATCCATTTCCCTTTTTAAATTTTCTAACCTACCTGCCCGATTAAGGGATCATATCTGAGTTAAGTGAGATCAATGGAAGACGCACCCGCGATCAGGATATTATACGTTATTGGATTAAGCACGTAAAGCCAAGTTAGCGTTGACAGGAACAGTGATACCAGGAAGTGCGATTCATTTAAGCATTCAGTTGGCGGGATATTCCTGACTGAACTCGCACTGGATGTGGAACAGTGATGAACGGCGGGAATGTTGTTGTTGTGGTCTTCAGTCCTGAGACTGGTTTGATGCAGCTCTCCATGCTACTCTATCCTGTGCAAGCTTCTTCATCAAACCAGTACCTACTGCAACTTACATCCTTCTGAATCTGCTTAGTGTATTGATCTCTTGGTCTCCCTCTACGATTTTTACCCTCCACACTGCCCTCCAATGCTAAATTTGTGATCCCTTGATGCCTCAAAACATGTCCTACCAACCGATCCCTTCTTCTGGTCAAGTTGTGCCACAAACTTCTCTTCTCCCCAATCCTATTCAGTACCTCCTCATTAGTTACGTGATCTACCCACCTTATCTTCAGCATTCTTCTGTAGCACCACATTTCGAAAGCTTCTATTCTCTTCTTGTCCAAACTATTTATCGTCCATGTTTCACTTCTATACATGGCTACACTCCATGCAAATACTTTCAGAAACGACTTCCTGACACTTAAATCTATACTCAATGTTAACAAATTTCTCTTCTTCAGAAACGATTTCCTTTCCATTGCCGGTCTACATTTTATATCCTCTCTACTTCGACCATCATTAGTTATTTTACTCCCTAAATAGCAAAACTCCTTTACTACTTTAAGTGTCTCATTTCCTAATCTAATCCCCTCAGCATCACCCGATTTAATTTGACTACATTCCATTATCCTCGTTTTGCTTTTGTTGATGTTCATCTTATATCCTCCTTTCAAGACACTGTCCATTCCGTTCAACTGCTCTTCCAAGTTCTTTGCTGTCTCTGACAGAATTACAATGTCATCGGCGAACCTCAAAGTTTTTATTTATTCTCTATGGATTTTAATACCTACTCCGAATTTTTCTTTTGCGGGAATACGGTATCAAAAATAAGAGAGGTGTTTCTTGCACTAATGCAATAAAGATTGAGATGTAAAATAAAGTATTTCCGTGAAAGATTCAAAACCAAAGAATAATTTTAAAGAACGATTAATAAGATGAAGATTGTCTGGCCGTTAGAGTACAGGGTAATACATTTTCAAAATAGGCAAGAGTTTTGTGGCGGGTTATGTATTTCCAGAAAATATGCGATTTGAAATGCGTGATAGGTTTCTTTATGCTTTTTCACAGTACTTATGGATCAATGCGTTGCTTCGCACTAGTTGTGAACCATTGTGTTCCAAAATGAAGTATTCATCTGCAGCCGTTTTCAGAGCACCGTCTCAAGTAGTGGTGATCACTGACCGAGATCGTGGTCCATGTTTACTGTGTTTCGCATACTGCTCTCTAGCCTTGAGCAAATTTTGGCTGGCGTTTTGAACATTGTACTTTGATCGCACATTCGTCCTTGATACGGAGGCAGCAGTTTTATCGCTTCTTTGTACCATGCGCTGGCTGTGTTCGACCTAGCTACGAGATGAAGGTTGCAGGAAGGTGATGTATAAGTAAGCCGAACTGTTGCGTTCTCAACTAAAATGACTTGCGTTTAAAGTGAAACGGTTTTCAGTATTAAGGTCATTCGAGCTGACACACTTACGCCATATCTATGATCATTGTTCGAGTGTGGTTTTTCAGTGGATTATACACCGGAGTTTTCCTTTGGGAGGACTGACATGAAAATACGTGTCCAACCTTCCAGATTCCTGTGATTTGCCTAGATTACTTTGCGTGATTGTCAGGATGGTTCGTTTGAGAACAGCATGGCTGACTTCCCGCCATCCACTTCCCTAACCCAAGCTTGCTCTTCTTTTCTGACCACTTCGTTGAACAAATTTCACTCAAAAAATTATTCCTTTCCATTGTAGCAGGATACGACAAAAATAATTTCGAATCATTTGAGAATAAAAACAGTATTGATTGCGAAATTATTTAATATCAGTGACGCGTTTCACACTTTTCAGGCATCATCAGATTGTGTAAAAGTAACTGGAAATGTGACCTATGGTTTTATGAGGGATGGGTTATTATTCAACTACTTTTACTCGGTCTGTATTGGAAATTACGTTTATGCTGGTTTACCTAAATGGGTATATCTTTTCTTCGTCTAAGTAGTTTACGGCAAAGATTAAAACGCGGTATGCGGTGTACTCCGTTGAAAGAGGACTCCCTTGTATAGATGACATAATTTCCTTAATTTTCAGACTGTTTCGACCTTACCTTTCTCCATCGCAAGTCTTCCTCTTGTAATTGGTCCAAACTCTTGCACGTGTCTACATAATATGGTTGTTGTGTCTTGTCTTGCATAAGCAGAAACCTAATTTTGGAATTCTGTTCTGCGAACACTAAGAATTCAACGAGCTCTTGTGATAACCTTGACAAGGCGTCAGCGATTCTGTTTCGTTTACCTTTAATGTAATGCACATGTTTTCAGAGCTGAACGCCTGCAAGTACATGCGCTACCTCGCTAACCTTCGATGAAGTAATTTGCACGTTAATAGAAAAGAAAGTACGTGATGGCCACAGTAAACTTTGTTGTCCTTGCCCCATAAGTAGTACTCAAATATCTGAAATGCCCACATAATCACAAGAGCCTCAAAGTCTGTCATGGAATATGACCGCTCGGATTCAGAATGTGTTCGACTAGCAACACTGGTTATGTTAGGTGTCGGTCATCTATCATCTTCAGTGATCTGAAATAAGCATGCTCCTAGACCCTTTGAAGATGCATCTGTGCTCAAGCAAAAATCTTGTGACATGTCAGGGTGGTGTAGTATGTTTGCATGTAGTAATGCTTCGTTTATTTCGTCGAAGTCTGCTTGACACTGTTTTGTCTCTATCCATGGATTATTTTGCCTCAAAAGATTAAGCAAATCGTCACTATTCAATAACTAATCTGGAATGAATTTCCTAAAAAAATGTAAGCAATCCCAAATATGTCTTGAGCTGTTTTTAGTTCCGTGACAGTCAGATATATTCTCCTGGATTGGGTAGTATACCCCGTGTTGAGATGATATGATCGAAAAACTTGACTTTTTCTTTTCTAAACTCCAAGTAGCTATGTCACCATATACTGCAAACCGGTATAATACCTTTGCCAAAAACATTACATGTTCTTCCCATGCAGTACCTGTCAATTCGTCCTGTCATGGTCGCCAGTTCTTCTGATTTATTACTAATTTTAAGAATAATAATTGCAATGGAAATTTGCTGCCACCGCACAAGAGACGCAACAATAGTGAATTCTCTAGGGAGCGTGTGTCTCAGCTAATTTACGCACAGCACACTTTCCAGGCAGTCAGGCTTATCGTTTTTCGGATACACGAAAAATCTGTGACATTTAATATTGGATTATTGGGTAACAGTTCTTCGAGTCTTGAATTTATTTACCTCCTCTTAATCTTTGAAAACAATGTTACAGCGTCCAGCTTGCTCTGCTTAAATTTCTTGCTAATTCGAAGTATTACAGAAACCGGTTACGCAGATAGATAGATCAGGTGAAATGAGGAACTAGTAAGTGAAGTTGACTTCATGCTATAAGAATTAATGTATTTCACATTATTCGTGAACAAAACCGAAATGCGCATCTTCTCCATCGTGGACGGGGAAAGGCAGACTGAACAAGGTTGAAGATACGTACCATAGGAGTTTTTACAAACATAAGAAAATTAATGTTCTTCATCTTTTCTCGCTAGCTTCACGGGCTTGAGTGCTGCGGGCATATCGCCTTATAACATTTGCCGTAAACTACTTAGACGACCGAATGGATAAAAACAAACAGAAAAAATAAAATATATATCCATATAGGTAAACCACCATAAATTCCAATATAAATCTGATGATGCCCCAAATAGGTGAAACACATCATTGATATTTAAATAGCTGCGGAACAAGGAATGTTTTTTTTCTGAAATTTCTCTTTCTGTATTACGCACTCTGTCACTTCCAATGTGAGAAGTTTTCATGTCACGCAAATGATCAAAATTGTATTTTTGGCATTCGATAAGTTGTAAATTGTAAAGTGCAGGTAATTTCCTGACGAGTTGATGTTGACTTTATGTAACGTATAGCTATTTGAAAGCAAAAGAACAAATGACGCTTGCCTGTTGGTCTGGAGATGTCCTGGATAGCGGTGGGATACCAACATGAGTGTCACCTGCCATATGGCCCGGCAATCAGGAGTGATGGACTCGGGTTGCATTTTATAGCAGGACCCATCAGGCTGTCATCCGCAGCTTCCTTATAATACAGCGGTAAGTCAACGGTATTTTATGCCGCATTTTTTTGCCCACCATGACAAGCTATCCTGGGCTTATATTTCAGCAAGACAACCCCCGACCGCACACGGCGAGAGTTTCTACTGCTTGTCTTCGCGCTAGCCAAATTCTGCATTGGCCAAAAAAGTCGTTGGATTTCTCCCCGACTGAGAACGTTTCGGGCATTATGCCCTCCAACCAGCTCACGATTTTGATGGTCTAACACACCTACATGACAGAATTTGGAACGATATCCCTGCAACAAAATCATTTAAGGAACGTGGTAGAAGAATGTATCTTGAAAAAGAAGGAAGGAAAATTCTGGGTTATTATAGCAATGAGTATACCAGCTAATTCTGAATGAGAATAATTGTAATCTTTAGTCTTTTTTGCTGATTCTTCATGGTAGTATTTCTTGTGCTGGTCCCTTCATCTTCCTGTAACTACTGTAACCTACATCAATTTCTCCTCCCCCCCTCTCTCACGTACCACCATTGCCAAAAGAACTTTTCCTTGATCCCTTATAATGTATCCTGTCAACCTTCCCTTAATTTAATCAAACTGTGCCATAATGCTTTTTCCTCTCAGTTTTGATTCAGTATCTATTCATTACTAAATCGATCAATCCATTTAATCTTCAGAATTCTTCAGTAATAACACACTGACAAATCTTCTATTTTCCTATTGTCTGTACTATTTATCGTCCATGTTTCACTTCCGTACAACGCTATAGTCAAGGCAAATACTTTTAGCAAATACTTTGCATCACTTAAATTTATATAAGATGTTAAAAAGTTTCTAGCCGGCCGTTGTGGCCGAGCGGTTCTAGGCGCTTCAGTCCTGAACCGCGCTGCTGCTACGGTCGCAAGTTCGAATCCTGCCTCGGGCGTGGATGTGTGTGATGTCCTTAGGTTAGTTAGGTTTAAATAGTTCTAAGTCTAGGGGACTGATGACCTCAGATATTAAGTCCCATAGTGCTTAGAGGCATTTGAACCCTTTTGAAAAAATTTCTCTTTCTCGGAAACGCTTTTATTGCCAGTTAGAGAGTACATTAAAGATTCTCATTTAATTCGGGTGTCGTCAGTTACTTTTATGATAAGATAGTAAGTTAAGAAGAAGTACTGAGTTAGGAAGAATAATGAAGGAGAAATGGCGTTATTTAGGTTAATGAGAACAGCACGAAATAAGTAACATCATGATACTAATTAGTAATTCTCGAATGCTTTGTTCTCATGTGAGATTTCAATGACCTTTCTTTAGAGTGGCTGAATATCAAATTGTATCCAGTTTATTACATTTTAAACAGAAATAGCTTTTTGTGCTTTGTAATTCAGGAGAGAAAATTTAGATCTGTAGTAATATATCAGGAAATGAGTGCAGCCTATTTTCAAGCTGAAATTTTAAAACCTTAAAAAGTCATAATCAGCATCATACAACATGCTCCAACAATTCCTTGGCCTAGTTTAGTGCCGGTGTGTGACTACATAGATATCATATAACGGGATTCTGGCCGAGGCCAAAAGCAGTGGTAACCCATTTAGTCACAGATGTTCACTGCCTCCGCACCCACACTTAAAACATTTCTGCAAGAGCATCACCGCATACGAAAACGTTGCGAACGAGAGGCACACAGCTCCGTCGTTCTTCAAAAACATACACGTTATGTTCACCGTGAGATACTGGACATCTCTCTAACAGCTAGAACATCCTCTGAGAAGCAAGTTTGCAGCATAGGTCGCAGTGAATAAAAATTTGCACTGAAAAATTTCCCACTACGGGAATGAATGTATATTAAAATCCGACACACGTAACAACCACGGCGTGCCAGACTACACGCGTGCAGGATGTGAAAGCCGCGGGCGTGCCAAGGACCGACCTGTCTCGGCTTTGATCTGTGCTCATTGGATGTAACTGGAAGAGCGCCACATTTCATTGAGAACTGCTGTCTGACAGTTTTTGGTCGGCACAACTCTTTTCAGTTGGGCAGAATCGTGGTGTCATTGTTGTTTACCTTTCGAGATTATTTGGTTAGTGTTATGAAGGACGTTCATAGGTCCAATGGCTATTTGCACAAAAAAGGGGCAGTCTAGCGAACTATCATAGTGAGGCTGCAAGAGTGCCACAATATTTTGACCAACGTATGAATGTGAAAGACGTTTTCTTTTTTTTTTTTCAATTATGAAATTAAATAATTCAGGGTGACTTGGCAACATGAGTGCGAAAATGTGTGAAACTCTCTGGGATGGACCATTTTACTTGGAATTTACCGTACAGGTCGCCTCTGAACTGCTAATTGTGCTGTTTCCTGCCGGCCGGGGTGGCCGAGCGGTTCTAGTCGCTACAGTCTGGAACCGCGCGACCGCTGCGGTCGCTACGGTGATCAAGACAGAATCCTGCCTTGGGCATGGATGTGTGCTATGTCCTTAGTTTAGTTAGGTTTAAGTAGTTCTAAGTTCTAGGGGACTGAAGACCTTAGATGTTAAATACCATAGTGCTCAGAGCCATTTGAACCATTTGCTGTTTCCGATAGGAACATTATTATTATTATCATCAGGAATATCATGTTTGTTTATGTGAGTTTTACTGAATATATTACCCAGTTAAAACTCAATACTTTTATTTATAGCCATAGTTCCTGATCCTGCTCGGTAAATAGCAAGTAGGAACGTTTTCTTTCAGTGAGCACAAGATTAATGTGGACGTGTAGATTGTAAATTATGATCAGTATGTTCTCCATCGCTTTCCGGCTAATCGCAAAAATAGTAATGAAGCGCTTGTAAATGGCGAAGCTGTATTTTACTATTTTATACGCCGCCCACATATAGTGCGTCAGCTCGGAAACAGCGATGAAAGTGATCAAGACAGAACAAGGAAATTGGTAGGCACCATCAGGATACCACAGTGAAATAATAACAAAACCAGTGCGAGTAAAATGTTGAGATTTGTTAGCGATTGTAGAAGCTATGTTCAGAACGTTAGGCACAGTAACTTTGAACGTGACGGAAGGAGATAAGAATACGACGTTACATCGCCGCTACCACCGCTGCTGAGGTTAGAAGAGGATAGTGCACCATCACAGAGCTGCGTGGACCTGAAAATTATCTGCAAGCTACTGTGCACTCTCAACGGTGCCCAGCCGCCCTGGAGCTACTACAGTAGGCGATACCCGCCACCATCATCACCGCCACATCTGCTTCTGCTGCCTGCGTTATGTCACAACGCGTCACGTCACGTTTGCTGGTACACAACGCCGGCATTGCTCGTCGTGTTCAGTCAATTTAGTTAAGTCATGAATATTTAAAATATTTGTTAATAGCTTCTAACAGGCTATTAAAAATGGAATCTAATGATAAGGATGATGAGAAAGTTAAGATAGAATCAGTCTCTGACGATGAATCCTCAGAATTAGAAACTGAAATTTACGAAGATGATTTCGTCAAAGTAATAAACCCCAAAATATGAAAGTGACTGGTCTAAAGTCGAATCGGAGGTAAATTTCAATGCTAATGCGAAGATAGAACCAATTTCTGATGACAAGGCAATAGAAGTTGAGGTTAAAGAGGAAAAGGTAGAATTAATAGAGTTATCGAATAATGAAACTGGCTTCAATATTTCTGAAAATCAGGCAAGTGGCAAGGTAGAGGTACCAAATTGAATACAATTATCGTTTTCCAAACCTGAATCGCATCATAAAGCACTAAAGGATAGTAGTAAAGAACTGAACAATAAGATGGAATCAAATAGTAAACAGTTACAATTGTTGTTGTTGTTGTGGTCTTCAGTCCTGAGACTGGTTTGATGCAGCTCTCCATGCTACTCTATCCTGTGCAAGCTTTTTCATCTCCCAGTACCTACTGCAACCTACATCCTTCTGAATCTGCTTAGTGTATTCATCTCTTGGTCTCCCTCTACGATTTTTACCCTCCACGCTGCCCTCCAATACTAAATTGGTGATCCCTTGATGCCTCAGAACATGTCCTACCAACCGATCCCTTCTTCTGGTCAAGTTGTGCCACAAACTTCTCTTCTCCCCAATCCTATTCAATACTTTCTCATTAGTTATGTGATCTACCCATCTAATCTTCAGCATTCTTCTGTAGAACCACATTTCGAAAGCTTCTATTCTCTTCTTGTCCAAACTATTTATCGTCCATGTTTCACTTCCATACATGGCTACACTCCATACAAATACTTTCAGAAATGACTTCCTGACACTTAAATCAATACTGGATGTTAACAAATTTCTCTTCTTCAGAAACGCTTTCCTTGCCATTGCCAGCCTACATTTTATATCCCCTCTACTTCGACCATCATCAGTTATTTTGCTCCCCAAATAGCAAAACTCCTTTACTACTTTAAGTGCCTCATTTCCTAATCTAATTCTCTCAGCATCACCCGACTTAATTAGACTACATTCCATTATCCTTGTTTTGCTTTTGTTGATGTTCATCTTATATCCTCCTTTCAAGACACTGTCCATTCCATTCAACTGCTCTTCCAAGTCCTTTGCTGTCTCTGACAGAATTACAATGTCATCGGCGAACCTCAAAATTTTTATTTCTTCTTCATGAATTTTAATACCTACCCCGAATTTTTCTTTTGTTTCCTTTACTGCTTGCTCAATATACAGATTGAACAACATCGGGGAGAGGCTACAACCCTGTCTTACTCCCTTCCCAACCACTGCTTCCCTTTCATGTCCCTCGACTCTTATAACTGCCATCTGGTTTCTGTACAAATTGTAACTAGCCTTTCGCTCCCTGTATTTTACCCCTGCCACCTTTAGAATTTGAAAGAGAGTATTCCAGTCAACATTGTCAAAAGCTTTCTCTAAGTCTACAAATGCTAGAAAAGTAGGTTTGCCTTTCCTTAATCTTTCTTCTAAGATAAGTCGTAAGGTCAGTATTGCCTCACGTGTTCCAGTGTTTCTACGGAATCCAAACTGATCTTCCCCGAGGTTGGCTTCTACTAGTTTTTCCATTCGTCTGTAAAGAATTCGTGTTAGTATTTTGCAGCTGTGACTTATTAAGCTGATAGTTCGGTAATTTTCACATCTGTCAACACCTGCTTTCTTTGGGATTGGAATTATTATATTCTTCTTGAAGTCTGAGGGTATTTCACCTGTTTCATACATCTTGCTCACCAGATGGTAGAGTTTTGTCAGGACTGGCTCTCCCACAGCCGTCAGTAGTTCCAATGGAATGTTGTCTACTCCGGGGGCCTTGTTTCGACTCAGGTCTTTCAGTGCTCTGTCAAACTCTTCACGCATTATCGTATCTCCCATTTCATCTTCATCTACATCCTCTTCCATTTCCATAATATTGTCCTCAAGTTCATCGCCCTTGTATAGACCCTCTATATACTCCTTCCACCTTTCTGCTTTCCCTTCTTTGCTTAGAACTGGGTTTCCATCTGAGCTCTTGATATTCATACAAGTCGTTCTCTTATCTCCAAAGGTCTCTTTAATTTTCCTGTAGGCGGTATCTATCTTACCCCTAGTAAGATAGGCCTCTACATCCTTACATTTGTCCTCTAGCCATCCCTGTTTAGCCATTTTGCACTTCCTGTCGATCTCATTTTTGAGACGTTTGTATTCCTTTTTGCCTGTTTCACTTACTGCATTTTTATATTTTCTCCTTTCATCAATTAAATTCAATATTTCTTCTGTTACCCAAGGATTTCTACTAGCCCTCGTCTTTTTACCTACTTGATCCTCTGCTGCCTTCACTACTTCATCCCTCAAAGCTACCCATTCTTCTTCTACTGTATTTATTTCCTCCATTCCTGTCAATTGCTCCCTTATGCTCTCCCTGAATCTCTGTACAACCTCTGGTTCTTTCAGTTTATACAGGTCCCATCTCCTTAAATTCCCACCTTTTTGCAGTTTCTTCAGTTTTAATCTACAGGTCATAACCAATAGATTGTGGTCAGAGTCCACATCTGCCCCTGGAAATGTCTTACAATTTAAAACCTGGTTCCTAAATCTCTGTCTTACCATTATATAATCTATCTGATACCTTTTAGTATCTCCAGGATTCTTCCATGTATACAACCTTCTTTCATGATTCTTAAACCAAGTGTTAATTATGATTATGTTGTGCTCTGTGCAAAATTCTACCAGGCGGCTTCCTCTTTCATTTCTGTCCCCCAATCCATATTCACCTACTATGTTTCCTTCTCCCCCTTTTCCTACACTCGAATTCCAGTCACCCATGACTATTAAATTTTCGTCTCCCTTCACAATCTGAATAATTTCTTTTATTTCATCATACATTTCTTCAATTTCTTCGTCATCTGCAGAGCTAGTTGGCATATAAACTTGTACTACTGTAGTAGGTGTGGGCTTCGTATCTATCTTGGCCACAATAATGCGTTCACTATGCTGTTTGTAGTAGCTTACCCGCATTCCTATTTTCCTATTCATTATTAAACCTACTCCTGCATTACCCCTATTTGATTGACCAGAAGTCTTGTTCCTCCTGCCACCGAACTTCACTAATTCCCACTATATCTAACTTCAACCTATCCATTTCCCTTTTTAAATTTTCTAATCTACCTGCCCAATTAAGGGATCTGACATTCCACACTCCGATCCGTAGAACGCCAGTTTTCTTTCTCCTGATAACGACATCCTTTTGAGTAGTCGCCGCCCGGAGATCCGAATGGGGGACTATTTTACCTCCGGAATATTTTACCCAAGAGGACGCCATCATCATGTAATCATATAGTAAAGCTGCATGCCCTCGGGAAAAATTACGGCTGTAGTTTCCCCTTGCTTTCAGCCGTTCGCAGTACCAGCACAGCAAGGCCGTTTTGGTTATTGTTACAAGGCCAGATCAGTCAATCATCCAGACTGTTGCCCTTGCAACTACTGAAAAGGCTGCTGCCCCTCTTCAGGAACCACACGTTTGTCTGGCCTCTCAACAGATACCCCTCCGTTGTGGTTGCACCTACGGTACGGCTATCTGTATCGCTGAGGCACGCAAGCCTCCCCACCAACGGCAAGGTCCATGGTTCATGGGGGGGGGGGGTTACAATTAGACTGAATCTATTAGGAAAGAACTAAAGGACAGTGGTAAAATATTAAAGGATTAAATGATCTCAAAATTGAATAGCTTAAATTATAATAGTGATTCTAACCACGATGATCTGCAAGTCAATGTAGGGCAACAGATAACTAAATTGCAAAGCATTTTCAAAACCGAAATTGGCGAAGTCGCAAGGTTTTCAAAGACGCAGATCATCTTATGGAAGGAAGGTTGTCAGAAAGAATAGGCAATGAAACCAAATTTTGTCCTAATAGCTTTCAGGAAGTAACTACTAACGTAAATGGTTGTAGAAAGGATATTAAGAAAATAAAATCTGACTGTGTTAAATTACGTGTGAATGTTGGTACAAAAATTTCTGACAGAGGAAAAGCAGTAGAACTACAGAAGAACTTGCTACTAACTACTACTACTAACATAGAAAATAGAATAACATCTGTTAGCTCTTGTAATACTATTGTACAGCATGTTGCTTCAGTTGGCGCTGCTTTCAACGTCGTCAATTTTTACGTTTTGATCCAGACAAACAAATTCATCCATCAGAGAACTTGAATCATTTTGAGGGTGTATTACCAAATGCGAAAGAAAAAATCTTTCATAAAAAGTCATTTGTCAGGAGATGCTCTGCGATGATCAGCTGACGTACTGATTAGATGCAAAACGCTTTCTAAATTTAAAGTTGCATTTCTAAATGAGTGCTGGTCTCACAACAAACAAAACGAAGTTTTGAGAGAATTTTGGAGTGATAAAAAGTTTACTCCAGGTCGTGAATGACTTAAAGAGTTCTCAATTAAAGAGTTCTTTCGAAGATGGGTTTCACGGTTATCACATCTGGCAGGAAAGATGAAGCCGGAAATGAGTATCATGGGACTGGAAGGTAAACTTCCTTGGTATCGGCAGAAAAGGATCATATAGAAATAATGTGGATAGGTTCATTAAGTATCTGGAGCGAGTAGAAAGAGTAGCTGCTGTTGAGAAGCAGGTGCTAAATAATAGCAATCATGTAAACAACTGAAATAATGACCGTGGGAAAGTGAATGTTAGAAATATTGCGGTTCAGAATATAAGATCTAAATACCGTGGTCAAGGCTGTGGTAGAGGAAGAGGAGGCAGACAGCCACCGGGCTTTCGCAATAATCATTATGACGATGGCAGAAATGTAAATATTGTGCCGTTGAGACAAGGCGGAGAGCAGAATGCTACTCTATCTGATTCTGAATCTAACACACATAATAGGCCGCGTGTGGGAAACTAAGTGCCGTCTATGAGGAAACTGGCGCTCACGAGGCGGAAACAGTAACACAGCCAGTAACAAAAACACAAACCACAGTCAGTCAACACTCGCAAACCGATAACAGGGATTTTTTTTTATTCGTGTCAGAAGCACCATGGATACAGGAATATAAAAAAAATGAATAGCACACAGAAAAAAAAATTACAGGCATATGAAAATATATATAAAATATATATAGAAATATGTGTGCACAGAAACAAAATGTTATAGGCATTTGGCCCATAAGCGGGCTACGTCGACAGTATTTGGGGTTGCCAACATCAGATCCTCTAAGTGCAGTGTGAAGGACATTCAGGGCAGTTATACATGTGCTGGGTCGTCTGCACCTCTCCACAGTCGCAGAGATTAGATGTAGTAGAATATCCCCACTTCAGAAGGTTATCTCTTGACCGTGCAGTGTTGGTGCGTAGCCTGTTTAGTGACCTCCAGACCACCCAGTCCTCATCGTAACCTGGTGCCAATTCTTCCTTTGGTTCCATCCAGTGCCCTTATCCCGACCGCTTCCATCTCTCCACCCTAGATTCAGGTTGGTCGCTAAAATCTTCGATTGCTCTGAGAAAACTGCGTCTAGATTTCAAGCGTTTGGTGGCTGGCTGAGTTTTGTGGAGGGGGTGGCTCTCTGCCATCTCAGCCCTCGCTCTTTCACTATAGGCTGCCGCTTCTCTTCGCACTGCAGGAGGTGCAATCCCAGAAAGATGGTAGAGCTTGTCTGTTGGCGTCGGTTTCAGACATCCAGTGACGAGCCTGCAGGTCTCGTTCAGAGCAATGTCGACCTGTTTAGCGTGGGTAGAGTTGTACCAGACACTGCTTGCATATTCGCCTGCTGGGAAGCAAACTGCTAGTGCTGTGGTCCTCACTACCTCTGGCTTTGCGCCCCAGGAGGAGTTCGTTATTTTCCGAAGAATATTATTTCTGCCGCTCACCTTCATTTTGGTGTTAATACAGTGCTGTTTATACGTCAGAGCCCTGTCTAGGGTTGCTCCTAGGTATTTGGGGTTGACGCAGTGTTCGAGGAGTGTGTCCTTCCAGAAGACACGCAGCTTACGGGATGCCTGCTTGTTACGGAGATGGAAGGCGCAAACTTGTGTTTTGCTAGGGTTCGGCTTGAGTTGATTGTCGGCGTAGTACTGACAGAGCATGTCTAGCGCATCGGTCTCAACATCCTCAAAGGAGTCACCCTGTACGGCCATAGCACGGTCATCGGCGTAGATATAGTTTTCCGTACCAGCTGGCAGTGGTTGATCGTTGGTGTATATGTTAAAAAGTAAGGGTGCCAGTACGCTGCCCTGAGGGAGACCATTTTTCTGGGCCCGCCACCTGTTATGCATCCCTTGGAATTCCACAGAGAACCTACGGTTCTCTAACAGACTTCTAACTATGGATGTGAATTTAAAGTCCCTGGTAATGGCATACAGCTTCTTCATTAGCAGACGTAAGTTGACGGTGTCATATGCGGCTGTCAAGTCTATAAAGGCGACACCGGTTATTTTCCGGTTCTCATAGCCGTCTTCAATCAGCTGCGTGAGGTTAATTACCTGAGATGTAGTGCTTTTCCCTGGGCGGAAACCTGCTTGTTGGGGGATTGGGTAGGGTTCTATGGCACTGGAGAGTCGATCCTGGAGTATTCTTTCAAAGATTTTAAAGATATGGCAAAGAAGTGATACGGGTCGGAAATTTCTGGGGTCATCAGCATTTTTGCCTGGTTTTAAAATGGCAATAGCTTTAGCGTTCCTCCAGATTGTGGGAATCTGACCTGTTTCCATGCAATTGTTAAACAGTATCAGTAGCCATTGTTTAACGTTGGGACCAAAGTGTTTAATCTGTTCAACAAAAATCCCGTCCAGGCCCGGGGCCTTCCTTAGGTTGCATAACAGGGATGATGAAACAGGAACCGACAGTACCAGCGATGTGCTAAACCACTCTCATTATATAGCTGACAGCATTTTGGACACATTAGAAAAATGGGTCAAGAAGAAAAAGGAAAACGCTACAGATGACAGTGAGGAACAAATTAACAGGTTTGAATCAGATAAGGATGAAGATGAATTAAAGGCTTACATCTTTGATAATAATGGCAATATGAAGGCTAAAGTTTCGGTAGAGGAAGTAGAATCAGTTTTGCAAGGTTTTGAAGAGAAGTTGGATGAATGAAGTAGCAATAGTAATCAGATCAAGGAACCTATTAGATGTATTGACTTGCCACAAAACCGAGCGGGGTGGCGCAGTGGTTAGACACTGGAATCGCATTCGGGAGGACGGCGGTTCAATCCCGCGTCCGGCCATCCTGATTTAGGTTTTCCGTGATTTCCCTAAATCACTCCAGGCAAATGCCGGGATGGTTGCTCTGAAAGGGCACGGCCGACTTCCTTCCCAATCCTTCCCTCATCCGATGAGACCGATGACCACGCTGTCTGGTCTCCTTCCCCAAACCAACCAACCAACCAAGAAGACTTGCCACAAACTGTAAACGCCGACGACAGTGTTATAGATAGCAGTGTTTCGCAGGGACGCAATTGATTATAGATAGAGAGAAGTTTAGCTGATGTGCAGCAAAGGAAAGTAGAGGAAGTCGTCAAGCGCTGGTGGACTGGTTGGAAAAGGCAGCTGCAGATGTAGAGGTTGATAACTCATCCTATTATAAAAACTAACACCTCTGGAGTAACAGACCGCTGTCTTCTTGATAGTGGCAGTGAAACAAGTATTTTGCCCCAAGCTTTCTTTGATTCTCTTCCTAATAAGAATGAACTAACTGTCATGAAAGTAAGTAGTTTAAGAATAATAGGTACTACTGGAAAAGATTCTAGTCCCGTACGGCACAAACCTTTGATACCAATTGGTGTAGGTAATATAATAATAGATCATCCTTGTTTATTCACGCTTGGTTTAAGTTTTGAGATGCTAACTGGCACAGACCTTTTAACGAAATATCAATGAAAGATTGACTTTGATCAGAACCACTTAGTATTAACTTTACCAGGTTCTTGAGTGGTCACAGAACCTTTCATTGGAAAGTATGTGGGCAGTAACAATGAAGCATGGGAACTGCCTATTAGAGTAACGAGGAATAAGGGATATTTGCAGGAAAATATTGAATTTTAGAATAACGTGCAAGATGCTAATGCGGAAACGAACTGTATCCTTGAAGAAACAGAGTCTGAGGGACAATCAATAGATCAAATTTCTGATAAAAGAGCTTTGGACAGGAAAAATGGAATGGCGCCAAATCTTCGCCCACTGGTCTAGAGTCAGTCAAAACTAAAGAGAAATCAAAGAAAATTTCAGCGGAAACAAAGAAGTTTATGCAGGTTTATCAGGGACCATTCAGGATAATATGTAAGCCTCTCGCAAAAGTAGGAGAGCGTTAGGTCTACTTTACATTGTATATCTGAAGCCTTTCAGACGCAACAGTAATTAAGTTGCGAAGGGAGTCTGCCACTCTTTAGTGGATACACAGTTTGCTGTACTGTGTGGTCCCAGCTAGATGAAACTTTACTTTTCTTTCAAGTTTCATTCACTTCTTCTGTCCTATCTATAGTAAGTAAGGAACATATGCCTTCATGTTGTACATGTGCTATTTGTTTGTAATGTCTTTCTAGTAAGTAAGAATGAGTCCCAAAAATGACTATACCCAAATGATGGGTTACAAGAGAATATGGGAGGTAATTTGCATAAGTAAATTCTAAATGTTGAAATAACAATGGGTAATTATGAGCTAATAGCAAAAGTAAACAAGTAATAAATGAGATCCACAAAAAGGACTAGTAACAGTAAAATACAGATACTTTGCGTTAAGAGAAATAACTGAAGCTGGAAATTCCTTAAAGCTGTAACAATAAAATCTGCATAAATTAATAACACTTTCAGTTGGAAGTAAGCTTGTCTGTATATAAGAGAGGATAATAAAATGATGCTACTAGAGGCAAGCCAAAGCGTCTTGATATTGATTAAAGGAGATGTGGGGAAGTGGTGTGAGGATCACACCAGAAATATATGTAAATAATGAGGGCAGTAGGCTGATGAAGATAAAAGAGAGAAAAAAGCATGGAAATAAATGGATAAATGATAACAGAGAGAATTCGGTTGGCTGCCTATATGGCAAAATCATGGAAAGTTCGTGTGTAATTCCAGCACGTCTCGCAAAAAGGGTTGAAGTAAGCGTAATCTTGTGTAAGAGAGATGGTCAGTTAACAGACAAATATTGACACATACAGACAACAACACAGATAAATGAATGTGTTACGAAATGCAGAATGTAGTGTACTGCTAAAGTACAGTAAAACAACTTTTTGATTATGCGTCTGATAAAGCAAAGTAATTGCTGACTTTTTTAGCATACTAATTCGTACAATAATTGAGACATATGAAGATAGAACTTACAAAGATTACTCGATTTTCCAAGTAATATATATATATATATATATACAGGGTGGTCCATTGATCGTGACCAGGCCAAATATCTCACAAAATAAGTGTCAAACGAAAAAAATACAAAGACGCAACTTGTCTAGCTTGAAGTGGGAAACCAGATGGCGCTATGGTTGGCCCGATAGCTGGTGCTGCCATAGGTCAAACGGATATCAACTGCTTTTTTTAAAATAGGAACCCCCATTTTTTATTACATATACGTGTAGTACGTCAAGAAATATGAATGTTTTAGTTGGACCACTTTTTTCGCTTTGTGATAGATGGCTCTGTAATAGTCACAAATATTTGGCTCACAATTTTAAACGAACAGTTGGTAACAGGTAGGTTTTTTAAAATTGAAATACAGAACGTAGGTACGTTTGAACATTTTATTTCGGTTGTTCCAATGTGGCACATGTACCTTTGTGTACTTATCATTTCTGAGAACGCATGCTGTTACAACGTGATTACCTGTAAATACCATATTAGTGCAAGAAATGTTCAAAATGATGTCCGTCAACCTCAATGCATTTGGCGATACGTGTAACGACATTCCTCTCAACAGCGAGTAGTTCGCCTTCCGTAATTTTCGCACTTGCACTGACAATGCGCTGACACATTTTGTCAGGCGTTGTCGGAGGATCACGATAGCAAATATCCTTCAACTTTACCCACAAAAGAAATCCGAGGACGTCAGATCCGGTGAACGTGCTTCGACGACCAATCCACCCGTCATGAAATATGTTATTCAACACCGCTTCAACAGCTCGCGAGATATGTGCCAGACCTTCATTATGTTGGAAGTACATCGCCTTTCTGTCATCCAGTGAAACATCTTGTAGCAACATCGGTAGAACATTACGTACGAAATCAGCATACATTGCACCATTTAGATTGCCATCGATAAAATGGAGGCCAATTATCCTTCCTCCCATAATGCCGCACCATACATTAAACCGCCAATGTCGCTGATGTTCCACTTGTCGCAGCCATCGTGGATTTTCCGTTGCCCAGTAGTGCATATCACGCCGGTTTACGTTACCGCTGTTGGTGAATGACGCTTCGTCGCTAAATAGAACGCGTGCAAGAAATCTGTCATCGTCCCGTACTTTCTCTTGTGCCCAGTGGCAGAACCCGATTCTCGCGCAATTTGTCTGCTACTGATGTGCGGATTAGCTGCGACAGCAGCTAAAACACCTACTTGGGCATCATCATTTGTTGCAGATCATGGTTGACGTTTCAGATGTGGCTGAACACTTCCTGTTTCCTTAAATAACGTAACCATCCGGCGAACGCCCGGACACTTGGATGATGTCGTCCAGGATACCGAGTAGCATACATAGCACACGCTCGTTGTGCATTTTGATCACAGTAGCCATACATCAACACGATATCGACCTTTTCCGCAATTGGTAAACGGTCCATTTTAACACGGGTAATGTATGACAAAGCAAATACCGTCCGCACTGGCGGAATGTTACGTGACACAACGTTCTTATACGTTTGTGACTATTACAGAGCCATCTATCACAAAGCGAAAAAAGTGGTCCAACTAAAACATATTCAAAACGAATATGTAATAAAAAAGGGGGTTCCTATTTAAAAAAACGCAGTTGATATCCGTTTGACCTATGGCAGCGCCATCTATCGGGCCAACCATAGCGCTATCTAGTTTCTCCCTTCAAGCTAGACGAGTTTCGTTCTTTGTAGTTTTTTCGTTTGATGCTTATTTCGTGAGATATTTGGCCCGGTCACTATCAATGGACAACCCTATATATATATACTGCAAAGTTTGTGATTCAAGATTAACAACGAAGTAATATTTCATGATTTTATGAAGTGACGTACTGCCAATAATCATTCTGAAAAAGTTCATAATAGTGTTCCCAATAATAAAATTTTTAAAAGAAAACATTCTTTCTGATAACTTGTCAATTGTTTGTTTAGATTATAAAAGGAAAATAAAGTGTAGCTTGTGTCTTGTCCTCCCTTAGATGTGAACAACGCCATACATAGTAATTTCTGACCATCTACCTCAAATGCTTTAGTGAAAGTGGTTCATAAGGACACACACAGTCGTGCGCATGGTTGTCATTAAATGAGTGAGTACTGAAAAGCATAATATTTTTTTGTGTTTCTGTTTCGTGTAATGATTGAAAATACTAAACTACAAAATTAATTGTTTAACAATCGAAAATTTTATTTCATATTTCTATGTTGTACATTATTTTGCAAATAATATACATGTTTATGTTTACTTTTGTGGGTGTAGTAGTAAGAAAAATTTTGCTAGAATGAATTTCAAATAAAAGAGGTCAAGAGGTCAGCTATAGTAACATCGTTTGTTTCTAATATTTAATTTTGTTCAAAAATAAAGTTTTTTAAAAAAAACATTGTGAGAGATATAGAGGCGAGCGAGCGTGCTAGGACTACCTCAGCTCACTACCACTAGTGTCACGTCATCATAATGCGCCTGTGTGTAGTATTGACAGTATTGTATCACAATCTAAGAATGAACTTAAAACTCACAATAACTTTTCGAACCTTTGTCGGAGGATCTTCAGTATATTAATGCTAACATTAGGAAGCTTCAGAATGATCTAATAATAGGTTTCGCTAAATATATTATTTTAAGAAAAAATATGTGGTGCTAAATAATGCAGCTAGAAAGCTGAAATTGTGTCACAATTAAACGTAACAAGTCTCCACTTGATCGGAGCAATATTTTGGTCAAAATCAGTGTTTTTACGAAATTTTGAAGGCACTAAATATTAGATTCAGAAAGATGAAAACTCGTATGGAGCCTCAGTTTGATATAAAAACGTTAACTATGACACTCCATTAAGATACCTCTACTAGTTGTCAAGTTATTCACTAAAAACTAAATTTGGAACAAATACATTCCTAGTCATAATAGCTCAATTATAGTTTGTATAGAAAGTTCTAATTAAAGTACTTGATTGCATTTATTAAATAACACAGCTGTACCGAGTTTCAAGCCTTTATGATAGATAACGATCACTACAAATATCTTATGGGCAGTTCAGAGGTCATGTTCTACTGTCGATTCCGTTCCAAAATTTCTAGCTGGCATTGTTTAAATGCAGTCGAACGGAAACGTAACTAAAGCAACTTAACTCAAATTATATAAAAATTATGATGAGTATAAATTGTTACACAACAGAGATATTAATTAATACAAGTCTGAGAAAGTGGCCATTTAGATGCTGCTACTTGTGCCTAGAGCGGTTGATAGCAGATGTTCCGTTCAGCGGTCCGCTGCGCCCATATGTAAATACAGCCCGAGAGCCAGTTGGTAGGCACACTTCATACTGAGATATCAATCCGTGCTCGTCAGTCAAACGCCAGGGAGCACTGTGCCTCGAATGACATCACAGCTGAACAGCTACGAAAAGCGTTTTTGGTAAAAGTAGGAAGTGAACTTGCGAGGACTGTACACCGGCCTGGATATATTAGATTTCACTAAAGTAACTGTTTATGTGCAGCCCGTAATGTCGACATAACCGCGTGGCAAGTGGCGAGATTATTTTTCACTTTTAAGGCGATCATTTAACTATGATGATCAGAAGTCATCCGCGCGGAGTGACCGCTTGGTTTGAGGCGTCATGTCGTGGATTGCGCGGCCCCTCCCGCCGGAGGTTCAAGTCCTCCCTCGGGCATTGGCGTGTGTGTTGTCCTTAGCGAAAGTTAGTCTAAGTCAGATTAAGTAAGTAGTGTGTAAGCTTGGGGACCGATGGCCTCAGGAGTTTGGTCCCGTATTTTCAGTCATAGTTCCTAATTCTCCTCAGTAAATAGCAAGCAGGAACATTTTCTTTCAGTGAGCATAAGATTAATGTGGACGCGTAGACTGTAAATTATGATCAGTATGTTCTCCATTGCTTTGCGGCTGACCGCAAAAGTAGTTTCCAGGCTGTTGTAGACGCGACCCGCATTACGAGTGGAATACACATTACTCTGTTTTGAAACATCCTGGTAGATCAAATGTGTGTACCAGAATGGGGTGATGCTGTGATGGAGATTCTTTAGATCGCGCATACATATCTCTTAAAATAACACCAATGTTCACAAATGACAAATTCGTGGCCCAGTTATCATAATTCAGGAAGTTTCAGACAGTTACTTGTTTATGGGACAGATATTCCGCTTGTATCGATATATACCCATATTTAGAGACCTAACGGAATAGAAAAACTCTTTGATAGACAGCAGTTCTGTATTTTACAGACAAGTCATTACTTACAAGCTGCTTCCTTCTATAGTGTCATTACTTACAAGCTGCTTCCTTCTATAGTGTTCGGATTTCACGGTAGCATTCATACAGGGAAGAAAGTACACTGATTCGAATCCCACCTATAGATTGCTATCAGATTACTTATATCCCGCAGCACAATAGTAAAATTTGTCCCCTGTCATTTCGTACTGCAGGGAAGGAAATTAGTGTCAAGAGCACTAGGGTGGGACGCAGTACGGGAGATTTCATAAACTTCCAGTGAATGTAGGTTGTTGAACGATGATTGCGGTGGGTATCGCTGTCATGTTGTCGGGTATATGAAGACAGCGAGTACCTAGTATTTTGACGACATTTTAGATTCAACTCAAGACTTCGTCAACTAAGCATTATACCGAACAAAATGTCAGTGATAAGGATGACCGAAAATTGAAGATAAATCTTGTCACATCGAAATTTAAAATTAAAATGACATAACTCACATGAAATGTCATGTACTATTTCGAAAATCTGTCTCTGAAGTACTGGCGAATGTGAACTACACAATAAAAACTTTTACTTCCGATCGATAAATTTTAGACCTCAGATGATCATCGAAAATGTATAATACGATGAAAATGGCGCTGGGAACATTCTAACTCGACCAATAATGATTCGATGAGTTATTATTCACTTGGTTCTAACAAAAGGTCTGGTACATGTACCAGGATCATGTATCACATATGTCCACTTACTTACTGCCGTGAAGAATGACCACAACTGCATAATGGTGAGATACTGGTGCAACCGTTATTCTCCAATCACAATTTAGGCCAATTGCTAGGTACGTGTGCCCTTTACATGAGCCTCAAATGTTGTACGCCTTATGGTTCAGATACTATTACCTGGCCTGAATGCCCAGTCCATATTAACATCGATGGTTTGATTGCCGATTTGTATAAATCTCAACATTTGCTCTGGCCATCCAACCAGTTTGTTAACGTCAAGTGCTTGTAGCTAATTCCAGGAAGGCGATCATATCCCCTTATCAAACTTCTGTGGTTGGTTTAACAGAAGTGATTTTGAAGTGGACTGACAAGGCAGCCAGTCCACAGTGACGGGTAGCCGATAGAAAGGCACGCGTACACACTCACGCCGACGGGCGTCAATTCTGGAACAGGATAACTATTGAATGGTAGCAAGAAAAGTACGTAGCTGCTTTATACTTAACTTTATTAGTTGATGACTACAGCATTCTTCTTGAGACATTTATACTATCTCTCAAAGTAGGTAAGGCTAATGGCGCCTTGCTAGGTCGTAGCCATGGACTTAGCAGAAGGCTATTCTAACTGGCTCTCGGCAAATGAGAGGAAGGCTTCGTCCGTATGGTCGCTAGCAATCTCCTCGTACAACTGGGGCGAGTGCTATATCGTCTCTCGAGACCTGCCTTGTGGTGGCGCTAGGTCTGCGATCACACAGTGGCGACACGCGGGTCCGACATGTACTAAATGGACCGCGGCCGATTTAAGCTACCACCTAGCAAGTGTGGTGTCTGGCGGTGACACCACATTCCTCCCCCGCAAATCGGCGAACGGTCGTGAGATAAGGCTTCCGCCCGCCGTGGGGAGGACCCCATGTTGACGTATGCGACGAGGTGGGGAGCCTAACAACAGGCGAGGCTGTGCCACCCGCACCCGGCCATTCGGTGCGAGGGGAGCTAGGAAACGCCTGAAAAGCTAGTCCAGGGTGCACGTCAACATGCGGTGTATGCGCCCGTAAAGAAACATGAGGGGCCGAAGTGTCGAACTCCATTGCGTCGGGGTAGCCGACGCGCGATGACGTCATGTGGTCCGGAGCGGTCGGGAGTTCCATGGCGGAGGACAGCTGGTCACGGGAAGCGATCGGCGGCGCGTGACCCTGGGAGGCGCTTGGCGGCTGCAGCGAAGCGTCTAATGCGGGCGGCGCCGGCGGGAGAACAGGCGGCGGCGGCGGCGGCGGCGGCGGCGGCGGCGGCGGCGGCTGCGGCTGCGGCTGCGGCGGCGCGTCGCCATGGGGCAAATGGGAAGGCATCGTCGGTAACACCTGGGGATGAGGCGAGCCAGTAGATGGGTCCCCAGGGCGCTGACCGGACGGCACCGTCGCGGAAAGCAGACGGGGAGCGGCAGAACCCGTGCGGCGACAGAGGCGCAGCTGATTGAGATGCCGACGCACCTCACCAGAGGCCCCCAAAACCAAATACATCGCGCGGCCGAGGCAGCGAAGAATGCGCCCTGCGAGCCAACGCCGTGAACCGCGATAGTTGCGATAAAATACAACGTCGCCTGGAGCAAAAGCAGGAGTCTGCCGCTGCACAGGAACCTGATGCGGCGGATGCAGCAAAGACATCAAGGTGCGATGAGGACGACCGTGGAGCAACTCAGCCGGCGAGCGACCATCTCGGGGCTGAGAGCGATACGAAGACAAAAAGAGCAACAATGCGTCCTCCCGAGAATGCGACTCTTGCAATTTCAACATCTGTGACTTGAAAGTCCGGACCAATCGTTCAGCGGCACCGTTGGACTGAGGCGAAAACGGCGCGGATGTCAGATGGTGAATACCATTGGCCTGGCAGAATGACTGAAATTCTGCGGACATGAATTGTGGGCCATTGTCGGAAACAATAGTCTGCGGAAGACCTTCAATGCAAAAGATAGCAGACAACGCTTGGATGGTGGCGGAGGACGTCGTGGAAGACATCCGGACAACAAAAGGAAAATTACTGAAGGCATCGACCAGAACCAACCATCGAGCATTCCAGAATGGACCAGCAAAATCAATGTGCAAGCGTTGCCAAGGGGAAGTGGCTTTTGGCCATGCAAAGACTTTCCGCGGCGGTGCGGATTGTTGTTCGGCACACGCCATGCAAGAAGAACACATATTCGTTATCGCAGCATCGATTCCGAACCAAGTACAGTGCTGACGAGCAAGTTGTTTCGTTCGCACTATACCCCAATGTCCGTGGTGAAGAAGCCGTAAAACAGAGGACTGTAACGAACGTGGGACCACGACTCTGGACTGATCATTATCAGAACGCAACAACAAAACACCACGTCGAACAAAAAGTCTCTCCTTGTGAGCAAAAAATCGGCGAACCAACGGATCCTCGATCCGAGACTTTGACAAAGGCCATTGCGTAGCAACAAAACGCAAAACAGTAGCAAGGACAGGGTCAGCAGCTGTGGCTGTAGCTACACGACGAAAATCAATCGGAAACGATTCGACCACTTCATCGGTTTCCGAATCAATGAACATGCAAGCAAGTTCGGAAGAATCGAATGCTCTATCCTCAGCAACAGGCAAACGGGACAACGCATCGGCGTTTCCGTGCTTAGCAGTGGACCGATACAAGATATCGTAGCGGTACTGCGAGAGGAAAAGAGACCAGCGAATGAATTTCTGCGCTGTACGTGGAGGTACAGGCTTGGTCGGATGAAAAAGCGATGTCAAAGGTTTGTGGTCTGTGATGATGGTGAAGTGACGACCATACAAGAAATCATGGAACTTAGTAACACCAAACACGAGAGCCAAAGCTTCTTTCTCTATCTGTGAATAATTTCTTTGCGCAGACGAGAGCAATTTGGACGCAAAGGCAATAGGGCGATCATGGGAGCCAACTTTGTGCACAAGCACAGCACCGATCCCGAAATCCGATGCATCTACCATCAACAAAAGGGGTTTCTGGGGATCGAATGGCGTAAGGCACGTATTAGAAAGCAACGCCGATTTCAACTGGCGAAAGGCGCGTTCGCATTCCGTCGTCCAGACGAACGGAACACCTTTACGGCGTAAGCGATGAAGCGGAGCTGAAATGGAAGAGGCATTGCGCACATTCACTCACACCTTGTGATTCTAAATCGTTTAATGTTCTTGCGACCTCATCACGCAATGCGTGAGGAACATTGCGCGCTCTGAAAAATTTCGGTTGCGCGTTTACGTTCAGTTCCAAATGTGCTGCATAGTATTTAGCGCAACCTAAGCCCGGTGCAAAAATGTCTGCAAATTCTTCACATAAGCGAGAAACACTGTCTGAAGGCACAGTTTGATTCACTGATAGGACATGATTTACAATAGACATGTTAAAGAACTGAAATAAATCTAAGCCAAACAAGTTCACTGCCGTAGAAGAACGAAGAACGTAAAATGACATCAGTTTTGTTTGTCCCTTGTATGTGGCCAGAAGGCTGCACTGTCCTAACACAGGTATTGTCTGTCCTGAATATGTGGTTAGCTTAACATTTGCGGAACGCAACGGAGGTGTGCCCAGTTGTTTGTACGTGTCGTGATTGAGCAATGAAACTGCAGCTCCGGTATCGAGCTGGAATGGTATCACTTTGCCTTCAAAGTCTAAGTCCACAAAAAGTTTATTGTTCCGCTGACGACAAGAGCGACTGTTTTGTGCAATTTGAACAGACACTGGTACAGAATCACTTGCTAATTGACGTGATTTCCGGCGACGTCGATGCACAGTTGTTGTGGGACGAACACAGGCACTGTTAGAGAAAGTGTCACTGGACGAAGTGGAATTAACGACATGAATGTCCATGGGCGAAGGTCCACGAGCCTGAGTGTCCTTGGTTCGATTCCGGCGCGAAGCAAAGGGCCTGGAATGGTTGCGATTGTCTGAACGGAGCTTTTTCTGGCAAACACTTTGAACATGTCCTTTCTTATTGCAGAAAAAGCAAATAGCTTGGCGTGACGGGCAATGTTCACGCGAATGTCTAGTAGCACACCGCGGGCATGATTTCACTGCATTTGTGTGCTGGCGCGGCACACCTGGCTTAGCGCGCGGCGGCAGCTGTGCGGACGTATGCGAGGGCAGTTGACCGGGCCGCGCAGCTCGAGAGCGCCCGGCGGGCCGGTTAATGTTACACACATCTTTTGGCGAAGTGTCAAAAGATTCCTGAGCACAGTCAAGTGTGTCCTGTCTATCCAATATGTCTATCACTTGTTGAAGGGAGGGATTAACTAGTTTCAATATTTGCTCCTGTATGCGAACATCAGAAACGTTCTGTGCAATTGCATCACGTACCATTGTATCTGAATAAGAAAGACCACAGTCACAATCAAAGGCACAGTCCCTAGTAAGTCCTTGCAATGTTGCTACCCACTCCCTATTAGTTTGACCGGCCGTACGTTTTGTACGAAAAAACGTATACCGTTTGGCAACCACATTAACTGTTTCTTTGAAATAGACATCTAATGCAGACAAAATTTCCTCGTAGGACAGAGTTGCTACGTCTCGTCGGGGAAACAATTTCACTATCACACGGTAGGTGGACACACCGACACAAGAAAGCAAAAACGGCTGCCGCTCATTACCTTGAATTCTGTAGGCGGCGAGGTGGAAGGCAAACTGTCGGGACCATTCCTGCCATGTCTCCTGGTTCGGGTCGTAGTGCCTAAAAGGCGGTGCAACGGCAGGTTGTGGCTGCGGTAGCGGTGAAGCGGCGGCGGCCGCATCGGTGTGCAGCGCACGTTGACCCTGGATGAGCTGTCCAAGGGCATCCAATAACGCCTGCGTCTGCTGATTCTGCAAGCGATAAAATTCGGACAGTACATCTGGCGAAGCCATGACACAAATAAATTAGGGCAAAGCAAAACACAAGATCCTTTGTAGACTCGTCGCCAATGAAGTGGACTGACAAGGCAGCCAGTCCACAGTGACGGGTAGCCGATAGAAAGGCACGCGTACACACTCACGCCGACGGGCGTCAATTCTGGAACAGGATAACTATTGAATGGTAGCAAGAAAAGTACGTAGCTGCTTTATACTTAACTTTATTAGTTGATGACTACAGCATTCTTCTTGAGACATTTATACTATCTCTCAAAGTAGGTAAGGCTAATGGCGCCTTGCTAGGTCGTAGCCATGGACTTAGCAGAAGGCTATTCTAACTGGCTCTCGGCAAATGAGAGGAAGGCTTCGTCCGTATGGTCGCTAGCAATCTCCTCGTACAACTGGGGCGAGTGCTATATCGTCTCTCGAGACCTGCCTTGTGGTGGCGCTAGGTCTGCGATCACACAGTGGCGACATGCGGGTCCGACATGTACTAAATGGACCGCGGCCGATTTAAGCTACCACCTAGCAAGTGTGGTGTCTGGCGGTGACACCACAGATTTCTTTGCAAATCAGCAAAGGCAGAACTAAGTGCTGCATGGTATCTGGAAGTTCTGCTTTTCTGTTTTACTTACCAGTTATCTGTTTCTGTAGAGAGCATCAAGTGTTATGTGCATGACAGATCAATGACGATGCAAATATGTATCATGGTACTGTAAGACGTTGTGGTCTCCTAACCTTCATTGCTTACATATTCCGCCCTCACAATCATATTCAACACATCAAGACGCTTCATTCGAACCCAAACTCGATAAGATAAAGTCAATGTTGTATGAATTCATGTAAATGATAGGCAAATAACTAGTGCTTACCGGGGTTGACATACTCGAGGCTGGTGTACACACACACATTCAAGACATGACGGTCACAAGAGCTTTTAGTTTGGGAGAGGTGGACCACACACCGAGAGGCCGGTCCCTTCAGAGGACGATTCAGCCTATCTACATCAGACGGCGACCGCCCGAGGAGCGGACAGCATTTGACCGAGTGAAAGGGGAGAACGACCCTGTGTTCGGCTTAAAAGCAAATTCCGCTACATTGTGTGGGAGCGCCCAGCCTACGCATTCGTTACAAACTCAAAGAGCGAGTAACAAGTCTTTCCCTAGTACTTCACTGGGAGAGCACCTCTGTCGAGAGCAAATCGGAGTGTGACTCTATATTGAGTCCTTGCGATTAAGCGTTGTTCACTGTGTTGGCCACCACACTTATTGCGCAGTGTGGACAGACAGAGTTATAGTTAAACGCCTGCGAGCGAATTTTTGAGTGGCACCACGGTGGATTGGTTATCTGACCAGTGTACCACACCAATAGTTAGACTAGGGGCGAACAGGAATCCTTGACTTCATCAAGGCGTAGGGAGAGTTTAATTGGCGAAGGTCAATCCAGATAGAACGAGAGTTATCTTATTTGTCAGCAGCGAGCGGCGCAGACAGCACTCATCGCAGCTTAAGGTATTGTGTGCTACATTTTTGTGTCATTTCCTTACAGCGGACGACTCCAGAAGATATTTATTGCTGAAAGTTTTTCAGGCATTTCTCTTTTAGAACGTTAGGAGCGTCTGTCTGACTTCTGTAGTAGTGTGGGGGTGGAAATTGCATTTTGCTGGAGTCACAGGGTAAAGGGTACATCTCAGATTAATCTGTTGCGCAGAATGACAGAATAGCACCCACATGCTCAGAGTACAGAAAGATGAATGAAGGCCTAATTATAAGGGATGAAATAATGTAAATTATGCACAGGAGTGTTCATTTATACAAACTCATAAATGCGATAGTAAGTGTCAGTTACGTTCTCATGACAAAACCGCTGAAATGATTTCCACGAAACTTGGTATGAGCCCGTCCCGAGCAGGGAGGTGTCCCAGTCCCTGGCATGAATCCGCCCGGTGGATTAATGTCGAGGTCCGGTGTGCTGGCCAGCCTGTGGATGGTTTTTAAGGCAGTATTCCATTTACCTCGGCGAATGCAGACCGGTTCCCCTTATTCCACCTCAATTACACTGTGTCGGCGATTGCTGCGCAAACAACGTTTCCACGTACACGTACACCATAATTATACTACCATGCAAACATCTGAGGTTACACTCGTCTGGTATGAGACGTGCGGTCCACACTGGATTTTGTCTGGGACGGCGGTGGAGTGGGTGGACTGCTGTGGCCTGTTGTGAGTTTGTGAACCACTGAGGGCTATGAAGGTATGAAGCCTCTCCGTCATTCCTAGGTTCCCGGTTTAATACATACATACATACATACAACTTGGTAAGGAGATAGCATGACCACTGAGGAATATCACAAGCTGCTGTAGAAAGTAAAATACTGTAGGAGACCTTGAATTTTATAAGGTTGAAATAGTGAATGGAACATCTTTTTTCTACATTAGAGAGCATAAACCATACTGAAAATAATTAAATTTTGTTGCGTTTTGTGCCATTGTGTAATGTGCAGCTATTTCAATACCACAGTGCATATGTGCGTGATCCTGTCCACACCCCTCAACACGGACCTATCTCAAGTGATGCTGCACATGCTGCCACATCCTATTTGCCGGAGGGTGTGCATGATGAGCTATGGTTAACCAGACAGGCACGTGCGGGCAGCTGACATTATTGCACTTACAATTGCTTACATTTTCACCATCTCTCATCACAATAAAACTACTGCTATGTGAGTGCAACTATGGGTAACGTCTAGTATTGTTATAAAGCATGGGTTTTCATAATAGATTGGTTGGTTGGTTGGTTGGTTGTTTTGGGGGAGGAGACCAGACAGTGAGGTCATCGGTCTCATCGGATTAGGGAAGGAATGGGATGGAAGTCGGCCGTGCCCTTTCAAAGGAACCATCCCGGCATTTGCCTGGAGCGATTTAGGGAAATCACGGAAAACCTAAATCAGGATGGCCGGACGCGGGATTGAACCGTCGTCCTCCCGAATGCGAGTCCAGTGTGCTAACCACTGAGCCACCTCGCTCGGTTTTTCATAATAGAATAGACGAGAGATTTATGTAGAATGCAACTCAGTATGACTACATTATTCAGAAGGAATTTTATTAACAATTCTTGAATCATACATTCGAACTTAAGTAAATATGGGAGAGTTCCTGTTAAATAAATTTCATAGAAATGAGTATTGTAAACACACTGCTCAAAAATATCTTGAGCCTCCTGCATATCCGCAAATGTATATAGGGTTAGAACCAGGGAAATCAGGAAATGAGAGCATAAGCTTTACAACACTGAAAAAATAAATGAATATAAAATAAAAACAAAACAACACCTAGAATGAAGGCAGCGGTCTGCAAGTTTAAACTGATCCAAAATATGATTATTCGGTCTCAAGTCAGTAGATACTGCACTCCATTCCATTCGGTTGATTCGTGCTTTATGGAGGAAGGTGTTCAATCTAGACAGCCGTGAGGTGCCTGTGTATTATCGTCTTGTTAATGGATTGCAAAACGTTGAAAGCAGGGTAGCACAATAGGTTTAACCCTGAGTGAGTGAGGTCGGGTAAGTCATACCTGAGGTGTTAGGAAGCTCTGATTATTGAATTTCATTGTTGCCACAATAGCTGGAGGTAAGTCAGACGGTGGGGGGGGGGGGGGGGGCGGGGGCAATGCAGTGTTGAGTTTATTGTTGCGCCAGCGTCAGAGGGAGATACATGTGCGCAAAGGTGGCTAGGGTACATCACACCTGACCTCGTAGTTGGTGTTACATTTTTGAGCTGCCAACAAGTTTATGAGTTAAATGATGACTACCTGAAACCCTCAGCTGCCGACAGGTGTTGTTGATATACCTCGATGTGGACAGCTGAAAATGTGTGCCCCGACTGGGACTGGAACCCGGGATCTCCTGCTTACATGGCAGACGCTCTATCCATCTGAGCCACCGAGGACACAGATGAATATCGCGACTGCAGGGACTTATCCCTTGAACGCTTCCCGTGAGACTCACATTCCCAACTGTCCACAATTTTACATATGTAATGTACCTTATAGACATTTGCCCATTCACTCATTATTCGCGCACGCTTTAGCGATTCCCGTAAGAGTTTGGGCAACCTGTGCGCATTCGCACAGACGAAGGTCAATGGCTGGGCAGCCTTTAACTATGTATGAAGACAGTAACTGTTCTCGAAAGAACAGAATACTGTTGATGACCGTGCAGCTTTTACCTGGAAATAAATGATGACTAACTGGCAAATGTCTATAAGGTACATTACATATGTAAAATTGTGGACAGTTGGGAATGTGAGTCTCACGGGAAGCGTGCAAGGGATAAGTCCCTGCAGTCGCGCTATTCAACTGTGTCCTCGGTGGCTCAGATGGATAGAGCGTCTGCTATGTAAGTAGGAGATCCCGGGTTCGAGTCCCGGTCGGGGCACACATTTTCAGCTGTCCACATCGAGGTATATCAACAACAGCTGTCGGCCGCTGAGGGTTTCAGTTAGTCATAATTTATTTCCAGGTAAAAGCTGCACGGTCATCAACGTATTCTGTTCTTTCGAGAACAGTTACTGTCTTCATATATAGTTGAAGGCTACCCAGCCGTTGATCTTCGTCTGTGCGAATGCACACAGCTTGCCCAAACTCTTACGGGAATCGCTAAAGCGTGAGCGAGTAATGAGTGAATGAGCAAATGTCCGAAAGGTACATTACCTATGTAAAATTGTGGACAGTTGGGAATGTGAGTCTCACGGGAAGCGTGCAAGGGATAAGTCCCTGCAGTCGCGCTATTCATCTGTGTCCTCGGTGGCTCAGATGGATAGAGCGTCTGCTATGTAAGCAGGAGATCCCGGGTTCGAGTTCCAGTCGGGGCATACATTTTCAGCTGTCCACATCGCGGTATATCAACAACACCTGTCGGCAGCTGAGGGTTACGGTTAGTCATAATTTATTTCCAGGTAAAAACTGCACGGTCATCAACAGTATTCCGTTCTTCCGAGAACAGTTACTGCCTTCATATAAAGTTTATGAGTTATTTATAGGGCCGCGAGGAGTGGCCGCGCGGTTTGAGGCGCCCTGTCACGGACTGCGCGGCTCCTCCCGCCGGAGGTTCGAGTCCTGCCTCTGTTATGTGTGTGTGTGTGTGTGTGTTGTTCTTAGAATAAGTTAGTTTAAGTTAGTTTAAGTAGTGTGTAAGTCTAGGGACCGATGACCTAAGCAGTTTGGTCCCTTAGGAATTCACACACATTTGAACATTTTTGAGTTATTTATTGTATTCTTTGATTTATTTTTAGATTTTATGTTTCAAAAGATGTCTTATGAAGAAAATACGTCGGCCACAAGAACGACTAGAAGAAATTTTAGAAAATTGTTCAAATACTAGTTCCTGTGACTCCTTTGACACCATGATGAAAACATAGACCAATCAACAGGTGATGAAAGAAAACCCGAAATGATTACTTACTACAATATAACTAAAGCCGGTGTCGACGTCGGAGATGAACTGAGTGCCACTTATGATGTTGCCTGCAACAGCAAACGTTGGCTTATGGCAATATTTTATGGTACATTCTATATGGCTACCATAAATGTCATCACACTCTACAGCGAAAATACAGAGGTGACAAAACACGCATGAAGCGCCGAGATTTCATTCGTAAATTAGATTTGAATCTGGTAAATGACGGTCTTCGCATTAGACAAGAAAAAATAAGTCTTCCAAGGGAAATTCGTAAGAGGATTGCTGATCAACTGGGAAAAACTTCATCGCGTATCTCATACCGACCTCATAGCTGGTGTAACAGTTTCTCGCCTCATTCACGCCGGGGTTAATGATGCTGTCTCGATTCTAAACAGCCGTCAAACTGACCTCAACAGCGACGAGAAATGTCCGATATCTAAACATGTTAAACACCAAACACTATTCACAGAACAGACCTTAGGCCGGTTCCCACTGGTCTAAGGCTGCCTACAAGGCAGTACGAGGAGTGTTCTACGATCGTGAGAAATATGATCACCATGTCGCCGTTATCACCACTGTTGCTGCTGTAGGTGAATCCCGGTGGTGTTGATGCCTCTTTATACAAGCAGAGCATCATTCGTCCTCATGAGACTGCGTTGACCCCGTTCCAGGCCTTCCTATCTCAAAAAATCATGTGGAGGTATCGGAAACCGAACCAGGGTCCTTCCGGACTGAACGTAGGGATGTTGACCTTTCGTGGTACTAGCCCAAATTATGATTGACCCGCATCCCTGCTGAACTCATGAGACCGCCTGTCTGAGAAATACATTGATACCTGGTGGCCTCCACGTACACTAAATCAAATCAAAAGTATCTGGACCAGTGGCAGCTTGCGCAAAACTATATTACTGTGCTACAATGTGGTAGCCTACAGCCATTTGACTTACAAGTTTAGGAATTGTTACTAAATCGAATATATTAATTTACATGAACAAACTGCACTCTTTAAATATATTTAAATTTTGTAATATTTCAATATCGCGAGGATAAAAAAAAATTGCGATCAGCGGGAATTGAACCTGGATCAGTGAGTTGAGGCTTTAGACCACTCACCCACAGCGTTGTCATACCATCAGCACTTTGAAAATACCTCGTATTTTTAAGCTTGCAGAAAACGCTACACGCAGTTTCAAAGAAAAATACTGATCTGGCACTGTGGGCAACGTAGCACTGGTAGTGCCAGATAGGATAAAGTCACATACTCAATAGAAAACAAACAGCTGTGTCACTTTTATGAGTTGATTGTAGTGCGGTTGTAAGTAGGCTGTTTATGTTTTCTCTATGTAAGTAGGCTGTTTATGTTTTCTTATTGGCAACGTTACGTAGCGCTCAATATGAAAATCACTGGCTGTGCTGTGTGCAGTCTGTGGCTAGTTTGCATTGTTGTCTGCCATTGTAGTGTTGGGCAGCGGCAGCTGGATGTGAACAGCGCGTAGCGTTGCGCAGTTGGAGGTGAGCCGCCAGCAGTGGTGGATGTGGGGAGAGAGATGGCGGAGGTTTGTAATTTGTCATGAACTGATAGATATATTATGACTTGTGATGACATCAAGGTAAATACATTGTTCGTTCTCTATTAATATCTTTCATTTGCTAACTATCCCTATCAGTAGTTAGTGCCTTCCATAGTTTGAATCTTTTATTTAGCTGGCAGTAGTGGCGCTCGCTGTATTGCAGTAGCTTGAGCAGCGAAGATTTTTGTGAGGTAAGTGATTTGTGAAAGGTATAGTTTAATGTTAGTCAGGGCCATTCTTTTGTAGGGAATTTTGAAAGTCAGATTGCGTTGCGCTAAAAATATTGTATGTCAGTTTAAGGACAGTCTTGTATAAATTGTTAAAAAGGGGGACGTTTCACAGTTGACAATCATTTCAGCATTGGGTTTTAGTTGTTGCAGAAAGATCACTTCCAAGTACACTACTGGCCATTAAAATTGCTACACCAAGAAGAAATGCAGATGATAAATGGGTATTCATTGGACAAATATATTATACTAGAACTGACATGAAATCACATTTTCACGCAATCTGAGGCCATAGACCCTGAGAAATCAGTACCCAGAACAACTACCTCTGGCCGTAATAACGGCCTTGATGCGCCTGGGCATTGAGTCAAACAGAGCTTGGATGGCGTGTACATGTACAGCTGCCCATGCAGCTTCAACACGATACCACAGTCCATCAAGAGTAGTGACTGGTGTATTGTGACGAGCCAGTTGGTCGGCCACCACTGACCAGACGTTTTCAGTTGGTGAGAGATCTACATCTACATTTATACTCCGCAAGCCACCCAACGGTGTGTGGTGGAGGGCACTTCACGTGCCACTGTCATTACCTCCCTTTCCTGTTCCAGTCGCATATAGTTCGCAGGAAGAAGACTGCCAGAAAGCCTCCGTGTTCGCTCGAATCTCTCTAATTTTACATTCGTAATCTCCTCGGGAGGTATAAGTTGGGGGAAGCAATATATTCGATACCTCATCCAGAAACGCACCCTCTCGAAACCTGGACAGCAAGCTACACCGCGATGCAGAGCACTTCTCTTGCAGAGTCTGCCACTTGACTTTGCTAAACATCTCCGTAACGCTATCACGCTTACCAAATAACCCGGTGACGAAAGGCGCCGCTCTTCATTCGATCTTCTCCATCTCCTCTGTCATCCCGACCTGGTACGGATCCCACACTGATGAGCAATACTCAAGTATAGGTCGAACGAGTGTTTTGTAAGGCACCTCCTTTGTTGATGGACTACATTTTCTAAGCACTCTCCCAATGAATCTCAACCTGGCACCCACATTACCAATAATTAATTTTATAAGATCATTCCACTTCAAATCGTTCCGCACGCATACTCCCAGATACACTCCTGGAAATTGAAATAAGAACACCGTGAATTCATTGTCCCAGGAAGGGGAAACTTTATTGACACATTCCTGGGGTCAGATACATCACACGATCACACTGACAGAACCACAGGCACATAGACACAGGCAACAGAGCATGCACAATGTCGGCACTAATACAGTGTATAGCCACCTTTCGCAGCAATGCAGGCTGCTATTCTCCCATGGAGACGATCGTAGACATGCTGGATGTAGTCCTGTGGAACGGCTTGCCATGCCATTTCCACCTGGCGCCTCAGTTGGACCAGCGTTGGTGCTGGACGTGCAGACCGCGTGAGACGACGCTTCATCCAGTCCCAAACATGCTCAATGGGGGACAGATCCGGAGATCTTGCTGGCCAGGGTAGTTGACTTACACCTTCTAGAGCACGTTGGGTGGCACGGGATACATGCGGACGTGCATTGTCCTGTTGGAACAACAAGTTCCCTTTCCGGTCTAGGAATGGTAGAACGATGGGTTCGATGACGGTTTGGATGTACCGTGCACTATTCAGTGTCCCCTCGATGATCACCAGTGGTGTACGGCCAGTGTAGGAGATCGCTCCCCACACCATGATGCCGGGTGTTGGCCCTGTATGCCTCGGTCGTATGCAGTCCTGTTTGTGGCGCTCACCTGCACGGCGCCAAACACGCATACGACCATCATTGGCACCAAGGCAGAAGCGACTCTCATCGCTGAAGACGACACGTCTCCATTCGTCCCTCCATTGACGCCTGTCGCGGCACCACTGGAGGCGGGCAGCAAGATGTTGGGGCGTGAGCGGAAGACGGCCTAACGGTGTGCGGGACCGTAGCCCAGCTTCATGGAGACGGTTGCGAATGGTCCTCGCCGATACCCCAGGAGCAACAGTGTCCCTAATTTGCTGGGAAGTGGCGGTGCGGTCCCCTACGGCACTGCGTAGGATCCTACGGTCTTGGCGTGCATCCGTGCGTCGCTGCGGTCCGGTCCCAGGTCGACGGGCACGTGCACCTTCCGCCGACCACTGGCGACAACATCGATGTACTGTGGAGACCTCACGCCCCACGTGTTGAGCAATTCGGCGGTACGTCCACCCGGCCTCCCGCATGCCCACTATACGCCCTCGCTCAAAGTCCGTCAACTGCACATACGGTTCACGTCCACGCTGTCGCGGCATGCTACCAGTGTTAAAGACTGCGATGGAGCTCCGTATGCCACGGCAAACTGGCTGACACTGACGGCGGCGGTGCACAAATGCTGCGCAGCTAGCGCCATTCGACGGCCAACACCGCGGTTCCTGGTGTGTCCGCTGTGCCATGCGTGTGATCATTGCTTGTACGGCCCTCTCGCAGTGTCCGGAGCAAGTATGGTGGGTCTGACACACCGGTGTCAATGTGTTCTTTTTTCCATTTCCAGGAGTGTATTTTACAGAAGTAACTGCTGCCAGTGTTTGTTCCGCTATCACAGAATCATACAATAAAGGATCCTTCTTTCTATGTATTCGCAATACGTTACATTTGTCAATGTTAAGGGTCAGTTGCCACTCCCTGCACCAAGTGCCTATCCGCTGCAGATCTTCCTGCATTTCGCTGCAATTTTCTAATGCTGCAACTTCTCTGTATGCTACAGCATCATCCTCGAAAAGCCGCATGGAACCTCCGACACTGTCTACTAGGTCATGTATATATATTGTGAAAAGCAATGGTCCCATAACACTCCCCTGTGGCACTCCAGAGGTTACTTTAACGTCTGTAGACGTCTCTCCATTGAGAACAACATGCTGTGTTCTGTTTGCTAAAAACTCTTCAATCCAGCCACACAGCTGGTCTGATATTCCGTAGGCTCTTACTTTGTTTAACAGGCGACAGTGCGGAAATGTATCGAACACCTTCCGGAAGTCAGGGAAAATGGCATCTACCTGGGAGCCTGTATCTAATATTTTCTGGGTCTCATGAACAAATAAAGCGAGTTGGGTCTCACACGATCGCTGTTTCCGGAATCCATGTTGATTCCTACAGAGTAGATTCTGGGTTTCCAGAAATGACATGATACGCGAGCAAAAAACATGTTCTAAAATTCTACAACAGATTGATGTCAGAGATATAGGTCTATAGTTTTGCGCATCTGCTCTACGACCCTTCTTGAAGACTGGGACTACCTGTGCTCTTTTCCAATCATTTGGAACCTTCCCTTCCTCTAGAGACTTGCTGTACACGGCTGTTAGTAAGGGGGAAAGTTCTTTCGCGTACTCTGTGTAGAATCGAATTGATATCCCGTCAGGTCCAGTGGACTTTCCTCTGTTGAGTGATTTCAGTTGCTTTTCTATTCCTTGGACACTTATTTCGATATCAGCCATTTTTTCGTTTGTGCGAGGATTTAGAGAAGGAACTGCAGTGCGGTCTTCCTCTGTGAAACAGCTTTGGAAAAAGGTGTTTAGTATTTCAGCTTTACGCGTGTCATCCTCTGTTTCAATGCCATCATCATCCACTTACTGATTTAACGTAGGGCCAGAACTTCCTAGGATTTTCTGTCAAGTCGGTACATAGAATTTTACTTTCGAATTCACTGAACGCTTCCTGCATAGCCCTCCTTACGCTAACTTTGACATCGTTTAGTTTCTGTTTGTCTGAGAGGTCTTGGCTGCGTTTAAACTTGCAATGAAGCTCTCTTTGGTTTCGCAGTAGTTTCCTAACTTTGTTGTTGAACCACGGTGGGTTCTTTCCGTCCCTCACAGTTTTACTGGGCACGTACCTGCCTAAACGCATTTTACGATTGCCTTGAACTTTTTCCATAAACACTCAACATTGTCAGTGTCGGAACAGAAATTTTCGTTTTGATCTGTTAGGTAGTCTGAAATCTGCCGTCTATTACTCTTGCTAAACAGATAAAGCTTCCTTCCTTTTTTTATATTCCCACTTACTTCCATGTTCAGGGTTGCTGCAACGGCCTTATGATTACTGATTCCGTTCTGCGCTTACAGAGTCGAAAAGTTCGGTTCTGTTTGTTATCAGTAGGTCCAAGATGTTATCTCCTCGAGTCGGCTCTGGAGAATGTGCTGGCCAGGGCAGCAGTTGGACATTTTCTGTATCCAGAGAGGCCCGTACAGGACCTGCAACATGCAGTCGTGCATTATCCTTCTGAAATGTAGGGTTTCGCAGGGATCGAATGAAGGGTAGAGCCACGGGTTGTAACAAATCTGAAATGTAACGTCCACTGTACAAAGTGCCGTCAATGCGAACAAGAGGTGACCGACACGTGTAACCAATGGCACCCCATACCATCACGCCGGGTGATACGCCAGTGTGGCGATGACGAATACACGCTTCCAATGTGCGTTCAGCGCGATGTCGCCAAACACGGATGCGACCGTCATGATGCTGTAAACAGAATCTGGATTCATCCGAAAAAATGACGTTTTGCCATTCGTGCACCCAGGTTCGTCGCTGAGTACACCATCGCAGGCGCTCCTGTGTGTGATGCACCGTCAAGGGTAACCGCAGCCATGGTCTCTGAGCTGATAGACCATGCTGCTGCAAACGTCGTCGAACTGTTCGTGCAGATGGTTGTTGTCTTGCAAACGTCCCCATCTGTTGAGTCAGGGATCGAGACGAGGCTGCACGATCCGTTACAGCCATGCGGATAAAATGCCTGTCACCTCGACTGCTAGTGATAAGAGGCCGTTGGGATCCAACACGGCGTTCCGTATTACCCTCCTCAACCCACCGATTCCATATTCTGCTAACAGTCATTGTATCTCGACCAACGCGAGCATCAATGTCGCGATACGACAAACCGCAATCGCGATAGGCTACAATCCGACCTTTACCAAAGTCGGAAACGTGATGATACGCATTTCTCCTCCTTACACGAGGCATCACAACAACCAGGCAACGCCGGTCAACTGCTGTTTGTGTATGTGAAATCGGTTGGAAACTTTCCTCATGTCAGCACGTTGTAGGTGTCGCCACCGGCGCCAACCTTGTGTGAATGCTCTGAAAATCTAATCATTTGCATATCACAGCCTGTCGGTTGACTTTCGCGTCTGTAGCACGTCATCTTCGTGGTGTAGCAATTTTAATAGCCAGTAGTGTATGTTTCGTCCGTTTTATTTGTTTGCCAGCAAGCATTCTAAGAGAAATGGCGTAATTTTAGTGCGTTTTCCGGCTCGCATTCGAAGCAAAATAGGATAATTTTAGTGTGATATTTACAGTGCAGCCAACGTCATTGCCGCAGTCATAACACCGGTTCCCGTCAGATAACCGAATTTAAGCGCCGTCAGGCTCGGCTAACACTTGGATAGGTGACCATCCGGTCTGCCGAGCGCTGTTGGCAAGCGGAGTGGAGGCCAACTGAGGAGCTACTTGATTGAGAAGTAGCGGCTCCGGTCTCGAAAACTGACATACGCTCGGGAGAGCGGTGTACTGACCACATGCCCCCCCCCCCTCCCACCACCCATATCCGCATCCAGTGACGGCTGCGGGCTGAGTATGATACGGCGGCTTGTCAGTAGCGTTGAGCCTTATTGGCCTGTTCGGGAAGAGTTTAGCTTTAGTTTTTATTTACAGTGTACTGTAGCACATTAGCACAGGATAACCGGCCGCCACTGATCTGACATTTATTAGTGGACATTAATATGACATGTGTCCTTTATAATAAACTATGATGGGTGCTGTTTCACTGAGGTGTCTGAACGTCTCTGGACGAATGGCAGCCCAGTCTCCCTGAAGAGCCGAAACCTGAGAAGCTGCGGTCTGCAGTGAAGTTGACGCTCTAACTCATCCATAAACGTTTTCCATTGGTTCAGGTCGGAGCTTTGGACAGGCCAGTCCCTTTCAGAAACGATGTAGTCCACAATCCATCTCCTCACAGATGCTATTATATGACATGGTCTATTGTCATGCTGACACTAACAGTCATCTCTTCCAAACAATACTGTAAAATATTTTCATGTCCCTCCATATTTAGCATTTTTTTAACTGCAATAAGGGAACCAAAACTTAGCCACGAAAAACTCCCCCCTACCATAACACAATCTCCTACGCATGTCACTGCTGGAAAACCCTTCCACTGGACTGCCACAGAGTGTAGCGTGACTCGTCACTCCAAATCACTCGTTGACAGTCATACACTGTCCGGTGGCGTCGCTCTTTGCAGCACCTCAAGCGCTGCTTAGCATTGACTTCTCGACCGTTGCCCTCTCATTCTTTTTAACTCCCCACGCACAGTCATTGTACTACCGGGACTGCTGGTAGCACTTTGGAACTCACGAGTGATTCCTTCCGCTGATTTCGTACGACTTTTCACAACCATCCTCCGCAATGCTCGACGGTGATTCTCCGTCAGAACATGAGGTCTGGCTGGTCTTGCTTTAGCTGTGCTTGTTCCTTCGCGTTTCTACTTCACAATCACACTACCAAGAGTCGACTTGTGCATAGAAGGGCTGAAATGACTGTGGTATATCTGTTACTCAGCTGATACTCAATGCTTAGTCCACGGGCGAAGTCGCTGAGCTCTTCTGACCCACACATTCCGCTGTACTGGCTCTCTGCTGACACACACAATAATTCCCGCCTTCATATATACTGGCGGCTCCGCCTCTCACGCCATCTAGAGGTGAACTCCGAATTACATGAAGGTGTCCGTATACTTTAGATCGGGTAGTGTACTTTTACGACTATCGGCAAGTGTAATTCAGGTTCTGTATTCGTCAGTGAAGAGAACCCGACCACAGTGATCCAGGTTCTATGCCAGGTGTTGCGTTGTTCACGTTCTTCGCGCACTACGGAGCTGGCAGGTTTCTACCTTTGTTATTAATGGATACCTAGAGGTTCCTGTGGAGATCTTTGCTTACTCTCTGTGTCGATAAGTTCTCCCAGCTGTCTCCATGAAGACAAACGCACCTAATCTTATGCTTTGGTCATTACGATGACAGAGGAAGACCAAAAAACGGTTAACGGCCTAATTCCCAAGTGCTTTTCGGCAGGATATCGAATGCTCAGCTTATATATGCAAGTCGATATGTATCTCCTATATGTAAGCGCCTGACTGCTGATGTAGTCTACGTATCGCGAATACCCAAATCTGGTTCTTGTATATTGTTCTCATGTCTAAATGGTATTTATACATCTGCACAGATATTCATTCCTCTTTCCACAGCTTTTGAAACCATTCTTACAAAACATACAAAAGAAAATTTTATTGCTAATTTAGGTGCATGGTCATTATTATGGATTGAATATGGAAATTCCCCAAATCTCTACCAACGGCGATTTACCATTTCTTATTGTGTTCCCAGAAGGATTTTTATAGCAGACAACCTCAGTTTATTCTGCGTTACATTCTCGTATTGGTTACTCGTTCCAGTATATAGTGGATGTAAAATTTGTTTTACGTCGGAATCTCTCCTTTGTTAAGTCTATGTCACTTCCTATCAGGGTACGGCTTAAACTAATGTATACTTTGAACTGTCGAAAAAAAGTGTAGTATAACATTTCCAGTGTTGATGTGGCTGTATGGGCATTTTTCTGAAAGCCAAAAAATTTCAAAAGGACAGGCGCACAATTATGCTACATTCTCCATGGACTACCTACGAACCACAATTTGTTCGCAGCAGTCATCAGCTTGTGTTGATGACACCAGTTACCAACAACGAGGAAAGCGATGTTTTGTTTTGCGTCTCATGACAGTGATTGTGTGTTCGAATGACGCTGCTGTGCTGTACCTCAACTCACTCCGACTCGAATTCGGGAGGACGACGGCTCAAATTTCCATCCGGCCACCCAGGTTTAGGTTTTTCTAGAATTCACTAAATCACTTAAGGAAAATGCCATTACGGTTTCTTTGAAAAGACACGGCCGATTTCCTCCCTGCTCCTTAATTAATACGAGCTTGTGCACCGTCTATACTCAACTCGTTGTCAGCGACACGTTAAACTCTATTGCTCCCTTCTCCCTTCCCAATTCAGTGGGTAAATTCCAGTGTTGATTAACCTTGTTCACTTAGTATGACAATGAGAGCTCGAGCTAAGCTAGGAACGATCTTTGGCTGATTACATGTGAAGTGACCTAGTTTTAGAGATGTACAGCCACTCACATATTTTGTTCAAATTTTGTTTGCAGGTTATTAAACGAGCAAAGAAAAACATGCAGATTTATAGCTAGCAAACGTTAATATTTTTCGAGTAGGGCACTCTTGAATGAAGGTGGAGACAAAATTGTGAATCGATATGCTGTATTTCAGTGAAAAGTGCAAAACTTAGGACGGTGTCCAAAAAGCTTGCATTGCTCACATTCATTAACTTCTATTTCACTCCATTCACTATCTGTTTGCACTCCAAACTGCGTTCAAAGGGGCTCCATAAATTTTGACGTGAATAAATTTCTCCAATGTTTAAGTGCGCTGATCTTTTGACGTAATTCGTTTAGGAAGCTCGTCATTCGTCGTCTTGTTGTCTAGTAGTTCGTCTATGACGTTATCATATTTTATCAGCCAGATATGTTTAGCTGAAACTGCCCGAAAAACGTTGCCATTGCCTGGTTCATTCTCACAGAAACCACTATCTGAGAGCATTCTTTATAAAATATAAACTTTGTACGACTGCGTTTTTCCTGGGTATAAAGTAACATTTTAGAGCATTATCTTCTAACCCCATAGATCCAACTGGATACCCAAGCGCGTGAAAACCTTCGCTTCTGGGGCACGGGGAGCCTCATCGGCCCCAGATATAATCCGCCCGGTGGATTAACGACGAATAAGAGTGTGCCGCCCTCCATGGCTGAAGTTTTTATATGGTTTCTGACATTTGATTAGGCGAATATCGGGCTGGTACACACGCCCTGTACCAGTTATACGACGGGAAGACATTTAGAAAATGTTCTCAACTTGAAGGTGAGATAACACTGGAGGAAGACAGATGGCACACACAAATTTCGTCCTGGGAGGGGGGGGGGGGGGGTGGGGGGCAGAACAGGTGGCGTCAGGAAAAGCATACGGTCTCTCTCAACCAATAACATTGCTAGTCCGAAATAACATACGGACCCCGTGGAGACAAGGGATAAGGCCAGGAACAAAAAGATCTTCTAAGATCACGCTCTTGTTTGGAAATCTGTAGTAAATGAATTTTGTAGAGAAGAGAGTGATCTTTCAAACGGCTGTTATCGGACTTGTGCATCAGGTGTCGCTTTGGAAATAAAAAGCTTAAAAATCACTTTTTTGCAGCTATTTTTGTGGACAAGCTTGCCCTCAAATATATAAAAAAAAACTATATATAGTTAATGACAGCATCATCTGCAAACAATCTTAGAGGTTGCTCCGAGTGTCTCCTAAATCATTTATGTATTTCAGCAACGGCAGAGGACCTACAACACTTCCTTGGGAATGCCGGATATCATTTCTGCTTTACTCGATGATTTTCAGTCGATGACTATGTACCGTGACCTTTCTGAACTGGAAATCACCAATCCACTTACATAACTGGAGCGACACTACATAGGCATGCAATTTTACTACAAGTCTCTTGTACGGAGCATCTTCCTTTGATACTAAATCCATGCTGCGAATAATATTTTAACAAAATCAAAGATGGTCGAGTGAGTATCCCCTGGCTCACTCGACATGAAATCATCTTTTTTGAGTCTGTTAACAGACTGAAAAATATGCAGAAGCCTCATCGTTTTGTTCTCGGTTTGAGACACAGACACGGGACACTACTTAAATTCACTACAGGTTTAATTCCTGTACTAGGCGACAGGTGATTGGCTATACTTAAGTACAGGTTGTTGTATTTGGCCACGAACGGCACATTTGCAGTGCCCTCAATACGTTGCAAGTATCAGTCGTGTCAGAACATTGTTCTGTGTAGGTGTGAGTGCATTATGTCGCAGTTAAGTGAAATTGAACATGGACATATTATTGATGCCCCTATGGTGGCTGGTTCCGTAATCAAGGTAACCAAAATTTTTGGTACCGCCCTAAAGAGAAAGCGGAAAAACGCCAACGGGTGAGACACCATGCGAGCGAAAGTATGTGTTGAGCGATCGTGACATACAGTCACTGAAGATGATTTTGACGAAAAATAAGAGTTCTATAGCTGCAAATCTCAGTGCAGAACTGGATGTCATAATCGCGAGCCTTGTCAGCACGAAAACAATACGAACGGAGGGACGTAAGCTGGATATTGCAAAGCGGGATGGAATTCCGGAACAATTAATCAGTGCCACGCGGGGTAGCCGCATGGTCTGGGGGCGCCTGGTCATGGTCCGTGCTGCTTCCCCCGTTGGAGGTTCGAGTGCTCCCTCGGGCATGGGTGTGTGTGTTGTCCTCAGCGTAAGTTAGTTTAAGTTAGGTTAAGTAGTGTGTAAGCTTAGGGACCGATGACCTCAGCAGTTTGGTCCCATAAGACCTTACCACAAATTTCCACAAAATTTTCATCAGTGATGCGTATAATCGTAGCAGGGAAACGTGGTGTTAAAGCCGTGAGTAATGGAAGAAAGTTATTCGATCGGACGACTCTTGTTTCACACTTTTTCCAACTTCTGCCCGAGTTAATGTCGCAAGAGTGAAATATGGCGAGGGTTGTGTGATAATTTGAGCACAAATATCGTGGTATGCCACGGGCCCCATGGTTACTCTGCAAGGTCGCATTACTGCCATTTTGGCTGATCAGGTCCGTCTCATGGTAGAATATTAGTTCCCTAGTGGTGATGCTGTGTCCCAAGGCGACAGTGCGCCTGTTTTAGCAATTCGCTTCGCCCACGACTGGTTTTCTGAGTACCAGGATAAATTTTCGCATCTCCCCTGTGCACCACAGCCACCAGCTCTTTGTATTATTGAGCCTTTGTGGTGTAGTTAGGAGAGATGCTTGAGTGAACCACCGCCATCGCAGTTACCTGAACTTGCCACTATTTCGCAGCAAGAATGGTATATGATTCCCTTGAAAACCATACAGGACCAGTATTTATCCGTTCTGACGACTGGAAGCTGTTTTCCTACACCGTATTACGCACGTTAATGTGTTGTCTTCGGATTTCCATGTATCTGGGGTTAAAGAGTTCTAGGCCGCGCGGAGTGGCCGCGCGGTTAGAGGCGCCGTGTCACGGATTGCACGGCCGCTCCCGTCGAAGGTTAGACTCCACCCTCGGGCATGGGTGTATGTGTTGTTCTTATCATAAGTTAGTCTAAGATAGTTTAAGTAGTGTGTAATTCTAGGGACCGATGACAGCAGTAGTTTGGTCCCTTAGAAATTCACACACATTTGAACATTTGAAAGAGTTCTGAGAAAGAGATCTGATTTTTAAAGAACACAATCTACGCAAATAAACTGGGCCGTTTCATAACTTTTTTAAGCATTTTAGGCCTAAATTGATTCGAATATTATCTCTTTCTGCTTTTACTTCCTTATACACCAACATCACCCACGCTGAAACTGTGGCACTTATTAACGCAGCACTGCTGTTCTGCGGGTAGTCGTGAGTCAGGGGTTCATCCTCACTGCACGTCAAGGACAGATGAGTGTCGCTATGCTGTCTGGGCTTGCTGCAGCCTTTCGCAACCCGTTACCTCTTACGGAGTCCGTGAGGTCGCCTCTTGCCTGATGTTGCCACTAACGTGGAAGTGTGTGACGATTGTAAGGGAGTGAATTGCAAGATCTCTACTGATGGAAACAATAACGCAAGATTGTTGCTGGATTCCTCGTCAAGGGAAAAAGACACTTCTGGTTCGAAAGAAACAGCGTCTCCTTCAAACTCTTATCACACGAGGAAAAGACGGGGAAGTCCACCAAATTTTTGTCAGAGGCTAATGATGCTGGTTGTGAACACGGAAAACGGATTTCGTGGAATGAAGATCTTCGTTATCAGTAAGAACAATTCGGCTAGCTGATAGATTAAAGTGTGAATCGCACGAGGATTCCAATAACGACTGCTAGGAAACTTACTGGCAGATTAAACGGTGTTCTTACAGAGACTCGAAACTTGGGCCGTCGCCTGCCGCGGGGAAGTGCTCTACGGGCTGAGCTATCCAAGCGCGTCTTACGATCCGCCCTCCCAGCTTTACTTCCGCCAGTACTTCGTCTACTACCTCCCAAATTTCACAAAAGTTCTCATCCATACTCTGCAGGACTAGGACTCTCGGGAGAAAGCATAATGCGGAGACTTGTCTTAGCTACAGGCTGGGAGATTGTTTACATAATGAATTTTCACTCTGGAGCGTGTGTGCGTTGTTATGAAAGTTTCTGGCAGATTAAAACTTGAGCCTGACGGAAACTTGCACCGGGCGAAGGCCCCACGTTCGAGTCCCGGTACGACACACAATTTTAACCTGCCAGAAAGTCTCAAAGCAGCGACACTCCGATGCAGAGTGAAAATTCGTTCTGGAAACAGCCTTTTTTTAAATGTAATGTTATTGTCATTACTGCCATAACCACATTTGTACAAAAATGGTTCAAATGGCTCTGAGCACTATGGGACTTAACATCTGAGGTCATCATTCTCCTAGAACTTAGAACTACTTAAACCTAACTAACCTAAAGACATCACACACATCCATGCCCGAGGAGGGGTTCGAACCTGCGACCATAGCGGTCGCGCGGTTCCAGACTGAAGCGCCTAGAACCGCTCAGCCACACTGCATATTTTTACGTCTACATCTGCATCTAGATGCCTACTCTGCAGTTTACACGTAAGTGCCTGGCAGAGGTTTCATCGAACCACTTTCATACTATTTCTCTACCGCCTACTCTCGAACAACACACATGAAAAAGAACATTGAAATCTTTCCGGGCGAGCTCTGATTTCTTTTATTTTATTACAATGATCACTTCTCCCTATGAATGTAAATGCCAACAAAATATTTTCGCATCCAGAGGAGAAGGCTCAAGATTGAAATTTCGTGAAAAGATCACATCGAAACGAAAAACGCCTTTCTTTTAATGATTTACACCCCAACTCGCGTATCATATCTATGACACTTTCCCCCCTATTTCACAATAATACAAAACAAGCTGCCAATGGACTTGCATTCGGGAGGACGACAGTTCAAATCCGCTTGCGGTCATTCTGATTTAGGTTTTCCGTGATTTCCCCAAACCACTTCTGGCCAATGGCGGGATGGTTTGTTTGAAAGGGCACGGCCCACTTCCTTCCACATTCTTCCTTAATCTGATTGGACCGATGACCTCAGTGTTTGGTCCCCTCCTCCGAATCAACCAATCAAAACGAACTGCCCTTCTTTGAACTTTTTCGATGTCTCCGTCAATCAGTCTCGTATGGATCCCACACTTCAAAGCAGTACTCTTGTTCAGGACTAGCGGTGTGCAGGCTATCTCTTTAGTACACCTGTTGCATCTTCTAAGAGTAGCGTCAGTAGAAAGCAGTCTTTGATTTGCCTTCTCCACAAATTATCTATGTGATCCTTCCCCTTTAAGTTGTTCATAATTGTGATTCCTATGTATGTAAATGAATTGACAGCCTTTAGATTTGTGTGTCTTATCATTCAACCGAATTTTAACTTACTAATGTGGATGACCTCACATTACTCATTATATATGGTCAGTTGGCACTTTTCGCATCATACAGATTGTTGCGAAATCATTTTGCAATTGGTTTTCATCTTCCGCTGACTTTACTAGAAGGTAGATGATAGCATCGTCTGCAGACAACCTTATATGGCTGCTCAGATTGTCTTCTAACTTCTTTATATATTTTAGGAACAACAGAGGGTCCGTAACACTTTCTTGGGGAACGACAGATTACACGGTGTAACCAACTGTCATGGGAAGTCACAGGCTGTACTGCTCGGTCGTCGTTTGGCTAAATTTATGCAGTACATTTATCTCCGTGCATTGTTAGTAGAAATAGGTTCCTGACGCCCCACATTCAAATCGGCAGCGATCTCACTCTCAGCAGACGATCTACAGCCGCGTATGACTCTGCGGAAGCGACGTGACGTCCTTCCATTAGACACTTGTGGTAATTCTATGAGGCGATTATGCGTGTGGAAACAATGTCTCTGCTGTGTTATCCGTCTGCCCCAGAGAATGGCGCCGGCAGATACCCAAAGTCTCGCGAATTCTCCGATATGCTATGATCTATGCGTCTCGCATCCATTACCATTGTACTTTCAAAGTCTGTTAATTCACGTCGTTCTGCCATGTTAACTACACACGTGACGGAATGCTCAATTATCGTGCCTACGCTCTCCGCTATATGCCGAATTTAGCCCCAACGTTAGGGCCACATAGAATAGGGATCTGACACGTTTGATCACTCAGTTTGTATTAGCAATAGACTAAATATTACCACACATTTATGTTAGTACATAAAGAGCACATACGAGGGTTGCCCAGAATGTAAAGCATCGCATTTTTTTCTGAGCCGAAAACAATGCTACGATTGAGGAACGTTACGTATGTATTATTGAAGTCTCCTGAGTGAGCGTGCCAAGTTCCCGTCACTTCCGACAGAGAGCGTAGCTGCAGGACAGTTTCCAAATGGCGTCTGCAGGTGATGTACGTTACAAGTAACGTGCGTCATTGAATTTCTCACTGCAGGAAAAGAAACTGTGGAGAATAGCAACAAACGCTTGTGCAATGTCTATGGAGCACCTGCTGTTGACAGAAGTACAGTTAGCAGCTGGGCACGGTGGGTGAGGTCTTCAGAAGGCGGTTCGGCGGAGCTCCACGACTTGCAGCGGTCGGGAGGATCATCCACGGTTGTCACACCTGACACACTTGACCTAGCCTCCTCGGACTTCAACCTGTTTGGGTCATTACAGGGTCCCATTCGTGGAAGACATCTTGAGGACGATGAGGAGGTGATTCACAAAGTGAGGCACTGGCTCCGCCACCAGGACAAGTATTAGTACCGACAGGACATACACTCTCGTTTCGAGCTGGAGGAAGGCCATAGAACGGGATGGAGATTATGTGGAAAAACAGACTGTGTAGACAAAACACCATTCTTTCGTGCGTGTAATTCTCATTATGTTCAATGAAGCACTATTGAACCAAAAAAATGCGGTGCATTACTTTCTGGGCAACCCTCGTAGTAGCTGACACATATATGTATAGATTATGGAGTATGAGTATTTTGTTTTTGCCACTTTCGACGCGTGTACAGAGCGGCTCAAAAATTTATAAAGTTTAGATGCTTATGATTTCAAAATTAACTGGGAGTAGCGTCTCATTTTCGAGGGAAGTTATTGAAATCAATATAGGTGTTCGAAGTGGTTATTATTAGCATCCATACATAGGCGATGCCGATGAACTGCTGCATTTATTTTACCACATATTCTACTTTTAAGCCACGTTTCTTTGTGGTCCTCGCCGTTGAGCGCCCCTAACCAACAAATCACCACCGCCATGAACTCTGCACGAACTACCGACTCCAACGTCTCCACTTTAATATCGCAACAACAATGTTCTACGCATTCTCGAAGTTCATCCAGTGTGCCTATATTCCTTAGTAAGCGAGGTCCTTTAGTGTCCTATAGAGGTAAAAATTCCGAAGATAGCAAGCGCAGATAGGTGCGGAAGCTAACAGCTCAACATCTCATGTGTCCAAGCCGCTAGCAACAATAATATACAGAAAAAAGGAAATGAAATTGAGCATCTCTTAGATGAAGATCAGTTCGGCTTTAGGAAAGGCACCAGAGAGGCATTCCTGACTTTGCGCTTGAGACTGGAAGCAAGACTTACAGAAAAATGAAGATACCTTCGTAGGGTTTGTCGACCTATAAAAAGCGTTCAGCAATATGAAACAGTGCAAGATATTCGAAATAGTCAGAAAAATAGGAGTAAGCTATAGGGACAGAAACAGTGTGTACAAGAACTGAGAGATAACAATACGTTTGTAAGACCAATAACGAAGTGCTTGGGTTAGAAAGGTTGTAAGACAAGGATGTAGTCTTTCGCCTCTATTGTCCAATCTATATCTCGGAGAGGCAATGACAGAAACAAAAGAAAGATTCAAGAGTGAGATTAAATTCAAGTTGAAACGATAGCGTGTTATGTAGTAAAACTTTTTTTTTTTTTTTTTTTGTCTCCTGAGAAATTTACTTTCTGGTGCGTGACCATTTTCCAACTTATCGATTCAATTGTATTCGAGGCAGTGCTGATCTGTTGTCTGTTTTAGTCGGCTGTGTCGCAGATATTCCCTGCATCACTCCTCAACAGTTCTGAAGTCTGACCCACGTAAGACACTCCACATTCTCGTGGAATGCGATTCGCATCCGGTATTCGGAGATTTAGGTCGTCCTTGAAATTAAAAGAAATACTTTTTGTCTTAGTTGGAGGGACGAAATACACACACTGCACTGGAAGAAGATTATTAACCTGTCACGATGAAGAACGTTAGAGACATTAATTTTTCCCTTTTTCTGGATTTTAAATCCGCAATGTATTACGGGACCCATCTTGAACGAAGCAAATCAGGGACTTCTATGATCTATGAAAAAAGGGTATCTCAGGGACATATTGCGCTAGCTTCAGCTCTTGGAATCTGTCTTTCGTAAACGAAGTTTTCTTAGACACCTCCCGCTGGGGGAGGGAGGGGGGAGGGGATGCACATTGTGGGGTATAGCTGCTAACCAAAACATAGATTGTAGATCAATAAACAGTTGTAAAATTGGCTTACTTGTTTTCCGTTGTACTTGAAAAAATGATCTAACTGTCTCACTGTTCGCAATTCGTGTTCAGTATTCAGCCAGGCATTCACTACATAATGTTTCCCCGCTCAGTTTGTTGCACTTGTGATTAAATTAGCTCTCCCCATTACTTTGCATTATCCTTTAAAATAATTTCTTCTAATTCGGGGTGAACTTGGGGGCTTAAAAATTATTGTAAAGCAGCATGAACTGGCTAGTGATAGATCACAAGGGTATGTGGCGGTTTATAACACTGAGTAACTGAAAATATACGTCACTTCCATCTACAGTCATACCCAGTGAAAATGGTGCAACCATCAAGCATCAACAAGCCAGGATTTCCAAAGAAGCTATTGTGCCGAGTTATGATGAAAAAATTGTGATTCAGTACAAAAAATTAAAGAGCTATTGTCTGAACAATAGTGGTATTAAAAATTTATCGGATATTGTCATTCCTTTAAGCTTACTGGATGAAATCATATATCGATATTAATACTAAGAAGCATGAATGCAAAAAATGATTTCGAAGAAACTTTTTTCAGTTTTATAAACAATAATGTTTTGGGCGAAACTGTACAAAAACTAGGAAAACTGAATGATGTACAGCTAGTAACATGTTAGGAAGGCACTGTAGGTGTAGAGCTGCTGCTCCGATCGCAAGACCGAATTTTTAGCGATGTGTTTTGTGTAACGAGAGTTTGGTTGCTGCTGAAATAAATAGACTTAACAACGTTCGATAAACTCAAAGCTGTAGGAATGGCTATGTTGTGTATATCTATGGTGCTTCTTGCAGATTTCCAATATGGGAATATGGTGAAGACATTTTAGGTGAAAGATATTAAAATGTGTTACACAGACATTGACATCATTTAATTACCTCAAATACTGATGATGTTGAAAGTGATGTGTGTAAGTGGTTTGATGCTTCAGTTAGTATCGATAATAACAATCATAAAATCTCAAGTGCCAATAGAAAGAAAGTGAGTTTAGTGTAAAATGAATTACCGAGCGGCATTATCACAGAATTCGTAGGACGGAGAGGAAAACTGTACACCTTCGAAACTGAAACACAACGAATAATGTGCAGAACGAGTGACTGTTAGGACCTGCACACCAGACAGAATATTTTAGCTCCTTGATGCATGTGCACCATTTCCTACATTACATCACACTTTGTAAAAGAGTTATGTGTAATGACACGTACAGAGAAGTGAAGTAAACGCCTGTTCCATTCTGCGTGGTGTACAGTTACGTAATTTACATCAGCATTGGAAGAGAATGATATCAAGTCCCGCACATAATTTCCGTAGGAAGCTGTGTGATTTCCTATTTCATATCGTTATTTCACCTTACTTCCAAGAAATGAAACAGGAAAGATTTGGTAAGGGCTGACGGAAGTGGGGAGGGGTGCGGTAAGGGCGGAGGGTAGGCGAGGGTGAAGTGGGAGGGGAAGACGGGGGGGGGGGGTGAAGTCAAGCATGATATAGTGCTCTCACCCCATGGTCCAAAGAGTACATTGCTCTCCTGCTACTAAGATTCAAGAACACTTCACTAAATTAAAGCGTCTTGTTTCGTTTAACCAGTAATTTACTAATTAATAGAGGCTTAAATATTCATAAATTTTCTGTAGGCCATTGTTCCCACGACAAAAGAAATGCGAAATTAGATCATATTATTTCTTAAGAAAGGCAGCATTTGTTGATTTTAATTGTGCTGTAACTCGAACATGGAGATGACCCTTATATAGGAAGGAAGCCATTAGAGCAAGGATAACCCTTCTGGAAAGTTTCAGGCGTTTAGCTGGTTCGTTCTTTATTCACGGAGAGATCATTTACAGTAATGTTAGACATATTTTAATTTACCAGTAAAGTATAATTAATATTTAACAGATCGATGGGTATGTCATTGTTTACAGATCCAGCAAACTCCAAATTTATTGTTGCGCTATTTGCTCACATTTCATCGCGAGGCACTGCACATATTACACTCACTGCACACACCACGTATTTTGGGCCGATATCAGCACCAGCCATATAATGACACCCTAACAGACTTGAGTTCCCCTAAAATTTGCTTTTAAAAATGAGCTTTTTTTGGGACAATCATTTAAGATTGCAGTAGAATGTACTTTCGATGCCTAGCGCTGAAATGTACTTAAACAAATAGCTAAACAGAACCCAGCAACAACACTCAGGCTCAGTTTTGTATCGTCCACGTCTCCGCGTCGGGTCGCCAGTCTCTCCCACAGTGGAGCTAGTCTTGGGTGTCACTTCGACAAAATTTTGTGTCGATAGCTCACACACCCGGAGTAGTAGTAAAGGACTCTAATGTGGATCTTGGTGTTCAACGTTTGCGAATCGTAAATTACTTTCGTGACTCCGGAAGATGAGCTACATGCTCACAATTCGCAGCTACACAAATGCATCCGTCTACCGGCAATATAACACACAGTGATTTCATTGCTCGTATTTCTCTATATCTGCATTTATCAGATGCTCCTACGGGACCACAACAAAGGTAAATGAGCTCCTGTTTAAAATTCTGCCTGGAAACTGGGGCGCCTGCGCCTCATTCTGCCTTTCTCAGCATCTTAAAAACTTCCCCAAAACTGTTGCCATCCGAACATATTCACGCCCTTTTCAACAAGCGATTCACCTCCTATTCCCACATGCTCTCCTAACTTTAAATCGCTCACACCCACTAGTGCATCGTCGTACTACTAACATCTCATTGATCGCTTCCCACTACTACTCTCTTCTCGCTGTCACTATATCTCTCTTCCTCACTGTCATGACATAGATTCGGTCTCTCATTATCATTGGCTGCCACCCACTTCCACTTTCCCTTCTCTTTATTCCTGATCTATTGGCATTGGCACCTTCACTCTTTTCGTAGCATAGTTCTGTCATTGGCAACTATGTTACACTACCACTGCGTCCGTCTCTTTCTCCCTCACAGTCATTGTCACCTTCGGTCTTTCTGTAACACAACCAGTGTCTACTATCATGAAATGTATTCGCAGTTGCGAATGTGGACAACCATCAGCTGTATAACGGAATGACGACAATGATAATTTGTGCAGGACCGGGACTCGAACCTGGATTTCCCGCTTATCGCGAGCGTGCGTGTCCGAAGGAACATTGCACCGTAATTCAAAATAACAATAGCACTTCAATATCGTGCTGTCTACTATGTCCCAGTACTTTTTACTTTTCCGTCTCTTATTACATTTCGCACTGCCAATGCCTCTCTCTCTCTCTCTCTCTCTCTCTCTCTCTCTCTCTCTCTCTCTCTCCCGGCATAAAAAAGCACGAATATATTCGCATGCCACAATTTTTGGGAAAATTTTTAAAGGCACGGAGAAAGATAGAATGAGTCAGCTGGTACCCCACATTTCAGTTAGAGTCTTTTAAGAAAGAGGAGCATTTCGCCTTTTTTGTGCTCCGATAGCAGCATTCTTCCGCTGGTTCACTCATTTGAAAAAAACCATCGACTTGGTGTAACAAGGACGAAAGTTCAGTGATGCTGTGCCTACTGCAATCATAACTGATGGTTCAAATGGCTCTGAGCACTATGGGACTTAACATCTGAGGTCATTAGTCCCCTTGAACTTAGAACTACTTAAACCTAACTACCCTAAGGACATCACACACATCCATGCCCGAGGCCGGATTCGAACCTGCGACCGTAGCGGTCGTGCGGTTCCATACTGAAGCGCCTAGAACCGCTCGGCCACCCCGGCCGGCTCATAATTGATGATGTCGTTGAGTCAACACGGGAACACGAAGGGGTCGTGTGCTGTGGAGCTCCATCTTAATCAATGGCCTTTGATCGGTGTGCTCCAAAACACTCGTGCCTGCACCAGCATTGTATTCTGTCGTCAGATCTGCCACAGATCTCTGCCTATCCCACTTTACATAGCGAGCGATCCTCTGGTCTCCAAGCTTTGTGATTAGACCAGGGCGTCGAATACTACGTGGCCTACTCATTATTTCATAATCCTTCAATCACTTTCCGCAGATGCTCACGACAGATGTACTCGAACAACCGACCAGCTTCCCAGTTTCAGAGATTCTCTTTCCCAGGCTCAGGGCTTTAACAATCTGACTTTGTCAGAATATCGGTGGATTTCTGCATTTGCGGCCCGTGTCTTCCCTATAACGACTATCCATTCGTCTCTGTCCTCCTTATATTCTTTCCTTACCGCGTCACGTGACCACAACACAACGAGAAGGCATTCAGTCTCGCGGTGGGCAGTGGTCATAATATTTCGGCCCATCATTGTATATGTCAAATATGGACTGAAATTTGGGCTCGCCCTTCTGTTATGATTGCGGTACTGACCTAACAGTTTGCCCAAATCCTCCTAATTAAATTGTTGTCCAAGACTTTCCATACATAGGTGACTGATCTTGTGACCATTGAAACATACGGTGTGAACTCAACTTCCATCTTCAAAATTTTGGAAGTTATTTAGGGATATTTTCTGAGTATTTTGGTATAAAGGCCCATTGCTCTCGTGTGTCTGTTAACCAACTAATTTAATTTGCTTTCTCACTCCAGTTATCTTCGCATCTGTATTGCACTGAAAATATCTGCACAACGATGACAATGTTTTTGGTATGTGCTTTGTGTCTTGTTTGGAAAAAAATCTGTTCCGTTCGCTCACGGTAAATGCTGTAGATAACAGCTACGCACACTTTATTCTTCACCCTCAGGCATGCATTCTGTACTGCTACGTTCTCTTTCGGGATTTTTTCGGCGGTGTTAGTTGTGCACTAACAGTGATGCATAACAGTATGGATACAATGAATTTCGTACTAACCATCTTCAAGATACGATGGCTAAAAAACTCTATGAAACGTTGCGGTAAGACGAGCCTACCACTAGGCCGATTACCCGAGAAGATTTTATCACATTATGAATAGATTCAATGACAAAGAACTGACTAATATGTGTTTCGCTCATGGCTTCACTGAACACAGTCTATGTGCGGCACAACCATGGTAAGTTATCTGTTCACGCAGCATGGTGCGAGGTAACATCCTAAAGATGTTCGGGCTCACATGCGGTTTCTCTTTGTCGAAATGTCTTGGCTCAAACTCGTCTAGGGGTTGAACCGCACGTGTCGCATTACACACCCTAAATTAGACACTTGTAGCTCTTTGGTTAAATTTTCTGGCTGATGCCAAGTTTGCGAAATTTTATAAAATATACAATTTTAATATAACATATAACAAAGGTATTAATAATATCAGGAGCTAAATTAACGACCCATAAATGATGTAGGCCACACAGTTTCCAATCGGTTAGAATAATGGTTATTCAGAAAGCAAACTAACAGCGAAAGTGGTCGTATTTAGAGTTATTGTTACACTCGAGCGCATAACCGTTTGACACAGTTCAATCATTTACAGTCTCATCACGACACATAAGTCCAATACTCTACCTCGTTATTTACACGAAAAGTTAGAGTTCACACCAGACTCGCGGTTGCTCACCGCTCAGAGACTAAGTCCCGCGATACCACACAACGCGAAATTTTCTAAGTCGTTTCACTTCCTTGCTATCTAAAGATCGACCGTCCGCTTTCGCGTCTCAATCCGAGCTGTCCCTTTGGTGTCTAGACCAGAGCTGTCCACGCTGGTGTCTCCAGCCGAACTGTCCGCTTTCGCGTCTGCCCCAGCACTGTCCCTCTGCCCGTCCCCGGCCGCGTTTGAAGCGCGCCGAATATCGCTGAACTGACTAGGGTAGTTCCCTTTCCTGAAGCCGTTCATCTGATTGGCTACAGCTTATTCTACATTATTTTACATTTTAACATATTTAAATAATCAAAGCTTGACCACTTTCACGTTCTAAATAAAGTAACAATAATATCCATTACATAATAAACGTTAAATTCTTTTACATAAAACCAATACAATTTCCTTCTTAACTTTGAGTGTCACGGCCAGTAGCCTTGCACCAATGCGCTTTCTGATAAATAAATAGAGAACGAAAGTGACTATTACGGACTAAACTTTAGAACAAATATTCTATCACGTAATGATTCGATAATGTGTTATGCTGTTATCGTTCAATGTGTTTTGTGTGGAGGAAATGATGATCTGATGCATAACTGAAAATACTGATAATGTAAATTCACTATATCCTTTAAACAAATAAAGTTACAGAGTTGATATTTATAACATTTGTCATTTTAATGATGCGCTTGTATGTGGAATGTTGATCGTTAAGATCGACCAAAGCGTTCAGATTTTAGCATTCAAGTTTTGTTACAAAACTTGTTAATTTCACTTTAACAGTAAATCCTAAATTATTATAGACATGGTCAATATTCAAGTTTTATTGGGATCACCATGAAAATTTATGAAGGATGGTAGATAACTGTGGCTTCATTCCCTGAATTGTGACAGAATTAAATAGTTTTCATGAATCTTTCCCTTTATCGCCGATCTTAGGTCCGCCATATTTAGCACTGCTACGCCTCCTTGGTCACAAACAGCTTCTATGGGGTTTCCCTATGACGTAAGTTTTCGTCTGTCTCACTCACACACTACAGCGCTTAGTCCTCATTCAGCACAACAGACGTCTGTGAATTTCCCCATGTCGTGGCGAATCTGCGCTCTTTGTGGCACACGGTCCTGGACGACAGGGTTCGTTTCACAATTCCTCATTCTTTCGGCCAAATACTTAAATGAGAGCGAAATGCTCGTTGACTCACGATGGGAACCACTTTACAAAATTAAATGGCTCTAAGTACTATAGGACTTAATATCTGAGGTCACCAGTCCCCTAGACTTAGAACTACTTAAACCTAACTAACCTAAGGACATCACACACATCCGTGCCCGAGGCAGGATTCGAACCTCCGACCGTAGCAGCAGTGCGGCTCCGGACTGAAGCACCTAGACCTCCTCGTCCGCAGCGGCCGGCAAACCAATTTACAATACTTTTGTATCTGAGCATTATTACATCACTCTGTGATTTATGTTGTACATTTTGGTGATTGTATTTGAAGGCTTTTTATGTGTTGTGGGTATTTACACAGAAACAAAGGTGGATGGGGTAACAAGCCGACTAAAACATAATTACAGCGGTATTCTCTTACGAGCTATTGGAGATTTCTGGTCCCTTATAGTCAAAAAATATTCAGAAAATATCCGTGAAAAACTCCCATATTTCGTCTGCGGAGTTATAATTCAATCTGCAGAACGGATCAGGTGTAAGTACGTCAATAGAGCTTCATCTTTGACTTTTAACTTTTCATTTTTCAATAAAATGTATTTGAGATGCAAAGTAACAAGATCTGAAGCTGGAAATATACTCAGAACTGAACATACTTGCAGAAGATGAGTAAAAATGAACGAGAATTCCTGCCGACCAGTCTACAGATTAAAGACAAAAGAGGAAGAAGATACTGAGACGTACCTGGAGTACTATTTGCTGTGATGGCATCTCTTTGTCAGACAAGTAACAGTTTAGTTATATTGATTAAGAGAACTATAATGCAAAGAAGCAACGGTTATGGAGATACTTTTTATGCATAAGTGTCATCAGCCCAAGAGAACTTTCAACACAGCGTTATCAATCACTGAAACGTCGTTATTTGATGTAGTCAAATTTGACATTTTGTGTTTATTGAAAGTTGTACAGTCAGGAAAAGTCCTTATAAATGTTTCATTTTTCAACATATCAGTTCAACGAAACAAACAAATGCGCTTTCCAAGACTTCTGGCAAGAAGATTTCTTTACTTCCAACCGTAGCTGTAACGTACTGGAAAATCGCAGTTTGCATTCGACTTATGTAAAGCTTGTATTGATACCGGAATCTCTTTGTGAAAACTACAGACTCCTACATTAAGACATTTTTTGGAGACATACACGGACAAATGTGTGTTCAGTGAGTCAAGTTTTCGAAAATATTACTTAAGTGCATGTTAAACGAAGTAGTGAAAATCGTTGAAGATGAAGTAAAAATAAAAAGATTCGGGTTTCGGTCGACGAGTCAACTAATTCTATGTGCCATTTTATTGACAGCGTAATTGTTGGTTCATTGGATCCTTTCCTGTTTATAACGAAGTATGGAAAAATTAAAAAATTCAACTCCCGCAGAGTTATTTACCGATTCATTGCGGTTACTGTTGCCTGAAGAAATTCAATACGACAATGTACTACTTTTCATGTCAGACGCTGCAACATACACGGAAAAAGATGGAACAGCTTTGAAAACACTATCTCCAAACATGCGTCACGTGCTTCATTTGTTCATTGGCGTCGGGTTGGATAATGTTGTGGAAACTGCACAATATTTCAACGAAACAGCTGCTCGTCATCTTCAGGTGCTTACTAATGTTGAAAGGGTCCTGTAGCCACGTTTCATTAGTCCGGTAGCCCATTTTCACTACCATTTCTCTTTCTTTTCCTTGTTTCTCTTTCCTCATAACTCTCATAGTGGTGTGATTGAATGAATGTGGTTGTGTGTCACGCTGCTAGACTGTGGCGTAGTCTGCTGGAGAAAGTCTGCTGTAGTCATTTAGATTCAGCAGCAGTTGTACAGAATAGCCAACTCTCGTATTGGTCAAGTAGGCAAAGAGGTTTGCGCTACTTGTGAGAAATCCACCTGCGTTAGCTTAGTGGCGGAAATGGCATCTTTGGGTTTTGCGGGTCATGCGGAGCATGGAAGAGGCTGGAGAAGTAAAAGGGAGGCAGTCTGCCGCCGGTACGGGAAGCGTCCACAGCTGTGCTCCAGTCGAAGACGGGTGATTTAGACTGACCGCGTGGCGCGTCGTTACTTGGAGAGAGGAGAGCTGTTAGCTTTTGGTCTCGCTTTTCAGCTCTGAAAGATTGCTTTGCCTTGTCGCAGCAAGGAATGCAAAACTTTGGCAGATTTTTCTTTTAGAAAATTTCTACACCAGACTTGGATTCACTGGAAGAGCGCCACACAAAGGTGTCGATAAGAAGTGAGCACTCGCTCCTATATGAATGTTTGATTGCCTTCAGCTGTGCCTGTGTAAGCCTCTATTTTCCTAAATATTAATAGCTTTGCCTTCTCGTAAATTTTCCTTGCTTTATGTATCTTTCGTCAGTGGGGAGCCAACCACGTGGTTGAACATTAGAGTTTGTTGGGCTACCGTCATCACTAACTGTCCGATCTCATGTTTGTTTTAAAGAATGCTAACTGTTCATGATTGTGCGATGTGATATTGTTGCAATTTGGCCACGATACCTAGAAATTGCGTCTCCACAAACCACGTGGGCACGCGGATGTACTGCGAAACGTGTACCGTTTTTCGAGTTATTGGGATCAGTTACCAGGCAACAGCAGTTGTATGAATGATTCACACCAATTATTTTAGGTGTAGATTATAACGGTGAAAGTATCGATGCTTTTCTTTAATGTTTTGGGAATTAATGTTATCAGGAATTGTGTACTTGCCTCACATCCATGTCTTATGAATAAATGATTTTATCTACAATTTTCTTTTGTGTTCCGAGGTTACGTTTTTGCACCTAAGCCACTCACCTCGTAGCTTTACCGTTAGCACATCCAACGCGTTTCCTTACGCACAGGTTCAGTGATTAGTTTCCCCTTTTATTTTAAAACAAATGCTTTAGATTAAGTCTTATTTTCAGGTGTGTTGCTGGGAGCTGATCTTATGCACAGTGTTGCTGCATTTTCTATTTTATTTTAAATGTTTGATTCTCGTCAACAGTGCACAGGTAATACTATTAATTACATCGCATCCCCCATGAGCGATATCACGACGTACACATTTTTATGAGTTTTTGGACTGTAATCAAATTTATTTATTTTCCGACTCGGCCAAACCTTTGATTAGTTGTATGGTTAGAGTCGGTGGCGACCCTAATCTTAACGTAATAACCCGTAGAAACAGGTTAGTTACAATGTGTTGCGGCAAGCACCTGAAGATGACGAGCAGCTGTCTCGATGAAATATTATGCAACTTCCACAACATTTTCCGATGTGAGTCCCCGTGAACTAGTGAAGCAGTTATTATGTTGGGAAAGCCTCAAACAGCAATTGCTTCATGTGACTTATGTAGCACATGTTTTTCACAGGGGGTCAGAAGAAATACGGAAGCTCGTTTCCGGATGTCGAGAAATTGATTTCCAGTATTATGAAAATCTTTGTGAAAGCCTGTTCGGGTTCAGACATTTAAAGACATTTCACCAGATGTACCTCCCCCTCCCCCACCTCTGTTCCTCAACGGATATTAGCAAGATGGGGGACATGGTTTTCAGCAGCAGTTTACTGTGCTTGAGATTTCTCAAGTACATCTACGGTAGTCATCGCTTTTCTTCGGAAGCGAGGAATTACTTAACTTTCATTGTGAAAGAGTTCAGTTTTCTCCCACAAGTGATCTGCCAGCTTTGAGAAACAGGGCAGTCTTTGAAAATGTCAGTGAAAATTGTGGATGATGCAGTATAAAGAGAGAAGACTGTGCCGGCGAACTTGGCTTCATTAGTAAGAGACAAAGAAGAAAATGATATTTTCGAAAAATTATGATCTTGAAAAGTTTAGAAATATTTCAAAAATTCTACAAGGTGATAATTCCGGTGCAGTAGAAATGGAGGTATAATAGTGCAGTGTTTTAGATTTGCTCCAACTACCTCTGCAGATGTTGAGAGGTCATTTTCTCCGATCACTAACATATAACCTGACGGAACGCTCAACATGACTCCAGAAAATTTTGAAAAGTATTTGACTGTCATGTACAACAAATAACCCAGTAAGTCATTGTAAATCCATAGGCTTTCAAGAAATATTTTCCTTTTTCTGTCAAGTACGACTAGCAACACTTCAATTTTACTTCAGGAATATAGTACAACACAATGCTAACGTAAATATGCTGAATGTGTCATTGTCTGGATAAGGTAATCTGGTAAATAACAAAGCATGATGTTCGGTTTCTCTGTATTGCCCTTTACAGCCTATTTTAGCTATTTTCAGTATCTTTTTTCATTCTTTTTTTAACGCTTTATATATCTAAACATCAGGTTTGTACATTACTGGCGAATTTCAGACTATGGATACTTTCATATGTCTACTGTATTTGTGCAGGACATCATTTTAAAATTGGTGTTTCCAACCTGCAACCAGGTGAGTAAACGCTGATGCTGAAAGAGGCCAATCCGACGTGGAGGCAGTCTCCGTACGGCACAGCTGTCCACTCCAGATGTGCAGTATCTGTGGTCGTCTTAAGCTAGCACTGACAATTACTCTTTCGTGAGCAGGGCACAGTGCACACAGAAAGAAAAAGCTCCCAAGTAGACCAGTAGCACAACAGATTTATTAGGAACAGCGTAAATAAAGTCAGTGCCATAGCCACTTGGGTTCAGTGAATGAAACACGCAGAAAGAAACTTCTGAATATAGTGATCACTGCTGCAGTCTGACAGTTTTCTTACATGATGACACTTCTTAATTAGGTATCTGTGAGTTGTAAGCTAGTGTCTGTATGCGGACAAGCGGGAAGCTGGACTTCTCTCCGGTACTCACAACAAATGAAGTCTATGATACGTTGGTATGAAGTCCGAAGGCTGTAATCTCATCGGTCAGTTTCAGGGCGGTGCTGGCGAACACAAAGGACATTTCAGACGGCGGAGTTCTCAGCGTCAAGTTGTAGATTATGTGAAGGAACGCAGTAAACGAGTTGGCTTCTCTGAAGGATGGTGGGAAAGTGGTCCTTCACTGGCGACTGGACTACGCATTTTTTCGGCTGCCGAGTCCAACAGTTCACTGGTTGGAACGAACTGGTTCAGTGACTGGGAGAGAACTCCTGTGACTGCGACTGGTTTTGTGACGAAGACTAAACTCATACTGATGCGAGTGGTCCGCTGGCGAAGGCCAAACTGAATGGTTCTGGCCATGCTTCGGCATAAATACAGTAGCAACTGAGGAATGTACCATGCACTACTGATGGGACCTACCAGGCACAAGAGGTGTCGTGATTGGTTCAAATGGCTCCGAGCACTATGGGACTTAACATCTGTGGTCATCAGTCCCCTAGAACTTAGAACTACTTAAACCTAACTAACCTAAGGACATCACACACATCCATGCCCGAGGCAGGATTCGAACCTGCGACCGTAGCAGTCGCGCGGTTCCGGACTGAGCGCCTAGAACCGCGAGACCACCGCGGCCGGTGGTGTCGTGATTGTCGCACCTCCTACTGGTGACGAAAACTTCTGTTCGTGACGCGGATGCTACTGCGACCAGCGGCGGCTGCGTTACTATGCCTTACTATGACAGTAACATATTGCTTTCGCTGTCGTCCTGAACAGTTCTGTCTGGTTCTCAATCACACAGTGCCTGGAAGCCCACATTGTTGCTGTTGTCATCTCAAATGTTGTGTTCTTTCCTCGATGATGCAGCAACGACAGGCCGGTCATTCGGCAATCGCGAGAAACAGTTTTTATTGCTGCTGAACTGCGTGTAGATACGGAAAACTCCAATCTTTGACCTGATGGCGGTCATCGTGTCTGACTACTACTGGACGCTGTCTGTAGGTTACGCCTACTATCGATGCTGCTGGCAGAAGGTCATCTGCTAGCTAACTATAGGTGACTCCATGGAGCCTACCTAGGCGCCCATGGTTCGCAGCCCGTGCTCAGCTGCCATCCCCACTTGACTTGCTGCCGAGTGCGCTCTGTATGAACGTGCTCTGCTACCGCAGGCTTGCGTCTGCGGGCTGGTGACGCTACGTCCTATGTATGGGATCCTCAATTTACAGGAGAACTCTGGTGCCTCCTGCACCAGACCCACCACAAGCTGTTAGCTGGCTCCGCATTTGCGTCAAACGGCATGACGCCTTGCATTGGAGTTCACTGCTAGAGCGTGCATGTCGATTTGCAAGTCTGACGCAGATCTACACTCGCCAGGTTTTCTTCACTGCTGGCTGCCTCTGGCTGATCCTTGCTGATGTATCAAGGGGACCTACGAACTTCCCCTAACCGATTTGACTCGTACTAACAGGGTATGTATGGCACGACTTGCACTTCATCATATGTAAACAATAAGACGTAATTCTCATTGTTTTCGAGTCAATCGAGTTTCAAACTTTCAGACTTGCTGATGTAGTACGTATGGTCATTAGTCGTCGAAGAGCCCTCAGCCGAGAGAGTAAGCGCTTAGTTTCAAAAGCGCGACGTCTTTCGATCGAATCTCGCTGCCGGTACTTTTTTAGGGGTAGGTGAGGATGTAAGTGAGGAAACTTATTAAACGACTTAGATTCCAGGAAAGAATGCATAAAAAATCAATCAATCGTACACCGTCAGTTGTCTGAACCAACATGAACTGGCCGTGGTGGCCGTGCGGTTCTAGGCGCTACAGTCTGGAACCGCGCGACTGCTACGGTCGCAGGTTCGAATCCTGCCTCGGGCATGGATGTGTGTGATGTCCTTAGGTTAGTTAGGTTTAAGTAGTTCTAAGTTCTAGGGGACTGATGACCTCCGAAGTTAAGTTCTATAGTGCTCAGAGCCATTTGTCTGAACCAGTATTCGATGATATGCTTCGATATGCGTGGTCTGTGAAGACCGAGAACCGTTTATGAGTATACACCAAGTTCATTTTTCAATAGAAACATTGAAAAACCACGCATGTTTAAAAATTTGGCAATCATTGTGCTGTATGTCGTAATAATTATTGTTTTCAATGTTTCTACGATCAGTATAATCCTGGTTCGCGCAGTGCTCCGTAGGTTTATGCATCATATTGTCGCTAATGTAAAGGGTGGCTCAAAAAGAGCGCCGGGTTTGAAACGGCTGGTAAATTTTTGTTTGTCGTCAGTGACATTGTTTTTATCCGTTCCTATTTCCAGGAACAATCAAATTTTTGATTCAGTTTGAATTTCGTGCATTCGGTGTCTAATCATGGAGTATCTCACTTGTGCGCAATATGTGCTAATCGTGAAAATGTTTTATCGGAGTGGAGAAACTTATGTAGCAACTCTCAGGCGACTTCGAGTGATTCTAGAGTGTAATGAGGCTCCGAATAAATCAATAATTCTTTCAGATGAGTTCAGTAGCATACCTTAAAAGTACTTGGCGTCGTCATTCTGGTTGAAGTGAGCAGAACGTTGTGTGGCTGTTAGCCCAGTGAACCCAATTCGTCACCGTTTCCAACAATTGGGCTTAAACTGTTCTTCAGCAGTGGGAATTCTCGGTATGATCTCCATTATCACCGCTATAAAATTCAGTTGACGTAGCAGCTGAAAGTGGTGGATCACCAGAAGAGACGAAAGTTTGTTGACTGGGTTCTGAGAGGCCGGCATGATGACTACAGTTTCACAAATAAATTCATCTTCAGTGATGAAGGACACACGACTTCAAATGGTTTTGTGCATAATCAGAACTGCAGTATATGGAGGTCAGAAAATCTTTGTATGATCCGAGAAAAGGAAACACATCCATAACGAGTGAGAGTTGGGTGCGACTTTTGGTCGGGTGGCTCATCGCCATTTTTTGCTTTTTTGTTTTTAAGGTGAGGCAGAACAAGCCGTGACAGTCAATACCAATACCATACCAAGATAACGGAGTTTCTGTGGGCTCATTTAAATGGAATGGACATTGAAGAATTGTGGGTTCAACAGGATGGTTCCACCTGCCATACCTCCCTGGAGACAATTCAGTTGCTCCATGATCGGTTCCAGGATCGCCTCATTTCGCGCAGTGTTGATCATCAATAGCCACCAAGGTCATGTGACAACTTCTTGAGACTTTTTTCTTTGGGTTCATCTTAAGTCGATGCTGTTTGGCTTAAAGGAGGGAATTCACCGAGTTGTCAGCGAGACGGATGTAGAAACTTGTCGTGCAGTCATAGTGAATTTCATGGACAGAGTTCTTGCATTCCAGTGCAGCAAAGGAGGTCATATGCCTCACATTTTGCTTGCATGAAATGGGAAGGTTAGATGAATATTTTTTTAAAGTAAACTTCTTACTTTGATACACCGAGACTGGCGCCGTTTTAACTACTCTATTTGAACCATCTTGTAGATAAAATAATATAAATGAAATGACTACACTGATTTTATAGAAAGTACTCGTGTGGCCTTTTTTTCCAATCTACTTATGAAAAATTTCTTCCTATTTTTTCAGGATAAAGATTATGAAATTAAAAAATGAATAATTAAATATTGATAATTTGCACAACCATGAATTAAGTGGGAATGGAAAAAAGTACTGACAGCGTGATTCGATCCAGAAACTTCGCGTTTATGAAACAAAGCGCTTACCACACTCGGCTGCGGACTCCTTAAATGCTAGCGACTGTGCAAAAATGTTTCAATCCCAATTTCCTCCAAAACGGTTGGGAGTTGCGCCTCCCTGTTTACATATTTTGTAGTCGTAGTTGTGCCCTACACAGCCTCTCATTCATAATGACATTGGTGAGGGGAACTTCGTACCGTCCCCTTGTAAGCAAACAACGCCGCCAAGCGCCTACGCTTGCTACCGGGGCGCTGATTGCAGAGAGACCACGCCTTTCACTTCTGTACTGATAATCCACAGTTCATTGAGTATTCAATGAACTGTGGATGAAGCCCGACCAACAGGCATTACATGCATAAATCAAAACTGATAGTGCATTGAGAATGGCTAGTTTCTAGCTGAAAGCTAGATCTGCCAATAAAATTCCAAAAGGACGACTCATAGCTGAAATCTATTATTTGCAAGTCAATATAACATTCGCTGCGTGCAACAGCCTTCAGAATGGAAAGTAACCTGATAACTTGTGAATGTTTGATGAAAAACTGCCATACTTGACCACTGTACTATATGGTCCAGTCTGTTACGCTAATTTTTTGATCTGTGGGCATCAGTTAAAGCATCCTGCTCTGTGTGACAATGGAGAATTTAACTGTGAGTCAGAAAAGTGTGAGTGGCACACTCATAAATGTTAATTCAGTGCCTCGCTTCCCAGAATGTTTCCTCAATAAATTATTTCTCATGATATGCCTTTTCAAGAGCTCATACAGATTATCACTCATAAAAACTATCAAAATTAGGCACTAGAATACGGGGAAACGAGCTTGGCAAAATCTGTTGTGCCAGGCACATGAAGACTGTCCGCAACCAATTGGAAAGTATGAAAGTCACATGACATGAAAGCAGCGCGCTTGCTACAGGAAATACGGAACTGCGAAGACGCCTAAGTGACGGTGTCATACTTTCTGTGATATGATTGGCGCTATCGCACCTCATTTGTGTTTTTATAACAATGTTTATACAGTAGACACGTTCATATAATGTGGCGACCTGTACTATTACAAAACACAATGTTTCGAAACATTACATTGTACTATTTAATGTTGCCGTAACTTGCCTAGCCGTTTGTACGCAGTGCAGGCGCCATTGGCAGTTGTCGCCGGTAAGCGCAGTTTGGCTAAGCCGCATTCGTGGTATCGTCTTTGCGTTGATAACTCGTTACTTGACTGCATCGTGAGTGTGTTCGACGCATCTGCGAGGCTCACTGCAAAACGATTTTCACCCAAGCTGTATCCGCGGTATTGTCTTTTCGTTGCTGATTCGTTCAGGACGTTCCGTGCTACGAACGTATCTCTGTGTCTTACCGAACCAAAGATTTTATTTTAGAGATTCTGTGTGAAGGAAATGGAGAGATCGGACGTGTGAGAGGAGGAGAGAGGTTGTATTGTTCTGAGGCGCCATTAGGGTGTATAAAAAATGTTCAAATAGTTTTTGCACAAAATAAAATCCAATAACTAACATCAAGTATTCAGGGTGTGTATATCTCAATACCGAAATTATTTAATTATCACGGTACAGATATTACGAGACGTAGATGGCTTGGAGGTTAATTTTGGAACGATAGTGCGAAACTGCATTTTCCACGGTCAGAATTCGTGCAGACATTATCTCCGAATTAATCAACTTTAACTTGCTAAATTGTTGGACCTATCTTCCAGACTTATCAAACAACATAGCACACATCTGTGCCTAACGATCCGCGTAGCGACTAAAGGTTTTAGAGATTTCAGGTGGAGCACATAACTACGAGGAATTTCCGCGAGATCGCCGCTGAAGAATACATCTCTTGCCCTCCTGTGGCATTTAAAACGAAATATTTATATTTTTCAGGTCTTCAGGAGAGTAAAGATAAAAGGAAATAAGGAACTACCCTAAATCAACTAAAACCAATAACTAAAACAATAATTAAAATAAAAGCACACAAAAATATTTATTAACAATAATAAATAAATAAAGAATAATTTTAATTAACTAAATAATAATAATGTATTAAACAATGAAAGCGCAGAACAAGTTGACGAGTTTTTATTTTTTGTGCAGTTGAAGACAATGGCTGGACGGACAGGAAAGAAAGTGAATAGAACAGTAAAATAGCCTTTGCCGCTTTTAGCAAACTAGAGATTTCAAAACCGAGTTGCTGACGTGGCTAAAGTGGGAAGTTGAAAATCAGTGTTAAATGCCACTGTCGATTTACTGGTAATGACTTACAGGAAAAGGTCTGATAATGTAAAAACCATTCGGATACTGAGTTTCTCAGTGAGAAATTGAGAAGTGCGTGTTTGGAATGACAGGAAAAGGCACGAAAACCAACAAGTGGGTCAAAGAATGGAACGGAGTAAATAATAATGTCTCCAACGAGAATGAAATGTTGGGCAATATACCTATCCATGCTAAGCAGTGATAAGTGGAATGTGGGGCTCGTTTGTTGGATTTCAGATGACGAGAAGCAACCGCGACGACGACCTAGCAGGAAGTGGGTGCATAACGGGAAACTTGCAGCACCAGAAGGTATGCGTGCGATTGGAGGCCTTAATGTGTGCATGGAGAAGCTCGGAGGCTGTCTGTGCCCAGCAGCTGGCGTTAGATCGCTAGTGCTGATGGTTCTATTTACTGAAGAGTAACTCAAAAGCAGAAAGCTAATTTACTAGTTTTAGAAACGAAGCATTCTCTATTTAACAACTGTTTGTCGGTGGTACAGTAAAAGTAAACGTTCAGCTCCCGTACTTCCACATTGCGGTTTCTCGAGAGGAGAGCAGCTTCGCGGAAGGTGGGAGAAATCAGTAGGGAAAAGCTTGAGAGAGCAGCGAAAGCTGACGTCTCGCTGGGAAAGGAAACAAATAACGCGAGTGGCACGCCCTGCAAATGGAGTAGCAAGTAGTACGAAGAGTAGGGAATACAGTTTGTTATCAAGACCAAAGACATCATCATTACATGTCAACAATGATATCAGTAATGTCACATTATCCAATTAAATATAAAAAATGTAATTCTTCAGAGGAGTGGTCTCTTCTGAATTATGATTCTGTACAAATACTTTCCATCTGTACTCGTTCCTATTTCTGTCATTAGTTACACTGTGAAGTCGTGTAATACGTTAAAATATCGGGGAAGAGTCCCTTTTTCGAACCCTGTAAGGTGGACTAAGTGAGTATAGTGTCATATGGCTGACTGCGATAGCTCTTGTGAATAATACAAATCTTACCATTAAAACTGCAGAACCACGTAGATGGCATGCAACGAACATCATACTGGCATGTAGTGTACTACTTGTTTGTATATGTAAATGTTTAGTACTTCAGCACAACCGTGAAAAGTACGTAAGTGACTATATCTGCCAAGCGGTTCTAGGCGCTACAGTCTGGAACCGCGCGACCGCTACGGCAACCTACGTCCTCAATTATTTGCTTGACGTGTTCCAATCTCTGTCTTCCTCTACAGTTTTTGCTCTCTACAGTTCCCTCTAGTACCTTGGAAGTCATTCCCTCATGTCTTAGCAGATGTCCTATCATCATGTCCCTTCTCCTTATCAGTGTTTTCCACATATTCCTTTCCTCTCCGATTCTGCGTAGAACTTCCTCATTCCTTACCTTATCAGTCCACCTAATTTTCAACATTCGTCTATAGCACCACATCTCAAATGCTTCGATTCTCTTCTGTTCCGGTTTTCCCACAGTCCATGTTTCAAATGGTTCAAATGGCTCTGAGCACTATGGGACTTAACCACTGAGGTCATCAGTCCCCTAGAACTTAGAACTACTTAAACCTAACTAACCGAAGGACATCACACACACCCATGCCCGAGGCAGGATTCGAACCTGCGACCGTAGCTGTCACGCGGTTCCAAACTGACGCGCTTAAAACCGCACGGCCACACCGGCCGGCAGTCCATGTTTCACTACCATACAATGCTGTACATCAGACGTACATCCTCAGAAATTTCTTCCTCAAATTAAGGCCGGTATTTGATATTAGTAGACTTCTCTTGATCAGAAATGCCTTTTTTGCAATAGCGAGTCTGCTTTTGATGTCCTCCTTGCTCCGACCGTCATTGGTTATTTTACTGCCTAGGTAGCAGAATTTCTTAACTTCATTGAAAGGGGGCGAAAGGCTACAGCCTTGTCTTACACCCTTCTTAATACGAGCGCTTCGTTCTTGATCGTCCACTCTTATTATTCCCTCTTGGTTGTTGTACATATTGTATGTGACCCGTCTTCTCTCCCTATAGCTTACCCCTACTTTTTTCAGAATCTCGAACAGCTTGCACCATTTTATATTGTCGAACCCTTTTTCCAGGTCGACAAATCCTATGAAAGTGTCTTGATTTGTCTTTAGCCTTGCTTCCATTATTAGCCGTAACGTCAGAATTGCCTCTCTCGTCCCTTTACTTTTCCTAAAGCCAAACTGATCGTCACCTAGCGCATTCTCAATTTTCTTTTCCATTCTTCTGTATACTATTCTTGTAAGCAACTTCGATGTATGAGCTGTTAAGCTGATTGTGCGGTAATTCTCGCACTTGTCAGCTCTTACCGTCTTCGGAATTGTGTGGATGATGCTTTTCCGAAAGTCAGATGGTATATCGCCAGACTCATATATTCTACACACCAACGTGAATAGTCGTTTTGTTGCCACTTCCCCCAATGATTTTAGAAATTCTGATGGAATGTTATCGATCCCTTCTGCCTTATTTGACCGTAAGTCCTCCAAAGCTCTTTTAAATTCCGATTCTAATACTGGATTCCCTACCTCTTCTAAATCGACTCCTGTTTCTTCATCTATCACTCATAGAGGCTTTCAATGTATTCTTTCGACCTATCTGCTCTCTCCTCTGCATTTAACAGTGGAATTCCCGTTGCACTCTTAATGTTACCACTGTTGCTTTTAATGTCACCAAAGGTTGTTTTGACTTTCCTGTATGCTGAGTCTGTCCTTCCGACAATCATATCTTTTTCGATGGCTTCACATTTTTCCTGCAGCCATTTCGTCTTAGCTTCCCTGCACTTCCTATTTATTTTATTCCTCAGCGACTTGTATTTCTGTATTCCTGATTTTCCCGGAACATGTTTGTATTTCCTCCTTTCATCAATCAACTGAAGTATTTCTTCTGTTACCCATGGTTTCTTCGCAGCTACCTTCTTTGTGCCTATGTTTTCCTTCCCAACTTCTGTGATGGCACTTTTTAGAGACGTCCATTCCTCTTCAACTGTACTGCCTACTGCGCTATTCCTTATGGCTGTATTTATAGCGTTAGAGAACTTCAAACGTATCTCGTCATTCCTTAGTACTTCCGTATCCCACTTCTTTGCATATTGATTCTTCCTGACTAATGTCTTGAACTTCAGCCTACTCTTCATCACTACTATATTGTGGTCTGAGTCTATATCTGCTCCGGGGTACGCCTTACAATCCGGTATCTGATTTCGGAATCTCTGTCTGACCATGATGTAATCTAACTGAAATCTTCCCGTGTCTCCCGGCCTTTTCCAAGTATACCTCCTCCTCTTGTGATTCTTGAACAGGGTATTCGCTATTACTAGCTGAAACTTGTTACAGAACTCAATTAGTCTTTCTCCTCTTTCATTCCTTGTCCCAAGCCCATATTCTCCTGTAACCTTTTCTTCTACTCCTTCCCCTACAACTGCATTCCAGTCGCCCATGACTATTAGATTTTCGTCCCCCTTTACATACTGCATTGCCCTTTCAATATCCTCATACACTTTCTCTATGTGTTCATCTTCAGCTTGCGACGTCGGCATGTATACCTGAACTATCGTTGTCGGTGTTGATCTGCTGTCGATTCTGATTAGAACAACCCGGTCACTGAACTGTTCACAGTAACACACCCTCTGCCCTACCTCCCTATTCATAACGAATCCTACACCTGTTATACCATTTTCTGCTGCTGTTGATATTACCCGATACTCATCTGACCAGAAATCCTTGTCTTCCTTCCACTTCACTTCACTGACCCCTACTATACCTAGCTTGAGCCTTTGCATTTCCCTTTTCAGATTTTCTAGTTTCCCTACCACGTTCAAGCTTCTGACATTCCACGGCCCGACTCGTAGAACGTTATCCTTTCGTAGATTATTCAATCTTTTCTCATGGTAACCTCCTCCTTGGCAGTCCCCTCCCGGAGATCCGAATGGGGGACTATTCCGGAATCTTTTGCCAATGGAGAGATCATCATAACACTTCTTCAATTATAGGACACATGTGCTGTGGATACACGTTACGTGTCTGTAATGCAGTGGTTTCCATTGCCTTCTGCATCCTCATGTCGTTGATCATTCCGCCTTTAGGGGCAATTTCCCACCCCTAGGACAAGAGAGTGCCCTGAACCTCTATCCGCTCCTCCGCCCTCTTCGACAAGGCCGTTGACAGAATGAGGCTGACTTCTTATGCCGGCAGTCTTCGGCCGCCAATGCTGATTATTTATCAAAATTTAAGCAGTGGCGGGGATCGAACCCGGGACCGAAGAAGTTATGATTGTGAATCAAAGACGCTACGCGTAGACCACGGGTAGGTTAATTAAGTTTAAGTAGTTTTAAGTTCTAGGGGACTGATGACCTCAGAAGTTAAGTCCCATAGTGCTCACAAGGGAACCTCCCCATCGCACCCCCCACAGATTTAATTCTAAGTTGGCACAGTGGATAGACCTTGAAAAACTGAATACAGACCAGTCGAGAAAACAGGAAGAGGTTGTGTGGAACTATGAAAAAATAAGCAAAGCATACCAACTGAGTAGTCCATGTGCAACATAGGCAACATCGAGGAGAACGTGAGCTGCGGAGCGCCGTGGTGCTGTTGTTAGCGTGAGCAGATGCGGAACGAGAGGTCCTTTGTTCAAGTCTTCCCTCGTGGGGAAATTTTAGTTTTTTGTTTTCAGTTTATGTCACAAACTCTTATGTTTTCATCACTTTTTTGGGAGTGATTATCACATTCACAAGAAAACCTAAATCGGGAAAGGTATAAGAATCATTTTACCCATTCGCCAAGTGTACAAGTTAGGTGGGTCGACAACATATTTCTGTCCTGTGACGCACATGCCGTCACCAGTGTCGTATAGAATATATCAGACGTGTTTTCCTGTGGAGGAGTCGTTTGACCTATGACCTTGCGATCAAATGTTTTCGGTTCCCATTGAAGTGGCACGTCCTTTCGTCGACTAATCGCACGGTTTTGCGGTGCGGTCGCAAAACACAGACACTACACTTATTACAGTGAACAGATACGTCAATGAACGAACGGACAGATCATAACTTTATGAAAATAAAGAAGTTAAACTTATCAGTCGAGGGAAGACTTGAACCAAGGACCTCTCGTTCCGCAGCTGCTCACGCTAACCACGAGACCACAGCGCACCTATGCTTGTATTATCCTTGATGTTGCCTATCTTGCGCATTGACTACTCAGTTTGTTAATTTTGCTTATTTTTTCATAGTTCCATACAACTTCTTCCTGTTTCCTCGATTGATCTGTGTTCAGTTTTTCAAGGCCTATCCACTGTGCCAACTTATATCTAAATCGGAGGGGGGTGCGATGGGGAGGTTCCCTTGTCAGAGCCATTTGAACCATTTGACTGTATCTTCTTCTATAAACAAAGAAAGATTATCCAGCCGAATTCCCATTGAGAAATCGCAACTGAATGCTTGTTGTTTTTGAAACTACCATACTATGTCTCGCACAAGAAGAAACATCTACCAGTATGTACCGGAATTCCGCAGGGGCAAGTTCGTGGCCCCCCAGAACTGCGGTTAATCGTTCATCGATACTGCTGCTCGCATTGATCACTATCACACGATTGTCATAGGAATACGGATTCGAGAGGCCCAGTCTCAGTGCCATATGGGATATCAGTGTCCCACACAACAGGCGACATCCACGTCATGTACTTTGGGTCAGTAATTTTTTTTTTATTTGCAGCGAGACAAGTCCCACATGGATAGTGCGACGACTTCTGTAGCACCGAGGACCGAAAATATGGCGAGTAGCTTCCCTTGACTCGGCAGCGCTGACAATGGTGCACCCAGCGACCGCCCTAAACCTAGGAGTCTATTCAGACGAGTCCTATGTAAGCTTTCAATATCGCGATGGACATATCCATGTGCGGTGACTCAAAGAAGAATCAGCATTGCCACATTACATTCGTCATCGCCATACTGATCCAGCTCCAGACATGAGCGCAAGGAGTGCTGCTGGGTACACATCACGAGCGCCGCTGGTTCGAATTGCCGTTAATCTGGAAGGTGTTACACTTCTGGCGTGGTTACGTGGTTGTGTCCTGTTTTAGGCCTCTGCGATGTTATCTTTCAACATGATGACGCAAGACTACCCCTTTGCAGAGGACCTAGCCTGCACGTTGTCCAGATGTCTGACTCATTGGAAAGAACTGAGGGTGGGTTGCCGAGAGACTTCCACGTCACCACTATCCACCTACTAGCATTATAAACTTTGGCGTAGAGCAGAAGCAGCAGGATGGTGTACCCTTAACTATTATACAAGCGCAGTTCGATTCAGTGTCTAGCCGGGCCATAGCCACTGTTGCTTTCTGATGTGGCAGCTCTATGTACTACGTTTCGCACCTTGTAAACACCGTAGTCACCCAAAAATTTGATTATGTGTTCTCCTTAATATTCTATATAGGCACAGTAAACGTTCGTTATATACTGTCTTTACTGATGTTGCAATCACAGTGACCGGCTGTGTTGTTACTTGGACGTTCCACATTGATTTTCACTTCATTTTTTCCCATCATCTATGGTGCACCATGTGAACTATCATTACAGTTACAATTATGGAGTACTTTGTTCTGACTGTATGTGGAAGGACAATCATTAGAAGTGTAATCCCTGCCCATTATAGCCCAATTTCCCAACTGCTGATCGACCTGGCGTCTGACCATCAAGGACAGCGCTGGACGACGTGGTTTCTGTGTTAGGAAGGAGAAAACAATGCCGAAATTCAAAGGTGATTGATGGCAGCGTGTGGAGAGTGGGCGCTGTCACAAAAAGCGATATTGCAACATGATTACGCTCGCCTCCTAATGAGAGGGAAAACCACGGGTGGCATCGCTGAAATCGGGTTCCAAGTACTGCAACACCCACTGTATTTTCCTGACTTCGCCTCTTTAACTCCTGTAAGCCCTCCTCGAACGACTGCTGTGGAGTCTGTCGCTCCCACCTTGGGACAGCTGCTCACATTTCCTGGAAGTCCACGTTATTATGACCGCGCAGATGTTTGTTCAGAGACTCGAATAGGTAGTAATCAGAAGGGGCCAAGTGTGGAGATACAGTGGGTGAGGCAGTACCTGGAACCCCATTTCAGTGATGGCAGCCATGGCTTTCTGAGTCGTATAGTGATGAGAGTTGTAGTGTTGCACGAGAACTGTTCGTGATGGTGCACACTCTCTGCAAACTGCCACCATCGCCTGTGAATATCCGCAGTGTTTACGCCCTCCTAACACGGAAACCACGTCGTCCAGCGATGTCCTAGACGATCAGACGCCATGTTTTCTGCTCACATAATGTCAGTAGTTGGGTAATTGGATAGGGATTACACTTCTAGTGATTGTCCTGCCACCTACGTTCAGACCAAAGTATGACATACTTGTAACTTTGTGCGGCTGGTCCCGGCAAAAGTTCGAGTCCTCCCTCGGGCATGGGTGTGTGTGTTTGTCCTTAGGATAATTTAGGTTAAGTAGTGTGTAAGCTTAGGTACTGATGACCTTAGCAGTTAAGTCCCATAACACACATTTGAACATTTGAACTTGTAACTTTAATGATGAGTCAAATGGTACCCTATGAATGATGGAAAAAATAAAGTGTAAACCAATCTGAAACGTCCCTCGTACATGACTGTTTGTTATGAAATTAAAGGGAGGGAGATGCTGATTCAGTTCTCTTAAACATCACCGCCTAAGATGACATCCCAACCCCTAGTCAGATATGCCCCTACATTACTGCACACTTCCGAGTGCTTTGAAAAGAATCATCGATATCTGTTCGTAGTCTGATAATAAATATACCGCCACCTTCCCTTCATGTAAGGTGAAGAAAATTATACCACAACAGGATTCTAAGAGGTACCTGTTGTTCGTGACGCACCAGACTAGTGTATCTAAAAGACGCACACTAATGAGGCGAATAATGAGTACACACATGAGAACATACACTGTCGAAAACACGAAGTCTTGCACCAAATAATAAAAATCACGTTTACAACGGTTTAGTGCAAGTCTGTTAATTTGATTCCATTTCGGTAAACTGCATGTCCCTAACCTAACCCATTTATCCTACCCAGGAAAGGGGACCTGCAGTTTAACGTAGAATCCCAATCACCCGTAGTTCAAGGTGAATCTTCACATCATTGACTGGTGAAGGCCTAGGTTACAGGCAGATTGTAAGGTTCCGTAGTGCGACCTGGGACACGATGTCGCAACCTTTACGTTTCCAGGAACGAACTTCATCATTTGACCATCAGACCTGACATTTTACAGCATGAACAACTTCACCGAAGCTACCAAACTGATACTCTGATACTTATATACCTGGTGTATATATTTACTAAAGTTTTATGCTTATATGAGGTTATTTTCAATACATATAAAAATTATTCCATCAGATTAGGGATAGCGTGATTACGTTGTGGCTGTTGGGTAAGTCTAACGTTTGGCTGTTCTTTTTTTCATTACACGTCTGCCCCCTTGGGGGTCACACCTCGTACTGATGTTGGTAATGAACAATATAAATTCAGTCACTTAATACTTTATATGATGAACATCTCCAAAGACTTTCATACAAATAAGACTGGTGATTCATGATGTAAGACGCTCCATATCCGACAGTCTATTGATACCGAAATAACAGGTGCAGAAAAACATAGGAATATAGAGGTAACCCGTGGCACAAGACACAAGTGGAAACTGAAAACTGAATTCTGACAAATGTTTGAATCCACATGATCGCACATTCTGTTCACCACATACATGGGACGAATCACTCAGTAAAGATACATGCAGGGCTCTGATTATTTTGAAGAATTACGCTAACTCGACATGAAAGCGAGCCAACAAATGTACAGAAAAATGAGCAGTAACATTGAGTCACATCGTTTCAGTATTTGTCTATTGTGTAGATGACAGTTACAGACACATGAGTTCGAGAACCTACAGATGTTCCCGCCACGTTTCACACATTTTAATATTTCCCCAGTCACTGTACGTCATTGCTGTTCTACTTCGTACATCAGCCGATGATCGATTCCTTACTGCACGAATACATAAAGAGAATATTTACTAATTCGCAGTTCACCTTCAGGGAGGCAAATAATGAAGTATTTTCTGCGAATGGTAGGAAAGTAAGAGTAAATGTGATTGTGTTTACACGGACAGTAGGGATTATGCCTACCAGCAGTAGCCACAAACAAAAGGTACAGGGTGCGTATTCAATCTGTTGTGTCGGTAGCTGGGCCGACACCGTGAAGTTGAGATGGCTGAAAATGCACGCTAGACTAACGCAGACGGGCGTGAAGTACTGGAACAGGCTACGTAATTAATGTTAGGAAGAAAAGTACTGAGCAGGATTAATACTTATCTTTAATATCATTGTGGTACATCGATCTTGACGATACACAGGAGACTTTAATTACGATCACTGTAAGGCTAATGGCGCCTTGCTAGTTCGTAGCCATTAACTTAGCTGATGGCTATTCTGTCTCTCGGCTAATGAGAGAGAAAGGCTTCATACATCTGGTCGGTAGCTAGGTTCTCGTACAACTGGGGCGAGTGCTCTCTCGTATCACGAGACCTGCCTTGGTGGTGGCGCTAGGTCTGCGATTACCCAGTGGCGACACGCGGGTCCGACATGTACTAAATGGACCGCGGCCGATTTAAGCTACCACCTAGCAAGTGTGGTGTCTGGCGGTGACACCACATTCCTCCCCCGCAAATCGGCGAACGGTCGTGTGAGAAGGCTTCCGCCCGCCGTGGGGAGGACCACATGTTGACGTATGCGATGAGGTGGGGAGCCTAACAACAGGCGAGGCTGTGCCACCCGCACCCGGCCATTCGGTCCGAGGGGAGCTAGGAAACGCCTGAAAAACTAGTCCAGGGTGCACGTCAACATGCGGTGTATGCGCCCGTAAAGAGACAGGAGGGACCGAAGGATCAACCTCCATTGCGTCGGGGTAGCCGACGCGCGATGACGTCATGTGGTCCGGAGCGGGCGGGAGTTCCATGGCGGAGGACAGCTGGTCACGGGAAGCGATCGGCGGCGCGTGACCCAGGGAGGCGCTTCGCGGCTGCAGCGAAGCGTCGAATGCGGGCGGCGCCGGCGGGAGAACAGGCGGCGGCGGCGGCGGCTGCGGCGGCGCGTCGCCATGGGGCAAAATGGAAGGCATCGTCGGTAACACCTGGGGATGAGGCGAGCCAGTAGATGGGTCCCCAGGGCGCTGACCGGACGGCACCGTCGCTGAAAGCAGACGGGGAGCGGCAGAACCCGTGCGACGACAGAGGAGCAGCTGATTGAGATGCCGACGCACCTCACCAGAGGCCCCCAAAACCAAATACATCGCGCGGCCGAGGCAGCGAAGAATGCGCCCTGCGAGCCAACGCCGTGAACCTCGATAGTTGCGATAAAATACAACGTCGCCTGGAGCAAAAGCAGGAGTCTGCCGCTGCACAGGAACCTGATGCGGCGGATGCAGCAAAGACATCAAGGTGCGATGAGGACGACCGTGGAGCAACTCAGCCGGCGAGCGACCATCTCGGGGCTGAGAGCGATACGAAGACAAAAAGAGCAACAATGCGTCCTCCCGAGAATGCGACTCTTTCAATTTCAACATCTGTGACTTGAAAGTCTGGACCAATAGTTCAGCGGCACCGTTGGACTGAGGCGAAAACGGCGCGGATGTCAGATGTTGAATACCATTGGCCTGGCAGAATGACTGAAATTCTGCGGACATGAATTGTGGGCCATTGTCGGAAACAATAGTCTGCGGAAGACCTTCAATGCAAAAGATAGCAGACAACGCTTGGATGGTGGCGGAGGACGTCGTGGAAGACATCCGGACAACAAAAGGAAAATTACTGAAGGCGTCGACCAGAACCAACCATCGAGCATTCCAGAATGGACCAGCAAAATCAATGTGCAAGCGTTGCCAAGGGGAAGTGGCTTGTGGCCACGCAAAGACTTTCCGCGGCGGTGCGGACTGTTGTTCGGCACACGCCGGGCACGAAGAACACATATTCGTAATCGCAGCATCGATTCCGAACCAAGTACAGTGCTGACGAGCAAGTTGTTTCGTTCGCACTATACCCCAATGTCCTTGGTGAAGAAGCCGTAAAACAGAGGACTGTAACGAACGTGGGACCACGACTCTGGACTGATCATTATCAGAACGCAACAACAAAACACCACGTCGAACAAAAAGTCTCTCCTTGTGAGCAAAAAATCGGCGAACCAACGGATCCTCGGTCCGAGACTTTGACAAAGGCCATTGCGTAGCAACAAAACGTAAAACAGTAGCAAGGACAGGGTCAGCAGCTGTGGCTGTAGCGACACGACGAAAATCAATCGGAAACGATTCGACCACTTCATCGGTTTCCGAATCAATGAACATGCAAGCAAGTTCGGAAGAATCGAATGCTTTATCCTCAGCAACAGGCAAACGGGACAACGCATCGGCGTTTCCGTGCTTAGCAGTGGACCGATACAAGATATCGTAGCGGTACTGCGAGAGGAAAATAGACCAGCGAATGAATTTCTGCGCTGTACGTGGAGGTACAGGCTTGGTCGGATGAAAAAGCGATGTCAAAGGTTTGTGGTCTGTGATGATGGTAAAGTGACGACCATACAAGAAATCATGGAACTTAGTAACACCAAACACGAGAGCCAAAGCTTCTTTCTCTATCTGTGAATAATTTCTTTGCGCAGACGAGAGCAATTTGGACGCAAAGGCAATAGGGCGATCATGGGAGCCAACTTTGTGCGCAAGCACAGCACCGATCCCGAAATCCGATGCATCTACCATCAACAAAAGGGGTTTCTGGGGATCGAATGGCGTAAGGCAGGTATTAGAAAGCAACGCCGATTTCAACTGGCGAAAGGCGCGATCACATTCCGTCGTCCAGACGAACGGAACACCTTTACGGCGTAAGCGATGAAGCGGAGCTGAAATGGAAGAGGCATTGCGCACAAATTTATTGTAATAATTAATTTTACCCAACACACTCTGTAGCTGTTTCACATTTTGAGGGGAAGGCAATTCTTGTATGGCACGGAGGTGCTCTGGACTCGGATGTATGCCTTGGGCATTAATGACATGTCCCAGGTATGGTAAGTCACGAGCAAAAAACACACATTTGTCCTTCCTCAAGCGAAGACCATTTTGCCGCAAGACCTGAAATAATGTTCGTAAGTTCGCAAGATGATCTTCTTCTGTCTGTCCGGAGATCACTATATCGTCCAGATAGTTTGCTGCAGTAGGGACCGACGCACAAATAGTTTGTAAATATTGCTGAAACAATGCAGGGGCGGATGCACACCCGGATGGCAGTCTTTTGAAGCGGTACAATCCAAGATGCGTGTTAACCACCAATACGCGCTGGGATTCGTCGTCCACCGGTATTTGCAAGTACGCATCGGCTAGGTCCAACTTTGAAAAATATTTTCCCGGGCACAGTTTAGCAAAAAGATCTTCCGGGCGGGGCAAAGGAAAAGTAGCAGTGACTAGCTGTGGATTCACTGTGGCCTTGAAGTCCACGCAAAGTCTCAATTTTCCGGAAGGTTTTGGCAAAATTACTAAGGGTGAGGCCCAGAGAGAAGCTTGCACACGTTCAATTACACCCTGTGATTCGAGATCGTGTAACGTTCTTGCGACCTCATCACGCAATGCGTGGGGAACATTGCGCGCCCTGAAAAATTTCGGTTGCGCGTTTACCTTCAGTTCTAAATGTGCTTCATAGTTTTGAGCGCAACCTAAGCCCGGTGCAAAAATGTCTGCAAATTCGTCACACAGCCGAGAAACACTGTCTGTAGGCACAGTCTGATTCACTGATAGGACCTGATTTACAATAGACATGTTAAACAACTGAAACAAGTCTAGACCAAACAAGTTCACTGCAGAAGAAGAACGAAGAACGTAAAATGACACAAGTTTTGTTTGTCCCTTGTATGTTGCAAGAAGGCTGCACTGTCCTAACACAGGAATTGTCTGTCCGGAATATGTAGTTAGCTTAACATTTGCGGAACGCAACGGAGGTTTGCCCAGTTGTTTGTACGTGTCATGATTGAGCAATGAAACTGCAGCTCCGGTATCGAGCTGGAATGGTATCACTTTGCCTTCAAAGTCTAAGTCCACAAAAAGTTTATTGTCCTGCTGTCGACAAGAGCGACTGTTTTGTGCAATTGGAACAGACACTGGTACAGAATCACTTGCTAATTGACGTGATTTCCGGCGACGTCGACGCACAGTTTTTGTGGGACGATCACAGTCACTGTTAGAGAAAGTGTCACTGGACGAAGCGGAATTAACGACATGAATGTCCATAGGCGAAGGTCCACGAGCCTGAGTGTCCTTGGTTCGATTCCGGCGCGAAGCAAAGGGCCTGGAATGATTGTGATTGTCTGATCTGAGCTTTTTCTGGCAAACATTTTGAACATGTCCTTTCTTATTGCAGAAAAAGCAAATAGCTTGGCGTGACGGGCAATGTTCACGCGAATGTCTAGTAGCACACCGCGGGCACGATTTCACTACATTTGTGGGCTGGCGCGGCACACGTGGCTGAGCGCGCGGCGGCAGCTGTGCGGACGTGCGCGAGGTCCGGTTACCGGGCCGCGCAGGGCGTCCAGCGGGCCGGTTAATGTTACACACGGCTGGCGAAGTTTCGAAAGATTCCTGAGCACAGTCAAGTGTGTCCTGTCTATCCAATATGTCTATCACTTGTTGAAGGGAGGGATTAACTAGTTTCAAAATTTGCTCCCGTATGCGAACATCAGAAACGTTCTGTGCTATTGCATCACGCACCATTGTATCTGAATAAGAAAGACCACAGTCACATTCAAAGGCACAGTCCCTAGTAAGTCCTTGCAATGTTGCTACCCACTCCCTATTAGTTTGACCGGCCGTACGTTTTGTACGAAAGAACGTATACCGTTTTGCAACCACATTAACTGTTTCTTTGAAATAGGCATCTAATGCAGACAAAATTTCCTCGTAGGACAGAGTTGCTACGTCGCGTCGGGGAAACAATTTCACTATCACACGGTATGTGGACACACCGACACAAGAAAGCAAAAACGGCTGCCGCTCATTACCTTGAATTCTGTAGGCTGCTAGATGAAAGTTGAACTGGCGAGACCACTCGTGCCAGGTCTCATCGGCTGCCACGTATGGTCGAAAGGGAGGTGCAACAGCGTTTAGTGGCAGCGGTAGCGAAGAAGCGGCGGCGGCGGCATCGGTGTGCAGCGCACGTTGACCCTGGACGAGCTGTCCAAGGGCATCCAATAACGCCTGCGTCTGCTGATTCTGCAAGCGATAAAATTCGGACAGTACATCTGGAGAATGTGGCGAAGCCATGACACAATTAAATGTAAGCAATCAGAAAGAATATCCCATCCTCGTCGCCAATGTTGTGTCGGTAGCTGGGCCGACACCGTGAAGTTGAGATGGCTGAAAATGCACGCTAGACTAACGCAGACGGGCGTGAAGTACTGGAACAGGCTACGTAATTAATGTTAGGAAGAAAAGTACTGAGCAGGATTAATACTTATCTTTAATATCATTGTGGTACATCGATCTTGACGATACACAGGAGACTTTAATTACGATCACTGTAAGGCTAATGGCGCCTTGCTAGTTCGTAGCCATTAACTTAGCTGATGGCTATTCTGTCTCTCGGCTAATGAGAGAGAAAGGCTTCATACATCTGGTCGGTAGCTAGGTTCTCGTACAACTGGGGCGAGTGCTCTCTCGTATCACGAGACCTGCCTTGGTGGTGGCGCTAGGTCTGCGATTACACAGTGGCGACACGCGGGTCCGACATGTACTAAATGGACCGCGGCCGATTTAAGCTACCACCTAGCAAGTGTGGTGTCTGGCGGTGACACCACACAATCTTTTTCTGTCCTTTCATTGCTTTCGGGTTCACGTTTATGGCAGTCTGAAATATAGTCTGTAGGGAAGCAGCCTACTCACGCCGTATAAAATTCACATCAGTCTTTCCATTGTGTGCCAGCCTAGTCCGCTGTAACTAGCTCTGACGTCATAAATGTTGCGCAATACTTTAAAAATCAAGTAAATAACCTGAAACGTTTCTAGCATGTCAGGAGTAATACTAAATTAATATGTGTTGAATGTCAGTTCAATAACTTTAACCATTTTAGAAATTTGGACGTTCTTCTGTAAAAATCATTGGCGCAAAAGAAAAGAGCTAGAAACTTAAAAATTTATATTTGGATTCCTTTTTCATAATAATTTAGTGGAAACAGTATTCTGGATCTCACAAACTAAAATTTTAGTTGAAATTCAAGATTTTCTGGTTTTTGTCTTAGAAAGTAAGGAAGCAAGATAGATTAAGTAGGCGAATAAATAAGGCTAGGATGTTTAAATTTAAGTAGAAGGGAAATCCGCTATAATCATAAGGATGTGAGAAGTTTCAATTGAATAACTATAAAACTATAGCGATAGCGTATCTGCAAAGGGCAAGTTCAGAGTTCGTCTACTGCGTGTAGTGTAATTAAATTAATTCTCTCGCCCAAAATATTTGACTTAGCCACGTCAGACTTTTATTATGATTACTTACCTGTGTGCTGAATGCACATTTAAATTGAGAGCTTCATCGGGCATCAGCAAAGGAAGAAATGATTTATTCGATAACTTAAAGTGGTGCATTACTAGCCCAGCGGCGAGTCGGGAGACGCGTTCCCTTAGCCGTCCGCACCGCGACTTTATATATAAGAACGCTGCGAGAGAAAAGAAGAACCCAGTTCTCTCCAGACACTGATTAGCGCACAACCTGTGTCGGGAGTCGCGTCGCGTCGGTATCATTGCTATAAACAGCCTCGGATGCCGTAATAAGTTACTCGGGATACGCGTAACCATGAAATCGTTTTCGAGTGAAGTGTTAATTCTGGGATGACTTTAATGATCTATCTTTAGTTTGCGTATGTCGTATTTTCACGTGTCGCCGCGGGATAGACATTCTACCATTATTTAGCGTGGCGTTTGATGAACATTATCATCAAATTATGGCGAGCATTCACTTAAACATTTAATTTGAACAGTTATAATTGCATCAGCGCATTAGACTCTGAACTGCTCTGGTAGTTGGATTGTGTGGATTCTTTTTGGTCTGTGACTTTCAGAATATAGTGAACATTTTTAGAGAATCGTTTTTCATTATGAATCCCAGATAATCTCCTAATTCCTCAGAGCTATAAGCTGTAGCTATAAGTGTATTTCTCAGATGAGGTGGGCACTAGGAATTCTAATTACAGGCTTCACGTTTTGCTAATCACTTTCTGGTTGCCAATATTGTAGTTAGAGAGCCAGTGTCGAGAACGGCAAACAACAGCATTAAATAAATAATAGGAACATTTATAACAATAATTCCACCCGCCGCCCCACATATGGCTAATCGGTCGGGAAATGCATCTTTTCTACATTACACTCTACATTTAAATAAAAACCATTTATTCCACCCGCCGCCCCACATATGGTGCATCGGCCAGGAAAAACAAAACATTTTGAACAACATATATTCCACCCGCCGCCCCACAAGTCTACTGTAAGACAGACAGCGGGGAATGATGATAATAGGAACTATTTTAAATAATGTATGAGAACACAACAGTACGATGTCAATGTGTTATTACTGTCATAAGAAACGAGAAGTGGCAAAACTAGGTAGCAGATTTTTAACGACCCATAATCGTCGCAGTGACACGATAGCTTACTTTCTTAAGACTGGGAGTCTAGAAGCTCATCACTGTGTCTCTGTATCTTTCCTGCACAAAGTGATGGGGCGCAGTGGGTTAGCACATGGGACTCGCGTTCGGGAGGACAACGGTTCAAATATATGTCCCAATATCAGGATTTAGGTTTTCCACGATTTCTCTAAATCGTTTTAGGCAAGTGCCTGCATCGTTCCTTTGAAAGGTCACGTCCGATTTCCTTCCCCACCCATGAAACAATCCGAACTTGTACTCCGTCACTAATGACCTCGACTCGACGGGCCATAAAACCATGCTCTTCCCTTCTGTTTCTTTGCTTGGTCCTCAGATAGTTTTCAGATACATAACTTGGTTCACGCCATTGATAATGTGTCGATCATGTGAAATGTTCCCAGTGATCACCTTGAACAGCTTAACGTGCTATGCGTTATATTGCATGACACATGACTGGAGCTAGACCTGTACCGAACTGAAAATTAAAACACATGCGGTCGTCTCTTTTGCGTTTAATTTATTTACGCAGCCGGTTTCGGTGCACCTTCACACCATCTTCAGAACGCTTGAGCAAAGTGATCTGTGAGGGATCCAGTCTCGTGTGCAGTCGTGACAGGGACCAATATTAAATATCCACTATCCATAGATCTCTGGTTTACACGACACTATCGTTGGATGGCTCCTTTGAAAGGGCACGGCCGATTTCCTTCCCCATCCTTTAAACAAACAGAGCTTGTGCAGGTCAACAGGCAGATTCCATACTTCTAGCGCTACGGTCGCAGGTTCGAATCCTGCCTCGGGCATGGATGTGTGTGATGTCCTTAGGTTAGTTACGTTTAAGTAGTTCTAAGTTCTAGGGGACTGATGACCTCAGAAGTTAAGTCCCATAGTGCTCAGAGCCATTTGAACCATACTTCTAGATTCCTAAAAAGCATTGAACACGGTACAGCGCTGCAGACTGTTAACGAAGGTAGGAGCATACGGAATAAGTTACTAGATATATGAATGACTCGAAAACTTCTTAAGTAATGGAACCCAATGTGTTGTCCTCAACGGCGAGTGTTCATCAGAGACACAGGTATCATCAAGAGTGTTCCAGGGAAGCGTGATAGCAGCGCTATTGTTTTCTGTGTAATAAATGATCTGGCGGACAGGGTGTGCGACAATCTGCGGCTGTTTCCTGACGATTCTGTGTTGTACGGCAAGGTGTCGAAGACGAGTGACTGTAGGATGATACAAGATGACTTAGACTAAATTTTAGTTGCTTTCATGAATTTCAGCTAGTCCTTAGTGTAGAAAAGCGTTAAGTTAATGCGAATGAGCTGAAAAAAGGCATAATGTTTCGATATATCATTAGTAGCGTCGTGTTTGACACTGTCACAGCGTTTGTGTATCCGGACCTAACGCTGCAAAGCGATATAAAACGGAACGGGCATGTGGTGATTTTGATAGGGTGGGTGAACGGTCGACATCAGTTTGTTGGCATAATTTTAGGAAAGGCTGGTTCATCTGTAAAGGAGACCGCATGTATGACGCTAGAGAGACCTATTCCTGAGTAGCGCTCGAGTGTTAGGATCCGCACCACGTCAGATTAAAGGAAGACGTCGAACCAATTCAGAACCGAGCTGCTAGATTTGTTATCGATGGACTCAAGCAGCACACAAGTGATGCGGAGATGCTTTGGGAACTCGAATGGGAAGACCTGGAAGAAAGGCGACTTCCTTTTCGAGGAACACTATTGAGAAAATTTAGAAAACTGACATTTGGAGCTGACAGCAGAACAATGCTACTGCCACCAATATACAAGGACCAAGAAGATAAGATAGAGAAATTACGGCTTGTACGGAGGCATATAGATAATCGTTTCTCATCCGCTCTATGTGCGAGTGGACCAGGAAAGGAAAAGACTGATTGTGGTACCGTACTGTGGCTTGCGGAGTATTTATGTAGATACAGATAGAGATGAACCAACGACGGTTGTGTAAACCATTGGTTATCTAGTACTGGCTTCTGCTATGACTGCTGACGGGACTGGATGCCTCCCAGATAAGGTTGATCAAGGGGCCTGAAGCTGGTGTAGTGGAACACGAAACTGGTCGCGTAAATAAATTAAGTGCAAAAGAGACGGCTGCAGCTGGTTTAATATTAATTTCATTTTGAACAGCCGATGTCCTTGTAACCACCTATCACAATCATGGACAGACAAAGAGACCCATACTGATTTCGCACGGCGGACTAACGACCGTGGCTGGTGTACCGACCAGCCTGATGGTGGTTTTTAGGGTAATGCTGGGCTGGACCACAATTTCCGGCTCAGGAAATGCGATACACAAATAGCTAAACACAATCACACACAGAAGAAAGTTTACATAAGACACAGTCAGTTGGAAGACACGACTTCCCTTCCTTAGGTAACTAACGACTGCGGCGACAGGAGCGGCACACTGCTGCTAAGTTAAATAAGATAAATTTGCCAAGTCTTCGTACAGAGGACCCAATACTAGGCGGGATTAACGCTGAAAAGAAATTGTGAGATGTTCCTAGTGGCGCTGTAGTTTGGATTTCGTGGTAAATCGTACATTTGTCCATAACTATCGCACAAGATGATTATCAGCTTGGAGGACCTCAAGGCCATAGTGCCTATCAGAGTTTCTCAATGTTCTGGACGCTCCAATACCAACTGAAAATCTCTGTATTGTCTTTAGCGAGGATGAAATAGGCCACTCATACTGTTGTTCGCGCTTCGTCTGCGTACAGTATCACTTTTGTCATCGGCTGATGCGCCATCAATAGTCGCGTCAAGATGCCACGACTGTTTCGGCTTGGGAAGCTATGGCGGTTATCTGGCGCGGTGGTCCGCCGCGAGAGGGGTGGTTGTTGACTGGAGTGGGGCAAGCCAGAAGCGTGGCTGGTGGGGTGAAAGAAATGGCCAGGAACAAGTGGTGTACTTGGAGCCCTGTACAACGAGTGTTGTTGCAGGAGTATCGATGCTTGATCGGAAAACATGACAGTTGCATTTCGTGGCCATGTAAGCACTTACGAAGCCGAGGTTTGAATCGAGATATGATTGTACAGTGCCTCTGCTGAGAGTTTGCTGAAGAAGTCTTTTGGAACTGTTCAGCTGTTTATGGTCTACCTCTTGTTAAATACGGAATACTATTTGCGGTTCGGAGACAAGGCGCTGAATTTAATAACGGTTAGTCCTCTGCAATGAATCAGCGGTTTTTTTGTTTTTGTAAGGAACGCTAAAGGCATCCTTATAAAATGCCAAAGCAACGGACTGGTGTTTCTCAAACAGTTTTTGTAGTAGCCTGACACTGCTGACCTCATTAAGCGTGCATGCACATTATTTGTTTACCTGATGAAATGTTGTTGTTTCCAATGTGTAACATATACCTGTTGTAGGTAATGAAGTCTTAGTCCTAGCCGCCACGGTTCGCTCAGCTTCCCCCGTCAGAGGTTCGAGTCCTCCCTCGGGCTTGGGTGTGTGCGTAAGTTAGTTCACGTTAGATTAAGTAGTGTGAAAGTCTAGGGACCGACCACCTCAGCAGTTTGCTGCCATAGGAACTTACCACAAATTTCCAAAATTTCTTAGTCGTACGTATATGTGGACACAGCCTGTGCCGATGAGTTCCGTGTAAAATTCCTTCTGTAAAAGGAAAGCACGCTACATACACATCCTATACTGCGGAATTACTGGGCAGGATTGTGGCAGCGGTTGAGGTGTGCTGCAGCACAAGGGAAGAATCGTTTTGTACCCATTATAGATTTCTGTATGTCTGTAAAGGATGTTCACCTGCGGGGTTCTAAACTTTGTAGAAAGATAATGGGTTCCATGGCTATGGTTCGTTCGATAAAAGGGATAAATCAAGGCGAGAGTATTATGGTTTTAGAAATGATTTTGTATTTTTTGTTTTTAAAGTTTCTTGTCTTAACATCCTGTTGTCTTTGATTATCAGAAACTATATTCTGGCAGTTAAATGTTAGAAACTCCTTTTTCATAAGTTTTGCTGCAGCATTTTAGTTTTAGGATTGCTTTTTCCTGTTAATCATTCTTGAATTAACTTGAAGCCATTATGTTGTGTTAAGTATGCTATTTATACTTAGAGTCACTATTGTACGATTTGATAAGCAAAATTTGACGTTCTATTGTGTGCTCAATCAGTCGATTCCACAAGTAATTACATTGAGGCCCAGCTCCCCGCTCCCACAAAAATGATAGCAAAAATGGTTTGATAAGTTTGCTAAAAAAGCAAGAGAGAATGTTTGTTTCGTTAACATCTCATCTAACTTCTGAACAAAGTTTCCCTTTTTTATAATCCTAGTCCAGCGATCTTCCATCTTTTTCTCCAATCGGAGAAATAGGTTTTGTCGAACTCTGCAAAACACTTGACTGCAACTATCATTTCCTCGTCTGACGAAAATTTCTTCCCAGCGAGCCGAAGTTTCAACTTAAGCAAAAGGAAAAAGTCACGTCTGACTAAGTCTGATGAGGAACCAATCTATAGACCAAGTCATTCACTTTCGTCATTACTGTTGCCGATGTGTTGGATGCTGCATGATCTTGGTGAAAGGGCACTTTTTTGCGAGCCATCGATGGTTCTTTTCAGCCAACGCAGGTTTTAAACGATCCGACAATGAAGCATAATTGTCTCCAGTTAGTTCTGCCTTTTTCCAAGTAATCTGTTATTCCTTGGAAATCCCAAAGAGTAGTCGCCGTCACTTTACCAGCTGACAAAATGGTCTTTACACTCTTCAGCTCACTTTCACCAGCCTTTGTCCATTGTTTTGACTACCATTTTTACTCTGGTGTGTAATGATGGATCCAGGCTCCATCAACAGTCACAAATCGGTGCAAACAGTCTTGCGTTAGCGATTAAACATTGCCAGGAATTGTGTTCACATCTTGTGCTGGATGCCTTTTGGTCGAATGTGTGCAAACGTGGCATGCAGAAAGTCTTCCATAGGTCGGGGTAGAGGCCAGAAGAGAGGATGATGTTACCTAAATTGGCAAGGACAGTCAAGATGGAGAAGGGGCATTCTCTGAGGTGGCAGTAGGTGACACAGTCATGACCAGGGGCAGTGTTGCATTTGGACCAGAGGATAAGTTTAATGTCATTCGAAGTGTCGGCAGAAGTGCCAACACCGAGTTGTTTGAGGCAGCCGAAATGCACGCTATAAGCTCACGCAGGATGGCGTGAGGACTGAAACAGGATACGTAATGAATGCTATAAAGAAAAGTACGTAGCTTCTGGAATACTTAACTTTAATCCACAATTGGTGAACATTGGTCTTGTTACTGTACATGCTTCATTAGATACATAGCAAAGGATAAATGGCGCCTTGCTAGGTCGTAGTAATTGACTTAGCTGAAGGCTATGCTAACTATCGTCTCGGCCAGTGAGAGCGTAATTCTCAGTGAACCTTTCCTAGAAAAGTCGGCTGTACAACTGGGGCGAGTGCCAGTAAGTCTCTCTAGACCTGCCGTGTGGCGGCGCTCTGTCTGCAATTACTGACAGTGGCGACACGCGGGTCCGTCGTATACTAGCGGACCGCGGCCGATTTAAAAGCTACCACCTAGCAAGTGTGGTGTCTGGCGGTGACACCACATCTTGTGCTGTGATTGGAGTGTTTTGCAGGGGGGCAACTGCACCAAGTTCTGGAGACTGGAAGCAAGTGGAATGACCAAGGTATCGGCGCGTTCCATGACGCTGGGGAAAAGGGAACAATCAAAGTGGGGATCATCATGGATGGAGAAGATCTCGGAAAGTGGGAAGCAAAGTGGTTGGTCTTTCTGAGGTTGTCGGGAAGGGGCCGTAGTTATGGATAAGGGAGTAATGGGGTGCAGAATGGGAACCACTAAGGCGATGGAAGGCTGATCACTTATACTTCGAGGAGTTTATAGGGAGGGTGGCATTGAGTCATGTACAGGTCTGGCACCAGTTCTAACATTCTGCGTGGTGTCTGTCTGTTCTATATCGTGTCTCCCTACCACTTTCGCGCAACGACGCTCTGAGCGTGTTTTTTAGGGAGTTGACTAGTTTGAACCTGGGACCTGTTGCTGGTAAGGAGACGCCAGACCACACATGACATGTCGAATTCAGAAGAGTTCAGTGAGACTAGCGATGATATAACCAAATACTTAATGATTTCAGCGTCAGCTCCACTGCACTCCCTGTAAAAGAATCTTAATACTAACTAAATTTAGTGGAAGGGGTTCAAGGCTTTCCTATTTTTAGTTAGCTGGTAAAATAACGTCGAAAAAGTAGTTAAGTTTACCATTGGAAATTTTATTCTACTCACAAAACATCGTTTATAAATTGCACTGTTGATAAAAGGAAATGTTTTAATACAGGATGGTAAAAACCAACTGCGTTCAACAAAAATGTGAACGAATATTCCCTGAATGAGTTTCCAAGTTCTACAATGGATCGAAGGATGACCTATGCCATATCACATCTATAATCTAGGTTTAAATTAAGTTTCACAAAAGAGAAAACTATCAAAATGGTCTACAGTGACCCTCAATTATCTTTAATTACTTATCTAACTTGTCGTAAATTACAGTGGCTGATGTGGCTTCTCAATAACTACATAACAGAAAAATCATCGCGTTTGAGATTTTTACTTCAAGTGGCAAATGTGAACACCATGAGCTTTAATTGACGATCGACACTGGTATTACCCAAAAAGGGGATGTAACAGATGAGACTTCTGCAGTTCTGAGTGAAGCTTTATGCGCTGTTACGTGGCATTGCGTGCGTTCATTACCTTGTCGGTGTTCGTCAGGGGGCGGCGGACAGCACAGCTCCGCTCACCTCGCCGTCTCCGAAGCAACTCCGTCCTAACTTCTCCTTACTACAATTTACCGAAGTTGGTTTAAAAAAAAACTATCTGGCTGTGTTTTCATCTGACCTATCAGGGTCTCAATGTTAACCTTAAGCTCCACCTACAAAAATTCTGTCTATCCAATGAGAAACGTTATACTTCTCGTGGTGGGGCAATGTTTTTAAGGTTTGCAACGTAACAGACGCGAAAAAGTCTCGCGCTAAAACTTGCAGCTGGTGTGGTCCTTTAAGCGTTATCGTAAGATCTATACTGTTCTTCTGGAGGGCTCTAGCTTTTAACATGGGCTGGGGGGTGGTCCTAACGTAAAAGAGACACGAAAAAGTCTCACGCTAAAACTTGCTGGTGGTGTGGTCCTAGCGGTTAGCTGGCGACGTGGGTGTCCGTCCGTCCCTTATCGTAGGGCCTTCCAGCTTAACACGGTTCTGCTCTCGGCTTCTGTTCTCGTTTCTCCCATCGGAGCTGCGTCTGTCTCATGGTGGGAAGGTATGACATGCATTTAGGCATTCTTGTGTTAGTCTGTGGTATTCCATTTGCTCACTCGTTAATCGTATTACTTTGGTTAATTTAATGTCACGATTTATTCGGAGCTATGTGACATACTACTGGATTTGCTTATTATGTCAGGGTTTTCATGGAAGGTGTTGGATTTGCCTGACACCTTACACAGTCCCAGCGTTTCTTTGCTGTAATGATGTTCCGAACATGTCGCTGTATTTGACAGGGGCTTTGGAGTGTATCCCAGTCATGAATGCACAGGAAGGAGCGATAGAGGCGGCGGGATTCGTGGAGGAGGACAGTCCTCAGAGAGAGAATGGGGCAGTGGGCGTGGATGGTTGTAGTGGGAACATAGGGCTCCACAGCGTCAGTAATGGCCTTCTGAAGGAAGGACAAGGCGTGGATGATGTCATTAGGATGATGATAGGTAAGAGGGTGGCTGTCGACCTGGGTAGCGATGGATTCCTGGTAGGCATCCCATCTGGCACGACAGTCGTCATGGTTTACCTTGAGAGGAGGTGCAAGGCAGGGAGCCAGAGGTGGGATGTGAGTAGACGTCATGGTGAGAAGGACGGGGAGATGGTCGCTACCTGTGGGGTCAAGGATGTAGACAGTGATGAGCCCAAGAGGGTTGGCAGAGCCAATGACAACATATAAACATATAACACGTCAGCCTCAGTTGCAAATATTATTTGCAACTGAGGCTAATTTGTTATATGTTTAATTATCACAGTTGCTAATTGGGTAGGAATGACAACATCAAATGTTATTTGCAACTAAGGCTGATGTGTTATATGTTTAATTATCACAGTTGCTAACGGGGCAGCAATGACAACGTCGGGGTGGTGGTGTTGCTTACAGGACAGGTGTGCTGGGGAAGGGGAACAAGGCCACTTTGGAGTGTGAGGAGGAACTGATGCCACCGCCAAAGGGCGGCATAGGAGAGGGAAATGAAGTCATAGGGGATAGGAGCAGTGGGGTGGACATAGATGGTGGCACAGGTAACAGTGAGGGAAGGGAAGAAGACGCTGAGGATATGGTGTTTGGTGGGTTCATTGAGGATGGATTGTGGCCAGAAGGGGATGTGCTTAAGGTGGCCGATGGTGACTCCACCCTGCACTCGAGGATTAGGAGCATCAATAAGACAAGAGAAATTAGGGTATTGAGGTCGGTGAGAGTGAAGTGGGCAAAGGTGTAAGGTGAAAGACAGAGCAAGCAGTGAGGGAGATCTGTTGGAGGGTGTGGGGGCATTGGAAAGGGTGAATGTTTTGGAGGACTATGGTGAGGAAACACATGAGGTGTTCAGCTGTGAGGGGTGGACAGAGGAAATTGTTGGGGTGAAAGAGGGAATCTATTGGATGGGAAGAGACAGTAAGCTTGGGGGTGGTAGGAGGGGGTTTAGCTTTACACTTGTGAGAGTAGGTGGGATGGGGGCCATTGCAGGTGTTACAGGAACGAGGCGTGGCGACGTTGGGGCAGTTTTTGAGAAAACAGGAGGCCTTGCAATAGGGAAAGGTGGGGGGTGGGGGGTGGGTTGCAGTTGGGGTCAGGAGATCATAATAAATGAGGCAGTACTGGCAGTGGTAGGACTAGGGAGAGGTTTTGGAGGATTCAACAGTGTGGCAGCGGTGGGAAATCAGGGTGCCCTGGGTGAGGAGCTGGTCGATGGAGGCGGCGGACTCCAAAAAGACCCAAATGAGATAAGTGGAACCGGAGGCATTGTGGATATGACATGCAGTGCGGATTTCCAGGTCAGGGTGTGAGTTCAGTTCAGCCAGTACCTCGTCCTCCGTGAGCACCAGGCTGAGCTTGGTGATGGTTGCGCTGGCCAGTGTGGCCTAACGGTTCTAGGTGCTTCAGTCTGGAACCGCGTGACCGTTACGGTCGCAGGTTCGAATTCTGCCTCAGGCATGGATGTGTGTGATGTCCTTAGATCAGTTAGGTTTAAGTAGTTCTAAGTTCTAGGGGACTGATGACTTCAGATGTTAAGTCCCATCGTGTTCAGAGCCATTTTTTGTAGTTTGCGGGTCGTGGGAAGGCTGGGGGTGCTGAAGAGAGGAAGAAGAGAGGAAGCGTGTCAGCAATATATGGGGGCCAAACATGACTCACAGGAATTTACGGAGAAGGTCCATGTGAAAGAAGGGGGAAGGGGACTTTATGAGGACTGAGTCCCTGTGGGGAATCAGTTGGGAGATGGAAGCAGCTGGGAGATACTTTTGTATCTTCATGGTGAGGGTATGTGCATCAAGGAACTTGGTGTCCGGAGTTGACCGGACAAAGGTATGGAAGGTGGGGGCTGGGGTATAGGTGACAGGAGGAGCAATGGTATCCATGGAGATGACATCGAGACTTTTTGTGGGAAGTGTCAGGAGCAGAGTCAGCATTGACACGCTTCTGGGTTTTTTTGGAAAGTGTAGGCTGGGAGGAGGGGAGAGGAATGGGGAGGACAGGGAGGTAATGGGCGGCAGATCCTATAGGTGCAGTGGAGGTGCTGGGAGACCCAGCCAATTCAATGATGGCAATTGTGGCCCGGCGTGACGTGATGCGGGTGGGGGAGACGGATTATGAAGTATTGGAGTTAGAGAGAGGAGAAGCAGACCACCTGAGGGGTGACAGCAGAGGTGCCAGCAGAGGCGTACATGAGGGTGGTGGCAGGAGTGGGGCAGGAATGGGAGCTGTTGTGGGTATGGAGGCTGGGGGAAGGGTGTAGATGTGGGGGTAGATCTCAGGAGAGGAAATGGGGGAATGGGTGAGTGAAGGGAGAAGAGGCGAGGTATAAGGGGGTAGGCCAGGAACGGCACTCCATGAAGTGTCAGTGGAATTGGGGGAGGAGGAGGTGTAGATGACAGTGGAGGTGCAGACGGTGACAGACGGATGGACGGCAGGCGGTGGCGAGCTCCGGCCAGCGGTGGCTGACAGACGGTGGAAGGCGGCGAGCACCGGGCGGCAGCGACAGCGGCCGGAGGCAGTGGCCAGCCTGCAGGCAGGCAGACGAACGGATGGACGGCAACAGCAAAGGGCTCTTCCAATGTGTAGATTGGACCCTAAGGGTAGCCTAGACAGTGAAATCGTGCAACTTGGAATTGAGGGGATTCAACTCTCGAGATGCTTCTGAGTCCCTGCACTACCGGTCTTATAGGGCCGACATGAGATTGGTTATTTGAATTGAAGTGCATCAATGGAATCTTCTGCGTTGTGGCCGTTAATGTTCCGGTTACCTGCCCTGGGCGTTGACGTAAATTCAGGCAGTGTATTTTCCTCATTGTGTTGTCACTGTCCAGCACGGTGTGTAGTTTAACAGCTCAATGTATAAGTGGTTGTGGGTGCCAGTACCTTCTATGTTTTTCCATTGAACTGCCTGTTGTGTGCTGGTCGGGTGAAGTAGAGATTATCTTGTCGGTGGGTCCGTTGTATGTCTGTGTTGTGGCGTAACAAGACAGCTACGCCACACTGAAGTAGCCAAAAGGCACGCGTAATCTCACGTAGGCTAGATAGAGGTCTGAAACAGGATACGTAATGAATGGTAGCAAGAAAAGTACGTAGCTGCTTTAATACTTAACTTTTAATCCTTCATTTGAATACAGCATTCCTTGATGATACAAGTGAGACTCTATCTTAAAATGGTTAATGGCGCCTTGCTAGGTCGTAACCATTGACTTAGCTGAAGGCTATTCTAACTGTCTCTCGCCAAATGAGAGAAAGGCTTCGTCAGTGTAGTCGCTAGCAAAGTCGTCGTACAACTGGGGCGAGTGCTATATCGTATCTCGAGACCTGCCTTGTGGTGGCGCTCCATCTGCGATCACACAGTGGCGACACGCGGGTCCGACATGTACTAAATGGACCGCGGCCGATTTAAGCTACCACCTAGCAAGTGTGGTGTCTGGCGGTGACACCACAGTCTGTCGGTTAGGTTGTCGTCGGATCGACAATGGTAGGGCTTACTGCCTGTCTCACCTAAGCGAGCATTAGTGTTTGAATTCCAGGCCGACTCTGGGAACATCTGAGCACCCTTGGGTGGACTGCCTTTCCTTGTTTGTTCTTGTGGTTTGTACTTGTATGGCTTCTAGCAGATTTTTAGATTAAGGTTGTTTTGCCCTTAAGGCGTCAGCTGGTTTGGGCCTTCAGCCTAATTTAAGAACTGTTTTACTATGTAAAAGCCTTTGCCATTTTTTTTAAAATTAGTGTTATTGAGTCTTAAGTGTTGGGCCTTCAGCCGATTTTGAATTTAAGTTGTTTGCTCTTAAAGTGTCAGATTCTTTGGTCCTTCAGCCTAAATAAGGAACTGTTTTAAGATAAGGCTTTCCCTTTTAAATTTATGATATTGGTTGAGCTTTAACTTATTGGCTTTCAGCCGTTTTAAAGTTAAAGTGGTCTTGTCCTTAAGGAATGAGATTGTACAGCGCATTCAGCCACTAATTAAGTTTCAAAACTAAAGCTGTGTGTTTTTTTTTAAAAAAAAAGAAAATTTTTCTTGTTTCTTGTAATGTTTGATCAAATAAAAGATTGTATGTTCGAGTGTAACTGACAGCCGCTAATTTAGGCTCCTTTCCGCAACTTAAAATATCTGCCCCCCCCCCCCCCTGCGGGTTTAGCAGGGCGTCTCAGATGCTTATACTACACTCATGCTTATAAATTAAGGATAATTGCAGAATGTGGTGCCACACAACGTGGCACTACACAAAACTGGCGCTAATAGCATAGGCACATAGGGAACAAACACGACTTAGATCTGTAAGTCCACAGTATTGGTGATAAGTAGAGAAACCGTCCCGAACACATGTGCTACAAAACGCCACTGTTTCCTGCGCATGTACCCCACCATCAGTATGGGATATGATCACTATGGACACGCACACAGGCCGCACAACGGGTTGGCGTACTCTGAATCAGGTGGTCGAACAGCTGATGGGGTATAACCTCCCATTCTTGCACCAGTGACTGTCGGAGCTCCTGAAATGTCCTAGGGGTTTGACGGTGTGCGGTGATACATTGACCGAGAGCATCCCAGACGTTCTCGATGGGGTTTAGGTCTGGAGAACACGCAGGCCCCTCGATTTGCCTGATATCTTCTGTTTCAAGGTACTCCTCCACGATGGCAGCTCGGTGGGGCCGTGCGTTATCATCCATCAAAAGGAAGGTGGGACGCACTGCATCCCTGAAAAGGCGGTCATACTGGTGCAAAATGATGTCCCAATACACCTGACCTGTTACAGTTCCTCTGTCAAAGACATGCAGGGGCGTACGTGCACCAATCATAATCCCACCCTACACCATCAAACCACGACCTCCATACAGGTCAGTTTCCAAAGGACATTATGGGTTGGTATCTGGTTCCTGGTTGAAGCCGGATGAAAACTCAGCGAGAATCACTGTTCAGACTATACCTGGACTCGTCCGTGAACATAACCTGGGACCACTGTTCCAGTGACCATGTACTGTGTTCTTGACACCAGGCTTTACGGGCTCTCCTGTGACCAGGGGTCAGTGGAATGCACCTTGCAAGTATCCAGGAGAACAAACCACGTCTGTTCAGTCGTCTGCAGAGTGCGTGTCTGGAGACAACTGTTCCAGAGGCTGCAGTAAGGTCCCGAGCAAGTCTACCTGCAGCACTCCGTGGCTGTCTGCGGGCACTGATGGTGAGATAAGATATCGGTCTTCTTGCGGTGTTGTACTCTGTGGACGTGCCGTACTGTAGCTTCTGGATACGTTTCCTGTCTGCTGGAATTGTTGCCATAATCTTGGGATCACACTTTGTAGCACACAGAGGCCCCGTGCTACGACCCGCTGTGTTTGACCAGCCGCCAGCCGCCCTAGTCTGCTGCCCCTCATAACGTCATCAATATGCGCTCTTTGAGCCATTTTCAACACACAGTCACCATTAGCACAACTGGAAACATCTGCACACTTACTCGCTGCATCGTACTCTGACATGCACCAACACACCTCTGCGTATGTGGACTGCTGCCAGCGCCACAATGCGACTATCGCAGGTCAAATGCACCGCATGGTCATACCCCGAGGTGATTTAAACCAGCAAACCCACCACCAGAGCGTTGGTATCACCATGTATCAGCTTTATCATTAATTTATGAGCATGAGTGTACACCGATAAATTTCACATTAGGTCAGTCTGTAAACAACTGAATACAAATACTTCTTTTATCATGTCGAATGAAACACTAGCGGCTGGTGACCAGGTTGTACACAGAGCCAGACGTCATAATACGTTCAAATGGAAGATAATTAGTATTTCAGAGATTTTGGTATGGGTAACAAGGTGGACGCAGAGCTGAAAGGGAACCTAACAGGCAATGAATTTCATATTCATTATGGAGATGGCTACATCTACACGGTGTCGGGCACATGCATCCCAATCTATGCTGCATATAACCTCACTGACATAGAGAGTGTCTCAGGAGGAAGGGTCAGTATTCAGGGATATGACAGGGACGAGCATTCGAAGTGAAAATGTCAAGTGAAAATGAACTCTAAAGTGTATACCTCAACAGCTAAAATCCCTCTTCACCTTCTGTTGCAAGCTCTTTGCTTTCCATATTTTGGGAAATGGTGGTTTTGACCAAAACAAGAAAAAAAATGTCAATAATGGACTCTAAAATGCGTACCTGAGGAGTTGTGGGCACTTGTTCAGTAGAAGAGATGTGTTCCAAAGTAACCGAAGATGAACAAGCGATCATAGCTCTTAAGGTATGCACTTCAGAACTCATGTTTAGTAGACTTTTTTGCTTCGAATGATCCTTCCTTTCATATTTCTGAATATTGACCATTCCACCTGGAACACTCCGTATTAGGTGCCTTGGTTGCAGGTAAGTGTATCTCTTGATATAAAGTTATAAACTATATTTCAATAGAGTTTGTATTTGCAGTGGTTATCGCAAACTCATGGGTGGTGGGGATGGTGAAAAGTTTCGGCGATAGACTTATTGTCAAGAATTACGGCATATTGTATTCCCTTCCTGTACCAGGGGCGTGTCCAGCTTGCTTGTCGGGTGGTCGCCCAGAGGTTGTTTCAAGCGCGCCATCCTGTTGCCAGCGCGTCCCAGTTCGAGCTGCAAGGAGCCTTAGTGGGCAACGTTGACAGTATTCGAGGGGCCAACATATTGCTGTGCTCATGTGGTTCACAGTGCGTGCATAAAACAGGCATAATGAATTTACTGACCACAGCAATGTGCTGCATACATGCTATTTTTGACACTCTCAAATAATACGATATTTATAGCTTTCTGAAGAAGTGCATCATGTGCCTGAAATCGGTAAAGGAACAACGGATTTTTGGGCAACTGGTAGCTGATTACTTCAGTAATTAGAAATACAGTTTCTGAAGATGGATAGACTACTAAAAACACGTTGTATACGGCAGTGGCAGTCACTGGCAAGGCTACTAGCTCTAAATAGCAGCGACTAGCGAGGCATCTTAACTCCATCGCTCCAACTGAAATGAACTCCCTCCTTCAAGGCTCCAAATGGACTCTGGTCTATCTCAAAGCGTTCTCCTACCCTTGCCCTTCTTTTTCACGGCTTACTCTCACGGATTCATTCTCTCTCCAGCCAGTGGTGTGTGGCGTAAAAAAAAAAAAAAAAAAGAAAAAAAAAGACTTATGGATGCACCAAGTATCCTATGCTCCAGACTGTGGATCTATGAAACGAATTCACTCCGAAAAATGGCGACACGTGTTTTCAGGGTAGGGTGCTACGTTTTTCTGGCTGCAGGAAAGTTCTTTCTACCACAGGCAGGCTCCAATCTGCAGCTGTTGTTTTCCAGAGACGGACGTTTCCTATTTCCAAGGAAAGAATTAATGCTTAAGTACGTCGAAAAACAGCTCACGGGAATTTTCCAAATATTTCTTGCCTTCCTTTGTCAAGAACGACAGATGAGGGCTCAATCGAACGCAAAGCCTACGTCAGCATATGGACTCAAAGAACGTGCTGATACAATGAGCTGAAAACAATTCACTTCACTCCAATGTTTACCACCACATAAGTACAGTCTGTAATGGGGGCTCAGAAATGCTACATACAGACTTTTGCTTTCAAGCTTTTGCTTTTGAATTCATCAAAAGATACGAGCACTTACTGAAAAGTAATGCTTCCTAGTTTTTACGTGAAAACTCTGAATGCTTTTTAAATAAAAACCTTACTAACATTCAACATCTTTATTCTTCATGTCTACATATTTATTTCTCAACATAGTAACCCTGGAGAGGAACACATTTCTCCCAACGAGAGATCGTTTTGTTGATACCGTCATTGTATAATGTTTAACTTTGTTGACGGAACCAAACCTCACCTCTGCTTGCATCGCTTCATCACTGTGGAAGTGTAGTCTTTGAAGAAACTGATGGAAATCGGATGGGGCCAAGTCAGGACTGTATAGAGGCTGATCAATGACAGAGAACCCAAGGCGTCGGATTGTTGCAGATGTCACAGTGCGCTTGTGTGATTTGGCATTGTCATCTTGAAGGAGAGGATGCCCCATGTGTGGACGAGCTCTTCCAATTCGAAACACGAATACAGCACACCGATTCTCGAGCATCCATATAGTTACATCACACACCGCCACGTTACACACTGCAATGTTGAGCCCTCTAGCGGCTGAGCGCTGAAAATACATATAAATGAGGAATGGTGTAGAATGTTAATAACGTTTGTTTTGTTTATCAAGGTTCAAGAATTTTCACGTAAAACGTTCAGAATCATTACTTTTCGGCTCGCTCTCGTATTTTCACTTTTCTGTATGCTGAACAAGTCCTTCCGTTCACCATTTCCTTCTCGATTCCCTCAAATTTTTCCTGTAGCTATTACGCCTTAGCTATTCCTATTCATTTCATTCCAAGGTGCGTTACATTACTGTGTTACTATCTTTTCCTGAATTTTTCGTATTTTTTGGTTTCGTTGATCGATTCCTCGTACTTAAATTTTACTGTCCAACCTCTGTGACTGAGCTTTTCGGGATGTTCATTGGTTTTTAATTGCACTAGCAACGAGAGGTGGACGTGAAGTTTTAATTACTACCATAAAAAGTAAAGTTACGTCGTTAACTTTTGTTTATTTCCAGATGCGGGTCTGCAGTGCTGAAACACATTAAAATTTCCACTTCATATTACCATAACACTCCGCTAGTGGAGGCAAACCAAACTGGCACGGCCAGTCTGCACTTTATCAATGAGCTGAACCACGGAACGGTAATGTGGCGCGGCGATCTTAGTGTGTACCAGGATTGCAGACGTAACTTTATTTTTTTTTTTTTTTGAGGTTCTACTTAAAACTGTATGACTACGCTTCATACAAGTCAACATCTAATTTCAGAAGCTCTGTCTGACCATGATGTAGTGCAGCTCGTATCATCCAGTGTCTCCTGGTCTTTTCGAATTGCAACACCACCTCCAAATTTCAAACATCACAGCGGCTATTCTATTAGTAGCTCAAGTTTATCGCAGAACTCAAGGACCCCTTTTTCCTTTCTCATTCCTACTTCTGAGTCCACATTCTCTTCCCTCTTTTCGTTCCCCTGTAACAGCGTTCCTATCATCTAAGATTTTTAGATTTCCGTCTCTTTTTAGATACATAGTTACCTGGCCACTTCCGAAGTATTCTCTTCCTGTCTCCTGCTTGTGACGTCGACTTATATACCTGAATTAAAGTTGTTGGCGTCGGTTTGCCGTCGATTCTGACGAGAACAATTTTATTGTTGAACTGACCTGTCTTCCTACCAATAAGGAATTCTAATCCCTCTATACGATTTGACGAGAATGTAGATATTACCCTAGATTCTCTTTATGCTCTTTCCATTCACTATTTATAAAACATCCACTGAAAGCATACAGCCGCTCATTTGTCGTGCGAAACATTTGACAGCCTTCCTGAAGAACAGGGGGGCCTTGGACATTTTAAACAATCATTTTGCTGTTTTTCAGGTTGAAGAGACTGCAATCATGAAAAACCGCTATTTTTACGATTGAAAATTTAAGAAATAACATACACAATGTCATCTTCTACGTTGATGACATTTTATTTGTCATGAAAGGTTCACGAAATTCCTATTAGACGTCTCTTTCACAGAGATGGTGAAATGAGGAAGCATCTATTATCTACCATTTGACAGAGGCGTCATTCTGGGCTCAGTACTGTGGGAAATGTCACTGAAACCCATCCTCCCATCAGCTAATGTTATGTCTCCGTGTCGAGGGCAGTTCAAAGTAGACAACTAGCATGCACCTCTCCTGCTAGCTGAAAAAAAAGTGAAGCGCCGAAAAAGGAGAGGAAGTAACGAAGTGAAACTTCACGGATGTTTCGGCGATTATAAAATGTAAATTTACGGACAACTTGGCAGTACGAGAGCATCTGTCAGTGAGACGTCGCACCCACTCTTGTCCAGATTCATGCACTGATTCCGATGCGAATGGTGTCATAAAGTGTCTGTACCCACTTCTCAGGCAATCTGGATCACAGTCTGTTAGAACTGGTCCTTGATATACTGGGTACTGCTGCTGGTACGGACACCTCAGCTAGTCCCAATATGTTCTATCAGGAACATGTCTAGGTTCTTGCTGGCAAATCACCAACCATACAGTTCTAAGAGACGCGTCGCATGTGTAGACTAGCATTGTCCTGTCGAACACTGGAGCCACGATACTGTCTACAGCTACGTAGATACTCCATAAGCCACCATACAGTGCATGGCGAAGGGTATCCTCTATCATTACTTGTCGTTTTCTTTTCTGTTTCACTCACAAACAGAACGAGGGAAAAAACATTATCTATATGCTTCCCTATGATCCCTAAGTTCTCGAATCTTATCTTCGTGGTCCATACGCAATATATGATGGTGGCGGTAGAATCGTTCGGCAGTCAGCTTCAGTTTCCAGTTTTCTAAAGTTTCTTAATAGTGTTTCTCGAAAAGGACGTTGCCTTCCTCCAGAGATTCTCATTTCAGTTCCCGAAGCGTCTCCATAATGCTTGCGTGTTGTTCGAAGTTACTTGTAACAAATCTAGCAGCCGGCCTCTGAATTGCTTCGATGTTTTCCTTCAATCCGACCTTGTACGCATTCCAAACACTGGAGCAGTATTGAAGAATAGGTAGCACCGGAGTCCTATATATGGTCTCCTTTACATATGAACCAAATTTTCCTAGGATTCTCCCAATAAACCAAACGAGACCGTTAGTCTTTCCTACCACAATCTTCAAACGATCGTTCCATTTCATATCCCTTTGCAACGTTATGCCCAAATATTCAAATGACTCGACCGTGTCGAGCAGGACACTTGTAGTATTGTAACCGAAAATTACAGGTTTGTTCTTGCTACTCATCCGCATTAATTTACATTTTTCTACATTTGGAGCTAGCTGCCATTCGTCACACGAACTAGAAATTTTGTCTACTGTCGCGTGAGAGGCAACAAGTGAGGATTCAGGATGTCCATGACATAGCATTGTGCCATGAGGTCCCCCAATCACTATCAACCGTAAGCTGAAATCATATCTGATGGCTTCCACACGACAATGCCAGGAGTAACGGTTTAATGTATATACAAACACTGGAAGAACGGGACCTCTCCCAAGGTTTCCGCCATACCCACCGACGATGGCCATCCAGGGTTGTGCAGAACAATGATTCATCACTGAATACAATGAGACGCCATTTAGCAGCAGTGTACGGTTCCTGGTTGCGACACCACTCCAAGCGCATCAGTTTCTGTTTTCTATTAATGGCAGCCTATGCAAGAGACGACAATTGGCTAATACGTCTGCTGCTAGTTTCCGATTAATGGAGCAGTCTGACACAGACCGTTGCACGCAGTGCATTGATTGTTCTCGGATGGCAGGTGCAGTTGTGAATGAGTTACGATATGCCCTGTGCACAACACGGCGATACTCACACCTACTCGACGGGAATCTTGACATTGACTGTGCCTGCTCTCACGTTACCAGCAGTCCAACGTCGGGCCACTATCACATCCAAGTGCCTTGGCGTGTTTATAAATGAATATTGGGGTTTTAACGTTTTATAATATTTATTATATTGAACTTAGCAGGCCGCGGTGGCCAAGCGGTTCTAGGCGCTTCAGGCCGGAACCGCGCGACTGCTGCGGTTGTAGGTTTGAATCCTGCCTCGGGCATGGATGTGTGTGGTATCTTTCGGTTGGTTAGGTTTAAGTAGTTCTAAGTTCTAGGGGACTGATGACCTCAGATGTTAAATCCCATAGTGCTCAGAGCCATTTGAACCATTTGATTTAAACTTACAGTTATAAGTGATATGTTAAATGAAAGAGCAATTCAAACAGTTTTACCAAGAACTTTATAAATGTTCAATGTGAGCACCATTTGTCACACGGCACACGTCAAGTCTAAGGCCGAGTTCTTCCCAAAAGATGATAAGTGTGTCTTCAGTGATTGTAGCAACAGCTGCTTCAATCGGGTTTCTTAATTCAGGGAGGTCTGCTGGTAGCGGCGGCACGTACATGCGATCGTTGATGAAGCCCCAAAGGAAAAAATCGCATGGCGTTTGGTCGGGTGAACGTGGAGGCTATGCAAAGCAAGCGCTGTCATTGGGTCCCTTACAGCCTATCCAGCGCTTGGGTACAGTGAGGTTCAACCAATTGCGTACTTTGCTATGCCAGTGAGGTGGCACACCATCTTGCTGGAAAATGAAGTTCTCTGGCTATCTTCTTCCAACTGAGGGAAGAGCAATTGCTCTAGTGTATCAGGGTAAGAAGTGCCAGTTACAGTAGGTTTAAAAAATGGTTCAAATGGCTCTGAGCACTATGGGACTTAACTTCTAAGGTGATCAGTCCCCTAGAACTTAGAACTACTTAAACCTAACTAACCTAAGGACATCACACACATCCATGCCCGAGGTAGGATTCGAACCTGCAACCATAGCGGTCGCGCGGTTCCAGACTGTAGCGCCACCCCAGCCGGCCAGTAGGTTCATCAAAAAAGAAAGGCCCATAAACTTTCCTCCGGGATACGGCTCAAAAAAACAGTCACTTTAGGAGAGGGGAATCTCGTAGCATTTGTACCACATTGTGAGGATTTTTTGAGCCCCAGATGCGCACATTGTGACCGTTAACATGTCTAATAAGGAGAAAGGTCGATTCATCGCTGAAGACAACACGATCCAGAAAATCTTCAGTGCCATGAAAGAACACTTCGTTTGCGAAGTTGCACGTGATACATGGTGTGCCAGCTTTAGAGCCTGGAATAACTGTAAACGGTAAGGACGTAGTTGCACGTGTTTCCTTAAAACTTTCAAAACAGTCGATACGGGAACTTTTAATTCACGACTAGCCTTCCGGACTGATTTCTTTGGGCTACGAGTGAACGACTCTCTCACTCGCGCAACAGTCTCTTCACTAACTCTTGGTCGTCCTGTTCTCTTCCCTTTACAAAGGCAGCTGGTATCTTCAAATTGATGATACCATCTACGAATGTTGTTATCACTTGGAGGATCACAACCGAACTTCAGCCGGAACGTAAGTTGCACAGTAACTACAGATTCGGTCTTTACAAACTGCAAAACACAAAACCCTTTCTGTTCACTAGTCGCCATCTTCGCTACTACCGCTGTCGAGCAGATTGCGGCGGAAACAATGAGCGCTGCGTATGCGCACTGGTGCCAAACACAACTGTTTTGAGTTGCTCTTTCATTTTGCATGCCATTTATAACTGTAAGTTTAATGTAATAAATATTATAAAGTGTTAAAACCCCGATATTTATTTATAAACACCCTGTATATTGCACGATTCGACCAGCCGGCCAAATAGAGCCCGACAATCCGGACCCTTTCAAACTGCTGTCAGGTGCGAATAACGTTGCCTCACACGAGTCGTACGCAACACTGTGGCGTAATTGTGCGGGAGGTATCGGTCTCGGGTGAGCTGTGTGGGCGGAGCGCCGTCCCGCACTGCGCTGCGCCATGTTTGTCTGTCCCTGTTGTGAAAGCGGCCGCAGCCGGCCATCGGCCTCTCCTTGGCTCCGTTCTACTGACAGCGGCGGGGAACCCTCGCGCAGATCTCCTGGAATCGGCGAAAGGTGTGATCCGCAGACCCAGCTGCTGCTCCACGTGTCTGTCGCAACTGGGGGGGCGGCTCTCCAAGGCTGAGACACACCACCTAAATACGGGGTTCCTTGTCAAAGTTTACCTCCTATTCCTCCGTAATAAACTTACCCCGTTGTCTTTATCACTGTCAGTACACTCCACCTCCAGCATTCTAACTCTCCACCCTACCCATTGCACTAACTAGAAAACGCTATTGTATATTGTATGTTGTTTATAGGACTGGCAAACTGTCATTCTTTGTCGTGTTGCTAAAAACAATTTTATATTTTAGCACGCAAGGAATCGGCTGTGTAATCAGAGGGCGCTAACTTTTCTTCACCTTGTGTAGCGTTACACGGATTCTCGTAAAGCAGACAATTGAGCTACTCATTGCCTTCCTGAATAACTACAGCAGTATGATAAGAAGAAAATATTTCTGGAGAAAAGATCTCTAACGTGAGTAATGAAACATTCCTTGAGCAAAACCCTTCGTTTGTTGAACCAACCTTCATAGTTACCCAACACAAACATGTTGCGCATACAGTCTGACTGCTCAGTTAGCTTTTTTAAATACCTGATATGTAGCATTTTTCTTGTATTTGCACACCACCGACGAGTAAATTATCTCCAGATGGTGTCTGCTGGGAGACGAGCTGCGTCAACAGTACGACGGAAAGTGTACACAAACTGCAACCGAACCGAGAACAGTCGCTCACTGCCAACAGCAGCAAGTGCAACCTTAAAGAGGAAACCGCTAGTCTCAGAGTTACAGGACAATTAATGTCGGACCATCATTCCAAATTATGCAGCTAAATAAAGAAGGCACAGTCGCACCAAATATCAGCAACCTGATAAACTGGCTACGGAAAATCTAAAGTAAACTAAAACTAAACTCCTCCCGAACAGGCCACGAAGGCTCAATGGTACCCACCGGCCGCCGTGTCATCCTCAGCCCATAGGCGTCACTGGATGCGGATATGGAGGGGCACGTGGTCAGCACACCGCTCTCCCGGCCGTATGTCACTTTCCGAGACCGGAGCCGCTACTTCTCAGTCAAGTAGCTCCTCAGTTTGCCTCACAAGGGCTCAGTGCACCTCGCTTGCCGACAGCGCTCGGCAGACTGGATAGTCACCCATCCAAATGCTAGCCCAGCACAACAGCGCTTAACTTCGGTAATGTGACGGGAACCAGTGTTAGCACTGCGGCAAAGCCTTTGGCTACGGAAAATAATGTTGATGTAATCATATTACGAGAGACACATTTGGCAACGGAAGCAGATATCTCAATCAGGGCTAAAGTTCATGGATACAGAGTGGGGGAGACGGTCCTTCCAGAAACGTGTGGATCCATGATATAAATACGTAGAGATATCAATAACTGTACAGTGGCAAAGAATTTCAAAACCTGTAATACTGAAACGACAGCAGTGGAAATTTTCAATCTACACTTAGTGTCTGCATATAAATCGGCAAATACAACGTGACCGAACTCGCCACTGCAAGTTGAAGATTAGGCAACAATTTGCCTTGGGGACTTCAACAGCCACCATACTAGCTGGGATACAGTACCAATGATCACAATGGCGAAGCTTTACTGCAGTGGATTTAAGAACAAAATTTATACCTCAGCTATGACGCTAAGGACCTGAAAACCTTCCACTCTGCACCTTAGCAGGCAGATACTAATCCTGACCTATGTATAGCGACCACCAAAGAAGTTGGGATTCCTATACTGCATATGGAAAGGGTACTGCCCAATTTTCACCATACCCGACATCGACCGACGCTAGCAAATGTAGGTATACAACTCCTAGTGATAGAATCACTGAACAAGCCGAGATCGAAAATGGGAAAGCAGATTTTGCAACATATAAAACAGAAAATGATACCAACATACGTTTCATGCTAGCAAAGAGATATATTACGCGAGATTTGTTGGATTAACAACAGCGACGGCGATGTGAAACATCCCAAGGGGATATAGAAAGCAGTATGTACCTTACTGGAATTCTAAAAGCGAAGAAGCTGATTACTGGAGTCATTCAACGAGCAAAGGAAGGAGAGATGGGAAGAGACTACCGGAAACATGAACTTCAGCGATTTAACTCGGAAAAGTTGGTCACTGTTAAGACGTCTGGGTGCAGCTATTCACACATCAGTCCAGAAGCCAACTATATCACCAAACAATATTGGCTTACACATAAAAGAAAGAGCTAAAAATATAAGGTTCATTGAAGAGAATAGATATCAGTCAAGGAAGAGCTCAAAGAAGCAAAGGGCACTTTACAAAAAAGTAGGCAGCTTTGAAAACCTTTTACTATCGACGAAATGAACAAAGCTATAAAGATTCTCAACTTACAGAAAGCAGCTGTAGCTGATAACATATTTCTTGAGTTTATAAAAAGTCTGGGACCTGTAGGAAGAACATGGCTTATAGACTTCTTCAACAATATATTAAAAGCAGGAGATCCCGAAAGAATTTAGAATGTCTCTCACTCTGGTCAGCCTTAAACAGGGTAAATTTCTCGAAAACCCTGCAAACTACCTCCCAGTAGCATTGCTGTGCATTTGCTACAAGTTGCTGGAACGGCCGATCTACAACAGAATATAGGCACCGATAGACAAACACCTTGCCACATGAACAAACCGGATTTGGATAAAACTAATGTTGCTACGAACAAGTGTTATTCCTCACATCATCATACATAAAAGCGGGATTTCAGAAAGGTTTAAAAACATCAGTAGCCTTTGTTGAACTCAGTTCAGCGTATGTTACGGTATGGACAGATGGTCTCATGCTGGAGTTTTCCAACATTGAAATTAACAAACCTGTTGGAATGAATGCTGAAAGTCTGATATTTCAAGGTAAATCTAGAGTCACAAAGAAGTAAATCAAAAAGAGGGAAGAATGGACTCCCTCAGGGATCATCATTAGCTCCACTCATTTTTAATCTTTGCATCAGTGACATGTTATATACTAGGTCACCTAAGATTTGTTTCGCTGACGATATGGCTGTAACCACTTAAAACGAATGGCTAGAAGAAGGAGAAATAACTTTAGAAGTTGACCTAGAAGTACTAAACCAGTACTACAAAAAATGAAGACTGTGCCCAACTCCACATAAAACAGACACATGCGCCTACCATTTAAATAACTGACTGGTAGACAGAGAACTAAACATAGCCTTCTGCAGAGACCGAGTCAAATACAACAAACATCCCAAATATCCAGGCACAACTCTTGACAGATCACCTACGTTCAGAAAACGCCTTGAACTAACTAGCTAGAAACTGAAAACGCGAAATAGCATAATCCGGAAATTAGAGTGTACTACATGAAAAGGAGAAGCAATTACGCTACACACTGCAGGACAAGCACGAGTCTGCTCTGTGCCTCTGGGTGTAGTAGGAGTACCCACGTGAACAAATTAACGTCAGTCCCAATGAAACTATGAGAATACTAACTGCAACGTTAAAGTGGCCAATATCGGGAGAACATGGGCAGTGGGAAAGTAATAAAGAGATGGCCACCAGGCAGAATTTTGTCTAGAGGATAAATTAATCATCGGTAACATTTCGTTTAAGCATCATGAAAGTGGATTTTACATGTGGCAGATGCCTAGGAGCACCGAGAGGCTTCATGTTGATGGTATAATGGTGATTATTTTGTTTACAGTGAATAAATGTGTGCATGAGTTTCCTATTCCACTTGAAAGCAGTGGGAAGAATTAAGAAATTCGGTGTTGAACAACGTAAATTTTATAGAAATTGGTTCACTAAACAAATTTACTCTGCTAATACTGAAATACAAAGTGATTAAACACTTGAATCAGCTTCAACTTCTCGAAGTGCTTCAAAGCTAAAACTGAAATATTTGGACAATGGACTTGACAGTATTAATGCTGGTAATATAGAGATGTCAACTATTCATTCAGATAGTGTTATTGTTGAACACTCTGCTCTATCTGAACTAATAAAGCTTTGCAGTATAAGGAAAGTGGTAATAGTGGTGTGAAGGTAGTTGATGTGCTAGAAGAGCTTGTGCATAAAGATTAAGAATTGTTGGTAATATTTGTAATTTAAGTGAATGTGGTTATACTTTTGGTTAACTAAACAGAGTGTGCATAACACAAATATTAAACTTGCTTATGCATGAAGTATATAGACAAAGAGTACAGAAGTGCACAAATGTTCTGTGTTCTTATGGACTTACCTACCCCTACAGGGTTTGACAAGTACAATAAAGTTTTTCTACAGGCTGTAGAAGAAGTAGCAAGTGATAGTATGAAAAATGCTGTTCAGGTAAGTGTAGATGTGAATGACAGCAGTACTTGTTTGTCTGCAGCCCTGGATGCATCCTGGTAATGATGAGGCCATAGTTCCCTAAATGGTGTAGTAACAGCTACCTCCTTGGGCATCGGGAAAGTCATTGATGTGGAATGTATTATGTAATGTCATGGCTGTGCTAGAGGAACTGAAAATCATAAATGTTTGATTAATTTTTGTGGTTGTAGTGAAGGGAAGGAATCTGAATGTGCTATGCAGATATTTCACAGGACAGTGAAGAAATATGGTGTGATGTATACATCTTACATAGGAGATGGAGACTCAAAAGGGTACCAGAAAGTTATGCTAACACACAGATATAAAAAAATGGAATGTGCTGGATACGTCGAGGAAAGATTAGGTACAAGACTGAGGAATGTGAAGGGAAAGAAATTAGCTGATGATAAGACCATTAGTGGATGTGGTTGGCTTACAGGCAAAGAAAGAGATGGTTGCAGTATTATTATGGACAAGCCATAAGGCAAAATAAAAATGACCTTCAGGAAATGAGAAAGGCAGTATGGGCTACCTTCTTTCATAAATTCTCCACAGACAAAACTGAGGAGATACAAAGATTTAGAAACTACATTTAAATATATAAGACTTAATAAGGGGCAGCTGTGGAACCCGAGTTTAATTTATTGGTTATGAACAGAAGATTTAAACAGCAAAAACTGCAAAAAAGTAGAAAATTTGTGTTAATGCACCTGGATAAATCGAAGGAAACAGAAGTTTCTGATAGTTTCAGAGGGAGCAATAGGCAACGATGGACTTTTTGATATATGGAGGTAGCAGAGACACAATACACCCGAGCGGAAGTTTTTTACAACTTCTACAGGACTTGAAATCGAAGCTGTAGTTGAGAAAGAAGTGACACAGCGTTGTGGCTTACCCAATGTTATTCAGTCTGTACAACGAACAAGTGATAAAGGAAGCCAAGCAGATGGAAACGGAATTAATGTTCGTGGAGAAGAACCTGAAAGGGTACTGTCGTTTCTTTAATTAGTTTTGATCAGTGTGCTGCGTCTAATTTTGTTCGTTACGTTCCCTGGTAAAGCTCGACTTTAATGCATTTTTATGGAAAGACACGCCGCGCGGGATTAGCCGAGCGGTCTTGGGCGCTGCAGTCATGGACTGCGCGGCTGGTCCCGGCGGAGGTTCGAGTCCTCCCTCGGGCATGGGTGTGTGTGTTTGTCCTTCGGATAATTTAGATTAAGTAATGTGTAAGCGAATGTCGCCGTGGTCTGGGGGTAGCGTCTTTGATTCATAATCAAAATGTCTTCGGTCACGGGTTCGATCCCCATCACTGCTTAAATTTTGATAAATAATCAGCATTGGCGGCCCAAGACTTCCGGCATAAGAAGCCAGCCTCATTCTGCCAACGGCCTTGTCAAAGAGGGCGGAGGAGCGGATAGAGGTTCAGGGCACTCTCTTGTCCTAGAGGTGGGAAGGCGGAAGAATCAGCAATGATCAACGACATGAGGATGCAGAAGGCAATGGAAACCACTGCATTAAAGACACGTAACGTGTATCCACAGGACATGTGGCCTATAATTGAAGAAGTGTCATGATGATCTCTCCATTGGCAAAAGATTCCGGAATAGTCCCCCATTCGGATCTCCAGGAGGGGACTGCCAAGGAGGAGGTTACCATGAAAAAAGATTGAATAATCTACGAAAGGATAACGTTCTACGAGTCGGGGCGTGGAATGTCAGAAGCTTGAACGTGGTAGGGAAACCAGAAAATCTGAAAAGGGAAATGCAAAGGCTCAATCTAGATATAGTAGGGGTCAGTGAAGTGAAGTGGAAGGAAGACAAGGATTTCTGGTCAGATGAGTATCGGGTAATACCAACAGCAGCAGAAAATGGTATAACAGGTGTAGGCTTCGTTATGAATAGGGAGGTAGGGCAGAGGGTGTGTTACTGTGAACAGTTCAGTGACAGGGTTGTTCTAATCAGAGTCGACAGCAGACCAACATCGACAACGATAGTTCAGGTATACATGCCGACGTCGCAAGCTGAAGATGAACAGATTGAGAAAGTGTATGAGGATATTGAAAGGGCAATGCAGTCTGTAAAGGGGGACGAAAATCTAATAGTCATGGGCGACTGGAATGCAGTTGTAGGGGAAGGAGTAGAAGAAAAGGTTACAGGAGAATATGGGCTTGGGACAAGGAATAAAAGAGGAGGAAGACTAATTGAGTTCTGTAACAAGTTTCAGCTAGTAATAGCGAATACCCTGTTCAAGAATCACAAGAGGAGGAGGTATACTTGGAAAAGGCCGGGAGATACGGGAAGATTTCAATTAGATTACATCATGGTCAGACAGAGATTCCGAAATCAGATACTGGATTGTAAGGCGTACCCAGGAGCAGATATAGACTCAGATCACAATATAGTAGTGATGAAGAGTAGGCTGAAGTTCAAGACATTAGTCAGGAAGAATCAATACGCAAAGAAGTGGGATACGGAAGTACTAAGGAATGACGAGATACGTTTGAAGTTCTCTAACGCTATAGATACAGCAATAAGGAGTAGCGCAGTAAGCAGTACAGTTGAAGAGGAATGGACATCTCTAAAAAGGGCCATCACAGAAGTTGGGAAGGAAAACATAGGTACAAAGAAGATAGCTGCGAAGAAACCATGGGTAACAGAAGAAATACTTCAGTTGATTGATGAAAGGAGGGAGTACAAACATGTTCCGGGAAAATCAGGAATACAGAAATACAAGTCGCTGAGGAATGAAATAAATAGGAAGTGTAGGGAAGCTAAGACGAAATGGCTGCAGGAAAAATGTGAAGACAGCGAAAAAGATATGATTGTCAGAAGGACAGACTCAGCATACAGGAAAGTCAAAACAACCTTTGGTGACATTAAAAGCTACGGTGGTAACATTAAGAGTGCAACGGGAATTCCACTGTTAAATGCAGAGGAGAGATCAGATAGATGGAAAGAATACATTGACAGCCTCTATGAGGGTGAAGATTTGTCTGATGTGATAGAAGAAGAAACAGGAGTCGATTTAGAAGAGATGGGGGATCCAGTATTAGAATCGGAATTTAAAAGAGCTTTGGAGGACTTACGGTCAAATAAGGCAGAAGGGATAGATAACATTCCATCAAAATTTCTAAAATCGTTGGGGGCAGTGGCAACAAAACGACTATTCACTATTGTGTGTAGAATATATGAGTCTGGCGATAAACCATCTGACTTTCGGAAAAGCATCATCCACACAATTCCGAAGATGGCAAGAGCTGACAAGTGCGAGAATTATCACAAAATCAGCTTAACAGCTCATGCATCGAAGCTGCTTACAAGAATAATATACAGAAGAATGGAAAAGAAAATTGAGAATGCGCTAGGTGACGATCAGTTTGGCTTTAGGAAAAGTAAAGGGACGAGAGAGGCAATTCTGACGTTACGGCTAATAATGGAGGCAAGGCTAAAGAAAAATTAAGACACTTTCATAGGATTTGTCGACCTGGAAAAAGCGTTCGACAATATAAAATGGTGCAAGCTGTTCGAGATTCTGAAAAACGTAGGGGTAAGCTATAGGGAGAGACGGGTCATATACAATATGTACAACAATCAAGAGGGAATAATAAGAGTGGACGATCAAGAACGAAGTGCTCTTATTAAGAAGGGTGTAAGACAAGGCTGTAGCCTTTCGCCCCTACTCTTCAATCTGTACATCGAGGAAGCAATGATGGAAATAAAAGAATGGTTCAGGAGTGGAATTAAAATAGAAGGTGAAAGGATATCAATGATACGATTCGCTGATGACATTGCTATCCTGAGTGAATGTGAAGAAGAATTAAATGATCTGCTGAACGGAATGAACAGTCTGATGAGTACACAGTATGGTTTGAGAGTAAATCGGAGAAAGACGAAGGTAATGAGAAGTAGTAGAAATGAGAACAGCGAGAAACTTAACATCAGGATTGATGGTCACGAAGTCAATGAAGTTAAGGAATTCTGCTACCTTGGCAGTAAAATAACCAATGACGGACGGAGCAAGGAGGACATCAAAAGCAGACTCGCTATGGCAAAAAAGGCATTTCTGGCCAAGAGAAGTCTACTAATATCAAATACCGGCCTTAATTTGAGGAAGAAATTTCTGAGGATGTACGTCTGGAGTACAGCATTGTATGGTAGTGAAACATGGACTGTGGGAAAACCGGAAGAGAAGAGAATCGAAGCATTTGAGATGTGGTGCTATAGACGAATGTTGAAAATTAGGTGGACTGATAAGGTAAGGAATGATGAGGTTCTACGCAGAATCGGAGAGGAAAGGAATATGTGGAAAACACTGATAAGGAGAAGGGACAGGATGATAGGACATCTGCTAAGACATGAGGGAATGACTTCCATGGTACTAGAGGGAGCTGTAGAGGGCAAAAACTGTAGAGGAAGACAGAGATTGGAATACGTGAAGCAAATAATTGAGGACGTAGGTTGCAAGTGCTACTCTGAGATGAAGAGGTTAGCACAGGAAAGGAATTCGTGGCAGGCCGCATCAAACCAGTCAGCAGACTGATGACAAAAAAAAGAAGTGTGTAATCTTATGGACTGGTGACCTTAGCAGTTAAGTCCCATAAGATTTCACACACATTTGAACATTTTTGGAAAGACCCATTAATTATCTCACACACTGGTCAATCAGACCAAAACAAAAACTGATATTGAAATTAATTAAGAACGCAAAGGATAACTCAAGGATGGCAAGCTAGGAATGGAACACCACGTACAGTTGGCGGAACAAGTACTTCTTTCTTTTATTATCATTAATTTATTCCTTGCCTTACTACGCTCTTAGACTATCTTGTCAACACAGTAATTATTCTGGAGGTAAAGTATGCACTCTATCAGTCAGTGCGGAAAAGGGATAAGTGCTGTGAAGGAAGAGTTCTTTTATAAAAATGTAGATTTATTTCTCAAATGGACAAGCAGAAAGGATTTTAACTAAGAAGTATCTTAATGTCCATTGTAGGTAGCAATAACTTTAACGAAATTTATATTTGTATCTCATAGTAACCCGCATGCATTCAAAGTCAAACATACAGAATGGAAATGGACGCAGGGAAAAAGGAAAGACTTGTTAAACGCAAATGGGTTCGCGTTTCTGTCCATTAGGCGTACATATACATGTAACAAGAATATTATCATTCAGATACTATTTAACGATATAAAACTAGGATCGTGTGAAAGTAGTACTTCCGATTCAAAAACCTATCAGAGTTCTAAAGGGATATGGAAGAACAGTTGAACGAAATAGATAGTGTCTTCAGAAATATGAATATCAACAAAAGTAAAACAAGGTAATGGAATGCAATCGAATTAAATCGGGCTATGCTGAGGGAATCGGATTAGGAAATGAGACATTAAAAGTACAATATTAGTTTCGCTATTTAGGCAATAAAATAACTGATGATGATGATGATGGCTGAAGTAGAGAGACAGTCAACAGAAACAAAAGCGTTTCAAAAAATATGAATTTTTAATATCTAATATCACCGTAAGTGTTAGAAAGTTTTTTCTGAAGGTATTTTTCCGTAGTGTAGGCCTTTTACCGAAGTGTAACGTGGACGATAAGTAGTTCATAAAAGAAGAGAATAAAATATTCTGAAATTTGGTGCTGCAAAAGAATGCTGAAGATTAGATGAGCAAATCGAATAACAGTTGAGGAGGTATTGAATCGAATTAGGGAAAAAGAAATTTATGGCAGAACTTGACTAAAAGAAACGATCGGCAAACAGCACACATCATAAAGCATCAAGGAATTGTCAATTTGATGACGAAAAGGGAGGTGGGGGGGGGGGAGGTAGGGGAGGTAGGGGAGGTAAAATTGTAGAGGAAGACCAAGAGACAAATACGGTAAAGAGGTTCAGATGGATGATGCAGGCTGTGGTAATTACTACGAGATGAAGAGGCTTGGACAGCTGCATCAAACCATGTTTTCGAGTGATAAGCACAAGAACAACAACATGTTTATATTCAGTTGCCAACCTTATGACAAGACCCTGATCATCTGCAAGTCTCTTTGCAATTCGTAGCAGGTTTCTAACAGTGTCACTTTCTTATTCAGAAGTGCGTCGTCTAAGAACAGACTCAGAGGCCAACAGACTCTATCGGTCACGTCACTTACTCGTCTACACATGTATACTGTCAACAGCTGAGGCCCCGTCACATCACATTGAAGCATACCGGGCATCACCTCTATTTCTGGTGATGCCTCATTTAAAACTTATTTCTGTTTTGCCAGAAAGTGTTCAGTCCACTTGGATATCTTTTCGCTTTACCTATGCAGACATTTTGTTAATTAAACAACTGTGATTCTGGAAGTCAAGAAACACGGCACCAACGTCAGCTCTTATATCTGACGACCTCTGTTTTTCATGAACGAACAGGGCAAGTTGGATTTCAAATGATCGGAGTTTTATAGATGAAAAGTCGACTCCTTCGTAAACGTTGTTTCATATTGTGGCCGGCCTATTTCTCTTTACTTTTCCTTTCCTTTTTTAATGTATGTAGGCTTGGGAAATTTGTAAGTGGTCGGTTACAAGCCGGAACTTAACAGACGTGTGTTAAAGGAACGGCAGATACTTTTGTGTCAACAGAATTATGTAAATAAAATAGCAAAATGAGATGATCAAATAGCATTGATGTTGCTCTAGCTATAACTTCCTCACGCTATTTCCATATAAACAATAGCTCACCTGTCTTCTTAACCGTGGCAGTATCGGAGAACGAAACCCCTACAGTAGGCGTTTCGACCGGGATGTGTTCAAAATTACGGTTAAGAATGCCACAAACAAGTAACAGAGCGGTAGAAAGTCAATTAACTTTTATATATTTTAAACGACATAGACCAAATGAAATGCGAGACATGTTTTACAGGGTGCAACAGCACCAATCCAAAAGGCTAGATTTTCCGTAGCAATCACCTGTCCTGCACTTTTTTTTCAGTTCTTATCCTCTATAGCTCCATCTAATACAATGGAAGTTATTCCCTGATGTCTTAACAGATGTCCTGTCCCTTCTTCTAGTCAATGTTTCCCATATGTTGCTTTCCTAGCTGATTCTGCGGAGACCTCTTCATTTTTCAAATTTATTCTGTAGCACTACATCTCTATTACTCAGATTTTCTTCTGTGCCGGTTTTTTCAGGTCCGTGTTTCACTACCGTACTATTCTTGCTCTAAACCTACATTCTCAGAAACTTCTCCCCCAAATTAAGGCCTGTGTTTCATACTAGTAGATTCCACTTGGCCAAGAATGCCCTTTTGGCCACCAATAGTCTGATTTTCGTGTCCTCCTCGCTCCGTCCGTCATGCATTGTTTTTCTGCCTAGGTAGCAGAATTCTTTAACTTCATGTACTTCGTGCTCACCAATTCTGACGTTAAGTTTTTCGGTATTCTTATTTCTGCTACTTCTCGTTACTTTTGTATTTCTCCGATTTACTCTCAATCACATTCTGTAATCATTAGACAGTTTATTCCATACAACAGTTCCTGTAATTCTCCTTCACTTTAACCATTGATAGCAATAGTATCGGAGATCTTTACATTTATATCCTGTCGCCCTGAATTTTAAAACCATTATTGAACTCTTTTTTATTTCTGTCATTACTTCTTCGATGTACGGATTGAAGAGTAAAGGCAAAAGACTGCATCCCTGTCTTACGCCCATCTAAAACCGAACACTTCGTTTTTGCTCTTCCACTAGTGTTGTTCCCTTTTGGGTCTCGTACATATTGCGTATACCCGTCTCTCCCTACAGCTTACCCCTATTTTTATCAGAATTTCGAACATCTTGCACAGTTTCAGTTTGTTGAACACTTTTTCCATATCGATAAATCCCATAAACGCCTGCTGATTTTGCTTCAGTCTTGGTTCCATTATCATCTGCAAGGTCAGAACGGCCTCCCTGATGCCTGTAACTTTCCTAAAGCCAATCTGATAGTCATCTAACAGGTTTTCTCAGGATTACGAATTTTTAGAAGAGGAATATGGAATATGAATATAAAGCTTGCACAGTCCCTTCGAGCTCTAATCGGTAAAAAGCAAGGGTCACAGCTCTGAGAGAAAGAGAGGAGACATTGTTTGCCCATGAGGGTGAGTGAGATTCAAATGTAAAGAGCAGCATGTGCGGCAACTCTTACCAAAGTAGCATCGACAGCCTGTGCCCGTGTATTTGACAATCGCAGTAGGCGTGTGCATCCTCTCGCGACACGAGCGGTTCCCTACTCAATACACACATGACTCTAAGGCAATGGGTGGCTGCTAACTAAGATGGCGGCAGTTTTCACTAACGATCCAAAACCAAACAGCATCGACCAGGGGCTGCATCAGAGTCGGCTCGAGAACATGTCTCCGTTAATTTTATTGCCTAGGCAGTGTGCCTCTACCAGTAAGACATAGTCTCCATAGCCAGCTTCCAGGTCCATCCGCATACACTTCCATGGTGTATACCTAGGCCGCATCTTCGTCTGGACCTTTTGCATGGCCCTAAAGACTCAGTTAACCCCGCGGCTGTCTGCTGTCACTTCCTCTCGATTCTTGAAGTGTTCCGGGGCTCTGAAGTGGTTTACACCGACGCCACGATGGCTGATGATCACTTTGGCTTCGCCTACGTCCACAGAGGCCGTATTGAATAGCACTCCTTGCCCGAAGGTTGCAGTGTATACCTCTTGAGCACATCCGTTCATGCTCTGGCGAGTCGTTTGTTCTCTGTACTGCCTCCCTGAACAGCTACAAGCTATCGACCAGTGCTACCCTCGCCATCCTTTGGTAGAGACCATCCAGGAGTCCAGTCATTCAGTGGAGTTTTTCAGGTCACGTCAGAATCCCAGGAAATGAACTAGCCGATAGGCTGGCCAAACAGGCCACACGGAAACTGCTTCTGGATATTGGCATCCCCGTAACTGACCTGCGTTCATTATTACGCCCCAAGGTTTGGGATACAGAATGGCATAACCCCAGTACGCACAACAAACTGTGTGTCATTAGGGAGACTACGCATGTGTGGAAGACTTCCATGCAGGCCTCTCGTAGGGACTCTGTGATTCTCTGCCTGCTCCACATTGGCCATACGTGGCTAACACATGGTTATCTCCTCCGTCCCGAGGACCCACCTCGATGTCGCTGTGGCTCCCCTGCGACTGTCGCCCACATCTTGTTGGACTGCCCAATTTTAACCGCTCTGCGGCGGACTTTTAACCTTCCCAGCACTCTACCTTCGGTGTTGGGCGTCAACGCCTCGACAGCAGATTTAGTTTTACGTTTTATTCGTGAGGAATTTTTTTTATCATACCATCTAAGGGTGGACGTTTGGCCCTGTCTCAATGGCCTCCACACTCCATCCATTTTAACTCTCTGTCGCCCTTTCTTTGCATTTGTTTGTCTTGGTGTTCGTCTTTTCCCTTCATGTGTTCATCTCTCCTTGTGTTTTGGCTTGGATATTTTCGTGTGTTGCAGAGTGGCTGGCTCATCCTCTTTTATTCTCTTGATCAGCCAACCCAGATCTTCTGCTCTACGGTTTTAATACCTTCTTCTACTTGTGCTTATGGTGTACTTTGCTTATGGTGCACGTTTTCCCCTTTTTTCGTTCGTTCCGTTCGTTTTATTTTTAGGTGTGGTTCCGCATTTCTTTTCCCCCCTTTTACCTTCCCACACATACTTAAGGTGTTGTTCTACATTAAGCCTTGTTCGTGCCAGGAAAAAGGGACTGATGACCTTTTAGTTTTGTCCCTTTGTACCTCAAACCAACTAACCCACAGCCAGCCTTAGAGGGGACGCCACGCTCGCCACTTCTGCTGCTTCATATGCGGTGGGCCCTTAGGTTATCCATTCTAAAGTGATGCCACTCGAAAACATTGAGAAAAACGGTCTATCTACGCGCAGCGTGGTCATGAAGCCAGTTCGAAGAAAACGACTCTTTTTCCTCCAACGGTCCACTCCGTCTTGGGACCTTTTTTTTAATACACTCGTGTTCAGAAAAAAAACGGAACACCTTGAATGACTAGAGGTAGGACATTCATATTCTCAGGATATGTACATTAGTATGTTCTACAGAAATTATTAACATTTTAACCATGTCGCCAAGCGCCCACACCACCCACCGATAAAGTGTTCCTCCCGTTGTCGCTATAAACCGAAGGTAATGGATCAGTGTGTCTTGAGGAGACGCGCAGGATGCGTCACAGACGTATGCATGAACCGTACCATCAAATCAGTGAGTTTGAAAGAGGGCGCATTATTGCCATGAGAAAATGTGAAGCATCTGTAAGGGAAATTGCTGCTCGTGCAGAACCAAGTGTTGCGGCAGTGCAACGGATGTGTGCAGAACGGTTCACGGAACGACGAGATGGGTCAGCTCGCTCCACCGAAACCAGGTCCCGAGAAGATCGACACCTCATCCTAATGGCTTCCAGGACAGATCTGCATCCTCCTTGGCTGTAGCACAACAGTGGAACAGTGGAAGACATCGTACACTATGAGGGTTGACAGCCGGTCGCTATTTATTATGGCAAGGGTTACGTGTGCGTCGTCCACGTCTCTGCCTACCTTTGACGAAAGTGCGAAACATGCTAGACGGCAATGATGTATGGAACAGCGTCGCTGTGGACGGCAATGGCATCAGATAGTGTTTTCGGATGAATCCAGGTTCTGTTTTTTTGAACGTGATGACCGCATTTTGATTCGCCGCAGACAGGGGGAGCGACATCACGGAGACTCCATTCACACAAGGCGTACAGCGCCAGCTCTAGGCCTGTGTCGGGTGCTGTTGCGTACAACCACAAATCGCAACTGGTGCGTGTCCAGGATACTGTGACCGTGTGACTTACATGAATGACACCCTGCGAGCTGTGGCCATATCCTATCTGCACAACATCCCAGACGCCATTTTTCAGAAAGCCAATGCACCACCAGAAGTTGCTACACGAATACGTGCCTTCTTCGTTTCCCATTATGTCAGCCTCTTGCCCTTGCCCGCCAGATCAACAGACTTGTCGCCAATTGAAAATGTGTGGAATATGGTGAAACGACGGGTGCACCGCTGTGACCCAATGCCGACCACCACAGATGGACTATGGAACTAGGTGAATGCAGCATGGATGGCTATACCACAGGACGCCATTCGCGCCTTATGGGTGTCGATGCCATCACGCATGGAACAAGTCATCAGGGCCTATGACGAACCGCGTGCCTGCTAAGCAACAGGACACGTGTTGAAATGAGATGATGGAAATGCTAATGATTTCTGCAGAACCTACTTATGTAAAAGTCCTGTGCATACGAATGTCCTATCTCTAGTCTCCCCCCCCCCCCCCCCTCTCATGAACCATGGACCATGCCGTTGGTGGCAGAGAGGCCAGACAAACGTGTGGTTCCTGAAGAGGGACAGCAGCCTTTTCAGTAGTTGCAGGGGCAACAGTCTGGATGATTGACTGATCTGGCCTTGTAACACTAACCAAAACGGCCTTGCTGTGCTGGTACTGCGAACGGCTGAAAGCCAGGGGAAACTAAAGCCCTAATTTTTCCCGAGGGCATGCAACTTTAATGTGTGGTTAAATGATGATGGCGTCCTCTTGGGTAAAATATTCCGGAGGTAAAATAGTCCCCCATTCGGATCTCCGGGCGGGGACTTCTCTGGAGGACGATGTTATCAGGAGAAAGAAAACTGGTGTTCTACGGGTCGGAGGGTGGAATGTCAGATCCCTTAATCGGTCAGATAGGTTAGAAAATTTAAAAAGGGAAATGGATAGGTTAAAGTTAGATATAGAGGGAATTCGTGAAGTTCGGTGGCAGGAGGAACAAGACTTCTGGTCAGATGAACACGTGAGGCAATACTGACCCTACGACTTATCTTAGAAAATACGTTTCTAGCATTTGTACACTTAGAGAAAGCTTTTGACAATGTTGACTGGAATACTCTCTTTCAAATTCTGAAGGTGGCAGGGGTGAAATACAGGGAGCGAAAGGCCATTTACAATTTGTACAGAAACCAGATGGCAGTTATAAGAGTCGAGAGGCATGAAAGGGAAGCAGTGGTTGAGAAGGGAGCGAGACAGGGTTGTAGCCTATCCCCGATGTTATTCAGTCTGTATATTGAGCAAGCAGTAAAGGAAACAAAAGAAAAATTCGGAGTAGGAATTAAAATCCATGGAAAAGAAATTAAAACTTTAAGGTTCGCCGATGACATTGTAATTCTGTCAAACACAGCAAAGGACCTGGAAGAGGAGCTGAACGGAATGGACAGTGTTTTCAAAGGGGGATATAAGATGAACATCAACAAAAGCAAAACGAGGATAATGGAATGTAGTCGAATTCAATCGGGTGATGCTGAGGGTATTAGCTTACGAAATCAGACACTTAAAGTAGTAAAGGAGTTTTGCTATTTGGAGAGCAAAATAACTGATGATGGTCGAAGTAGAGAGGATATAAAATGAAGACAGGCAATGCCAAGGAAAGCGTTTCTGAAGAAGAGAAATTTGTTAACATCGAGTATAGATTTAAGTGTCAGGAAGTCATTTCTGAAAGTATTTGTATGGAGTGTAGCCATATATGGAAGTGAAACGTGGACGATAAATAGTTTGGAAAAGAAGAGAATAGAAGCTTTCGAAATGTGGTGCTACAGAAGGATGCTGAAGATTATATGGGTAGATCACATAACTAATGAGGAGGTACTGAATAGAATTGGGGAGAAGAGAAATTTGTGGCACAACTTGACTAGAAGAAGGGATCGATTGGTAGGACATATTCTGAGGCATCAAGAGACCACCAGTTTAGTATTGGAGGGCAGCACCGAGGGTAAAAATCGTAGAGGGAGACCAAGAGATGAATAAACTAAACAGATTCAGAAGGATGTAGGTTGCAGTAGGTACTGGGAGATGAAGAAGCTTGCACAGGATAGAGTAGCATGGAGAGCTGCACCAAACCAGGTTCTGGACTGAAGACCACAACAACAACAACAGTCTCTAGTCGTCCAAGATGTTCTGTGTTTCTGAACATGAGTGTAATTTGCCTGTAGTTCAGTAAGACATCGGTGGATCCAGAATGCCCACCAAACTAGAGTTTAGAGTAGAAATTTGTATATTAATTTTTCTAATTTGTTTGACATGCACACAGTCGACTAGTGATTCTGGTCGTGGAATTCGTAATTTCGTCTTCTATATGAATCTGAAACTGGATATTACATCTGTTGAATAGTTCGATAACCTTTCTTTGCAAGTGCTAAGGCATCTCCACTTATGAGAGAAACAGCTAGTAAAAGTTTGTGGTTTATCATCTCCAGTAAATCTGGGGCAAAATATCTCCGATTTTTTTGTAGGCATCATTTCGCAAACTGTATGTGAAAGAAGCAATATTTTGCCTGAACCACCTTGGAAATGAATTTACTGACGGACCATTAATTTAAAAAAAGTGAGAAAGAGCAGTTACTCAAATGGTTAGAATGGCTCTAAGCACTATGGGACTCAACATCTGAAGTCATCAGTCCCCTAGGCTTAGAACTACTTAAACCTAACTAACCTAAGGACATCACACACATCCCTGCCCGAGGCAGGATTCGAACCTGAGGCCGTAGCAGCAGCGCGGTTCCAGACTGGGGGCCTAGAACAGCTCGGCCACAGTGGCCGGCAGCAGGTACTCAGATAATCAGTATGTGCATATATGGATTGTCCATCAGCGCATCTGATGGCGAAAGTACGAGCTGTTGTCGAAGATCTTGCAGTTCGTTTGTGAAGTTCGTGAACTTGGTATACACCAGGAAAAGCTGAGGAATCTCTTAGGCTACAATTTCACACATGTATTTTTCACTAATTTACTTGGACTCCTAGCGCAGTTCTGGCTATGTATCTACCAAGTTGTTGGTGCTTTGGCCGGCCGGAGAGGCCGAGCGGCTCTAAGTGCTACAGTCCAGAACCACACGACCGCTACGGCCGCAGGTTCGAATCCTGCCTCTAGCTTGGATGTGTGTGATGTCCTTACGTTAGTTAGGTTTAAGTAGTTCCAAGTTCTAGGGGACTGATGACCCCAGAAATTAAGTCCCGTAGTGCTCAGAGCCATTTGAACCATTTTTTGTTAGTGCTTTGTACTTTGAAATACGTGTTTGTACTTTAATTTTTCTTTCCTTCCTTCCTTTTTATTCGTGTAAATGCTTTTTTGCTAGTTATCGAATTACGTTAACGTAATTCATTCTAATGCACTTGCAAATAGAGACTTCCTAACGGTTTTCCTAATATCTTTCAGAATCTCGGTAGGGCCGCTTAAAGATCACCAAAGTTAAAAATTGTTGCTCCTAATTTATGAGACCGTAGGAAAATTCCACATTTCCTGTTTCACATGGTTCATCAGCGTCATCAGATATTACGCTTTACCTTCACACAATACATTAATTTGTAACGAATCTTTAAGTATTAAATTTCGGAGAGCTTGTGACTTCCGTATCAAAATTTCAGCATCTACTGATACTTTTGGGACTCATTCGTCATTTATTACGTTCTTTAATGGCGGGTCTCTAACAAGTGTGTTATTTTTTAACGAGTCCGATTTTCTGAGTGTACTTCTGATAGCTGGTGGTGTGCTGTTCACGTTAGAGCCTCACGTGACGGCTGACACGAGACTCCGTGCTCAGATGCACTACTGTGGTCTGTAGACGTCGCTGCTAAACGTCTGCTAGAGGAACTCATCACGTGTTTCGTTTTTGTTTGCGTTCCTCGCAGGTGGAAGGCAGGAAGTTGCATCAGACAAAACAACGACAAGGAAAAAGTCGGCGTCGGTGTAGGTACCTGACCAATCCCTGCACTGATCTTATTCGACATCTGTTTCTTTCATCTCATACATCTAAGGCGTAGCAATTAAAAGTGTTAGCGAAACTGGTCTTGCTTCCAAAATGTTTACAGAATCACAGACTGTCGAAAATATTTTTGCACACAAGCGAGTTATCTTTTGACGCCTCCTTCGCCCCCCCCCCCCCCTCCCCCCTCCTCCACTCTTTTTACCTTTCACCCGTGGCCCGTGGCAGTTTCCACTGCTCATTATTGACCGCACTGTACACAAATCTTGAACCCTCGCAGCTTGGCGCCCCAGGTTAACGCACGGTGAGGTTACTCGCTTCAAATCTTGGGTAGAATAGAAAAAGAAGATGCGCATTTCTTCTTTAGTCCCGCGAAATCTTGTGTAGATTGTCACTCCAGTCTCAAGTCGATGTGATTCGTGCCGTTACAGTTGACGGTAAACAGTCAATCGGACAAAGACACAGCTTTCAGATATTGTTTGTATTTAATATATGACAGCTATAAGGCTCTACCGCTTAGCCGTCAGGATAAAATAAGATGGATAACACTCCAGAAGGTATGTTTATTACATTTTTAACTTCAGTAATAGCGTATATCGACTTAAAATTATACTACTTCTACTAGCTCCGAAATTTCTCTCTGTGGCTCCACATTTTTAAATGACTTTCCTATCTTAGAAGTACAGTTAACTAATTCAAATGTATTTGCGTAGCCGGCCGGTGTGGCCGTGCGGTTCTAGGCGCTTCAGTCTGTAACCGCGTGACCGCTACGGTCGCAGGTTCGAATCCTGCCTCGGGCATGGATGTGTGTGATGTCCTTAGGTTAGTCAGGTTTAACTAGTTCTAAGTTCTAGGGGACTGATGACCACCGATGTTAAGTCCCATAGTGCTCAGAGCCATCTGAAGCATTTGTATTTGCGTGCACATATTTCTATGTTTCTTGTGGACGGTCATTTTTCTGTAGTTCGCCAGTTACACACGATAAAAATGCAGTTATCTCATAAACTATTAACTGCACAAAGAATATGATTAGAATTTTCTGAATAATTCTTGGTGAACTATACGGAGTTGTGTCATAATTTTTTTTCGTAAAGTGGTAAATAATTTTATTTTACAAGATAAAAATTTTCCTGAGTAATATTGTTTTTTTTTTCCGCAAAGTACTGCAGTACTGATGAAGGTTTCTCGGGTCTCCAGCAGGGTGATAGCGTTGATATCTCGCGACGTTTCGGGAAGTGTCATACTACCCTTCTTCTGGTGAAGATGGGTAGTATGACACTTCCCGAAACGTCACGAGATATCAACGGATCGGCTTCGGTTATGGTACGTCGGCGCATCAGAACTACAGTATATGGACTGACGTCGGCATCGGGCATTATTGCAGAGTGTAGTGAGCCCGGTGAAGTTGGCATCCCACTTTCGAGAATTATACATTTCTTTTACAGTTCTTGATAGGTAAGTTTCAGTTCTAGACTTCCCCACACAAAATATTAACAGTACTGCAGTGTATGTGACTGTAGGCTTTCCCGGCGTAAACTATTGATGGAGGTTTCTCGGGTCTCCAGCCGGGTGATAGCGTTGATATCTCGTGACGTTTCGGGAAGTGTCATACTACCCATCTTCACCAGAAGTGGGGATGCCAACTTCACCGGGCTCACTACACACTGCAATGATGCCCGATGCCGACGTCAGTTCATATACTGTAGTTCTGATGCGCCGACGTACCATAACCGAAGCCGATCCGTGGCCGTTTCTTGGCTTTCTGAAGACGTGTAGGAAGTTAGGAATAAGGATACCTGGCGTTATCTAAAAGATTTTACACACAAATATTCTCTTGAGAAAACGAGACATATCAGATTCCATCAGATTTTAGCATCTTCGGACATATTCATGTCGAGAGTCCAGAAAATGACAATTGAATAAGATGAACAGATGCCACCTGAGGTAAAATTGGTTAGTTAAGTGAGTGTTAATGTTTTAGACGACTACGTTGAGTTTATAACTTTTTACCAAAGTACCTGGTCACAAAGGTGAGGCTTTGTCATAGTTAAATGCATTTTCTGTAAGTTTACAAGCTTATTTAGCGATGATATTATCTTTGAACTTAAATATTTATATGTTTTAATAAGGTATGTTAGTTAGAAAGAGGTCGGAATGAGGAAAAAACCTCCAGACAAAGAAAGAGTTTTTGATGTAGGATTGCTTTCATGGAATGATCTTACAGGAGAGAAGGATTTGCTGTAGGAAAGTAATGAGAATGGATGAAATAATGTAAAAAAGCAGACAATAAAGGATATTTTCCTGAACACAGGTCCACAAATTAGTGTATTACCATGTGTATTTTTGTTATAGAAATGATGCCAGTAACAGGGGTTAAAATTAAAGGAGCCACCAGGAAGGTGAGAAAAACAATGAAGAAACAAATTTTTATTGACTTTAAAATCCAAGGACAGTTGTTAATAAGTCATAAGTTTTAGTAGTACCTGATCTGCATGGGACATATTGGGAATAAACTGATTGATAAAACAATTAATTGCCATCTGAAAGTAATTTTGTATGATACAAATGATAAACTATTGCCGGGCAGTGTGGCCGTGCGGTTCTAGGCGCTTCAGTCTGGAACCGCGTGACCCCTACGGTCGCAGGTTTGAATCCTGCCTCGGGCATGGATGTGTGTGATGTCCTTAGGTTAGTTAGGTTTAATTAGTTCTAAGTTCTAGGCGACTGATGACATCAGACGTTAAGTCGAATAGTGCTCAGAGCCATTTTTTTAAACTATTGTAAATAGAATTGGAAGCAGTCAGTGAATCTGAAAGGTGCCAGATTGCTTCCTTAAAAATAAGACAGGTAAAGTAGGTTAGAAAATAGTTCAGAGCTATACTGTGTCCGAACTGTTAAAAAACCAGGTGAAGAAGAACACAGTTTCGTGAAAATTTAAATCAAATCGAATATTTGTCATTGGAAGGAAAAGAGGAATTATGCTAAGTGCTGCAAGAAAAAGAGAAAATATTTTTAGTTAAGCCAAGAAGGGTCAGAGGATATGACATCGATTAGATGTCAATGAACATAAACCATCTCTTTGTGTCACCATATTTAGCGACAACAGCAGCGTTAATCCTTACGACAACCAATAACGATTTTAGGGACGGAGGAGTAAGAGTAGTTAATGATGCTTGCACTCAGAATAATACTGTAAAACAGAAAACAGACCATCCCGAAAACTTAGATGAAATGTTTCAAAAATTTTATAATGATTGTTTCATGACCAGCACAGATTTAAATGATTTAAATGCTGGCTATTGCTAGGATCCGTGGTCTAGACGTGCGTCTTCGATTAGTAATCAGAGTATCCTTGGTACCTAGTTCAGTCCCAGCCACTGCTTAAATTTTGAATAAGAAGTCACCCTCATTCTGTCAATGCATTGTCAAAGAAGGTGGGGAACGAGACACAGTTTCAGAGCACTGTCTTGTCCTTGGGATGAGAAACTTTCTCTAAAAAACGGAAGAACTAGCTATGATATATGACATGAGGATGCAGATGGCAATGGAGGCCTTTGAATTAAAGATGCATGATGTGTATACACACGACATGTGACCTGTAATTGAAAAAGCATCGTGATGATCTCTCCATTGGCAAAATTTTCTAGATTAGCACCCATGCGGACCTCATGGAGGGGACTGCAAAAGGGGTGGTCACCATGAGAAAAAGGTGGAACAGCCAACGACCGGATCAGATTCCAAGAGTATGGGCGTGGAATGTCAAAAGTTTGAATGAATAAGAAAGGTAGAAAATCTGAAATTGGAAATACAGATGCTCAATAAAATATGGTGCGGGCCAGTGAATGAAATGGAGAGAATATAAGGATTTCTGGTCAGACGAATAAAGGGTAATATAATCTGCAGCGGCAAATGTTATAACGGGAGTAAGATTCGTTATGAACAGGCAGAGAGTGAGCCACTGTGACAGGATTCATGTCACAGATTTGACAGCAAATTAATGTCGAATACAGCAATGAGGTGGATTTCATACAACGGGGTAATTTTTAAGGCGATAAAAACCAGGGTTTATGATCTCACAAGTCAAACTATAAAACAGTGCAAGGCTTTCTTTGTGATCTGACAATACAAATACCATCAGTTGACTCCATCTGGCAAGAGTAGGTCACTAAATTACATCTGTCAGTTCATCTACATTTACTTTTAGTTACTACAGATAAGCAAATGCTATCCATTTCCCTTGCCTTTACTCTCGCCATATGGAGACTGGCGTACTGAGCGCAAACACTCTTTATATTTCTTAAACATTGCGGCTTATCGAAACAAGATTTTCGGTAGGTAATAGCGTAATGTTCTGCCACCTGAAAAGAGATAGAGAAGCGAAAAAGGCTGTTTTAAGCAAACAGAGTATTTGTTTTCGGCTTTCTATAGCAAATGGGACAAGCCATGCAATGATGCAGCCCACACCCTTACTAGCCAGGCAGTCCAAGAAAGGCAAACCTTGGCACGCTTGATTACTTTTTACTTTCTTGCGACAGTAATTGAAAAATTATTTCTACATTTACAGGTACATACATAATTTGAAAACTACTGTAAAGCTGCGTGGGGTAACCGAGCGGTCGAGGCGCCTTCTCACGGTCCGCGCGGCTTCCGCCGTCGGAGGTTCGAGTCCTCCCTCGGGCATGGGTGTGTGTGTTGACCTTGGCGCAAGTTACTTAAAGGTAGATTAAGTAATGTGTAGGCTTAGGGACCGATGACCTCAGCAGTTTGGTCCCTTAAGACCTTACCACAAATTTCCAAAACTACTGTGAAGTGAATGGTCAGAGTTATTTAGCGTTACACCACATGTTAGGATTTCCTCACATTCCAAACCGGGATGGAGCGAGGGAAGAATGATCACTTAAATACCTCTATGCATACTATGTTAGAATGAGCTTGTTTGGCGCCACCCATATGGAACCGATACGTACGAGGCTGAAATGCAGTCGTTTGATTTTCACTTATAACTGGTTCTTGAAACTTTTGCAAGTAAGCTTTCGCGGGATGAATGACATCTATCTCTAAACGACAGTCAATTCAGCTCTATCAGTATTTCCTTGATCCAAAAAAACCTGTTACAGTTGCTGCTGCCCTTCTTTTTACGTGTGTAGTTTCCTTTATTAGTCCTGTTTGGTTTGGGTCCCGTGCGCTTGAGAAATATTCAGTGGTCGTACTGCGTTTTAGATGGCTGCGACTGGTACCCCGTTATTCTGTGCAGATACGTTGGACAGTCCGCACTGATACACCAAGACGTGGGTAACTTCATTCACAGTGTTGTGATGGACGTATCCAAACACTCTACCTCGTTTCTCCTCGTCCACCAAACTTAGTGTGCTGATTTCATGCAGCTGACTGGCATATCCAAACCACTACACCGTCATGATTTGCAACAGAATCACATGACTGCCCGGTACCTGTTGCACACCATCTACAGCGTACCAAAGCAACCAGTGTGCTCCTCTAAAGAGGTACCAAGTACTTTGTGTATTAACCTCGCCATGAAAAAGTCTATTGCCTTTCGCTGAACCTGATTTTACTCCTCCAAAAACGTTTCACATTTCTTCAATCTGTGAAAGCTTTCATCGAACTATTTTCATTACTAACTTCTAGCAACTGGGCAATTTCAAAGTCAGTTGTCTTCATGCTTACAAATTCACAAGTCTTCAATTCTAGTGTATACCTACCCATTATAAGATATATAACTACATGACAAACCTGGCATTGCCTGGGTATTTATTTTGCCAGTTTTCTATTAGAAATGTAAACATAACTTGAGCTGTGTTGGTAGTGTAATATCGAAAAATTTCATTTCCATTTATTCGTGTAAACACCTTTGAAATTATGAAACATTCGTATAAAGACATATGCATAATGCACAAATGTATTAAATACAGCTTCTTCGCGTGTCTACAATGCGATTTTGTAAACGCCTGTACGGCGACACCTCTTCATAGCTCTGTCGACGGCTATTGTTTCTGCCTTCAGCCGCTTGCCCTTCGAAGTCCAAAGCTGCCACAAGTGCTGTCTGGAATTTCCTGAAGTTGACTAGACTCTAGGAGCGTCTCTGTAGAAAAGAACAAATATATTGAGACTTCAGGCATGATGCGTCATTTTTTCACGTATCTCAGTGTTTATGATGCCATATCTCTTGAACTGCGGGACGATGTACTTGAGGACAATATTATGGAAATGGAAGAGGATGTAGATGAAGATGATATGGGAGATAAGATACTGCGTGAAGAGTTTGACAGAGCATTCAAAGACCTGAGTCGAAACAAGGCCCCGGGAGTAGACAACATTCCATTAGAACTACTGATGGCCTTGGGATAGCCAGTCATGACAAAACTCTACCATCTGGTGAGCAAGATGTATCAGACAGGCGAAATATCCTCAGACTTCAAGAAGAATATAATAATTCCAATCCCAAAGAAAGCAGGTGTTGACAGATGTGAAAATTACCGAACTATCAGTTTAATAAGTCACAGCTGCAAAATACTAACGCGAATTATTTACAGACGAATGGAAAAACTGGTAGAAGCGGACCTCGGGGAAGATCAGTTTCGATTCCGTAGAAATGTTGGAACACGTGAGGCAATACTAACCTAACGACTTACCTTAGAAGAAAGATTAAGAAAAGCCAAACCTACGATTCTAGCATTTGTAGACTTGGAGAAAGCTTTTGACAATGTTAACTGGAATACTCAATTTCAAATTCTGAAGGTGGCAGGGGTAAAACACAGGGAGCGAAAGGCTATTTACAATTTGTACAGAAACCAGATGGCAGTTATAAGAGTCGAGGGGCATGAAAGGGAAGCAGTGGTTGGGAAAGGAGTGAGACAGGGTTGTAGCCTCTCCCCGATGTTATTCAATCTGTATATTGAGCAAGCAGTAAAGGAAACAAAAGAAAAATGCGGAGTAGGTATTAAAATTCATGGAGAAGAAGCAAAAACTTTGAGGTTTGACGATGACATTGTAATTCTGTCAGAGACAGCAAAGGACTTGGAAGAGCAGTTGAACGGAATGGATGGTGTCTTGAAGGGAGGATATAAGATGAACATCAACAAAAGCAAAACGAGGATAATGGAATGTAGTCAAATTAAATCGGGTGATGCTGAGGGAATTAGATTAGGAAATGAGACACTTAAAGTAGTAAAGGAGTTTTGCTATTTAGGGAGTAAAATAACTGATGATGGTCGAAGTAGAGAGGATATAAAATGTAGACTGGCAATGGAAAGGAAATCGTTTCTGAAGAAGAGAAATTTGTTAACATCGAGTATAGATTTAAGTGTCAGGAAGTCGTTTCTGAAAGTATTTGTATGGAGTGTAGCCATGTATGGAAGTGAAACATGGACGATAACTAGATTGGACAAGAAGAGAATAGAAGCTTTCGAAATGTGTTGCTACAGAAGAATGCTGAAGATAAGGTGGGTAGATCACGTAACTAATGAGGAGGTATTAAATAGGATTGGGGAGAAGAGAAGTTTGTGGCACAACTTGACTAGAAGAAGGGATCGGTTGGTAGGACATGTTTTGAGGCATTAAGGGATCACAAATTTAGCATTGGAGGCAGCGTGGAGGGTAAAAATCGTAGAGGGAGACCAAGAGATGATTACACTAAGCAGATTCAGAAGGATGTAGGTTGCAGTAGGTACTGGGAGATGAAGAAGCTTGCACAGGATAGAGTAGCATGGAGAGCTGCATCAAACCAGTCTCTGGACTGATGACCACAACAACAACATCTCTTGAACTATGTGACGTACAATGATATATTTGTGTAGATACGCGGCATATGTGGATATTGTCAGCGAAACATGTTGCGAATGGCATTCTTAGCAAAGAAGTAATAAATTTAAATGTTATTCTTGATGCGACAGTTTTTCAAGCATCTCAGTGCTTATGAGGTTATGTCTCCTGATCTGTGTGTCATACCATCATATAATTTGCTTGTACATTCGGCTGCATATTTAGATACTGTCTGTAAAACGTGTTGCGAATATATTTGTAACAAAGAACTAATAAATTTAAACTTGACGGACAAAGCGCAGTTTTCGAAGCAACTCAGTGTTTATAACTTCATTTTTCTGAACTATGCATGATACCATGAAATAATTTTGTAGGTGCATATAGCGGGGTATGTGGATACTATCTGCGAAATTTATTGTTAATAGAGGTAGTACCATAGACATAACAAATTTAAACTTCATGCATAATGTGGCAGTTTTTAACGCATCTCATTGCTTATGACGTAGGTAGGTGGTTCTTACCCCAACAGCAGTTATTGTCTGACAGTAAGGGATATATGAGACATTGCTATCCTGAATGAAAGTGAAGAAGAATTAAATGATCTGCTGAACGGAATGAACAGTCTAATGAGTACACAGTATGGTTTGAGAGTAAATCGGAGAAAGACGAAGGTAATGAGAAGTAGTAGAAATGAGAACAGCGAGAAACTTAATATCAGGATTGATGGTCACGAAGTCAATGAAGTTAAGGAATTCTGCTACCTAGGCAGTAAAATAACCAATGACGGACGGAGCAAGGAGGACATCAAAAGCAGACTCGCTATGGCGAAAAAGGCATTTCTGGCCAAGAGAAGTCTACTAATATCAAATACCGGCCTTAAATTGAGGAAGAAATTTCTGAGGATGTACGTCTGGAGTACAGCATTGTATGGTAGTGAAACATGGACTGTGGGAAAACCGGAAGAGAAGAGAATCGAAGCATTTGAGATGTGGTGCTATAGACGAATGTTGAAAATTAGGTGGACTGATAAGGTAAGGAATGAGGAGGTTCTACGCAGAATCGGAGAGGAAAGGAATATGTGGAAAACACTGATAAGGAGAAGGGACAGGATGATAGGACATCTGCTAAGACATGAGGGAATGACTTCCATGGTACTAGAGGGAGCTGTAGAGGGCAAAAACTGTAGAGGAAGACAGAGATTGGAATACGTGAAGCAAATAAGTGAGGACGTAGGTTGCAAGTGCTACTCTGAGATGAAGAGGTTAGCACAGGAAAGGAATTCGTGGCAAGCTGCATCAAACCAGTCAGTAGACTGATGACCAAAAAAAAAAAAAAAAGGGGGGATTGGGGTAAGGACGCCACTGGTGTAATTCTGATATCAAGTTGATATGCAAATTAATTAAATAGATAAGTTAATTTCTCCTCCCCCCCAACCCGCATGTGACTTCATATCTTTTCCCCAGTCTCAACAAGGGTCTTCTCCCTTCCCCTCTCTCTCGTCCACCTGCTCTATTGGTGGGAATTCTGAATTTTCGCGACAAAATCGAATTTTCATTGTAAAATTCGACTGTCAATTCCGAGGACGTAATATAACGCAAATTTTCGATGGAAATAGTTTTAAAAAATGGGATAGGTGGTAGAAATAAAAAAAATCAGAGGACAGGAAATCGGGGAATTATGCACTGCACAGGACATAATTTGCATTTTGTAGGGCAGGGATACTCTTATTTATCTTCTAGTTGCTTCGTATATTGCAGTCGCTTCGCTGGGTAATGCACGGCACGCTTGTAACCGCGCAGTGCGCCGTAGAGAGGAGAACTGGAAATTTGTGGTAATGTCTTACGGGACCAATGTACCAAGGTCATCGGTCCCTAAGCTTACACACTACTTAATCTAACTTAAACTAACTTATGCTAAGGACAACACACACACACACCCATGCCCGAGGGAGGACTCGAACCTCCGATGGGGGCTGCCGCACAGGCCATAGAGAGGGTTGCTGTTTTGTTTTAGGGGGCAAAAACAACTAGCGTCATATGTGCCCCCATGGAGGGGGCTTATCTGGCAGCTCCTAGCGGAACCATGGGAACTGTCCCCAGCTAGACCACAACTGCCGCATATGACATTATTGAACCACACACACTGGGCCCTGCCCCCGTCTGCCAGCACTATATGGCCTTGTTGCAGTCCGCTACCACTCAGCAGCGTAGGGGGAGGGGGGGGGGGCTGCAGATGTCCAGCAGCCAGCCAGCAGTGAAAGAGAAATCGGCAGGCGATTGTAATGTGAGCCGTCTTGTTTTCGAAGGTTAGAGGGTGGTGCATGGGTCTACAGATGTTCAGGGGCCAGCCAATGGTCAAAGAGAAATCAGCAGATGATTGTATTGTCAGCTACCGTTCCCAAGGTGCGCGGCGGTGGGCGTCTACCACGAACAATAAATTTGTTTTCGAAGGTTAGCTTCTTCCTCCCATGGCTGTGCCCTAAAGAACAACATGTGTTTCAATGGACACGTCAGAAGTGCCAGGCTATCTGTTTGTCTCAGAATGAACGAAGGGTATTTTGCTAAAGATCACAGCTGCGTCCAGTTTTCCAACCACATGCAGTAAAAAAAAAAAAAATGGCTCTGAGCACTATGGAACTTAACATCTGTGGTCATCAGTCCCCTATAACTTAGCTACTTATACCTAACTAACCTAAGGACATCACACACATCCATGCCCGAGGCAGGATTCGAACCTGCGACCGTAGCGGTCACGCGGTTCCAGAATGAAGCGCCTAGAACCGCACGGCCACACCGGCCGGCCACATGCAGTCACTTGCCAGCGCACAAAGGATGTTTTTGAAAGTTCCCTCTATCTGTTCGTCCCAGAATTTTTTCGCTCTCTCAGCCACCTGCACCAAGCCTGATTCAACCTGCTTGAAGGAAAAAGAAGACAAGTTATAACTTGCTGGTATGGCATTGTGAGTTCCTATTGGTCCTCTGCAGAATAGAGGGCGGAGTCTGAAGGTACATAAAGCCCCTCCCCATCTTCCCCCCCCCCCCCCCCCACAACCATCATCAGTCTTTGACAGTGCCCAGTCTATGTCCATTGTGATTCTTGCAATATGAAGCGGCCATTAGTGATATCAATGGCAGTGGTGATGGGAAACGGCCAATTTTGGGGCAATTGCCATGTAATTTTTTATAAGAAAAATTTGTGTTCAAATTGTGGCAGTTATCAAATTTCATATCAAAGAATTCACATTTTTTGAGATTGTGATACATTTTCATAAAAAGCGGTTATAAAAGTTCTTTTTTTTCCTGCTATTGCTGCATTCATTCCCGGAATGCTGACTGAATTAGAGAGTTAGCTGGAAGATGAAACTAGACAGCAGCAGCAAGCCGAAAGGGTTATGCTACCATGATATAAGTAAATCTCAAAATTCTCTGTGTGATCGTTTAAATGTTCAGAGAACATCTCTTACAGTATAGAAATTGTTACAAGTTCTTAGAATATTTCTACTGTTGTACTAGCATTAGAGCAGCATTTGAATTGTGAAATACTACAGGAGGAGCAAGTCAAAGAGATTATGCTACCATCATTTACGTATGTCTACAAATACTGTGCGATAGTTTACATGGTCATAAAACAGTTGTTGATGTATTCAAATCGTAACAAATGTTTATACAATTTTTGATCTCGATTTTGCACCATTAGAGAGGCACCCGACCGATTTTGAGCAGCTGTTGGAGGTCGAAATGCAGAAAGTTCAAATGGTTCAAATGGCTCTGAGCACTATGGGACTCAACTGCTGTGGTCATCAGTCCCCTAGAACTTAGAACTACTTAAACCTAACTAACCTAAGGACATCACACACATCCATTACCGAGGCAGGATTCGAACCTGCGACCGTAGGAGTCGCACGGTTCCGGACAGCGCGCCTAGAACCGCGAGACCACCGCGGCCGGCGAAATGCAGAAAGAACACAAGTACATTTGTAATATATGGCTGTTAGACATTTCCTTTTTTCCCTTTGCACACAGTTGTGTGAGGCATATATTCTTCATTGTTGTAGATGTTGATGTGGAGCAAGAGGAGGATGAGAACCTAGCAGGGGTATGCATCAGGGATGATGACCAGGAGTAATCACTTCCATCTGATATGAAGTTTTTATTTTTTTCACAGTTTTGTATAATCAACATCTAGCTGTAGGCAAATTCAGTACCGTTTTTTGTGTTGTTTCTTGTAATCAGTATCTTCTTGTAGATGACTTCTGTGAGATGGATCAATGGCTCCAAAACAACAATTCTGGCGAGGGTGAAAAATGGGAGTTAGTGCTTGAGACGGCAGCTGCTGAAAGGCAAAGCCATATTGCCCTTTTGGATCAGGTGGAGGAATCATTTGACTGGGTGGGAGAACTAGCAGAAAGATAGACTGAATTGCTCAATCCTGGGACCCAGAGTGTAGAGGGTGATTATAATATATCTGTCATCATTACAACATATAATTATTACTCCGGAATGCTGACATACTTAACTGTTGTTATTTCTTAACAGAATATATTTTAAAAAGTCTTGAGCATTGTACTTAATTTTCTTCCGTTATTCATATGTTACAGCGGTGCCACCAACACCGCCACCACAACAGCTCGCCGTGACACGTGCACCAGAGTGATGGTTATGGCGATAGGTATGAAACACGCCGCGAGCGATGTACACCGTCATGCCATGTCACTTGACAGGCAGCACTGGAAGCAGCCACTACACCATCGCATACCCTCTGGCATCTGTGGATGCTTCAGTCAGAGTAACCATCTCCCACCCCCCAAGCTGGCGATGGTGAAGGCTCCAGTATGCAGCAGCAGCAATGAGCCCCCTCTCCACGGTCTGAGTGCTCCCTTAGGAGCTCACTGCCATCACCTCTTAGTCTGGCTCCGACTCCTTGCCCTCCCTGGCGGCAAAAAGTATGAGTGTCTATGCGCTTACCTCTCACCCCAGAAGGCGCCTTCTCCCCATGTAATGTAATTAAAAGTAATGCAGTACTCTGCTGCAAAATGACTCAACCTCCCAAACAGCAGGACGCTACTGAGGAGAAAAGCACTACATCTGGGGTGATATATGCGTTATATCTCGGAGTGCAGGTCAGCTAAAGCACTCGGCCAAATACCACACTTCGACATCCATACTCATGTTTACGATCTGTTAAATGGAGGATCCAGTTACATCAAACTCTCTAAGGTTATAGCTGATAAGAAGGCATCTATTAACGCCCAAAATGAAAAGGATAATGCTTGTTTTGCAAGGTCAGTCCTGGCTTCCGAAAGAACAATCAAACAGAATCCCGAGCGCACATATCAATATGGAATACGTCTAAACATTCATGGATGTTATAATTCTGATGGTATCGACTTCCCCATAACGATTCAAGACATACCAAAATTTGACTCACAAAATCTCAGAATATCGTTTCACGTTTATGGCCTGAAGAAGCAGAAAAGCAAGCCAGATGAGTAAGACAAGCGTACTGTAGTTGGACCAATCCATTTTTCGAAATATGCAGATGAGCGTGATCTTCATGTAAACATGCTGTTCTTTTCTGAAGGTGATAATCAGCGTTACGTATGGATCAAAGACATGTCGCAGCTCCTTTACAGGCAACTGTCAAAAAAAGAACATAAAACAACACATTTGTTTCAGGTGTCTAAATATCTTTCCAGAAGAAAGGTATTTAAAAATGTATCTGGAGGACTGTGAATCCAAGGAACAGGTACATGCTGTTATGCCTACAGAAGAAAGCAAGTTCATTAAATTCAGGAACGCTCACCACCAGGAGCGATGTCTGTTTGTTGTATACACTGCCTTCGAATGTCTCCTGGCCCTTATCACCCAGTGCGAAGGAAACCCCTTAGCCTCACATGCCACCTTCACACGAAAACACGTACTGTATGCGGCAGCGTACCAACTTGCATGCTCGTATGATTCAATTCTTAATCGCTAAGAATCTTATGTCAGGGTCAATCCTGCGCTTTGGTTGCTCACTGAGCTTGAAAAACTCTAATGGGACGTTGACATACTTTACAGCACCAACATCCGCATGGCCGGATCGTAGGAGGATAAAAAATTATACAGTGATGCGATTAATTGTCCTATTTGTGGGCTGCTATTAGATAGAAAAACTGAAACTCCCCTTAGAGATCATTATCATCTTACGGGGAAATTCCACAGTGCAGCTTACAATGCATGCAACTTAAAGTATATGTTACCACGACACATACTCGTTTTCTCCCATAATTTAAGTGGGTATGACGCTCACTTTCCGGTTGAGTAATTGTTTAATTTCGGTTTAGGTCAGTGTCTTGCCTGAGAATGTAAGGAAAAAACGAATGACGCCAAAAATTACGTTCTGCTTCCTTTACTCTTTTCGTTTCATGCAGACTGCACTCCAGAAACTTGTTGAGACTCTACCTGAGGAGAATATGCACATTAACCTATCTGCATACCCCGACGAGCAAAAGTTTCAGCTTGTGACTAAGCAAGGAGTTTTCCCTTTCGAATATCTGGATAGTAAGGCAAAACTCTATGAGTCCAGGCTACCTAACGTGTCTCCATTTACCAGTACTCTCACAGGCGCTGCCGCAACTGTTGAAGATTATAAGCATGCCATGAACGGTTGGCGGGAATTCAGCATTCCCAATTTGGGTGAATATGCGAGACTGTATATGGATACTGACTTACGCTTGCTTGCGGATGTTTTTGAAAAGTTCTGGAGTGTATGCATGGCCATGTATTCTATGGACCCTGCCTTTTATTACACAGCACCTGGGTTGTCATGGGACGCAATGTTCGAGCAAGGCACTGCATCGAACTTTTGACTGATGCTGATATGCTTCTTTTCTTTGAGCGCGGGATCCATGGCAGCCTTTGCTAGTGTATCTGTAGACACGCCAAGGCCAGTAATTCACACATAGGCGCGGGATTCGACGCATCCATCGATTCAAGTTATGTTCTATATTTGGGTGTAAGTAACTTAAACAAGGACGCCATAATGCAGCCACTGCATTTCGAATGCTTCATGTAATGGGTGAGGAACTGCGATCCTTATGAAGCTGTTAGGTGTTATGGTAATGAATTCGACACTCCAGGGTAAACAGCCGATAATCCTTAAGGTATTGTTCCTTAGAACAAGAAGGTTATTGGTTTAACGAAAGATAAGATGGATGGCTTGTTGATTGTGGACTTTGTGGGTCTAAGATCCAAAATTTATGCTTATCATACAATAGATGGAGCCACCCAGAGGCGGTCTAAGGGTGTACGACATGCAGCATCACGTGTCCTCACAGGAAAAGACTACTTGCAGTGTCTGTACGTAGGTATTTGCAATGCTCCGCGCGACCTCTGCAAATTAGTATTCGAACCCAAGGTCACGAGGTGTATACTGTGCTCTGACCGTGTGATTGAGAGAGTGACTGGCTGAGCGAGAGCTCGTGCCGAATAGTATGGTTCTTTTATCATTGTGTAAATATTTTGTGTGTGTGAGTTTGGTGTGCCTGCATGTGTGATTCCTTATGTGTCTGTGTGTATGCCTGTGCAAATATGCACGCCTGTGCGTAAATAAATTATGTTTATGTTTTTTCTTAATAAGTGACGTACTATGTAGTAGTATGTACCATGTGCACCATAAGCACCATGTGCTGGGAAAAAATTTGCGTCTGTGATTGTGAGTGCATGTGTAAATAGAATAGTTTTTAAGTTTCACCTACCACTAGCTATCCAAGTCATACTAGTTGTAACTGTGAGTTTCTCCCTGTTCATTTTAGTTCACCTGTTTGGGATGAACGTTTTAGGGCTATTCTCTTCCTTGAATTATTAAATTATTTCAGCTGCTTAATGTGAAAAAATCTTTCGAGCCACCTAGTTTAAAACATAAATTAAGTCTTTTGTTTCAGTGAAATTTCACTAGCAGTAGTAATAGTATTAGTGTAAGAGAAACTGTCCTCTTGTACCTCTGCAATAGCTGTAATCAGTACTGCGATGTTAAGTAAAAATTGTTTTCAGCTAGTACTATTATTTGTAAAACCAAGAACAGTGAACAAAAAAATTTCAAGCAGTAACAAGAACTGTGCATTTAAAATCAGTACTACTTCGTGTATTTTAAAAACAATAAGATTTGTAAATTTACAGCTGCATTATTAATGTGAATATTTATGACTGAATAAAAAAATTGTTATTCATTACCATACATATTTATTGTTATCTGACAAATCCCTACCCATACAAATGTATATAAAGGCTGTGCAAGATGCACAAGGTATTAGTTTGAAGCATGAGGGAGACAACGTTTAAGGTGGGGGAAAACAAAATATATTTAATCATTGCATGGGATTTCGCCTATCATACTGCATGACAGGTTTCTGGGAAGAGGCGGCACGTGATCGTGTCTGCTTCCAAAGCTATACAGCAAACAGTCTGAAGTTAAATCACCTGTGCTTAAAAAAAACCCAAGACGTAGATCTGGAAAAAGCTACATACTATCAAAGTAGGAGCTAGGTAGAAAGAAAGAAAAACAAGAATATGAGGTAAAAAATTCATTTATTTTCATTAACACAACAAGTAGTTTTACATTTTCATAAGCAGACAAAAAACTATTTTCACACATCTTCTTGAGCTGACGGATAGCAGGGCACCTGTAGAATTGCACGTCTTGAATAGATGCAAACTTGAAGATTTATCGCATCCATGTGATCTTCTCCTCGCCTTTGACATAGATGGTGGTGTCAGAATAGACAAATATTCGAAATGACTTGATCATATCTTAATAAGATATACCAGGATCATCCCAGTGGAGTCCATGAAAGAAACATGTTAACCATTTTGCACTCCTCCATGTGTTACCATAATTCACATGCTTGAAAGGATTTGATGATGCAATGGTTGCACACAGAGTATCTCTATTATACCAGCATCTTCTGTGTATGCCATGAATACAACATACTTAAATATGAAATGTGTACACTCATCATCATAGAACCTTGAATGTCAGCAACGACGTTGACACTCCAAGTTGTCATTATTGAATGCTCTGGGTATGACACAGTACTTGGTCGTTTATACAGCATGCTGCACAGCGCCAGTTGGTGGGCATTAGTTAATCACACAGTCATGTAGAACCAGAGGATACGCAGAAGGGTGTTCCGTGAAATTTGATGAGGATTCAAGTTCGATTCGTTCATCTATTGTTTCTGATTTAATTATCTCATTCTCCTTAGAACAGTTATTACGATGATTGGTGCCAGCTGTTTGAATTTCCGTGGACTGAGTAGGCATCCTTCCTCTTCAACACCTTCATAGTAAAAAAGTTGCATACATGTCAAATGCTACAGTGTATACATTCTGGTCCCACTGTAGCAGTAAATTGTCATACAGACAGACTTCTGAACTGAAGTAGACTCTGGCATTAGTTAAATTACAGTCGTCAAATACTGTGGAATCTTTTGCTAAATCACCCCTTCTATTTGTCTAAACTGCAAGTATGATGAATTTCGTATTTCCAGCTGCACGGAGGTTTTAATAGCCCATGTTTCTCTGCTCACTGTCGGTAGCATTGAATACTCAAAAATCTCCCATGAGCGGAAAGTTAATGGCACGTATGTACCGGTATTCAGAACTTTTAAAAGCTTCAAACGCTCCTCTCCTTCCACAGTGATGTGTGGTATTTCCCATATAATTTTATAGATGATGCTCTGATTCTCCTCTTGAGATCGTTGAATGTATGAGTTCCTATCCGTTGCGCTCTGTACCAGAATAATTCTTGTTTTCATTCATAATAATTCGCTGCATGTCCTCAACGTATCCCATAAGCATTTTTAGAGGTATGCATGCAGTAAATCGGCGGTTCTCTTCTGCCGTTCTGCTCACAGACTCGTCTATGAACCATCCTGCATTTTCTAAACCATTAATATCCGATGGTGGTGATGAGATATATGTTTTAAAGGTTGATGCTATGCCGGCATTATCTGTACGCTCAGTCTCTACCCCATTAAGGTCATATCGTATTTCTTGGAACAGGAACACCAAAGCACTACGTGTAAGCTTTGATCCCACTGTATGACTACCGTTCTATTTTCTTAAATGATCCATCAAATACATGAAACTCTTGCATGGAAGAGGTAAAGCTTTTTGGTGCTGGATGACAATCCTAATTCCATCGTTCTTGTTAAATGTCGTTGAAGCATAAGGTTATGCGGGAAGTATTCCTGGCGTATATGTTGAGCGACGACGACATTGGGAGGTTTCAAGCCTGCTGATTTAAGAAACTCGTAGTTCGCACTTGTTATCACCTTGCGTTTCTGCTGCGAAGTTCTGTGCTATGTGCTGTGTGCACTGGCTTTACACCTGTCTTAGATGTAGTCGCACAATGACTTTCTCACCACGAAAGTCAACAAAGTGCTTATTCTGGTCCACAATTTGCATCTCCAGGTAGTCCAATGCCTGAACTGTCACTGGAAGATATATAGCGTTGGTAGGAGTCTCAACAATCTTATACCCTGTTCCAACTGATGGTAAGAATCATCAAATTGAATGAATCACTCTATCGTTGAGATATGAGTTCGTTTTAATGTTACACTCAACACAGATTGTACTGAAAGGGAGAATATCCACTGACTGATCAGATATGTAAAATTTACTGGGATTCATCTACAAAACCTGTTCCTTTGTGAAACTCAGTAGTGGGCCTATTGAACCTTTCCGCTTAAAGTCAATCGATGCATTCACCCTCTTTACTTCATATTTAATTGTACCGATGCATGCATGGAGCTCAGTACCTTCTCCAGACTGTTTCGAAACTTTGTTTAAATCGTCATTATCGTATGCACCGGGTTCAGTTTCCACAATTTCGTTTCTACCATTAATTTCCAGACGCAGTTTATTTTTAGCCTCTGTGATATTTGGGTTGGTGTTGTATGTCTCCAGTCCAATCAGCGCAATACTACAATCTCTTAAATCAATTGATGGTAAGTAATTCGCATGTAATACAGACGATCGTTCTCTTAAAGTCAGTGTGTACGACATTGCATCTAAACATCAACTGGTGAGTGGATGCTTCATACTCATCCTTATATATCATTCGTAAACGTCAGGAGGAACGTGATGCACAGATGACTACACAGGAATGTATTAAAGGCTTGGTATAATCGAAAAGTCTTCTGCCTGTGAAATATAGTTGTAATTCTTTTGGACGTTGCAGGTTGCCGAATGAATCGAATGCTAGGTCCAGATTCTCAATTCCGTATTCTCCTGATTTCCACATAGTTTTCCGTAATGTATTCGGCATAAACACGATTCGAAATCTCGGAATGTTGACTTTCTTGTTAACAAACTTAATGAGCTCTGGATTTATAAGCGACCTGTTTGGTAGGGCTTATCTTTTTTTTATGAAGAGACCTAGTCCTTTCCTGTGTGCTTTTCAGGCGGCTGCTACCTCCATCATGCGGTTGCTCCTGAGAGCTTTGTGCATTCTTGACTGGTCTGGCAATAGCTGCAGCACCACCAGGCAGTGAACCCATCGCTGAGACACCGTCTAGGGCAGGATGAGGACGGGAATAATTCCACCCAACGTCTTGGGTACTGGTAGAACTCTAGGTGGCTTAATCGATCTTCTTCTTCTCTCTTCTGTCTGCTTAAACTTAATGAGCTCTGGATTTATAAGCGACCTGTTTGGTAGGGCTTATCTTTTTTTTATGAAGAGACCTAGTCCTTTCCTGTGTGCTTTTCAGGCGGCTGCTACCTCCATCATGCGGTTGCTCCTGAGAGCTTTGTGCATTCTTGACTGGTCTGGCAATAGCTGCAGCACCACCAGGCAGTGAACCCATCGCTGAGACACCGTCTAGGGCAGGATGAGGACGGGAATAATTCCACCCAACGTCTTGGGTACTGATAGAACTCTAGGTGGCTTAATCGATCTTCTTCTTCTCTCTTCTGTCTGCTTAAACTTAATGAGCTCTGGATTTATAAGCGACCTGTTTGGTAGGGCTTATCTTTTTTTTATGAAGAGACCTAGTCCTTTCCTGTGTGCTTTTCAGGCGGCTGCTACCTCCATCATGCGGTTGCTCCTGAGAGCTTTGTGCATTCTTGACTGGTCTGGCAATAGCTGCAGCACCACCAGGCAGTGAACCCATCGCTGAGACACCGTCTAGGGCAGGATGAGGACGGGAATAATTCCACCCAACGTCTTGGGTACTGGTAGAACTCTAGGTGGCTTAATCGATCTTCTTCTTCTCTCTTCTGTCTGCTTCAGGGCGCTTTTAGCTGCATAGAATGCTTTCCCGATACAGTTTTTCATGCACTCTTTGGTTGTTATCTTCTTCCTTAGCGCTCATAACGCATCTGAACTTCTTCACACCCAAGCCCAACGTTACTTTACCACAAATACACTCCTGGAAATTGAAATAAGAACACCGTGAATTCATTGTCCCAGGAAGGGGAAACTTTATTGACACATTCCTGGGGTCAGATACATCACATGATCACACTGACAGAACCACAGGCACATAGACACAGGCAACAGAGCATGCACAATGTCGGCACTAGTACAGTGTATATCCACCTTTAGCAGCAATGCAGGCTGCTATTCTCCCATGGAGACGATCGTAGAGATGCTGGATGTAGTCCTGTGGAACGGCTTGCCATGCCATTTCCACCTGGCGCCTCAGTTGGACCAGCGTTCGTGCTGGACGTGCAGACCGCGTAAGACGACGCTTCATCCAGTCCCAAACATGCTCAATGGGGGACAGATCCGGAGATCTTGCTGGCCAGGGTAGTTGACGTACACCTTCTACAGCACGTTGGGTGGCACGGGATACATGCGGACGTGCATTGTCCTGTTGGAACAGTAAGTTCCCTTGCCGGTCTAGGAATGGTAGAACGATGGGTTCGATGACGGTTTGGATGTACCGTGCACTATTCAGTGTCCCCTCGACGATCACCAGTGGTGTACGGCCAGTGTAGGAGATCGCTCCCCACACCATGATGCCGCGTGTTGGCCCTGTGTGCCTCGGTCGTATGCAGTCCTGATTGTGGCGCTCACCTGCACGGCGCCAAACACGCATACGACCATCATTGGCACCAAGGCAGAAGCGACTCTCATCGCTGAAGACGACACGTCTCCATTCGTCCCTCAATTCACGCCTGTCGCGACACCACTGGAGGCGGGCTGAACGATGTTGGGGCGTGAGCAGAAGACGGCCTAACGGTGTGCGGGACCTTAGCCCAGCTTCATGGAGACGGTTGCGAATGGTCCTCGCCGATACCCCAGGAGCAACAGTGTCCCTAATTTGCTGGGAAGTGGCGGTGCGGTCCCCTACGGCACTGCGTAGGATCCTACGGTCTTGGCGTGCATCCGTGCGTCGCTGCGGTCCGGTCCCAGGTCGACGGGCACGTGCACCTTCCGCCGACCACTGGCGACAACATCGATGTACTGTGGAGACCTCACGCCCCAAGTGTTGAGCAATTCGGCGGTACGTCCACCCGGCCTCCCGCATGCCCACTATACGCCCTCGCTCAAAGTCCATCAACTGCACATACGGTTCACGTCCACGCTGTCGCGGCATGCTACCAGTGTTAAAGACTGCGATGGAGCTCCGTATGCCACGGCAAGCTAGCTGACACTGACGGCGGCGGTGCACAAATGCTGCGCAGCTAGCGCCATTCGACGGCCAACACCGCGGTTGCTGGTGTGTCCGTTGTGCCGTGCGTGTGATCATTGCTTGTACAGCCCTCTCGCAGTGTGCGGAGCAAGTATGGTGGGTCTGACACACCGGTGTCAATGTGTTCTTTTTTCTATTTCCAGGAGTGTAGTTTTTCCAGCTGCAAATGCTGCAATGCTTTGACATGTACCAGTATCCCTTCTCACCCACATTGTCTTACCTTTGGCAGCTAAAATTCGATCGATGGTGTGACGATCTTTATTTGCTGCGTCTGCGATGTCTGTTCCATACATGCTTTTTCGAGCAGGTTTATCACCTTCTGCCAGTCGATTATGAAGTTTCATTCGAGGATCCCATTAGTTATACCAAGGAATGTGTAATTCGATAGGTAGTTTGTCGAGAATACTGCCTCCTCCTCTAATGGACCTCCTATCACACATGTTATGCTACTGGTGTAATTGTGATCTGCGCATCCCATATGAGCATCCCATATGTGCATCCCATATATAGCAAATCATCAGCGCCTATCCAGCTGTTTTGTGATGCGGGAAAATCAAGTCATTTAACTAATGCTCTATTCCCTCGACGCCGTGCATCTCCATGAGATGCACATCTGACTCTGAGCTCTTCTGTAACTCGTGTGTGTGAAAGCGTCCTGCAGTTTCAGTACCACTGCTGTCCTTTAAGAGGTAGGTTCTAGGATTCGTTCTCTCTTCTCTGGAAACTGTAAATATCTCGGTTACCCAGTTTAACACGAATGACTTCTCAAATGCCGTCTAGTCTGTTGACGGCATCACATACATTAAATTGCTGTTTGCATGGATCTAGCATTTCAATACTATTGTATACTGTATCTACAAGTCTTGAAAGGTGGCTACACTGAGCCACTGCGCCAGAGATTGCGCCAAAGAGTATTATTAAGCCGCCTCCACAGTGCTAGGAGAGAACTCGTAGAAGTCAGTGCTAGGGGAGAACTCGTAGAAGTCAGTGCCAGTTAAGAACTCGTAGTAGTCAGTGCCTGTCGAGGTCTCGTGGTAGTCTGTGCTGAGATGTTGTAGCAGAGAGTGTTTGTTGAGATGTGCTATTAGGCAGTGCTTGCTGAGATGTGATATTGGAGAGTTCTGGTTGAGATATAATGTAAGGATTAGAGTGATTTTCATCAATATAAATGAGGTAACTAACTCCGTTTGTTTTTAATTTGAGTATCCTAAATAATGCGTCATTACAGGTTCAGTCAACAAAGCATCTGGCTTGTGTTCTTGTATTAGAGTTTAATTCTGCTTTCCTTACGCAATTACAGTATTTGTAATTTTCTTTTATCACGTCAGTATAATTGGTATTTAAAAATTCTTGTCTTGTTGAAAAAGAACCGTGCCAGATGTACGTTGAGTCACACTCCCACACACAGAACAATTACATTTGTGCTTGGGTTTTGTAGGTTTTATAGTTGCTGGGGACTTAATTAATTAATTGTGTTAACGAAAAATTTCATTTCATTCTTGTTGTTGTTCTTTGCAGTCAGATAGCGTAATAATACTAGCCAGGGCCAACCGATTACGAGACACAGCGTAATCGGACATACAGCTACTAAAAACAAAAAAAGTATTTTCAATCATATTTAATTGAGCCCCCATGCACGTGGCGACCGCTGCTTCGGATCGTCCCTTGGAATTCTTCTGATTGTAAAAATAGTAGACCGTAGTATTGTTGTAGTAATTTGAGTTTAGTAATTGTAGTCTGTATTGCATGTGTAGATTTGGTAATTATCATTCTTCTAATGGCATTTTTTAAAAATTTAAATTGTTGTCTTGTATACGCGTTTGACAATCTAGTGCAATTATTTCAATTGTTCGATTGATCGTGTTTGAGGGAGACATTGCATGTAAATGGTATTGTTGGAGATAAAGAGTCATTGTGTGTAATTTTCGTACAGTGACGAATTTTTTTTATGTTTTGTAAATGATTACGCGGTCGATGAAAAAGGCGAAAATGATGAATAGTGAGAATGACGAAATTGTTAACATGGCGAACTCGCCAGCACAGGAGAACAGTGTGATGAATAATGAAGTGGAAAACAATTTAATAAGTCGGGAAGACAGTCCGGAACCATTTCAAAATTTTTCTCAATTAGAAAATTCACAGAATACGAGATTAACGATCGAAGATTCTGAAATAGTATCGAACACAGATAGCTTTACAGCTATGACGAAGGAAACTGGTTTTGCGGGAAATGTTCGGGGCGAAAAGAATTTTGAACCAGTTAATATGGAGCAGTTGATGGGTGCAATATTAAATTTGGGATCACAAATGGGAACAATTAAAACAGAGATAGGAACAATTAAAACAGAGATGGGAACTTTGGGATCTGAATTAAAAAATGATATGGGAACAATGGAAACACAGTTTAGATCTGAATTGAAAACACAGATGGGGACAATGGAAACACGGTTAGGATCTGAATTAAAAACAGTGGCAACACGTTTAGAAACAGAGATGGAAACAATGGAAACACGGTTAGACTCACGAATAGGGACATGTTTCAAAAACATTAAAGATGAATTAAAGAAAGAAATCAGAGAAGAAGTACAACCGATTTTAAATTCTCACAATAATAGATTAATTGCAGTAGAGATTAGACAAAAGGAACAGGATAGAGAACAGGAGGAAAGAGATCGCGTGATAGTACAGAAATTTTCAGAGTTAAATTTACAACGCGCACACGATAAGGAAGAAATATTTGAGAGAATCGAGGAATCCATACCAAATGACAGAATAAATAATCTAACACAACAATATGAACAGTTAACTAGCAAATGTGTCAATACTGAAACCCGAGTCGCGACACTTACGGAAGACATAAATAAACAGAAAGAAAAAGTAGGTGACTTATCGGAAAGAGTTGAGGAGATTTCAGATAAATTGACAAGTCTTAGTTTAAATGGGGACAGAGATTCGGATGACACAGCTCCATTACCATTTGCAGAAACCGAAGAGTATCAGAACATAAATAAGCATGTTGAAAATCAGGGAAAATTTAATGAACGCGTGAAAAGGGAATTTGAGGTGTTAAAAAAGCAAGTCAAACAAATTCAAGGCGAAATCGTAGGAAAAGACGGCAAAGGAAATTTAGAATCACAGATACCAGAAGAGTTTGAAGAAAATAATTTATTTCATTTACGGGATGCAACAAGAGAGCGCCAGGCGCGCGAACTTTACAATAATCGACATTCGGACTGGGACAGACGCGGTAGGTCTTTGTCGCCACGAGGCGAAAACTTTGACTATAAACACTTTTTGACTGTCCGGAAATTTAAGATCTTCAGCAATTCTAAGAATGACATACATCCATGTGCATGGTTAGATCAATTTATGTAGGCACTTCCACCAAATTGGCCACTAAGTCACAAACTAGAAATTATGTGCGGCTATTAATGTCCACAGGGGATTCACTACTCTAAGTGAATATGTGCCGTAGCGAGCATAGGGCCCCGAGCTGTAGTGGTGCTATTTCTCTTTTAGTTTTCTGCACCGCTGCCTACTCTTTTACTATTCTTTGCATCTGTCAAAACAACTCTTCGACTATCAATCTATCTAGTGAGTAAGTAAACAATAACCGGAAATGACTGTTTTACCCAAAAGTGACTTTGGAATTTACCGTTTGGACTTACTATATTTTCTGCAGCATTCATTTGTAGTTTAAACGAAACTTTACCTGTTTATCTTCGTGACAATATTACTTCATATGTCGACGATATTCTTATTGCTAAACATTCTTGGAGTGAGCACAACAAAATTTTGGATTCATTATTACGTATTTTTGCAAGAGTTGGCATTACAGTGAACTTAGAAAAATCTGAATTTGGTCGTTCACAGGTGAAATTTCTCGGTCACATTATTTCTACAGAAGGTATTCTTCCTGATCCAGAGAAATTAGACGCTATTCGTAACTATGCTGTTCCTACCACAAAACGTGATGTTCGTAGTTTCCTTGGTGTCTGTAATTTTCTTCGACGTTTTGTTAGATTGGACGATTCAGCCACACCTCGTTTATGTGAACTATCTGGAAAGAAATCTAATTGGTGTTGGGATGAGGAAGCTCAGTCAGAATTTGAACAGCTTCGTGATGCTTTAGTTGCTGCTCCACTTCTTTCACATCCGGATTTATCTAAAGAATTTTGTTTGGCGACGGACTCATCATACAAAGGCCTAGGTGCACATTTATTTCAAGAGATAGAAGAAAACGGCGTTGTAGTACAGAAAACTATTGCATTTGGGAGTCGTGTTCTCTCTAAATCAGAAAAGAATTATTCGATAACGGAACTTGAAGCTTTGGCTGTTGTTTGGGCTTTTACAAAATTTCGCACATTTTTGTTTGGCAGACATACTAAGGTTTATACCGATCATCGAGCTCTGGAATTTCTTATGTCCACAAAATTAACTCATGGCAGATTGTCACGATGGGCGTTGTACCTACAGGAATTTGATTTTAGTATTGTTTACATACAGGGTTCTTCAAATATTGTTGCCGATGCTTTATCACGTGCACCTATGGGTTTGAAACAAAGTGCTGAAGAGGACTGCATAGAAAACAATTATTGTTTGATGTATATTCAAGGTGTTGCGTTTGAGAACTTTATTTCGTCTTCGCTCCAGGACATCGCTAAGGAGCAAAATAAGGATCCAATCTGGAAGGACATTAAGGAGAAGTGGAGGAGAAAGGAAAGCGTAGTGATTAGACAGCATTATTTAGTCCGCAATGACATTCTTTTTAAACGAAAATCGGTCGACAACTCCGTTTGGTTAGTTTGTATTCCTGATGAGTGGGTCAATAAATTGATTTGGTGTACGCATTTCAGTTATGCACACTTTGGTCCCAGAAAATGCTTTCACAAATTACGAGAAAATTGCTACTTCAGTAATATGGAAAAACGTATTCGATCTGTTCTGGTCAAATGCAAATTATGTCAAAAGGCTAAGCCGCCAACAGTTTCTCACAGAGCACCGGTTTCCTATCATTCCAGCGAAATCAAAGGAGATGGCTGCAGTCGATTTGTTCGGTCCAGTGGTTCGTTCTACTAATGGTTTTGGGTACATTTTCGTAGCAGTGGAGTTGACATCAAAATATGTATGTTTTACACCGTTACGCAAAGCAACAGCTCGTTCAGTATCTAACGCTTTCATCAAACATTTTCTTAAAGAAGTTGGTCATGTTGATAAGGTTATATCAGATAATGGATCACAGTTTCGTTCTAAAATTTGGCTTCGTACTGTACAGCGTCGTAAAATTAAACCAATTTTCATTTCACTTTTTCACCCTCAATCTAACGCTTCAGAGAGATGGATGAAGGAAATCAATAAATTGTGTCGTCTTTATTGTCATCAGAATCACAGAACTTGGGATCAGTATCTTCATATTTTTCAAAACATTCTGAATGAACTTCCTAATGATTCAACTTCTTCACCGCCAATACCGATATTAAAAAACAAAGCACCGACAAATCGCATATCTGAAATCGTTCCTTTTCCGCTTTCACGGAAACTGCGGCATTCTGAAGTTGTCAACCTGGCTCTACGAAATATTGCATCTGCGGCTGCTAGAAGAGAGAAATCAGCTAAGCGTCCTGGTCGTTCAAAAATCTTGTCAGTTGGTCAAAAAGTGTTAATTAAATCTCATCGTTTGTCGCACAAAGGAAAGGGCTTGTGTCGCAAATTTTTTCTGCTTTATAACGGTCCATATAGAATTCGTAAAATTATTCATGATAACACTGTCGAAGTAGAAACTCTTAAATCTCGACGCTCTAAGGGAATACATCATATATCTAACGTTAAAATTTTTGTGGAATGATATACTTTTGAAAAATTTTTGTGGAATGACATACTTTCGAGAAACCAACAGTTTACGTAAACATGCAGAGAGTACAAGGATACCGCGCTGTGTTTTGGCGGAGGCACATACTCAAAGGAACAGTGAAGTCTGCGCGCCGCACAAGGCAGTCGTTGACCGCGAACAATTGCTTCCTACGTCACGCGCCTACAGCTGATCGAGCGCTCAGTGCGAATGCACTGACAGCCGTAAACAAATACACAGTTTAATTTCTTCGATTAAATTCAGTATAAAGCTATAGTGACTTGATGAATTATGTTATTAACATTCAGTATTTTTCAGGATACGGTTCTATAAAATATTTAAGAACTTCAGGTAAATTCTGTGCGTGTCCGACGTTAAGACGACTTGCTATTGAGAAATTTTCAGGAAGAATGTAATTTCGAAGAAGAAACTAATAAACTAAAAAGGTAACTATTAATTGAGTTTATTTTTCAGGTAACATATTTCCATTTAGGTACGTACTTTAGATGTAATGTGCTGCTCACAATCACGTGATTCATACTTTGTGCTAAATTCCACTTAGGTACGTACTTTAGACGTAATGTGCTGCTCGCAATCACGTGATTCATACTTTGTGCTAAATTTTATTTTCTATGAAATTACTTGTGAAGCGACGTGCTTGCGTACGTTAACTGATTTTGACAATGATTATTAATGAACTGGGTTGTAACTTGTGTATATTATGCATCGCTTGGCTGCACTGCTTTTTCACTGATGTCGTATTTTTCTATTATGTGCCTGCTGTGCTTATTTATTTAAATTATAATTGTCACCTGATTAGTTGTGCTGATATGTATGTAAGTTATACTTTGTGATTTATCTGCTTGCGCCTTCATGTTTACTTATTAAGATTACATATGAACATTTATTTGCTTATGCTGATATGATGCTAATGACCTGTTTACTGCTATGCGTATGGATTGCATATTTACACATATCTGTTGTTGTCATAACTACTCTTTAATTTGGTGTATAGAAATGCTGATATACTGTGTACAAACAGAGAGTTTAGGTCACACTATTGGATTAATTATAGATTGTTCGCTTGGCAGAGCCTCGTTGTAAGAATTGTGCTGCATCCACTTGTTGACATTCTGTTCTCTACTGGTATATTTTCTCGCTATTGCATGTTTTGCTTACGCTCAGTGCATTATATTTTTAAGATAGGAAAATGAACTGCTATAATTCGGCATAAGCGACATTAGTACAAAAAACTTCATAGGAGTCACAAGAGCTGGAGGTTTTATGGAAGCTGTATAAATGTATGCTAATAGGAAGGAAGCTAACGACATGACATACCAAAACTAGGTTTAGACCATTGACAGTTATTACACTGCATTTTTCGTGAGCAATTGAAATAGGAAGTGACACTTGACACAAGAAATACTCCACATGTTTGCTTCTGTTTGCCATAATTCTTGAAGTGGTGTACACACTGTGAAATATTATGATCATTCACACTACGTAATCGTACTTAATTACTGAGAGTTATTCGAACTAAGTCTGTTAGAGGTCATGTATGCATTTCTTTTGTTTATAATTCATAATGAGTAGAAGATTTGGGTCAGATGGATTACACAGAGGTTGTGTGTTGACAATGTGTCTTCGGATGGTATAGGATAATGAGGTTTGCATTAGGATTTTATCTGTACTTGTTCGAGGAGACTGACTAGAGGAAAGAGTTGTTATGGAAGTGAAATGATATTGGTAATAAGGTTTATATGTATTGACGTATTGAAGAGATATTATTGAGGTATTGAGATTATATGAAGTTGATGATTATTGGAGTTTTTGTGGACAAGAGGTAAGGTAAATGATATTGATGATAAAATTTATATGTATCGACGTAAGAGGTATTATTGAAGTATTGAGATTATGTGATGCTGATGATTATTGGAGTTTTGGTGGATAAGAGGTAAAGTAAGTGAGGTGCATATTTTTTTTGTTGGTCTATATGGAACAAGGAGGATGAAGATAGCAGACTAGAACACTAAAGTGGAAGGAAGTTTGTCTACACACACTTTGTTAAATCACTAAGCAGTATATACTTTTTTTTTTTTTTTTTTTTTTTGAAGAGAGGAAGTATTTGCATATCTTGGCTCACTGACAGTTGTTCAGCAACAGTACATTTGATCTGGCTTGGCAAACATTGGTCTTGACATGATGACTATGACGTTGACTTAACCATTATTGACTGTTATACATTGCTGCCACTACTACATGATACACATGATGAACATGAAATTTTGACAGAATTGCATTTACACAGTTAACACTATTCAACTACACAGTAGTACTTAATGTGGATGAAAGATGAGTGTGTTTTGTGTGTTTTCCTTTCCTAATCCTACCCACCTATCTCCTAAATATTATTTTATTTGTTTGTTGTGGCTTGCACTGACACCCATAAATATTATAGGTTTACTGATATTTGAGTATTTGTAATAGTTAATATGACAATTATCTGACATCATTTGTGTGTTTGTTATGATTTGTATGTTTAGTGTAAAAGCATTTGTATGTGCATTCAAACTATTGTTCATGCCTGAACTGTCTGATTAGTGATGGTAAATATTATGAACTGTTACCTGCACTTTTTCAACATAATGTGTGACACTTAGAAATGTTTAATTTCTGCTGATGAACTGTGTGATCAGTGATAGTAAATATTATGGACTGTTACTTGTACTTTTACTGCATGATTGGTGACACTAGGACATGTTTAATTTCTGCTGATGAACTGTGTGATCAGTGATAGTGAATATTATGGACTGTTACTTTCACTTTTTCTACATGATTGGTGCCACTAGGACACGTTTAATTTCTGCTGATGTACTGTGTGATCAGTGATAGTGAATATTATGGGCTGTTACTTGTACTTTTTCTACATGATTGGTGCCACTAGGACATGTTTAATTTGTGCTTATATACTCTGATGAACTGCGTGATCGGTGATAGTGAATATCATGGACTGCTCTCTGCACCTGCTCATCATTGCTAGGTGCAACTAATGGACTACTTGTATGGAAATGAAGTCACTTGTTGCTGTCTGCACCTGCTCAACATTACTGGGTGCACAGATGAAGCTACTTCTATGGAAATGAAGTCACTTGTTGCTGTCTGCACCTACTCAACATTGCTGGGTGCCACTGTTAGAACTGTTTCTATTGAAATGATGTCACTTGCCGGTGTCTGCACCTACTCAACATTGCTGGGTGCCACTGATGGACTGCTTCTACTGAACTAATGTGACTTGTTGCTGTGTGTACCTCTTCAACTTTACTGGGTACCACAGATGGAACTGCTTCTACTGAAATGATGTCACTTGTTGGTGTCTGCACCTGTTCAACATTACTGGGTGCACAGATGAAGCTACTTCTATGGAAATGATGTCACTTGCCGGTGTCTGCACCTACTCAACATTGCTGGGTGCAACTGATGGACTGCTTCTATTGAAATAATGTCACTTGTTGCTGTTTGCACCTGCTCAACATTGCTGGGTGCCACAGATGGAACTGCTTCTACTGAAATGACGTCACTTTTTGGTGTCTGCACCTGCTCAACATTGCTGGGTGCAACTGATGGACTGCTTCTACTGAAATGATGTCACTTGTTGGTGTTTGCACCTGTTGACCATTGCTGGGCTGGAATTATCAACTATTTGCTTTTTTTTGAACAATTAAAAGTATTTTATGTGAACATTTGTATAAACTGATTTTTTGTGTATTGTGCAAACTATTATGTAAAGCCACATGTATGAAAAGAATTTGTATTGCCTACTGTATTTTATATATTAGGTTATTGAAAGGTCAGTGCAAAGCCAAAATTTTAACTAATTATGTGATATTTAGGTATTAATATTATCTTTTATTTTTGTGGACGAATTTGGTGGTATTTTCACCACCAATGCTGGCAAAAATACCATCAAATTCTGGCCTGTGGAGGAGGGGCATATGAAAGGTGGCTACACTGAGCCACTGCGCCAGAGATTGCGCCAAAGAGTATTATTAAGCCGCCTCCACAGTGCTAGGAGAGAACTCGTAGAAGTCAGTGCCTGTTAAGAACTCGTAGTAGTCAGTGCCTGTCGAGGTCTCGTGGTAGTCTGTGCTGAGATGTTGTAGCAGAGAGTGTTTGTTGAGATGTGCTATTAGGCAGTGCTTGCTGAGATGTGATATTGGAGAGTTCTGGTTGAGATATAATGTAAGGATTAGAGTGATTTTCATCAATATAAATGAGGTAACTAACTCCGTTTGTTTTTAATTTGAGTATCCTAAATAATGCGTCATTACAGGTTCAGTCAACAAAGCATCTGGCTTGTGTTCTTGTATTAGAGTTTAATTCTGCTTTCCTTACGCAATTACAGTATTTGTAATTTTCTTTTATCACGTCAGTATAATTGGTATTTAAAAATTCTTGTCTTGTTGAAGAAGAACCTTGCCAGATGTACGTTGAGTCACACTCCCACACACAGAACAATTACATTTGTGTTTGGGTTTTGTAGGTTTTATAGTTGCTGGGGACTTAATTAATTAATTGTGTTAACGAAAAATTTCATTTCATTCTTGTTGTTGTTCTTTGCAGTCAGATAGCGTAATAATACTAGCCAGGGCCAACCGATTACGAGACACAGTGTAATCGGACATACAGCTACTAAAAACAAAAAAAGTATTTTCAATCATATTTAATTAAGCCCCCATGCAGTCTATTATCACAAACATCGATTGGTCTCCTGTTTTCTGTGTGATGTTTCGCTCGATTGTACGGCGCAATTCTTTGGGGAAGGATATCGGTCTATTTGTGTGAGCCACGGAGATTGAGTCACATCCACATTTCGGCTTTCACTGTTCTGTGAAGGTGTTCCACGATACTCGTCTTCAGTTGGGTGAATGTCGAGTAGTGATGAATTCCATACTGCTTCTTCGCTATCTTGAAATATCTATTGTACAACTCGCCGCCTGATCTGTTTGAAGGTTGTCTGGGCTTCAATTTGTCCCTGTCGGCGTCTGTCCCCGTTATCTGACTGGTCAGCGCGGCGGATTGGTACGTCAAGGGGCCCGTTCGATTCCCTGTGCGGGAGAAGATTTTCTCCTCTCGGGGGCTGGGTGTTGTGTTACACTCATCATCATTTCATCCCCATCTCCAACGCGCAAGTCGCCCTATGTGGAGCGTGGAATGTAATAAGTACTTCCCCCTGGCGGCCGAACTTCCCCCAATGAGGGACTACCGGCCTACAATGCTGTACTTTCATTTCCATTTCCATGTCACTGTCGGCACCAATCGCTCAAACACGTCTGCGACATGCTTCTCTGTTTTCACTTTCACGGATAATGCCCAGGCAAATTTAGAATAAGTATCAATGACCATTAAAATATATCTGTTATTCACACTTGAATATCCCATCGTATCAACAAGATCTGCCTGCCACAAGTCGTCCAAACCTTTAATCATAACATATCTACAAGGGTATGTTTTGCGTGCTGGTTTGTGTAGTTGTCGAATTACAGTCTCTATACTTATTCGATGATACCTCCCTCTCTAAGCTCAGAAATTACTGAAACATCTTCATTACAAAGAGCTGTATTACCAGCAGCAATTGATGCCATGAGCAGTCGTAGCTGATCTGTTAGTTCACTGAGGTCGTTGTAATATATATATATATATATATATATATATATATATATATATATATATATATATATATACACTCCTGGAAATGGAAAAAAGAACACATTGACACCGGTGTGTCAAACCCACCATACTTGCTCCGGACACTGCGAGAGGGCTGTACAAGCAATGATCACACGCACGGCACAGCGGACACACCAGCAACCGCGGTGTTGGCCGTCGAATGGCGCTAGCTGCGCAGCATTTTTGCACCGCCGCCATCAGTGTCAGCCAGTTTGCTGTGGTATACGGAGCTCCATCGCAGTCTTTAACACTGGTAGCATGCCGCGACAGCGTGGACGTGAACCGTATGTGCAGTTGATGGACTTTGAGCGAGGGCGTATAGTGGGCATGCGGGAGGCCGGGTGGACGTACCGCCGAATTGCTCAACACGTGGGGCGTGAGGTCTCCACAGTACATCGATGTTGTCGCCAGTGGTCGGCGGAAGGTGCACGTGCCCGTCGACCTGGGACCGGACCGCAGCGACGCACGGATGCACGCCAAGACCGTAGGATTCTACGCAGTGCCGTAGGGGACCGCACCGCCACTTCCCAGCAAATTAGGGACACTGTTGCTCCTGGGGTATCGGCGAGGACCATTCGCAACCGTCTCCATGAAGCTGGGCTACGGTCCCGCACACCGTTAGGCCGTCTTCCGCTCACGCCCCAACATCGTGCAGCCCGCCTCCAGTGGTGTCGCGACAGGCGTGAATGGAGGAACGAATGGAGACGTGTCGTCTTCAGCGATGAGAGTCGCTTCTGCCTTGGTGCCAATGATGGTCGTATGCGTGTTTGGCGCCGTGCAGGTGAGCGCCACAATCAGGACTGCATACGACCGAGGCACACAGGGCCAACACCCGGCATCATGGTGTGGGGAGCGATCTCCTACACTGGCCGTACACCACTGGTGATCGTCGAGGGGACACTGAATAGTGCACGGTACATCCAAACCGTCATCGAACCCATCGTTCTACCATTCCTAGACCGGCAAGGGAACTTGCTGTTCCAACAGGACAATGCACGTCCGCATGTATCCCGTGCCACCCAACGTGCTGTAGAAGGTGTACGTCAACTACCCTGGCCAGCAAGATCTCCGGATCTGTCCCCCATTGAGCATGTTTGGGACTGGATGAAGCGTCGTCTCACGCGGTCTGCACGTCCAGCACGAACGCTGGTCCAACTGAGGCGCCAGGTGGAAATGGCATGGCAAGCCGTTCCACAGGGCTACATCCAGCATCTCTACGATCGTCTCCATGGGAGAATAGCAGCCTGCATTGCTGCTAAAGGTGGATATACACTGTACTAGTGCCGACATTGTGCATGCGCTGTTGCCTGTGTCTATGTGCCTGTGGTTCTGTCAGTGTGATCATGTGATGTATCTGACCCCAGGAATGTGTCAATAAAGTTTCCCCTTCCTGGGACAATGAATTCACGGTGTTCTTATTTCAATTTCCAGGAGTGTATATTGTGGGAGTCGACTGCTCACTCTTTTAAGCTGAATGTCAATACCATCATCACTGCTGTTTTTTCACAATCCAATGCAATATTTCACGATACATTTCCAGATCTTTAGCGAATAATTTACAGTTTTTGTGGGTTTTAGGAAAATAGGGTTCAGTAGACCAGGTGTTATTTGAAATTCCCTATCCCCTATATATATGCTGTTTTTTTTCGTTTAGAGTTATTGGTTGCGTGCCCAACCTGTATGGTTTTTCACCACCGACACTGACTGTTTTTTCTATCCTATAGTCGGTGTGACGGTTAATGAAACCGGAAATAACTTCATCGCTGTTATTGTGAAATTTCGTTGAGAGTTCATCGAGAGATTCAGAAACTGGTTCAAAGGTTTCTCGCAGTGTCTGCTCCAGTTCAAACGCCCTAACCTCATCAGCTGTAACTTCTCTCGAACGGCCTTCGATGTCTCGATGACTTTATGCTTAGTCGACATCTCGTTGTATACTAATTGGACTTCTGTGCAGCATGAGGTTTTAAGACGTGTGATTGGAAAGTCTTAAGAATGGATCCGCTACTGCTTACTGTTTTGCAGGCAGTACACGGAGGGTGGGTAGTGAGTCTTTGGCTTGTCCTTGAACGCCCTCTGACAGGAAACTGTGTTTCCTTTTTTTAGTTTGTTGTGGCAGCTGGTTGAGTGTGGGTCTATTAGGACTTGTTGCCGGATTCTGTCTGTATGAAAATTGACGTAATAAAGGAGCAACGAGTTTGTGTGAAATTTTATGTTAAAACCAGGAAATCAGCTTCTGAGACTTACGAACTAATAAAACAGCTTTTGGAGATAAATGTTTTTCTCTGTTTCAACAGATTTAAAAATGGCCGCGAAACATTTGAAGACGAACAATGTTCTGGACGTCCTTCCACCTCAAAAATGAATGGAAATGTTATGAATGTTCGCGACTTGATGCGCTCTAATCGTAGACTTACAATTAGGAAGATGGCTGATGAACTTAATTTAAGTTTCTATGCAGTTCAGTCAATTTTAACTGAAGATCTGAACTTTCTTCGAGTGTCCGCAAAATTCATTCCAAAAGTGTTGTTAAGTGACCAAAGAGAATACCAACTTGAAGTGTGCCAATAACTAATTAATCGGACTAAAAATGAACCAGATTTGTTAAATAGGGTAATTACAGGTGACGAATCATGGGTATATGGATATGAGCCTGAAACCAAAGTGCAGTCTTCGTAGTGGAAGATTCCAGGTTCACCACAACCGAAAAAAGCACAGCAAAGTCGGTCGGACGTGAAGACAATGTTGGTGATTTTCTTCGATTCTACGAGTATTGTGTATCATGAGTTTGCCTCTGGAGGACAGACAATTAACCAGCAACACTACAAATGTGTCCTTGAGTGTTTTACGCGAAAAGGTGCGGATAAAAAAGGCCTGCAGTGTGGAAAGACAGGAATTGGGTGCTACACCATGACAATGCTCCAGCTCATCGTGCCTTCTCCATCGTTGAATTTCTGACCAAATTCAAAATTCCCGCGGTTCCACAACCGCCATATTACCCTGATTTGGCCCCTATGGACTTCTACATGTTTCCTAAACTGAAATTTTCACTGAAAGGGAAGCGATTTGACGCTATTGAAGACATCCAGGCAAATACGGAGAGCGTCCTTAAAACATTTCAGGAAAAAAATTTCCAGCAATGTTTCCAAAAGTGGAAACACCGTTGAAGTCGGTGTGTTCAGTCACAAGGGGACTAATCTAAAGGAGATGCATCACAGTAGCATGTACAATTACAAGCCCATTCTTAAAACTTTCCAATCTCGCCTCGTATATATCCGATCTTCTTCTTCTTGTGCTGCTGCCCCTTCTCAGCTATTTTCCCTCCATTTAAGTCGCCTACTTTCAATTGCATTAATCCGTTCATACAATGACACCTTTTCAGAAACAACTATTTCCCCTTCAGTTAAGTCGTTTACTTTCTTTTCAATTGCATTAATTCGATCATTCGGGGAATTGTTTACTCTCAGAAGGGTACGGCAATACATGTGTAATTCCTTGCGTACACCTCCAACTTTACGTTCAAGTATTTGAATTTTCGAGTCCATGAACAAGCGAATGTTTTGTCTATGCACACCCATACTATCAGACTGAGCTCCCGGCGTGGATGCGAATTTATCATCAGTGGTGATGTATACGCTGATGTATTCACCTCTTTCCATGGATATATATATATATATATATATATATATATATATATATATATATATATATATATAAACTCCTGGAAGTTCTTTCTATACCTGCCATCATTCAGTTCAGTTGTTTTATCAGTAACAAGAAACCCATACTGTGAGCGAGTCCAGCAATCTGCACATATCTTACAAAATCATGGAACGACATAAGCCTGGTAAAAGTGTTTTAAATGCAGACTGTCCTCTTTGAATGCCATAATTAGGTTTGCATTATCCCTCACCAGATGTTTTGGGATTCTGGAACATGACTGTCTCAGGTAAAATACGTCAACAGTCATAAGGCGACCAAAACAGAAATATCGTCGAATTTGATCTTGGTTTTGCACAACAACATCCTCAAATATGAACATTGTGTTTAGCTTTACTTTCTCCGGTGGAGGGATTTCTCTGCTCTCACTGAATGTCGTGTATGTCACATCATCTACACTCTGCAATATCTCTTATAATAGTTGGTATTAGGGCTGGAATAGTGTTTTTGAAAATACACATACTTGCATAAAGTGGGCCCTATCCGGATGTGTTAGCAGCGACATGAGAACATTTTGTCTTGACACAGTTCGATGGATCCCAATTATTGCACATATGTTGCGAGGAAGGAGTACGCCATTCTTCTTCCGGTCTTCTTGCACGCCATCACAGCTCCAGTTGCTTACAACAAAGTCTTGATACTTCACCCACCCTGCCATGAAACCTATTACGTCAGGTAATGGCGTGCAGTGGGTTTTTATAAAAAATAATGAACACTATGCCCTACCAAGATACTGTGTATGGTTCAAATGGCTCTGAGCACTATGGGACTTAACTTCTGAGGTCATCAGTCCCCTAGAACTTAGAACTACTTAAGCCTAACTAACCTAAGGACATCAGACACATCCATGCACGAGGTAGGATTCGAACCTGCCACCGTAGAGGTCGCGCGGTTCCAGACTGAAGCGCCTAGAACCACTCGACCAGACAGTCCGGCGATACTGTGTACGTCCGGTACCGGCGCGCAATGGTCTTCCACAGAGAACTTAGTTAAATGACACTATATTTTGCTGTTGGATGTTTGCAGTGAAAATACTGGTAGCAATAGCTTTAATACTTGCAATATAATGAGAGGTGATAAATAAAACACATACATGGTTGTAAACATTTTTACTCAGCAATCATACACAGAATCCACTACATCAACAGATTCTTTCTTTATCTTAAGAAGCCTTCTTATAAGCACAGAATTCAGCATGTATTTCTCTCAAAATTATTGGTAGTACATTAGTTTCCTTTGGCACCATATTGACCCCCTGTTCGAAGTCATCTACATGCACATTGTTCGCTCGGAGCTACTTTGCAATGTCCCTGTACACAACTTTAACACATAGCAGGCATGTGTTCAGTCTTTCCAACATAACGGGTAGCACCATCTGTAAATCGAAAAAGTTTGTGATGGTGAAGTGCTGTAGATAAATGGATGTGTCACCCAACTGCACAAGGAGTGCTGAGTCTGGGTACACTGTTGTAATGGACAGAGCTAGAGCAACACAATAAATGTCCAGAGGAGGACAGCTCAGATGATACTCGGAGGTCAACTGCTGCTTGATGTAGGCTTTTGCACGACACTGTTGATCCCTTTCCACCTCTGTAAACCGCACCTTAACAGTTTTAGGTAAATTCTCGATTAATTTGCGTACCAATTTGATATCAAAATTGCACCAGTACCGCCCTTATCCCACTAATTTGGTTGAAATCGGTCCACTTGTTTAGGAGCAATGTGACTAATAATCGTTGAGTAAAAAATTCGTTAGGTTGCTCCAGTACCGAGCAAATTCAAGTGGCACACCGGATACAATTAGTACCAGTTTTTCTCATAGCGTAAATGATAGCGCACGAGACTGTCCAACCTTTGGCTCATGTTCTATCGTTACTATCGGCTCATGTCCAAATTCTGTATCGCTCTCTTGATCGGTTTTACGAAACCAAACGAAAGACTCATTTGGCGACACAGTCTATGTCGATCTACTTGATTTTGCTCACACAGCGGCCTAACCAGCTGACTTGAATGTTAATTAATTCGGAAACGACTCACCGTAACGAATGTTTTGCTCAACAGTCATCTCTCAGCGCAGCCTACCTAGCAACGCCATTGCAAGCTTTTCAGTCTCTGACAGAATTGCTAGATACAGCGCTGAATGCAGTGTATCTTCAAGTTTTATTTACAAATATTCATTGTGGCTACCTTTTTTACAACGAATTTCCTCCGTAATCACTTTCCTGCTAAATCCTGTCAAGCAAGTGTTGATGTACGGTGGCATCTGCTTGTGTTATCCTTGTGGCAACTCGTCGACGTTTCCCGAAAGCGAAGGAACAAACACTCTGTCTTTAACCTTAAACCCATAAACAGAAGTTCATTGGGGTTAAATCAGGTAATAGTGGCCAGGACATTTGTTCCACTAAGTCCAATCCAAGTCGGTACATTCCTACAGAGATGTGCTACGACTTCACTATGATAATGTGGTGGTGTGCCACCTTGCTGGAAAATAAATTGTGTGCCAAATCCTGTTGTAATGGAGGCATTTGATAATATTCAAGCATCTCGAGGTACGATATTCCTGTCAGAGTTGACTCACCAAAAAAGAAAGGACCATAAACCTTGTTACAGCGCACAGTGTAAAAACATTTACCTTCGGCGAGTCCCGTACATGTTTCATTATGTGAAGTGGTTTCTGCTCATCTCATATCAGAATATTATACCGATTTACTTTACCACTGGTATGGAAGGTGGCTTCGTCACCGAACTCAATTTTATCAAGAAAATCATCTTTAATCTGAATTTTGTTTAACATTTCTATACAAAACTGAGCTAGTTTTTCTTTGTCAGTTTCTGTTTCGGTAATAAATGGTTCAAATGGCTCTGAGCACTATGGGACTCAACTGCTGAGGTCATTAGTCCCCTAGAACTTAGAACTAGTTAAACCTAACTAACCTAAGGACATCACAAACATCCATGCCCGAGGCAGGATTCGAACCTGCGACCGTAGCGGTCTTGCGGTTCCAGACTGCAGCGCCTTTAACCGCACGGCCACTTCGGCCGGCTGTTTCGGTAATACCTTCCATAATGTAACACCAGACAAATTCAATTTTAGGTTGACACGTCTGGTAGATTTACCTGGATTGTGAATGTAAGACTGTCGAATTTGCTCAGTTGCTGTGTCAGAAACTGCTGGCCGACACTAAGCCGGCGTCCTATGTAATACACAGCCAGCTTCGGAGAAACGATTGCAGCAATTAACAACAGTTCGTCTTTGAGGTGATCGCTTGCGATGTTTAGTCCTGACTTGTCTCTGAACTGCAGTAGCAGATTTGGATTCCTAAAACCATAAACAACACTGCACATGCTCTGCACCGTTATACGACTCCACGATGACTGTTGGAATAACTCGCTCGCGCACGCAGCCTAGTTGGAACGTCGGAAACTAACAGTGTTAGGCGGGAATAAAACTTGAAAATATACTGCATTCAGTGACGTATGAGAAATTTCTGCAGGTTATTTATGCTTTTAACAATTAAGGTTACTTTTGTAGTAACACAGAGAATAAATACCTAAAAGTAGATGTGTGTGTGTGTCTGTTTTCAGCAACAGAATTCACAGCCCAACTGCGTTGCGCACTTGTTTTGTTTATTGCGCCTGCGCTGCAGACGTCTGGCAAGCGAACCGACGCAAAACTCTTTACTATCGCACACTTGTTTGTAACCCACTGCAAGGCACTGTGCAGACGCCCATTGTCTATTGATCGAACCTGTTGCAAACATTCCTCTTAACGTCGGAGTGAGATACGACGCAAGCAGAATTGTCTACATTCTAAAGTGATATTGTCGCAGCTGGTATTATTATATAAAGGGAAATCGCGATACCAGAAAACTGCAGTGAAATGCAAAAAGATCTGCAGAAGATGGATACTTGGTGCAGGGATTGGCATTTGACTCACAGCTTAACCAAATGTAACATATTGCGCATAAATAGGAGAAAAGGCCCATTATTGAATGATACACGAGTCTAGTCGGCTGGAGTGGCCGAGCGGGTCTAGGCGCTACAGTCTGGAACCGCACGACTGCTACGGTCGCAGGTTCGAATCCTGCCTCGGGCATGGGTGTGTGCGATGGCTTTAGGCTAGTTAGGTTTAAGTAGTTCTAAGTTATAGGGGACTGATGACCTCAGAAGTTAAGTCCCATAGTGCTCAGAGCCATTTGAACCATTTGAACACGAGTCTAGTCACAGGAATAAGTCACACCCGTTAAATATCTGAGGGTATGCGTATAGAGCGATTTAAAGTGGAATAACCAAATAAAACTAATATCCGTGACGCTGTCTACACTATTTCGCTATATTACAAAACGAGCAGCCGTTTTTGTGAACATTTACGGTGTCCTCCGTTATTCCTGTCTGGTACAGATCCTCCAGAAGAGAATGGAAAAGCGTACTGTGGGCAAGCAGTATCTTTAGTAGTCCTGTTGCATCTTTCGAGCTTTCTGCCAATAGAAAACAGTCTTCGCTTCGTCTTTCCCACAACATTTTCTGTGCAATAGTTCCAATTTAAGTTTTTAACTGTAATCCCTAGGCATTCAATTGAATTGACAGCCTTTAGCTATGTGTGATCGATCGTATAACAGAAATTTAACAGGTTACATTTAGTACTCATGTGGACGACTTTTCATTATTTACTGTCAGTTGCTGCTTTTGCACCTGACAGCATAATCTGCAAAGAATCTAAAAGCACTACTCAGACATTCTCCTAAATTGTATATATAAACTAGTAACAGCAGAGGGCCTGTAACAGTTCCATGAATCCCGGATATCAGTTCTCTTTCACTAGATGACTTTCCGTCAGTTACTACGAACTGTGACCTTCCTGACAGAAAATCACGAATCCAGGCGCATAATTGACAATGTTCTGAATAGGCACTCACTTTCATTAGAAGTATCTTGTGAGAAAGGATGTCAAAAACCTCTGGAAATCTAGAAATATGAAATCAGTTTGAGACCCCCTGTTGATAGCATTCATTACTTTGTGTGGATAAAGAGCGAGTTCTGTTTCACATGAACGAAATTCTTTGAATCCGTGCTGGCTATGTGTCAACAGAGCGGTTTTTTCGAGGTAATTTTTAGTGTTCGAATACAGTACATGTTTCAAAATCATACTTCAAATCGACGTCAGTGACAAGGGTTCGTAATATAGCGTATAACTTCTATTTCCTTTTTTTAGTATAAATTGACATGTGCAGCTTTTCAGTTTTTAGGTGCAGATCTTGCATTGAGCGTACTCTGAAAGGAATCTACTTGGTATTCAATCTGCTCTGGAAGACTTCTGTTTATTAAGTGATTTAAGCTGTTTGCTACACCGAGAATATCTACTTCAAAGGTACTCACGTTGGCAGCTGTTCTTAATTTGAATTCTAAAATATTTACATCGTTTTCTTTAGCGTAGTTTTCTATGAAAACCGTGTTTCGTATCTCTGCATTAATGGCATTCGCGTCGGTAACAACGCATCGTTTAGTAAGCTCAGTAGTCTAAGCGAGTGCTTATCCAACTCCCGTTGCAACGCTGTAATGAGACCAGTGTGTCCCAGTGTGGTTTACCGTTATATCTCCGAGAACCTACTTTCCTAGAAGATCCAGCCGATGTATTTCTTCCTCCATCATACATCTCGAGAAAAGACCATGAAGGTAAAATTGGAAAGATTCTAGCTCACACGAATGCTTGATCAACAATCGTTCATCCTGCGAACCGTTCGCGACTAGAACAGAAAAGGCGGAACTGACAAGATTACATAAAGTATCCACTACCACACACCATAAGATGGCTTGCGGAGAAATCCACTGCCCAGAAATCCACTGGCCAACTTTCAGAGGTGGTAGTATGGACGAAAACAAGAAAAAAGTCCAATAGACACTGATTCTAAAGAGCTATTGTTGAACACACCTCTTCTACTGAATGAAAGTGCTCATAGCTCTGAAGATATGCATTTTAGAGCCCATGTTTACTTGACTTTTCTTCTTGTTTCTGTCCACACTACCACTTCTCAAAGTTTGCCGATGAAGTTATGATTGGCCGGCCGCGGTGGTCTCGTGGTTCTAGGCGCTCAGTCCGGAACCGCGCGACTGCTACGGTCGCAGGTTCGAATCCTGCCTCGGGCATGGATGTGTGTGATGTCCTTAGGTTAGTTAGGTTTAAGTAGTTCTAAGTTCTAGGGGACTGATGACCTAAGATGTTAAGTCCCATAGTGCTCAGAGCCATTTTTGAAGTTATGATTCATCTCATAGATGTAGATATAGAACCAAACCTCGATTGTCGTCGTCTGTTTAACGCAGTTTGTTTGTCTAAACAACACTGAAAATCGAATGTGTACCATGGGTGGACATAAAGCTTTATCACCTCAACTACATCGAGGTACGACCATGAAACTTGGTGTAGTCCTCTTCTACATGTTTAGTTTTAAATTCAACACCTTCTTCCCAAAGATGGATCTCTGGGCAGAGACTTGGTTGTAAAAGTCTGAATTTTGGCTGTTCAGGAACCTTTGTAACAAGAAAATCATATCGCAGTGGCACGAAATAGTTTCCTTATCCGAGCAAGAAGAAGAAGGAAAATTCTGATGACCCAAAGAAACAGCATATGCGATTGTATCCTGCGTGGAATGAGTCGTAGTGTTATTGACCAAAACTTTTTCACGAATGATTTTTTTTATTTCTTTATCATTTGTGATTAATTTCACTTTTCTATAGACACTGGAAAATAAATATGAGATATGAATTTCTCATCCATGAAAAACTGTCTGAAACAATTGAAACTATTTTGTGAGGTCTGTACAGTAGACGCATTCGCAATGTCAGAGACTTTATATTGTGGTAAAACACTAAATTGTCTGAGTAGTTAAAACCGAATCTTACGAGGTGGACGGTCTTTTATAACGAAAAACTATAGGAGAGAAGTGCTGTAGATTCAAGTAAGAACGCAGACGTGAGTGGTTCTGGCGCAACTAGTATGTTTGCAGAAATTTCTCGTGGCATCGAGACACGCGTGTAAGTTCCAAGAGCCACACTACGTTTGTTACTTGCAGTGATGCTGCAAGAGCAATAACAGGAAGAGTACTGTTTGACCAAAGCAACTAAAAGGAGTATAACCGTCTGGAGCGGGCACATTATAATTTGGAGTAACGTAACAGTGTTGTCGCCGAGCTCCTATTTCTTGTCTGCAGCATCCGCAATTCTAACAAGGTACCCCTTGAGTGCAAGGTTGCAAAAGGTCGATGATGTTTGCGGCATTCGACACCCCACATATTGTCCGTTACCATTAGCAGCCAATATTGTGGTTGTATGGTAGACAATATGTGGGATGTCGAATGCCGCAAACATCATCGACCTTTTGCAACCTTGCACTCAAGGGGTTCCTTGTTAGAATTGCGGATGCTGCAGACAAGAAATAGGAGCTCAGCGACAACACTGTTACGTTACTCCAAATTATAATGTGCCCGCTCCAGACGGTTATACTCCGTTTAGTTGCTTTGGTCAAACAGTACTCTTCCTGTTATTGCTCTTGCAGCATCACTGCAAGTAACCAACGTAGTGTGGCTCTTGGAACTTACAAGCGTGTCTCGATGCCACGAGAAATTTCTGCAAACATACTAGTTGCGCCAGAACCACTCACGTCTGCGTTCTTACTTGAATCTACAGCACTTCTCTCCTATGGTTTTTCGTTATAAAAGACCGTCCACCTCGTAAGATTCGGTTTTAACTACTCAGACAATTTAGTGTTTTACCACAATAAAAAGTCTCTGACATTGCGAATGTGTCAACTGTACAGACCTCACAAAATAGTTTTCAATTGTTTCAGACAATTTTTCATGTATGAGAAGTAGTTGAACTGCTTAGTCTACGAATAACTCATAACGGTGCTAGAGCGCCAGTAGCGTTGATACGAAGCAGAGCAATGATAAACAAAGCAAGAAATGTCAAAGAGTGAGAAAGAAGTGACAGATGATATATTAGCGTTTCTGCAAGGTGAGTCAGTGGAATGTGCGGTGTCGTATAAGCTAGATTGTATGGACAATGTTCATGAGGAGTAAATTAATGATGATATGTCCTTAACAACTGTAAATGTTATTGAAACAGGTGTCGAGCCATGTGCGATAGTTCATCATTGTCGTCGGACAGGAACCGTCTGCAGTGAAACATAGTAAAGAACAATCGCTGTCCAAGGAGCGCATACTAAACATAATTATGTATACGGAACATCATCTGCAACATAGTAGAAAGCAGTCATGAACAGATTTCGAATAAGTCTGCAACAATATGAGCGTGTAGTTCGTAATAAAAACTACGGATATTCCAGGAAGGACAAGGCGCACTTCTTACGAAAACTGGTGTTTGCACGGTTCAAGGACGCTCGATACAATTTACAGGATGGGCATTATAGTGACCTACTACGCTATCCACACCAAACTGCGCGCAACATTAGAATGATTTCAAGGTAAGCAGTGAGTGGTTGCGTAGCTTCTAACAGTGCTGCAGGATTGGAAGATGTAAGATAACGAGATTTCAAACAGTAAATGTTCTCAAAAATTGTTCACTTAGGAATTTGTTCTCAACTCCACCCAATTGGAATTTGAGGAAGAAATACGTATGAAAGGAACCCTGGAAGTTAGAGGTATCAAGAGAGTTTGAATGAAGATCAAGTATTTCTCGTGTGCGTGATCTCGCTAGGGCGGTAGGGGATATTTATGTCACAGCAGCCAAGGAGAGAAAATGTGCGTAAGAGAACTAAACCACAATATGGTACCAGCACTGCTTTTGGCCAATAGCTTGCCAAAATAACTTGCTTTTGCTTGATTCCTGATCCGTGCATAAAAATCATACTCATTTAGAGCAAGCAATCTCTCCTGAATAGTATGTGACATTGCAGTTCATACCACAAGGAACCACTGGACAAATTCAGCCTCTAGATGTTTATTTCTTTCCGTGTCTATAAAACATGTTATCGCACTATCTGCAGCTACGCCTTAAAAGATAGCCCATTTCACGATAATCTCCGCAACAAACTCTTTTGCATTCGGATGCACGCCATCGCATTCCATCAGTTCTCATCACCACGTCACACTAACATATTTCTATAGGCATTATTTCAGTTTGGATACCTATCTGAACGTCCCGCGCGGATCGTAGCTCCCAAGGAGTTCGCCTACGATCTTGATGGTGCCAACCTTTGTTATCACTGCGACGCGCCATTTTTCATTCGGTGTTCATGGTGCGCCTTAATGGTTTGTTTTGAACATTTATTGAATGTTGACAATGTCCATTTTGTGAAGTGTAATACATACATCCAATAGAAAGTTGATCTCTGCACCTTCCGGACAGTTATTTGCTGTCAGCCTCTTATGCACATGGTGACGCATTAGCAACTAATACTATTTTTCCCTTCATAATTGTTAACAAAGTTTCAAATGAGCGTTACTGAAGACTGAACTCGCGACCTCCCACACAACTGGTTCCTTGTAAGACACAACCTTTTCAGACTTTTAGCTTTATGAGAGGTTTCCAAGTGTTTTGAGTGGTTTAGTCAATATAATTTTTCAAGATTCTTGTAGCGGTCATTTTCCTAGCATCTGTATGTAGAACGCAGTAGTTTAAAAGAAATACGTCTTCTGCATGCAGCACATTAATATTTTTTATTTTTATTTTACTTTCGCATCCAAACGAATTTCGCCTTGATTAGAAATCATCTTCATTGGGTATCCAGAGATATTACAAGAGCCTTTTGTTTGCACATACAGGTGACAAATTTAAAACAGCTTGTGGAAACTTTTATTATAAAATGAAAAGTTACTTACATATTAGTGTCTAAGTTCATTACTTGTAAGCGAACAGCTGTCACTTATATGGAAAATCAGTTGCAATTTTGAAGTTTTTCTTGTTTTCGCACTGTTTTCGAAACATGGCACTGTAACTGCCATTTCATACGTCTAGAGCTTCATTCGTTTTTGCGTTATCAGCTTTCTCAATTTTTGCTTTCCATTGTTTTCGGTTTGACTGTATATGTGTAGTAAGCTATGCGTGTGTAAGTGTGTGTCTATAGTATTTTAGTTTTTATTTTTATTATTATTTGGTTTATTTTAATGTGTAAAATAATAAAATGATTAAATCTATAACATAAGTAAACAAGAAATAAAAATAAAAACTAAATTAACCAAATGAATTTAATTAAGCAGTAACAGACTGAAGCGCCTAGAACCGCTCGGCCACAGCGGCCGGCTAGTAAAAATAAAAAATAAATAAAAGTAAAAAGAGTATAGACGCACACACAGACGCACTAAACTTACATCAACACATATACAGTCAAGCAAAACACAGTCAAAGGTAAAAACTGAGAAAGAAGGCAACAATTAAAAAATCCAATGACGATCTAGAATTAGGAAATCGCAGTTATGTGCCATATTTGAAAACAGACCTACCAAAAGAAAAATTGCAAGCTTTTAACCAGTAGTCCACATAATAGAAGCTATTTTGCTTACAAATAATGTATTAGGCGCCGATCAGAAAGTAAGTTTCTATTTTATTATAAAAACCTCCATAAATTGTTTAAATCTGTTACCAGTAGGTAGAAATGAAAAAAAACATCTAATGTTTCAGGACACCCACTGAAGATTCTGGGTGCATAAGAAAATTAACAAATTAATGTGCAGCACGCAAAAGGCGGTTTTCTTTTATTTAAACTACTGCAATTAAAAACTTAAAATATAATGTCATGGTCATCATTATCCCAAGTCTAGTACCCGGGGGAAGGTCCATGTCCTGTACTCCTAATATCTGAATGTGAAATGCAATGTCGATGGTTTTTCGATGTGGTGTCAATGTTATACTCCCTGTCTGCGATCTACCCTGAAGCGCCAAAGAAAACGATATAGGCATGCGTACTCAAATACAGAGATACGTAAACAGGCAGAATACGGCGCTGCGACAGGCAACGCCCATATAAGAAGACAAGGAGGACAAGGATCTGGCGCAGTTGTTAGATCGCTTAGTGCTGCTATAATGGCAGGTTATCAAGATGTAAGTGAGTTTGAACGTAGCGTTATAGTCGGCGCACGACCTGTGGTGTATTTCTTTTTTAAAAAAGATATTTATATTTTGATTAGATTATTATTCTCTTGTGAAGATTCAGAAATCTGTTGTGAGTTTTCACCACTTCTTGGCGGGAAGAGCAAAGACTTTTCAAAAAACTTGAGTACTATATGTCTTATTTTATATGTCACCTGAAATCGTTTGATGAAGGCGTAGCGTTCCCAAGATCAAGAACAGAGTTCGCATTGCCACTTAATTTATTTGTGTCATAATCATGTTCGATCAAGACCGGATATGAGACTTAGCAACCACGAACAGAGAAACCTAAGGGACCAGACAGAGCCGGAAATTTTCTTCGCTATACTACACCACACATTAAAAGAAGTTGGATTTAAATCACAAACAAGGTAAATAGCAATGCGCCTTCTGCATTAACTACGACGTTTGCCGACATGCAGTCGGTCCCTGGTAGCTGTATGAAAACTATAAAAACACCGTTATTTCTGTTGCTATTAACAGGAGATGGATAGCATAGAAATACTTTAAGTAACAAGCAGGCACTACTGCATCTGAGAGCACAATAACTTATTTAATTACCTTAGTCAGTATTGCTAACGATAGGTTCCGTACAATTTCAATTTTCTATCTTTCTGGCTGTTTCCTTAAATAAAGTCCTTTAACATCTTCGATATTTCATCTTAGATGCACACATAAATTCTTAGATAGCACTGAACAATAGTAATATTTCATAATAATTAATTAGTGATTGCGGACCACACCATATACGCGTCCGCCGTCTTTAAAAAATATCACGACTGTCTTAACAGAAGAGGATTGGTTACAATTCTTCAGCTGTCAAAAAATAAGAAACACAAAATATCTCTATCGATACAAATTATGGACAATTCGTATTCCATGCCGTGGCGCGTAAGGTATTCTTTGAAATATCAGGTGGTCGCTGCTCAGCGACGATCTAAGAAATTTTTTACACAGATGGGTTTTTTTGAACCTGCATGGTTAGATTATCGAATGTAAGTTTTTTTAAGCTATCGAAACAGATACTAATATTACAGACCGATGGGACATAGCATCTCCGTGGTAGCAATGAAATGGGGAGTTTCCCGTTTGACCATTTAGTGAGTATACCGCGAATATTAGGAAGCCGGTAAAACATCATATCTCCGACATCGCTACGGCTGGAAAAAGATCCTGCAAGAGCAGGACTAACGACGATTGAAGAGAATCATTCAACGTGACAGAAGTGCAACCCTTCTACAAATTGCTGCAGATTTCAATGCTGGGCCATCAAAAAGCGTCACTGTGCGAAACATTCAACGAAACATCATTGATATGGGCTTTCGGAGCCGAAAATCCACTCGTGTACCCTCGATGACTGCATGACACAAAACTTTACGCCTCGCCTGGGCCCATTAACACCGACATTGGATTGTTGATGACTGGAAACATGTTGCCTGGTCGGACGAGTCTAGTATCAAATTGTATCGAGCGGATGGACGTGTATGGGTATGGAGACAATCTCATGAATCCATGGACCCTGCATGTCAACAGGGGACTGTTCAAGCTGGTGGAGGCTCTGTAATGGTATGAGGCGTGTGCAGTTGGAATGATATGGGACCCCTGATACGTCTAAATACGACACTGACAGGTCCACGTACGTGAGCATCCCGTCTGTTCATCTGTATCCATTCATGTCCATTGTGCGTTCCAGCGGACTTGGGCAATTCCAGCAGGACAATGCGACACCCCACATGTCCAGAATTGTTACAGAGTGGCTCCAGGAACACTCTTCTGAACTTAAACACTTCCGCTCGCCACCAAACTCCGCAGACATGAACATTATTGTGCGTATCTGGGATGTCTTCCAACGTGCTGTTCAGAAGTAATCTCCCTCCCCTCGAACTCTTATGGATTTATGGACAGCTCTGCAGGATTCATGGTGTCAGTTCTCTCGAGCACTACTTCAGACATTACTCGAATCCATGCCACATCGTGTTATGACACTTCTGCGTGCACACTGGGTCCCTACACGATATTAGGCATATGTACCAGTTTCTTTGGCTCTTCAGTGTGTAACTCTTTGATGTCTAACGTTAGTAGATTAAATTTCTCTTGGTCGCGTTTCTTGGTGTTTTCTGAGGTAGTCCTGCAGGACTCATCAAATCTGTTAAGCCATAAGAACATATATACTTGTGGAAAATCGAGGCAGCAGCAGCAGGAGAAATCAGCTCCATACACAGGTCAACACTCTGTTGCAACTCCCTACGTAGTAGTAAGAATCAAGTCAACGTGCTGAACAGTTTTCGGACTTCGAGTTTCAATCAACTGAACCACTAGATGAGTCTGCTGACACGGTCTCTGATGCATCATAGTACGACAGCGAACTGTTGCCAGACTTCGATTTTCCACTACATCCTTAGCATGCAGCGCTCGTCGAGTCTCATATAGCTACAAAACAAGGACTACTTTCACGCTTGTCCCACCCAAAAGGCATACATGTAGATGATCAGAAGAAGTCTCAGGGTCTTTTAGTAGGTAGATGAAAATTATCCATATAAAATCTGGTTATATCCATATGAGCATATGTATATCGAAAAAATGTGGGAAAGTGGCATAAAATCGGTAGAATTACGAAAATTGACGGAAAATACGTATACATTGAAGAAGAATATGATAAAATATGGGAAACTGAGGGAGAGTGAGAGAGTATGTACTTACGTGTCTGTTTGGCGCAAGAAAATTCTTGTACATGGAAACAAGTGTGTGGCAGCAAGAGGAACACGACAAAAGTTGACATGGAAGTACTGGGAACCATGGAAACAGTATTTGATCGTGGACAGCGACCATAACAGACTATTTAACACTGATGTCCACTAAATATGAGTAATAAATTTATGTACGTCGTATCATAAGCCCAGATGTGACCCCAAAGTTATCAGCAGCTACCTTATAAATTTTTATAAAGTGTCTGAACATGTGACAAACTTTATGTCCTTAGCTACAGAGCATTGTATTACCATCTTGGGGGCTGCAACATACAACTGCAGATGGATCACGTGTTTGAACTGTGAAGACTGTGTTTTAAACTCTAACAAACATTATTTACAGTGTGCTTCTCTGTACTCTCTACCAATGACAACCACATGGTTTCAGCTAACAAATACAAAACAGTTGCTGCATAGTTTTTAACAACATTTAGAAGTATGTCTTTGAGGTAATATGGATCAATACAGGTTGACTGCTGTCTTTGATGCTTTCCTAGAAAAGAGTACCATCTCCCTCTAAATTGATATGGATCTGTGTTAAAGGATGGTAGAAAGTACATGGAGTAATCGGTTGAGATGAGTTGTAATGAGGTGACTGATGTGCATTATAAAGGTCATTTATCGCACATCTAATTTTTTTTTCCGTTGTTCGCTCGTGGTGTATCAGGGATGTGCAGTATAACCTGCATACGACTAACATATCACTGCAATCTTTAAAAACAAACCTCCCCATACCACAGCTGGCAGAGGACTTCCAGCACATATGATATGAATCAAAGCGGTGGAAAACTTATTTCGTCACCCTCCTGTGGACAAGTAAAGATGCATGCGAAGTACACTATTTTTCCGCTACATCCTGGACATAAATCGAGTCTTCAGTTTCATAACTGCAGTGATTCTAAGTTAATAAGAGGGCTTTGGGAGGTACTGCCATCCGTGTGTATACATCTGCGGACAATTGTTGTGTGTGTGTGGAAGAGATTGTGTTCTGTTGATGGAGTTAGCGCAGCATGGCATGTAATTTCACATGTCAAACATTGCTGCCATGCATTTGTCTATATCCTGATAAGATGCTGATTTTTGAAGCATTTCCAGTTGCTGACGATCATTTTACAGGACTGATGCGAGAATACCATAATTTCCGAACCGTAATTAGACGTGAACAGCGATGAGACGATTTGTTAACGTGAGAAGTCGTCGAGAGCAGTGATCGGAGTAATTGTGTAAAATGAGTTGAAATTACAGAAAACCTGGTAAAATTGCGACAGTTGATGGAAAATACGTAAACTGAGGAAAATGCGGCAGTAATGATTGTTATAGATCTCACACATCCGCAGTTTGCTCATCTGTCATCGACAGCGGTATCATAAACTAAGTTCTTAGTTTTACTCGCCTGGAAGTTACGAAACAACTAGGGGGCAGGGGTTGCGAATTGTGGCTTGCCGCCAGGTGTAAAAGTTACTGTTTTTCTGACTTGTGAATAGGTAGCGTGAAAGCCGCTGTTATATATTGATACATGGTACATGTTTCTGGCATGTATTTGATACCCACATGCATGACAATTTATTTACAAGACCTCCACAGACACTAATTTTGTCTGCTTAGATGTTAGGAGAGCGCCGGTCGCTGTGGCCGAGCGGTTCTAGGTGCTTCAGTCCGGTACCACGCGGTTGCTACGGTCGCAGGTTCGAATCCTGCCTCGGGCATGGATGTGTGTGATTTTCTTAGGTTAGTTAGGTTTACGTAGTTCTACGTCTAGGGGACTGATGATCTCAGATGTTAAGTCCCATAGTACTTAGAGCCTTTTGAACCATTTTTGTTAGGAGAGCGTACAGGCTACTGGAAGCTGCTGGAAGTGTTCGAGGGCAGTGGAGTGGTTGGTGCTGGCTTGCTGAACAGCGACCGCCCGGAGCGACGTCAACGGTTGCTGGTGGCGGCACCTGCTCTGCCACGGCCCCCACCCCTCTGCCGAGTGAAGCCCATTGAGCTGCCTCTTCCCACTGCGAGACGCAGCCAAGAGACATAGCATGCTGTTGGCCACTCAATGACGAATATTCAAGCATTTTTCTATTTAATTTTATCCATGTTTTGCAGCTTCAAACGTTACTGTATTCAATACACTGGAGGTATGAATTTAAAAACGAATTCAGTCACAACTTTTCGTGTTTTATTAAATACACATGTGTGTGCAGATGTGCCTCTTGAATGAAGTGACATGCACGAAAACGACGGCGAAAAGAATGTTTGCTGGTGATAAAACGGTTGAAAACGCTTTTCTTGGATTAAGTGGTAAGTCAACACTGTTCATCTTTTCCACTATTTTACACGTATTTTCGGCGTTCGACTTGCGAGATTCATAACTTAACATTAAACCTTCCGTGACAGGAATATGCATTTCACCTCATTCAAGAGGAGAAATAAACATGTATTAAGACAAATTTCACCTGACGATGGACCCATAGGTTCCGAAATGCATTGTGTATTTAATAAAACAAGAAAAGTTGTGACTGAAGGCGTTTTTTAGTTCACACCTCCAGTGTATTGAATAGTCACGATTGAAGCAGCAAAATATGAATAAAATTAAATTGAATTTGCCCAGCCAGGCACTGAAGGCAGTATACTCATACAGGAATTACAAAACAAAACTCATGAAAACCATTGCTAGTGTTAAGTTCACCAAAGAATGTCTAGCTTGTGATTTTCGTCCTAATTATGTCAAAGTGGAGATCAAAAACAAGTCTGCTGCATCCCAGATTGCGGAAAGCAAATGTGAGATAATGTGGATGAAGTCAGTAGTAAAATCTCAATATAAGAAGAAAGAAGATATTATTAAGTGCTGTTATAGCACATATTTACACTTAGCTAATACACTACACCCGTTAGAACTAAAAGTTGCTGAAGAGTATGTTGAAAGTATTGTAAACAAAATGCAAACAGAAATCATACACAGGCACCAAAAGAAATTAGAAACTATGCAACTAAAATTGCATCAGCAACAGATCGACCAACCATCCAACAAAACACAGTTTTATGAAAGACTTGTAAATTATAGATTGCAGCGATCAGTCGTCCTTTTCAAATTTTATTGTGCAGATCTAGATTTCAGCTAGAAGCTAGCCAGTCTCAATACACTATTATTTTCGCTCAATGCTTGTAATGCCTGTCGGTCGGGCTTCATCCACAGTTCATTGACCAAACTGACATCACCTTCAGTGAAAAAAGAGCAACATCTACTCAGGAAAGGGCTAAAACACTATGTAAAACCCAGATTAAGTAACAATAATCTGAAAAACCTCATCATACACACTAAAAAAATCAGCTGATTTAGCTGACCTAAATAACACTAAACAGACTGCCTTAACATACAGAATCAATAAAATTATTCAGAAAAGCCTAAGTAACCATAATGAAACCTTCAAAGCAGTTTATCAAGAGAGAAAGCTTGGAAAGAGCATAAAAATGAAATCAATAGAACAGTGCCATGATTCTGAAAGCTGACAAAAGCAATTCTGTAGTAATTATGAATAAAGACGAATACATCACTAAAACGCTTACTTTCTTTTCTGAAAACAACATAACAGAGCTCAAACAAGATCCAACGATAAAATTCCGAAAACAAAATCAGAAAAATGGTCAATAAGTGCAATTTCCTTTTAACGGAAAAACAAGAAAAAACATGCATTTTAAGGAGCCCCAAGACTAAGAGCTCAATCTAAGACCCATAAAACCCATGTTCTTTTGAGGCCATTGTTAAATCTAAAAATACACCTGCCTCCAAAGTCTCACAGTTACTGAATGAAATTCTGAAACAATACTATACGTTTGATAGATCATACTGTTAAGAACATAAATGAATTAGCAACTAAAATTAGGGATATAAATATTCCTACAGGTGCCAGGTTTGACTCTTTTGATGTAACTAACCTATTTATAAATGTACCGACTGAAAAAACAATAGACATAATCTTTGAAAACTTTTTAAACATAAAAAATTGTCAATTGCAGAAATATCAGAAGTCAAGGACATGTTACAACTAATATTCTCTCACAGTTCCTTTACATTTAATGGGAAAGTTGCCAACTCAATGAGGGTCTTGCCATGGGCAGTAGCATATCAAGTTTTCTGGTAGTCATATTTCTCCATGAGCTGGAAAGTAAGTTCTTTAATGAAGACAGTAGAATAAAAAGTTAAATAATATATAACTGGAGATACGTTGATGACACCTTGGTGCTATTTCAAGGAACAAAAGATGAGATCGAAGAACTTCTAGCAATATTAAACTCTTTCCACAAAAACATAAAATTCACAATAGAATATGATGGCAACAAAAGCATAAATTTCCTGGATCTTAAAATCACCAACCACCAATAAAATCACAAGTTCAGCATGCACAGAAAACGAACATACACAGACATAACACTGGACAACTCATCATGCCATTCCACCACACAGAAACATGCTGCATTTAAGTCCATGCAACAGAGTACACTCTCTTGATTTAGAAGAAAACATCATCAAGAATGAGATTGATATCATAAATAGCATTGCCATAAGCAATGGCTACACATCCAAAACAATTGACAATTTAAGTAGACACATACACAAAACCAAGACAACGAATGGACACACAGTGAAAGACGAGAAAATACTCACTAGTATCCGATACCTGGGCCCATATCGCAAAAATGGCTGACCTTTTCAGAAATACAAATGTAACAGTTGCATTCTCAACTAATAATGAGTTAGGAAACTTACACATCCATAACGTAAAATCAAATACGCAAACATACAACAGCGGAGTGTACAAAGTGTCATGCCTCGGTTGACCTGCCTGCTATGTAGGGAAAAAAGGCAGAAACTTCAAAACCTATTTTAGAAAACACGTAAATGCTTTCAGGCTCAACCATTTCGATTCAAATGGTTCGAATGGCTCTAAGCACTGTGGGACTTAACATCTGAGGTCATCAGTCCCATAGACTTAGAACTACTTAAACTTAACTAACCCAAGGACATCACACACATCCATGTCCGAGGCAGGTTTCGAACCTGCGACCGTAGCAGCAGCGCGGTTCCGGACTGAAGCGCCTAGAACCGCTCGGTCCCAAACCATTTCGAAAAATCAGTCATTACACAACATATGCTGGAAACGAAACATGTCATCAACAGTCTAGAAAACAATTTGGTAGTACTACATACCGAAGCCAATGGTAAGACCCTAAGTCTGCTAGAATAGATGAAGATATACCTCCACAAAATAAGAAAAAAACACAATCTATGTTAAATGAACAAACAGACTTCGCAAGCCATAGTTATTTCAGTAATTTTAAAGACCTATTCTAAAGTTATTTGCTGCATGTGTCAATTGTATAATAGTTACATATTTACCACTACGAATAAGTTTTGGCAACACCATGTAAAAAAACAACTGTGAAGTGTTTATTAACATGTGTGTGCAAATGTGATTCTTGAATGAAGTGACATGTACGAAAACAATGGAAAAAGGAATGTTTGCTGGTGCTAAAACGCTAAAAACGCTTTTCGTGAATTATGTGGTAAGTTTGTACTGTTAATCTTTCCCATGTTTTGCACATATTTTCCGCTTTCGACTTGCGAAATTCATAACCTAACGTTAAACCTTTTCGTGAAAGGAATATGAGTTTCACCTCATTCAACGGAAGAAATAAAACATGTATTAAGACAAATTACATCTGATAATGGCCTCACATGGTCCGAAATGCATCGTGCATTTAATAAAACACGAAAAGTTGTGACTGAAGGCGTTTTTTTTAATTCATACCTCCAGTGTATTTTGCTGTTGTTCCAGAGGTCGGCGTTTCCTAGAAATACGTTTCATTTCTGCGGATCTGAAAGGTATGTCATTGTCAGGCCAACCCCAAACAAAGCAGAGCATCGCCATCATTTGGATCCCTATATGCATCGTCAGTGAGAGGATAGAACAGGTCTCGGAAAATAGAACCACTGCCTGTGGGAGGTTGCAGCTGCAGACTAGAAACAGTATATCATTGTCAACAATGACCAAAGCAGAGGACTAGTAGGTTAGAACAGACCTGGAAAACCAATATCTCTACCCACAAGGGGGGTGGGGGAGAGGGAGGAAGGGAGAGAGCAGAGTAGGTAGGACACATAGGTGGGAAGAAAGAGTGGTTCTAAGCTGCTTTAGTCCGTATCCACACATTGAGGTGAAGACACAAGCAATGTTCTCGTGGATGGTTTTATTTTTTTCCGATGGTTTTGTGATGTTATTACAGAACTCAAAGCATAACATAATCGTTGCTAATATGTGTTTTTTTTAAATAGTAGCTTGCTTATAAGAGGATTACATCTCTCTCCTCCTAAGATACACTGGTACCACCAACAAGAGAAACATGTCTATCCATCCTAGAATGTTCACTCAGTATTGGTTATCATATTCTTGTTTGGCCCTGCCAGCATTATCTTATTAGTGAAACTTTCAACTCACTATACTGTGTGGAACATGCCATCTGAATGTAATGCTCAAAGACTGTTGGATGGTGTTAAGTGCTTATTTTGTGGTACAGTATATTCAATGCTAGCATTAATGTTCTCAGTTCAATATTAATTGTAGCAAACGTAAGTTCATTCCAAAAGTGTTAGTTTACAATTATTTAGCTGGAGATTTCACTGATTTTGGTATTACATCCACTATTTACATTATTGCTGTCACAGTATTCGTTTCAAAGGCATAAGAATACAACATTTACACGATGTGAGACGAGATCTATCGGTACAATAACCGTTGAAGCAAGCATAAGAATGACACCTGTAGGGTGCACAATGATAATACAGGATGTCCATAAAGTCCCTTTACAACTTCAAAATTTTATTACAACGGCAGTTGTTGAAATATTTTAACAAAATTTATTTTATTGTAATCACTGTTTATTGAAGTTTTTATATATACTAAAATTTTGTGTTCCAGATACTCTGTTGATGGAAGTAACTGAATCTCTATAAAATGGCAACTCCTCAAGAGAAGGCACAATGTGTGCCCTGGTTTATTAGAGACAAAATCGGATATTCAGACTCATCTGAGTTTCAGAATGAAGTATGAAAGAGATCCCCCATCACGCCCTTCAATCCGTGCATGGCACAAAAAATTTATGGAGACACGGATAGTGTTGGATAAAGGGAGGAGCGGGCGACCAAGAACATGCGAGGAAAACACCGATCGCGTTTTAAACATCTTCACTCGTTCACCTACGAAGTTCATCCGCACTGCTGCCAGACAGTTGCAACTACCACTTCAACTGTGCATAAGGTCCTCCACAAGAACTTACGGCTGCACTCTTACAAAGTGCAACTGTTACAAACACCTGAGCCAAATGACAAGCCAAAACGGACAGAGTTTGCACTCAGCATGCTGGAACGCCTTTCCGAGGATGAAGCATTCCTCAAGCGAGTTTGTTTCAGTGACGAGGCAACTTTTCATGTTTCTGAGACATTAAACAGACACAATGTGAGAATCTGGGGATCTGAACACCCCCGTGTGACTAGGGAGCTTCAGCAGGATAGTCCAAAAGTGAAAGAATGGTGTGGAACCATGTGCAACCGAATAATTGATCCATTTTTCTTCAAAGAGTCAACAATTACTGAAAATGTTTACCTCGATCTCCTGACCGAATATACTGCAGCACAGTTGATTGACTTACAACCAACTACCATTTTCCAGCAAGATGGTGCACCACCACATTGGGGACTGCATATTCATCGGTTCCTCAATGAAACATTTCCAGACAGATGCATTAGCAGTGATGGGCCACCGTGTTCACCAGATATCACTGGCGTGGACATTTTTCATGGGTGTGTGTGAAAGATATCGTGTATCAAACACAAATACGGGAATTGTTGACTTGAAGCAAAGGATTCGTAATGCCATTGCCACCAAAATGGCAAGAAATCGAGTACCGTCTTGATGTGCTTCGTGCAACTAAAGGCGCCCACATAGAGGTCTATTAAACACTGCTAAAACACTTTTATAAATACTGATTACAATAAAAGGAATGTTATTAAAATATTTCAACATCTGCTACTGTAATAAAATTTTGAAGTTGTAAAGGGACTTTATCGACGCCCTGTACTTCATGCAGCAAATGAGTGTTCATGTTTATTCAGTAACTATTTTTTTTAAATAAATGAGCAGACATTAACGCAGTTGAACTGCTAATAATGGCAACACTTTAGGCAGACACGCAGCGTGTTACTCCACGAGGGGCAAGTGATCTGTGTAAGATTCCTCCAACAGCTATTCCTCCACCATCTGTACAGCAGTAATCTCATCCTTCCACAGTATACGAGAATACACACGCGCGCGCGCTCACACACACACACACACACACACATACACACACACACACACACACAAAACTGTTGGGTGTGTGTGTAGCGTCTGAAACCTCTACCAGACAGCCTTCGGACAGTTTACCTGAAGAAGTAGAATAAATGCTAGCCACGATGGGCTATATAACTACATGCAGCGACAGGGGCTAATGATTGCGAGGCACTGCTCTCCACCTGTCGTGGTCAGAGCAGGCAAATCGGCACCCAGTGAGACGACTAGTATAAGGATCCATAAGCATCTCATTTACATGGGACACAATATTGCAATGTTTTTCTACAAGAGGCTGATTTTACCCAGCCAAGAACCTCTTTCAGACAGGGCCGGTACATACAAAACATCTGAAAGCACACTGCTGTTGACTGTTCAGTTCTTTATCTGTGATGAATAGTCAGGTATATCGCTACTGTTCCAGGCAGGCCAGTCGTCCCAAGATATCGTTCCAGGGAGCCAGTATTTCCAAGAAATACGTTTAACAGCTTGCACGATGCTTCCTGTTGTTGAGTCTTTTGCCTGTACTGCAGACCATAAACAGTATGTCACTGCCAGAAGATGGATCTCTTTGTGTACCAACAAAGGATAGAATAGGCATGTAAAACCAGTATACCTACCCAAGAGGGGAGGAGAAGGAGGGAAGAGTGGAGTTAGGAGGGGATAAGACTGGTTGTAAACTGCTTAGTCTGTATCTACACATTGAGATGAACACACATGCAGCTGCCACCACTCTCTCCTGGCGAGACCTTTTGGGATCGTTATCTGCGGTTGTTGTGTTCTTACAATGATTTCTCTCAATTCCTTGTGCTTGTGTTCCATTATGTTCCGTTATTTAGGTGTTGTGATTTACTAGCGACAATTTCATTGTGCAATTAGAGTAGTGAAGCATTTTCTGTCAGTTGTGGTAGCGTGTATTGACATTCCTACATTTCAGTGATAATTTGCTGCACTATCCCTTCTTACTGTTCGCAATTCGTGCTCTAGTGGCTAGCGTTGGTGCCTCTGGATCACGGGGTCCCGGGTTCGATTCCAGCCAGGTTGGGGATTTTCTCTGCCTGGGGACTGAGTGTCGGTGTTGTCCTCATCATTTCATCATCATCATTCGTAACAGTGGCTAGATTGAAATGTGTAAAATAACTGGATTGAGTACAAATTGGGTCTTTGTACGCGCCCTGATGACCGTGCAGTTGAGTGCCCCACAAACCAAACATCATCATCATCATCATCATCGTCCCTCCTTACTAAGTATGTTCCTATATGTGTGTGCGTACACGTTCCCTAGCAGCTACACATGTAGATCAGTAGGAGGCAACTCTTCCTATACTTCAGTGATAGTTGGCGGTAGTATCTATTCTGATCATGTGTCGTTGTACAAGTTCTCAGCAGCTATTTCACCTGAAGACCAATAGGACGCCAGCCTCAATGGCCGAGCGGTTCTAGGCGCTTCAGTCCGGAACCGTGCGACCGCTACGGTCGCAGGTTCGAATCCTGCCTCGCGCATGGATGTGTGTGATGTCCTTAGGTTAGTTAGGTTTAAGTAGTTCTAAGTACTATGGGACTGATGACCTCAGATGTTAAGTCCCATAGTGCTCATAGCCTTTTGAACCATTTTTGAACCAGTAAGACGCAACTCTTCCTACACTTCAGTGAGAGTTTGCTGTCCTGTCCCTTCTTACTACGTATGTATTCGTGTGTACAACTTCCTTAGCGGCTATTTCACTTGTAGGTCGGTAGGAGGCTACACTTCAGTGGTAGTTTGCTGTCCTATCCCTTCTTACCTCGTACCTCTGTAAAAGTTCCTCAGAAACTATTTCACTTGTAGATCGGCAGGAGACAGTTCTTGCAGCAGCGGCTGTAGGACAGTTCCCCGCCAATTTCAAGTGGTATTGTGGATTTAAACGCACAGATGGTGAACATATACACACGCGCGATCGGTAAGGGGAACAAAACCTTTTCCAACCGTTACTGGATCCCCTACCTCTTCTATATCGAGTCCTGTTTATTCTACTTTCACGTCATCAGACAAGACCTCCCCCCTCATAATTGTGGCCTTCAACGTATTCTTTCCACCTATCCGCTCTCTCCACCGCATTTAACAGTGGAATTCCCATTGCACTCTTAATATTACAGCCCTTCTTTTAATTTTGTCGAAGGATCTTTCGACTTTTCTATATGCTGTGTCAGTGCTTCCAACAAGAATTTCTTTTCGATTTCTTCACATTTCTCCACATTTTTCCTGCAGCCATTTCACTTTGGCTTCCTTGGACGTCCTGCTTATTTCATTCCTAAGTCACTTGTATTTCTGTATTCCTGAATTTCCTTGGACATTTCGTACTTCCTTCTTTCATCGATCAACTGAAGTATTTTTTCTGTTACCCGTGGTTTCTTCGCGGTTTCCCATGTTTTTCTTTCCAACTTCCGTGATTGCTCTTTTTAGAGATGTCTATTCGTTCTCAACAGAACTGCCTGTTGAGCTACTCCATATCGCAGTATCTATAGTCTCAGAGAACTTCAAGTGTTCCTCTTCATTTTTTAGTACTACCGTATCCCAATTCTTTGCGTATTAATTCTTCCTGACTAGTCTCTTAAACTTCAGCGTACTCTTCATTACTATTAAATTCTGATCTGAGTCTATATTTGCTCCTGGATGCGCTTTACAGTCCAGTATCTGATTTCGGAATCTTTGCCTGACCATAATGTAGTCTAATTCATATCTTCCCGTATCTCCTGGCCTTTTCCAAGTATATCTCCTCCTCTTGTGATTCTTCAACTGAGTATTCGCCGCCGACCGCGGTGGCCACGCGGTTCTAGGCGCTGCAGTCCGGAACCGCGTGACTGCTACGGTCGCAGGTTCGAATCCTGCCTCGGACATGGATGTGTGTGATGTCATTAGGTTAGTCAGGTTTAAGTAGTTCTAAGTTCTAGGGGACTGATGACCTCAGATGTTAAGTCCCATAGTGCTCAGAGCCATTTGAACCATTTGAGTATTACTAGCTGAAATTTATTGCAGAACTCAATTAATCATTCTCGTCTGTCATTGCTAGCACCAAGCCCATATTCTCCATTAATCCTTTCTCCTACTCCTGCAACCGCATTCCAGTTCTCCAAAAAAAATGGTTCAAATGGCTCTGAGCACTATGGGACTCAACTGCTGTGGTCATAAGTCCCCTAGAACTTAGAACTACTTAAACCTAACTAAGCTAAGGACATCACACACATCCATGCCCGAGGCAGGATTCGAACCTGCGACCGTAGCGGTCGTATGGTTCCAGACTGTAGCGCCTTTAACCGCTCGACCACCCCGGCCGGCTCCAGTTCTCCATGACAGATTTTCATCTCCCTTTACGTACTGAATCACCCGTTCACTATCCTCATATACTTTCTCCACCTCTTCGTCTTCGGCTTGTGATGTCGGTATTTAATCTGAACCATCGTTGTCGGTGTTGGTTTGCCGTCTATTCTGGTGAAAACCACCCTATTACTGAACTGTTCACAGTAACTCACTCTCTGCCCTGCGTTTCTATTCATAACGAATCCTATTCCCGTTATATCATTTTCTGCCACTGTTGATATTACCCTGTACTCATATGACCAGAAACCCTTGTCTTCTTTCCATTTCATTCACTGACACCCACTATATCTAGATTGAGCTTTAGCATTTTCCTTTTCAGATTTTCTGGCTTCCATAACTTCTGAGATTCTACACCCCGACTCGTAGAACGTTATCCTTTCGTCGGTTATTCAGTCTTTTTCTCATGGTCAGCTCTCTCTTAGCAGCCCCATCCCATTAATAACATAACTATCAGATACCAGTACACGACAGCCAGCAGACCCAATCGAGCGCCAAGAATCTGGTAAGGAATGTCGCCTTATAACGTCCAAGGGCGCCAACACAGAAAATTTCTCAACTTTCTTGCAGTGCACCCTGTCTACTAAGGGACATGGCCAGATGAGAATCTAAAACATAATCAAAACAGCACATTAATCGTAAATGTTCATGACAGCACCAGCAGAACCAGCGACCGCCGTTACATTCCCACCCCTTGCACAGACAGTGACAGTAATTGTTAGATATCATTTGGCAAGGAGAAGCACTATTAAAACCAAACAATGAAAAACAGTCACCACATTGTCACACCCGGGGATGACAACTATGTTACTTTTCAGGAAAGCAACACAGAATGGTGAGCGAACACCGAAGTGGGAAGGCTCGAACAGTTTCTATAAACGGTAAAAGACCACACTAAAAGCGGATCCAAACTTCCCGGAAAGCACAAATTCACAACTCAGCGAAGAATCACATAGGGCAGGGCAGTAATGACAGAGCCCGCTAACGCCGCGCCGGCCGGGGTTGCCGAGCGGTTCGAGGCGCTTCAGTCTGGAACCGCGTGCCCGCTACGGTCGCAGGTTCGAATCCTGCCTCGGGCATGGATGTGTGTGATTTCCTTAGGTTAGTTAGGTTTAAGTAGTTCTAAGTTCAAGGGGACTGATGAACTCAGAAGTAAAGTCCCATAGTGCTCAGAGCCATTTGAACCGCTAACGCCGCCAAACTAGATCACACAACGCGACTCGACAACAGGGAAGAGGTGCCCTTTAAGCGAAATCAGATTACCATAATCAAAGTCGTTCCCGTCGCAGCGGTTTCCTCAGAGCGAATCGGCCGAGACACCGACCACCGGGGCGTGACTGCACACGTTTCCTCCAACCGCATTCCTTCGTCCTCGACCCGGTGACTGCCCGTTCTACACTCGCCCGCTTTGCAAACATTTCAAACCGCAAGACGCGGCACAAGATGGTGGCCGGCGATCAGAGGGAGAACGAACCAGAGATTCGACCTGCAGACCGCAACTCATATGAGACGACACGGCTCTCTGCTTACTGGAATTCCTAGAACGCCTTTATTTTTTAGGAGATTTAAAGATGGCAAATTGGACGATTATTGATGGAAATTATCTATAATAATTGAACTTGGCTCCTTACGGGCAGTTAGTTTGTCAATTGCCTCAACATGGTGTTGCACCACTCTCAATTTCATAATCGAGTTGAGTGTGTCATGAATTTTTAATCCAAAATAGAGAAGGCGTCTCAAACAAGTAAGCTGGAGGCCTTTTTATTTGATAGAGCATCTAATCTCAGCTTGCGACAAGATTTCCCGTAGGTGGCCTAGTTGACAGATTGCACTTTTGGGAGGGATAACATACCCAGCGTGTTAACTTAGCCTACGATTTATCGGTAACAGTGTTGGTTAATGAACCTGATACCTCTTCCCGTTTTTAATCGAGACAGAAGCCCCAATGTTTATTTTAAACGCCACATCTCGGTTCTGCGTCGTTGGCGTCAAAACAGTTTGATAGAAGCCTTGTTTCCTGGTTGTGGACAGGAGCTACTGTGTTTTCATCAGGCTGCCGACATGGCAGACCCGCACCTGTTTTCTGGGTATACGTAGGAACGTAGCTGTACGACCAGGATGTGGAACAGTAAAAACAAACTACATTACGATACGGACAGTTATTTTGTGGATGTGTCTATAAATAATTTACATATGCTTCAGCTAATGATATTGACATCTTATTACTTGTTTTTCTATTATGACTTTGACTTGCTACTGGCGTAAAACATTCTTAAGTTGAGCTGTTTGCTGGGAGACAAGATGAGGCTGACAAAGACAATTGCTTACCTTTAGATGTATGCTTTGGATACAGGAGCATTTAGTATATCTCAGGCCGTGTTTCATTGGTTGCAGTGGAAACTTCATGAGCTTCAGCAACGGTGGATAGTTCCTCAAAAAATAGGTTTGGCACTTATAACACCTGAACCTATGACGTAATGAACGGAGTGTCCGATTACGACTAGCTATTGTGCATGTAGAATACCGTGGTCAGTAGATGCACGGGCGGCGGGGCACCTGTGGGGAGAGTGGTAGTGCTGGAGCCTGCGGGTAAGAGCTGTAGAAGAAGTGCCGAGCGATGGAAGGGAAGTGCCGTTCAAGACTGGAGACTACATTCACAATTTTTGTACATATTAAGTGGGGCCCCTTCTCGTCCACACTTCCATGGTGACCACCTCTTCTTTGGTTAGTATTGTAAGGTGTCAGGCAAATCCAACACCTTCCATGAAAACCCTGACATGATGGCAAATCAGGCAGTACGTCACATAGCTCCAAATAAATCCTGACATTAAATTAACCAAAGTAATACGATTAACGAGTGAGCAAACAGAAGAATGCCTAAATGCATGTCATACCTTCCCACCGTGAAACAGACGCAGTTCCGAGGGGAGAAACGAGAACAGAAGCCGAGAGCAGAATCGTGTAGGCTAGGAGGCCCTACGATAAGGGACGGACACCCACTTCGTCAGCCGACCGCCAAAACCACCCCCACCCCCCCCCCCCCCAGACCATGTTAAAAGATAGAGAACCTCCAGAAGAACAGTATAGATCTTACGATAACACTAAAAGGGGCACACCAGCTGCAAATTTTAGCGTGAGACTTTTTCGCGTCTCTGTTACGTTGCAAACGTTAATAACATTGCCCCACCACGAAAAGTATAACGTTTCTCATTGGATAGACAGAATTTTTGTTCAAATGGTTCAAATGGCTCTGAGCACTATGGGACTCAACTGCTGTGGTCATAAGTCCCCTAGAACTTAGAACTACTTAAACCTAACTAACCTAAGGACATCACAGACATCCATGCCCGAGGCAGGATTCGAACCTGCGACCGTAGCGGTCCTGCGGTTCCAGACTGTAGCGCCTTTAACCGCTCGGCCACTCCGGCCGGCAGAATTTTTGTAGGCAGAACTTAAGGTTAACATTGAGACCCTGATTGGGCAGCTGAAAACACAGCCAGATAACTTTTTTTTAAACCAACTTCGGTAAATTGTAGTAAGGAGAAGTTAGGAGAGTTGCTTCCGAGATGGCGAGGTGTGGAGCTGTGCCGCCCGCCGCCCCCTGACGCTGCGCCAACCAACGACAAGGTAATGAACGCACGCGATGCCGCATAACAGCCCATAAAGCTTCACTCAGAACTGCAGAAGTCTCATCTTTTACACCCCCTTTTTGCGTAATACTAGTGTCGATCGTCAATTAAAGCTCATGGTATTCACATTTGCTACGTAAGTTAAAATCTGAAACGCGATGATTTTTCTGTTATATAATTATTGAGAAGCCACATCAGCCACTGTAATTTACGACAAGTTAAATAAGTAATTAAAGCTAATTGAGGGTCACTGTAGATCATTTTGATAGTTTTCTCTTTTGTGTTACTTAATTTAAACCTAGATTATAGATGTGATATGGCATAGGTCATCCTTCGATCCATTGTAGAACTTGGAAATCCATTCAGGGAATCTTCGTTCAAATTTTTGTTGAACGCAGTTGGTTTTTATCATCCTGTATTAAAATATTTCCTTTTATCAATAGTGAAATTTATAAACAATGTTTTGTGAGTAGAATAAAATTTCCAATGGTAAACTTAACTGCTCTTTCGACGTTATTTTACCAGCTAACTAAAAATAGGAAAGCCTTGAACCCCTTCCACTAAATTTAGTTAGTATTAAGATTCTTTTACAGGGAGTGCAATGGAGCTGACGCTGAAATCATTAAGTATTTGATTATATCATCGCTAGTCTCACTGAACTCTTCTGAACTCTACATGTGATGTGTGGTCTGGCGTCTCCTTACCAGCAACAGGCCCTAGGTTCAAACTAGTCAATTCCCTAGAAAACACGCTCAGAGCGTCATTGCGCGAAAGTGGTAGGGAGACACGACTTAGAACAAACAGACACCACGCAGAATGGTAGAGTATCTAAAAAGATTTCCGCCGAAAATGCAACAATTTATTTTCGTATGGTTTGTTAAACATTTGTAACTTTCAGAGAAGTGTCTGAGTGGGGAATTTTGAGTAAACCTACATATATCTCTTGTTGCCATGTTAAAGTTTGCTTCTTCTGCCGAAACTCAGCGGAGTTTACACAGGCTCACCTCACTAACACATTGTACAGATTCTATTGCGAGAGAATTCTGGAACACTGGCTTACTAAGTTTATTAAGGGAGAAACTGAGGAACAGTAAGATCAGAATCTTATGAAAAAGCACACCCTCGGTACAACATAAACGTGTAATAACTTCACTCATGTTGTTTCAAAACCCATAGCATTTCTCGTTTCACTTCTTTCATCGGAAAACTCTCTAGTTAGTGGAATAACACGGTAGATAATGAAGTTTTGCATAATAACCATGCGACAAAATACTGTCCTCCTTGTATGTTATCGTTTTCCAAAATTTCATTTCGATATCTCAAACCGTTTATTAAATATGAGGAATGTTGTGGAAATTTCACTCTGGCTTTATCGCTGGCGCGATGTGATTGCAAACATGTGCGCTACGTCAGATCAGTGTTCTCGAGATTGGCAACGGATAGAGGCCTCCACCAAAGTCTACAGAAAAATTCAATATGTACGCTAAATTTCACATACAGCAACATTTTATGTAATATGCATGGATGCAAAATCATAGGCCACCCATGTTTTTCATTGCAAACTTTTCCAAATTTATCACATTGTCTTACTTCCGCGTAAATATCACAATAACTATGACTGTTAACCAAATGATGGGTACATCATAATGAACCCGACATATAAAGGTACAAGTAAAGCAAAAATGCTTCTTTTTTTTTTACCGAATAGTTTCTCTAAAATCGTTTGAGAAAGATTGCATGGCGTGCGCCTCGATTCTGTCATCGCCGAGCGCTCGAAAGGTGGCAAAGGATCGTCGGCCTTCCCTCCTGAACAAACAAATGAACTCGCCCATCGCTTTGGACGAAAACCGGTCACTGCTTGATCACTGTATCCTGTGCGACCTATAAACTTTGCACAACGAACTTGATAACGCTCCCTAAGCTCTATCCATGTCTTTTCATGGGGAGTTGCTGCTTTGTTTGGGCTCAAGAAATCCTTTCTATTCCTTATGTTAGCATAAAGGCACCATTTTTCGTCGCCAAAAACGCTAGAGGTCAGGAATGGTCGGTGTTGTTCACGAGGCAATTGACGATGAGCAAGCAGAGATGCACATTTGGTCACCCAGTGTTTTTTTTTTTATTTTAGCTTACAGCATGCAGTACCTATACACCTGATTTTTGAAACTGCACCACTGCATTCAAATGTCGCACAAGTTGGAATGTTCACAGTTTACCACATACGCCAGTTCCCGAGTACACTGACGTGGATCGTTGTGGACAACGCGTTTAAACGATTCTCATCAAACCTCGATGGTCTTCCTGAATGTGGAGAGTCGCTAACGTCAAAATGATTCTCCTTAAAAGGAGAGAACCATTTTCTTGCCGGGCTCTGTCAAGTGGCTTTATCCCCATACACTGCACAAATGTTTCTGGCTGTCTCCGCTGCTGCCAACTCTCTATTGAACAGAAGAACATGCCGGAAATGTCCCGATTTCTAAACTTGGCAATCCATTTTCTTGTGTGCACAGCTCCACTCGCTATCTCCAATATGTAAGCTCAAACAGCAACAGTGAACTGCAAATAAAAAATGACAGTCGATAAATAAACCCCTAGCAACCGGAATACCAACATGCAAAACAGAAACGCTACGAACTTACGCACCAACCTATTAGATTATTCCAGATTCTACACAGACCGACGAGAACAATCTGAACCTACCCTCTTACAACAAAAACACTTCAAAGAAGGGCGTGGTAATTTCGTAGCCTTCACACCACAGAGAAGATGAACCAAGACAGCTTCAATCACATCGGTCTCAAGGACTTGCATTAATTTTTCCACCTTTCTTATTTTCACCCTTTCTTATGTATGTATGTACAATCGCATTATTTTTTCAATTTGAATGAAAATTTAAGCCGGCCGCTGCGACCGGGTGTTTCAGTCCGGAACCGCGCTGCTGCTACGGTCGCAGGTTCGAATCCTGCCTTGGACGTCGATGTGTGTGGTGTCCTTAGATTACTTCGGTTTAAGTCTACATCTACATCTACATACATACTCCGCAATCCACCATACGGTGCGTGGCGGAGGGTACCTCGTACCACAAGAAGCATCTTCTCTCCCTGTTCCACTCCCAAACATAACGGGAGAAAAATGACTGCCTATATGCCTCTGTACGAGTCCTAATCTCTCTTACCTTATCTTCGTGGTCTTTCCGCGAAGTGTAAGTTGGCGGCAGTAAAATTGTACTGCAGTCAGTCTCAAATGCTGGTTCTCTAAATTTCCTCAGTAGCGATTCACCAAAAGAACGCCTCCTTTCCTCTAGAGACTCCCACCCGAGTTCCTGAAGCATTTCCGTAACACTCGTGTGATAATCAAACTTACCAGTAACAAATCTAGCAGCCCGCCTCTGAATTGCTTCTATGTCCTCCCTCAATACGACCTAATAGGGATCCCAAACGCTCGAGCAGTACTCAAGAATAGGTCGTATTAGTGGTTTATAAGCGGTCTCCTTTACATATGAACCATATCTTCCCAAAATTCTACCAATGAACCGAAAACGACTATCTGCGTTCCCCACAACTGCCATTACATGCTTGTCCCACTTCATATCGCTCTGCAATGTTACGCCCAAATATTTAATCGACGTGACTGTGTCAAGCGCTACACTCTAATGGAGTATTCAAACATTACAGGATTCTTTTTCCTATTCATCTGCATTAATTTACATTTATCTATATTTAGCGTTAGCTGCCACTCTTTACACCAATGACAAATCCTGTCCAAGTCATCTTGTATCCTCCTACAGTCACTCAACGACGACACCTTCCCGTACACCACAGAATCATCAGCAAACAGCCGCACATTGCTATCCACCCTATCCAAAAGATCATTTATGTAGACAGAAAACAACAGCGGACCTACCAAACTTCCCTGGGGCACTCCAGATGATACCCTCACCTCCGATGAACACTCACCATGTAAGTCTAGGGGACTGATGACCTCAGATGTTAAGTCCCATTGTGCTTAGAGCCATTTGAACCATTTTTTTAAAATTTAACTAAATCATAATTTTTAAGCAACCGTGAGCTTCGTTATCTGTGTCGTATTTGTATATTTTGTGGAAAAGCACTGAGATTACACTGAAGGACACGTAAAGAAGTTCGATAGAAAGAGTTACTGTGAAAGTCAACAGACCGATCGAGAGTCGGAGGTAAGCACAAAGTTTTAATTTCTAAGGTATGCTACTTCGTTGTTACGAGGAAGATTGGCTTTGGTGAAGCTCAGAGAAGTGAAGCGCCAGTCTGGAAGCACAGCACAGCAGTGAACCATGCTGTCCCTGTCGATGGTTGTTGTGTGTTCTTCTTCGGGAGAGAATAGTAATATGGACAATAATTGGTTATACTCGTGTCTGTTTCAATTGCTCTGAGTACACCACATTACTGAGGTATGCTGTGGTTAAGATACAGGACTCGCATTCCGAAGAACCAGGGTAAAGTTCCCGCTAGACTGTCCAGACTAAGGTTTCCTTAGATCAATTGATGAAAATACCAGGACGGTTCCCGACTGAAGCGCCTAGAACCACTCGACCCCAGCGGCCGGCTTAATTTTTCATTCAAATTGGAAAAAATAATGCGACTGTACGTACATACACAAGAAACGGTGAAAATAAGAAAGATGGAAAAATTAATACAAGTCCTTGAGACTGATGTGATTGAAGCTGTCTTGGTATATCTTCTCTGTGGTGCGAAGGCGACGAAATTACCACGCCCCTCTCTGAAGTGTTTTTCTCGTAAGAGGGTAGGTTCATATTGTTGTCGTCGGTCTATGTAGAATTTGGTATAATCTAATAGGTTGGTGCGTAAGTTCGTAGCGTTTCTGTTTTCCATGTTGGTATTCCGATATGTAACCTACTTTCCATTTCCCTAAGTAACGAATAACTCTGTGTGCATCGCTGCACAGCTCAAAACGACTTAGTCCTGCACTTTATCGAGCCGTAAATATGGCGCTGTGTCAAAGCAGCTTACCACGAAGTAAATACACCAATTATAACCAGATTCTTCTTGTTAGGTACAAATTATCTTTATGAGGTTGTGATAGCGCAAAGTGCGTTTAGAGAAGGACACTCAAACCATAGCTAACTGCTCGTGGATGACAACCTTGCTACTTCGTAACTACCCAGCTATCACGTACCAGCAAGTTTCTCCATTTACATTGCAACGCAGTAAACCACTAACACTATTTATGGAACGCGAATTACCTCAAGCTTTTTCTACCGCCTTCCGTTGCGCGACAAGTCAGAGACCATTCCAGAAACTGCGAGTGCTGTTTTGGTAGTATATAAAGGAGATGAAGAGCATGTGACAGACCCAGATGATTTTCTTATTAACAACGATAGCACACTTCCCAAAACTGTATTCTCTGGCATAATAATAAATAATAGGCTAACGGAACTAGTCACTATTTTTCTATTTTGAAATGTAATAACTCACCCCACGTTTAAATACAGTGGGCCAGGCAATCTACCTTATTGTGACTTAACTAATAGCAATAATTGATTTTCCCAAGTCATTACGAAATTCATACTGACTTCTTATACCAGATTAAAGTGAATAAAAAAACATAACTGATTAGAAACATACTGATTGTATATGTAGACAAGGCTGCTATTTTTTGGACAGTATAATTTTGGTTCACATCATTGTAAACTACTAAAACAACTAAACTCCCGACGTTTCGAGCGACTTGCTGCGTTGAAGCCTACGAACTTATATACAAAGCTGCATTTTTTAGTTTACCCGACCTGTATCGAGCATACGCTCATCGTCAGCGATCCTATAGAAGATACATAAAAATAATACATAATACACTCTATAGGCTGTATGTTGTGCGAGTTGGAATGTGTTTATAATTTTGTGTATTTCAATTCGTGTAGCATATATCCTATAACACGAATTTGTGTATCTTCTGTAGGACGGCTGACGGACAGTCATTGTGGTGGCTGTACCGCATCTCACGTGCGATACCTCCGCTGATTTCATGACACTTTTTAGAAGCGCCCTCCGCAATCTTCGACGGTCCGTGTCCGTCAGTACATGAGTTCTGGCTGTTCTTTGTTTAGCTGTGGTTGTTCCTCCGTGTTTCCATTTTACAATCATGTCATCAACATTCGACAGGGGCAGTTTATAAGGTTTGAAACGTCGCTGATACGATGTGTTACTCAGATGTAATGCTATGACAAGTCCTCCTTCGAGGTCACTGGCCTTTTCTGGCCGGCGTGTTATGCTGTTACCGCTTCTGTTATGGCAACACAATATTCCCGCCTTTTTTTACACTGGCGGGTCCGCCTCTTGTGACATCAGGTGGTCAGTTTCTCGTTACATCAGTGTGTCCAGATACTTTCGACCACACGGTGTGTGTATTAACATATTTATTGTGTAATGCGGTGTTGCTGCGCATCTGGAACAAACAATTAAGTCCACATGTGGTTAATGGAGACATGGGTTTAATGGTGACAGTGCAGCTCAGTTTTTATTCATCCCCACATTTTGTTGTATAACAAGCCATTTCGCCTCGTTTTTTTTTTTGTGTGTTTTGATACTGAAACCGTGAGGCAATACTGACCCTATGACTTATCTTAGAAAATAGATTAAGGAAAGGCAAACCTACGTTTCTAGCATTTGTACACTTAGAGAAAGCTTTTGACAATGTTGACTGGAATACTCTCTTTCAAATTCTGAAGGTGGCAGGGGTAAAGTACAGGGAGTGAAAGGCTATTTACAACTTGTACAGAAACCAGATGGCATTTATAAGAGTCGAGAGGCACGAAAGGAAAGCAGTGGTTGGGAAGGGAGTGAGACAGGGTTGTAGCCTATCCCCGATGTTATTCAATCTCTATATTGAGCAAGCAGTAAAGGAAACAAAAGAGAAATTCGGAGTTGGAATTAAAATCCATGGATAAGAAATAAAAACTTTAAGGTTCGCCGATGACATTGTAATTCTGTCAGAGACAAAAAAGGACCTGGAAGAGCAGTTGAACGGAATGGACAGTGTCAGGACAAAAGTGTATAAGATGAACATCAACAAAAACAAAACGAGGATAATGGAATGTAGTCGAATTAAGTCGGGTGATGCTGCGGGAATTAGATTAGGAAATGAGACGCTTAAAGTAGTAAGTGAGTTTTTGGGGAGCAAAATAATTGATGATGGTCGAAGTAGAGAGGATATGTAGACTGGCAATGGCAAGGAAATCGTTTCTGAAGAAGAGAAATTGGTTAACATCGAGTATAGATTTAAGTGCTGAAAGTGTTTGTATGGAGTGTAGTCATGTATGGCAGTGAAACGTGAATGATAAATAGTTTAAACAAGAATAGAATAGAAGCTTTCGAGATGTGATGCTACATAGGAATGCTGAAAGTTAGATGGGTAGATCACATAACTAATGAGGAGGTATTGTGTAGAATTGGGGAGAAGAGGAGTTTGTGGCACAACTTGACTAAAAGAAGGGATCGGTTGGTAGGGCATATTCTGAGGCATTAAGGGATCACCAATTTAGTATTGGAGGGCAATGTGGAGGGTAAAAATCGTAGAGGGAGACCATGAGAGGAATACACTAAACAGATTCAGAAGGATGTAGGTTGCAGTAGGTACTGGGAGATGAAGAACCCTGCACAGGATAGAGTAGCATGGAAAGCTGCATCAAACCGGTCTCTGGACTGAAGACCACAACAACAACAATACTGAAACTGTCACTGATGCCCACACAACCTTTAATGTTGATATTGCGGTGGTAGTCAGGTAAATAAGGAAAATAAAAGGGTGGAATCGATTAACTGGGTTTAAAGCACAACAATATTAATTTCCTAGTGACACAACTTTTGAATTACAATCCTTAAGCTCAAGAAAATATTATCCCCAAAAAGCAACGACAGAGAATGCTTAAGTAAATTTTTAGCATCGCTTTCAGTATTATAGTATCAAGAACAATTTCCTGCAGAGAACAGAGGATAGCAGTTAAATACAAGAACTAACAAAACACTTCAGAAGTATTCATCCCACTGACTTATTGGCTGGTTGATTCAGCAATTTGTCTTCACGGCTGTGTTACAAATAAAAAGTCACGGTTGGAAAATTATTTTATTTAAAAATAAGTGTTTCCCCTTGGTTAGGAATCATCAGATTTTCTAGAGGAATAAAGGACTAATTAAACAACAATACTGAAAACATGGTAAGGCTATGGTTCTAAGCTACACTCAAAATTTAGTTAAAACCGGAAAAATCACTCACTTAAAAATGTCAAATGAAGTTCATTGCGCCCGGTACCAAAGCGCTATGTCAGCCACATACACATAAAACAGTCTGGATAAAAATCCGCCGGCCGGAGTGGCCGAGCGGTTCTAGGCGCTACAGTCTGGAACCGTGCGACCGCTACGGTCGCAGGTTCGAATCCTGGGCCGGGGATGGATGTGTGTGATGTCCTTAGGTTAGTTAGGTTTAAGTAGTTCTAAGTTATAGAGGACTGATGACCTCAGAAGTTAAGTCCCATAGTGCTCAGAGCCATTTGAACCATATTTTTGAAAAAAATCCGGTTATCAGAATAACACTCACTATAATTTTCTGGTTTTGAGCGTTCATTTAGTAGTGTAGTGCCATAGCGGTCTGTCCCTCATGGAAACATGTAATTTTTTAGCGTTTTTAAGATATGTAAAGTTTTGTTGTAATTTTAAGTTGATTTATTTATTTAAATGTCCATGGATGCAGCTTTTAATGTCGTACTTGCTGGTTAAATGTAATATTATTGTCATTTACCACAATTCTGATACCTACTATGTACAGTAAGCATCACTGTATTGCTCGTAATATTACCTGTTCAATAATTTTAATCTTCATTACAGGTTAATTTTAATCTAATTTGTTCTTTCTTATTAAGTACAGGTTAATCAATGTCAGATTAGCCTTCTACCTAACTTAAGTTGCTAGCGCCGTCTGTCCTACATTTGGCGGATTAGCGCGGCTACATGCGGCCATCCCCTGCTCAGTAATTCTAGCGCCGCTGCCGGTAACGCGGCTCAGCTCTTTGCCAGCCAGGTCAGAGCGATGCACGCGTGGCTCTACGCTGCGCTCTACATGCTGCTGTCACAGTTCAAAGGTATTTGGATTTTTTCATTGGTCTCCGTTACTAGTTTGTCAGACCTCATTTCCGTTGTGGCTGTGGGATGATTTCCGACGTTATCTGTCTAGGTGCCCACAGTTCCTTTTAGTTATTCTGACGACCAAATTTTTATCCAGCCGGTTTTATGTAACTGACGAAGAGCTTTAGTACCCGGCGCAATGAACTTTATTTGACAGCTTTACGCCAGTGTTTTTTTGCGGTTTTAATTAAATTTTGCCTACCGCTGTGGTCGAGCGGCTCTGGGCGCTTCAGTCCGGAACCACGCGGCTGCTACGGTCGCAGGTTCGAATCCTGCCTCGGGCACGGATGTGTGTGATCTCCTTAGGTTAGTTAGGTTTAAGTAGTTCTAAGTCCAGGGGACTGATGACCTCAGATGTTAGGTCCTATAGTGCTTAGGGCCATTTGAACCATTCAGTTAAATTTTTCGCGCAGGTTAGAGCCCTGCCTTGTAATGTTTTCAGAGTAGTTATTTAATTAGCTCTCTTTTTTCTTTTAGATAATCTGATGATGGCTAACCACCGCGAAACACGTTATTTTTGAATACAAATAACTTTGCAACTGTTACTCTTTTATTTTTATATAAACTTCGGACAGTGATTAACTAAAACTTCAATTTAATTAAAAATTAAAGAGCTAACAAGACACACAAATGGTTAGTTAAAAATTTAGCACCGTGTTCAATATTGTAGCATGGGTGCCAAACTAGCACCTCGGAGTCAGAAAACCATTGAATTAATAGGGTCAGTATTCGCTTTCTGTATAATGAACCAACTAAGAAAACTAACAACTAATTAAGGAGAATAATTGCAATAAAGACAATCATTAAGAACGACGCTTTTCTTGGCAGTAACACAGATGTTTCCAGTCACAATAGCTCCGTCACATAGGCGTTAGTACTGGAACGCCAGTCCACCAGGCAATATGCATAAAAGGAAAGGTCAAAAGCCACCCTGAAACAACTCAGTGTTAACAACAGGAAACTAGAAATTCTTGGCACGGCCAAACAATAGAGCTAAACTTTATACAAGCTTAACAAGCTGACTGCAGATCAACAACATGCCACAGACTACAGTTACAAAATACTTATAGAACAGTGACTGAACAGTTGCACAAGGTCCAGTCACATTAATGAGACCACCGCCTACGTTCGAGGCCAATGTGCAATAGACCACTCACAGACGGCACGTGGCCGCACTAGCACTGGAGGGTATATAAAGTGTATCGAGAAGACGCGGAAAAAAAGTACAGTTGTTGTCGTAAAGCCGAAAACGGAGAGATTTATCTGACGCCCAAAAGGACACGATCATTGGTCTTCAGGAAAAGGGAGGAGGCACTTCGGAAAAGGCTAAGTTTGTAAACTGTTCGTGTGCCACCGTGGTTAAAGTATACCGTTCATGGCAAAACAGCACTCTCAAAAGTGGGCGCTGAGGCAGCTGTCATGTACCACGGGGCCATAGATGAGTTGGGTGAACAACGGCTGCGGAGATGTGTACGAGCGAACAGGCGTGCAATTGTTGAGCAACTAAACGCCCAGATGGACCAAGGAGCTACCAACAGTGTCTCCTCAACCACCGTTCAGCGAACAATACTGCGTACGGGCCTCCGCAGCAGACGCCTCGTTTATGCACCCACGCTGCCTGCTGTTCATCGGCGACAAAGGGGGAATCTGGACGTCCACTGATTGGCGACAGATGGCCTTTTCAGGAGAATCACACTTTACACTCCATCGGGCAGATGGCCGCTAGGGCATAAGGCGTGAAACGTCTGAAAGCAAACACCATACAACAATCGTCGGAAGGATCGAGGCCGGAGGAGGGAGCGTTATGGGCTGGAGAATGTTTCATTGCATTACCTGGGTGATCGGATTCATGTCGGACGATCTGGGTGACAAATAGTTCGTTCGCACTGTCCAAAATGTTCCTCGAACCAGTCCCGAGAAATTGTGGCCTGGTGACAAGACATCGTTTTTTGGGAACATTAAGTCCATGAATGGTCGCAAATGGTTCCTAATAGCCTAACAAAACAATTCCCAGTCAATGATCGATTCCGTTGGACCAGAGCATCCAATCCATTCCATGTAAACCCAGCCCACACCATTACGGACCCACCATCATCTTGCACATTGCCTTATTGACAACTTGGGTCCATGGCGGCGTCAAATGTGCGCCACACTCAAGCCCTGCCATCAGCGCTTACCAGCTGAAGTCGGGACTCATCTGACCAGGCCACGGTTTTCCAGTGGTTTAGGTTCCTACCGATACGGTCGCTAGCCCAGGCGAGGCGCTGCGGGCAATGTCGTGCTGTTAACAAAGGCACCCGCGTCGGTCATCTCCTGCCACCGCCCTTTAAGGTCACATTTCGCCACAGTGTCCTAAAATACACGTTCGTCGTACGTTCCACATTTATTTCCGCAGCGCTTATCACGCAGTGTTGCTTGTCTGTGAGCACTGACAACTACAAGTAAACGCCGCTACTCTCAGTCGTTAAGTGAAGGTTACTAAAATGTAGACTTTCACGGCCGGAAATATCATGTCCATTGTAATTATCCGGGCTGTTATGCCGTAGTCGGTTGATGAAATCTGAGGTGATTCCTAACGTTTCGTCTCCGACTGCGGGAGACATCTTCAAGGGGGTCCGTAGCTTGATGGAAGGTCCAACACACACACTGGCTCGCTACTGACAGTCAGTAGCTCTCTCTCGCACACTCAAGGCCACGCGCCACAAGTGGTCACGTGACTTGCGTCACGCGCGTAGCGAAGCGAAGAGCCAAGCGCGCTAAGTCCCGCTCAAGGTCACGCGCCTAGCACACAACCAAGAGAGGACAATTAAGATAGATGTATGTGAAATATTTTTTTTTTAAAAAAAAATCACGGGATAGAAAGGAATGGTTTTAGGATAGGACAAACTTTATTGTCTGTAATATAACATACAATCACCAGTTATTTTTATTTTACAATTTCCATTGCCAACTTTAGCCCATATAAACAAGTACTCATCGGCATTTAACTTCTTCTTCTTTCGTGTATTCAAAACAAAAGGCATGCTAGGAACTAGTGTACCATAAGGCACTTTAGATAAGAGTCCAGTTGTCTCTGCTATACTCCATGTCTTCCATGTTAAAATATTTGCATCTGGAAAAGCTTCAAGGCCACCATAATCACAATGATTGCCCCACACAACTGCAAGTGTGAGCCATGTACTCCCTCCAAATAGAGCTTGTACATCACAGGTGAAATTTAGTTTAAGTCCACGAAACACATTTGGACCTCCAATCAGTTGTTGTTTATTGAACTGACCAGCCAAGTCAATATCAATTGCTTTCAAAGATCTGTAAACAGGAACGCTGCGTCGCCAGCGACGACGCCATGCACGTCGCAGAGGCATTGCTGTGGCACGTTGCATCTGGAAAAGCTTCAAGGCCACCATAATCACAATGATTGCCCCACACAACTGCAAGTGTGAGCCATGTACTCCCTCCAAATAGAGCTTGTACATCACAGGTGAAATTTAGTTTAAGTCCACGAAACACATTTGGACCTCCAATCAGTTGTTGTTTATTGAACTGACCCAAGAAGAAATTCAGATGATAAACGGGTAGTCATCGGACAAATATATTATACTAGAACTGACATGTGATTACATTATCACGCAATTTGGGTGCATAGATCCTGAGAAAACAGTATCCAGGACAACCACCTCTGGCCGTAACAACGGCCATGATACTCCTGGGCATTGAGTCAAACAGAGCTTGGATGGCGTGTACAGGTACAACTGCCAATGCAGCTTCAACATGATACCTCAGTACATCAATAGTAGTGAATGGCTTATTGTGTCGAGCCAGTTGCTCGGTCACCATTGACCAGTCGTTTTCAATTGGTGAGAGATCTGGAGAATGTACTGGCCAATGCAGCAGTCGAACATTTTCTGTATCCAGAAATGCCCGTACAGGACCTGCAACATGCGGTCGTGCATTATCCTGCTGAAATGTAGCTTTTCGCAGGGATCGAATGAAGGGCAGAGCCACGGGTCGTAACACATCTTAAATGTAACGTCCACTGCTCAAATTGCCGTCAATGCGAACAAGATGTGACAGAGACGTGTAACCAATGGCACCCAATACCATCACGCCGGGCGATACGCCAGTATGGCGAAGACGAATACACGCTTACAATGTGCGTTCACCGCGATGTCGCCAAACACGGATGCGACCATCATAATGCTGTAAGCAGAAGCTGGATTCATCCGAAAAAATGACGTTTTGCCATTCGTGCACCCAGGTTCGTCGTTGAGTACACCATCGCAGGCGCTCCTGTCTGTGATGCAGCGTCAAGGGTAACCGCAGCCTTGGTCTCCGAGCTGATAGTCCATGCTGCTGCAAACGTCGTCGAACTGTTCGCGGAGATGGTTGTTGTCTTGCAAACGTCCCCATCTTTTGACTCGGGGAACGAGGCGTGGTTGCACGAACCGTTACAGCCATGCGGATAAGATGCCTGTCATCTCGACTGCTAGTGATACGAGGCCGTTGGGATCCAGCACGGCGTTCCGTATTACCCGCCTGAATCCGCCGATTCCATATTCTGCTAACACTCATGGGATCTCGACCAATGCGAGCAGCAATGTCGCGATACGATAAACCGCAATCGCGATAGGCTACAATCCGACCTTTACCAAAGTCGGAAACGTGATGGTACGCATTTCTCGTCTTTACACGAGGCATCACAACAACGTTTCTCCAGGCAACGCCGGTCAACTGCTGTTTGTGTATGAGAAATCGGTTGGAAAATTTCCTCATGTCATCACGTTGTAGGTGTCGCCACCGGAGCCAACCTTGTGTGAATGCTCTGAAAAGCTAATCATATGCATATCACAGCATCTTCTTCCTGTCGGTTAAATTTCACGTCTGTAACAAGACATCTTCGAGGTGTGGCAATTTTAATGGCCAGTAGTGTATTTGTTCTGACATCAGGGGCCGATGTACTCAACAACACAGAATATTGTAAAATGTATATGTTTAAGACCTTTAAACAGCAGCTCTGTGTGACGTATGCTGATTGCCTCGGAGGTAACAAAGATCGTCGTCTTGTGGAAACATCCAAAGCCCACAGTCGAACTTTTACTAATTTAAACAGTAAAGAACTTCTACGAACTTAATCACGAACCACAGTATAACAGATACATAATTTTTTACGACGCTTCGGACATTGTAACTGTGGTGTCACCGCCAGACACCACACTTGCTAGGTGGTAGCCTTTAAATCGGCCGCGGTCCGCTAGTATACGTCTGACCCGCGTGTCCCCACTGTCAGTGATTGCAGACCGAGCGCCGCCACACGGCAGGTCTAGAGAGACGTCCTAGCACTCGCCCCAGTTGTACAGCCGACTTTGCTAGCGATGCTACACTGACAAATACGCTCTCATTTGCCGAGACGATAGTTAGCTTAGCCTTCAGCTATGTCATTTGCTACGACCTAGCAAGGCGCCATTATCAGTTTATATTGAGATTATAATTATGTATCATCAAGAGCGATGTTCTCCAATTATGGATTAAAGTTAAGTATTCCAGAAGCTATGTACTATTTTTGGCTACTATAATTACTTTACCTTGTTCCAGACCTCACGCCAGTCTGCGTGAGCTTAAACGTGTGCATGTCGACCTCCTCTAGCAGCACGGTGTTGGCTCTTCTGCCAACACATCAGTAACTGCACCTTGCTTAGGAGTCACTTGAGAATTTACTCGATGCCTGCTCTATGAATATATATATTTAAGAAAGCTTTACGAGCATTTCCAGGTCAGTGGAGATGAACATTCAAGTAGGACAAACACTTCGCACAAGCAAACATTGAACTTTGATACAATTTGAATCGACAGATATGTGATAGGAGCTTGTAAGAGCTGAAATATTCATTTCATTTGGACATATGTTATCAAATGTGCCTTGTTGTCTACTTACATACATATTCATCAACTGATACTACTTCCTGCCTATACATACTACACTATAGAGGAGAGTTTTGTCTCCCAAACATGCCATAGTACGTGAATACGAAACATGTTCCAAAATTCCACAACACACACACACACACATCAGCGATATGGGCTTGTAGTTGCCTGCGTTTGACCGAAGACCCTTACTGAAAACGGAAGTTATCTGCGCATTTGTTAGATCACTTGGAAGGGATCAACCTTCCAGCGACCTACGGTTGATTGCCAAATCGAGACAGTGCGGGTAAACAATGACACGCGCTGGGTTGCCCCGCAGAAGCGTACCGCATGGCCTGATCACGTGTTCACCGGGGGTGAACAAACGGAAGGCGAGATGTCTCGACAGTAAGGCACTCAGCATGCGTAACACTTCCGAAATTAAGAACAAAAAGGAGAATAAAATCTATAGTTACGGATACAATTACGTACTCATTCTTTCCTGCTCCCTGAGCGGTGTGCTGACAACATGCCCATCCATAACCGACCACATTGATGCCTGTCGGCTGAAGATGACACGGCGGTCGGAGGGTAACGTTCGGTCTTCCGAGGCCTGTTGGGATGGAGTTTCTAGCTCCATGTGACACAAGCTCTTGAGCTGGATTTGGAGAAAAAATGGAACAAATAAATAAAACCAGTGGTGGTGCCAGGCGAAAACTGAACGTCGGCGACGAATCTGTTTTGCGAGGCCTTTTCACATTACAGTCAGGAAAAACACGCTAAATTAAATGAGCTGAATTATTTACTAGTAATAATTATAAACAAATTTTATGGTTTACACATCTCATTAAAAAAACTTATTTTCCCTTTCTCCAAATGTCCATCTATGTGACATACCGTCACACACACTCTTCATGGTCATAGTGGCTGGCAAAATAAAATGGGAGGTGACAGCCAAGAAATTTTCTGTATTAAGTTCTGTCCAACAGTCGGCAGATAGACAGAAAGTGCAAGATGAAGGTATTCTCGAACTTTTAGCTGACAAGACTCACACAGAAAATTTATCAGCGAATGATTTACGAGGTGCATTCAAGTTCTAAGGCCTCCGATTTTTTTTCTCCGGACTGGAAAGAGATAGAAACATGCACATTGTTTTAAAATGAGGCCGTGTTCATTGTGAATACGTCCCAGAGATGGCAGCACCGTACGGCAGATGGAATTTTACCGCCAGCGGCGAGAATGAGAACTGTTTTAAATACTTAAAATGGCGACGTTTTCCTTACTTGAACAGCGTGCAATCATTCGTTTTCTGAATTTGCGTGGTGTGAAACCAATTGAAATTCATCGACAGTTGAAGGAGACATGTGGTGATGGAGTTATGGATGTGTCAAAAGTGCGTTCGTGGGTGTGACAGTTTAATGAAGGCAGAACATCATGTGACAACAAACCGAAACAATCTCGGGCTCGCACAAGCCGGTCTGACGACATGATCGAGAAAGTGGAGAGAAATGTTTTGGGGGATCGCCGAATGACTGTTGAACAGATCGCCTCCAGAGTTGGCATTTCTGTGGGTTCTGTGCACACAATCCTGCATGACAACCTGAAAATGCGAAAAGTGTCATCCAGGTGGGTGCCACGAATGCTGACGGACGACCACATGGCTGCCCGTGTGGCATGTTGCCAAGCAATGTTGACACGCAATGACAGCAAGAATGGGACTTTCTTTTCGTATGTTGTGACAATGGATGAGACGTGGATGCCATTTTTCAATCCAGAAACAAAGCGCCAGTCAGCTCAATGGAAGCACACAGATTCACCGCCACCAAAAAAATTTCGGATAACCGCCAATGCTGAAAAAATGATGGTGTCCATGTTCTGGGACAGCGAGGGCGTAATCTTTACCCATTATAATATACAAGGGTTACTGCAACGACAAAAATTACATTAAGCAAACACACATTAAAAATAAAAAAACGAAACTCCTGGCTTTTCGCCTCACTAAATTTCTTTAGATTACGTCGTAGTTAATACCAGCCACTATTTCCGCTTCAGTTTGTGGTACTGACAATGCAGATAGTTTTTTTGCACATCGTGTTTCTTAGGTATGTGTTATCAATTTTAACCTTAAGAAACTTCTCTTGGCAGAAGCTGTTATGACCGGGATTGTTAGCATTATTCTGACTATTCTGTAAAGAACTGGAGATACTTCTTATAAATTAACTTCTAGTAAGTACTGAATAAGTTGTTTTCGATTTTGATTGAGTCCTGTAGGATGGATTTTAAAAGTTTAAGTTCCTTATAAAGTTCGAAAGGTTCTATGTAACTATTTTCGCTTTCTCGAAGAATTGTACCCAAATCATTACAATGTTTGTGAAGATCGTCCTTGGATAACGATTTCAAATTATTCATATCATAAATAGAACGAAATCTTTCAAAATATTCGTTGACGCTTTGAATCGACATTCAGTGTCGACTATTATAGTGTCTATCATTGTGTTAAAAAAGCTAACTCAGTGCTACATTTCAGCAGACTGTATAGGTTCATAAATTTGTTCGTAACCGAACAATCGTTTTTTTCTGTGCTATTCTTCGTTTTTTACTGAGACTCAATTTTGTAACTACTTTCTTCTACAAGCAATCGAGATTCTGCAACGCTTGTTTCAAATCATGTGCTGCGTAATTCTTAAATCCACACACGAAATGAAAGTAAAGTATTAATAGTGACTTTCAAGTTCACTTGAACCTATTGCCATAGTTTACTTGTATTGTTGACATGTAGTAAAACCTCACACCATACGTGTATTGCAGCAACAAACTCAAAGTTAACATTTCCGTCAAGACTGCTTCACAGGCGCTAAGAGTTTCGGAATCATCAGTTCTACTTTTCAGGTCACTCACACTTTCGATGACATCATCAAATTGCAAAAATATCGCTTTTACAGCTCCATTTCTACTTTCGCATTGTGTTTGGGAAAGAGGTTTCAATGTCAATTTCAATTTAGTTTTTATAAGAACCCAACGCTTGCTTGATTTTATGAAAAGCACATACACTTTTTTGATGAAGCCGGAAAATGCTTTAGCTGTCGCAGAAGTTTTGGCGGTAACTAGCTACGGCAAATTCCAACAATGGCATCCGCACGGAGTGAACAAAGCTTGTGGACTAATTTGCATTTTAGCAACTATTTCTGATGTTGTCGTTGTTAGATGTACATCACATTCTGTCTTGTGCACATTCAGGGTCATTTTCTTCTCCGAAGTGCTTAATGTTGATCTTTTCACTCGTTTCTTAGATGAGATGAGAATGCATCAAGTAGCGACGCAAATTCCAGATTCTCTGCTGGCACTGGTGTGAGCATAGCCAGTGGCAAACGCATGCGTCGCCATGCCAAAACACCGGTGCCGCGATGTTTACTTATTCAAACGGTTCAAATGGCTCTAAGCACTACGGGACTTAACAGCTGAGGCCGTCAGTGTTCTAGAACTTAGAACTACTTAAACCTAACTAACCTAAGGACATCACACACAACTATGCCCGAGACAGGATTCGAACCTGCGACCGTAATGTTCACGTGGTTCCGGACTGAAGCGCCTATAACCGCTCGGCCCCAGCTGCCGGCGCTTACTTACTCACTGCTCTGTTATAAAAACGTTTATGCTTAAGGTACTGACATAAAAGAAACTACATATAGATATAATGTAATTTGTATTAATATTTACCTGCAAAATACTTAAAATTAACCCTCAAATTAGTTTTCCATTCACATTCAAGAACAATATTGATTTCACTTTATTCGCTGACTGTTTCGCCTGTTAGCCAAAATTTGACCAGGTTTCAAAAGCACACGTTCGGCAGGGGTGGATGTTGCTACAACTAACAATCTCCAAACAGCTAAACAGTAAAGGTTGAGACACTGAAGCTTTCTTCACAGCCACCATTTTAACGGATCTGCCTTCCTAGCTATTAATAGGCCTTCCAGGTACCTGTAACAAAAAGATAAAAATAAACATTATTTCTCTAATATGAATTTGCAGTAACCTAATTCCTGTTTTAATAGAATGTCACCCTGAACATTTTAAAGTGACTGAAATAATAGTAGCAATAGAAATATACGTAGTTTGCTTACCTGTTTACTTTTACAACAGCTTGAGACAAAGGCGTAAAATTTGTGGTTGCTGCCATCTAGCTAACTCCTCGTTGTAGGTAACACATGGTGATAATTCGCCGAGCACCTGGGTCTGAAGCAACAGGAATTCCAATTCCCCGCGAACCCTCTTCCGTATGAGATCTTAAAATTAGGTATGCTACATCGGCGATGAGATCATCTTTGATATTTCGGCATCAAGAAGGTCATGAAACATGCATTCTTTCTTGAACCTAGGATCCAAGAATGTACAGGCTGAAAATTTCTTGCTCTTCTCAATGCCTTCGATGGTATTTGGTTAAACTAGCCCCAGTTTAAGTTGACCAATCATGCCTCTGCTATTCAGCTGAGGGCACTGAACTTGCCATTTGACCAGATACGAAAACAACCTACCTAGACCACCGGCCATCAGGTACCAGACAGTCGCACTCAGCAGGGCACAGTCCACAAGTTTTCTCCGAATCAAGAGGACAATGCAGTCAGTCGGTGCCAGGAACCTTCGTTCCAGACGCGCCGGAATGGTAAACACATAAACTGCGGTGACACTCATAAGTTTCGCAGGTCGTTTCGCCCTGCATACAATAGGTGGAACTCGACCGACGTCAGTCGTTCCGACATGCGCTTAAGCCTATTGTATGAACCCCTCGTAATTCAGGGAAGTGCAGCCCCCTAACCGGAAACGCAGTGTGCCGCGTCCTCCGATGCTCGCCTCGCACAAGCCGCCCAAGGAAGTAAAACAACATGTTTAGGAATAGAGAGAAAAGTATTTTTGAGCTCTCAGCACGAATACTCTCATTACAGTAACCTTATTCGGTCTCTTACTACCGTGCAATGACATAGAACATCCAAATTTTCTCATAGAACATCAATAAAATTGATAAAAATGAGAGGCGACATGCAAAAGAGGGCATGGAACCTCTCAAATTTTGCATTCCAATGTTTAACACAGGAGGAAACACAAAAGATAATATGAGAAAAGAAGCAGAAGACAAAATGCATAATCAAAAAAGCCTGTATTAAACGAAGATAATAATACATTTCCTTATTTATGTTGCGTGTTGTGGTTTTCAGTCCGACGACTGGTTTGATGCAGTTCTCCATGGCACTCTATCCTGTGCGAGCCTCTTCATATCCGAGTAACTACTGCAACCTACATCCCTCTGAATCTCCTTACTGTATTTACCTTTTTGTCTCCTCCTACGATTTTTACCCACCACGCTTTCCTCCAGTATTATATTGGTGATCCCTTGATGCCTCAGGGTGTGCCCTGCCAACCGTTTCCTTCTTCTACTCAGGTTGTACCACAAATATCTCTTTTCCCCAAGTCTATTCAGTACTTCCCCTTTAGTTTCGTCATCTACCCATGTAATCTTCGGCAATCTTTTATAGCACCTCATCTCAAAACCTTCTATTCTATTCTTGTCTAAATTGTTTATCGTCCATGTGTCACTTCCATACATGTCTACACTCCATACAAATACATTCAGGAAGGGCTTCCTGACGCTTAAATCTACGAGGGTTGGAACTTTAATAGCGGCAACTATTTATTTACAACTCGTACAAAATACATACGTGTTTCAAAGTTTTACTGACCTTCAAAGTAGTAACCAACATTGTGTATAACCCGTTGCCACCGATGTGGAATTCGTGGTATACCCTTAGCAGTGCCAGTTGTGTTGGCAGTTCGAGCGGCGCGGTCTACTGCCCGACGAATTTGTAGCAGTTCTGAAGCGAATGCCGTGAAGTGTTCCCTTCAGTTTAGAAATCGAGTTGAACTCAAGAGGGCTTAAGTCAGCGGAGTGCAATAGGTGGCATAGAGACAGAAGTGATGACACTTTCTGCAGGACCTGACCATCATGTTGCAGGACAATGCTCAAGCACGTACAGTGCAAGCTGTTACAGATCTGTTTGACTGATGGGGCTGCTAAGTGCTATACCACCTACTGCACTCCCCTGACTTAAGCCTTCGTAAATTCAACTCAGTTTCTAAACTGAAGGGAACACTTCACGGCATTCGCTTCAGAACTGCTACAGATTCGTCGGGCGATAGACCGGGCCGCTCGAACTGTCAACACAACTGGTACTGCAAAGATTATCCTACGACTTCCACATCGCTCGCAATGGGTTATACACAATGCTGGTGACTACTTTGAAGGTCAGTAAAACTTTGAAACACGTATCTGTTTTGTACAAGCTGTAAATAAATAGTTGCCACTATTAAAGTTCCAACCCTCGTATACTCGACGTTAGCAATTTTTGCTTCCCAAATATCAAAACTCATGCACTACTTACAGTGTCTCATTTCCTAATCTAATCGCCTCAACATCACCGGATTTAATTCGACTATATTCCATAATACTCGTTTTGCTTTTGTTGGTATTCATCTCATATCCTCCTTTAAAGGCACTGTCCATTGCGTTCGACTGCTCTTCTAAGTCCTTTGCTGTTTCTCACAGAATTGCAATGTCATCGGCAAACCTCAAAGTTTTTATTTGTTCTCTCTGAACTTGGCAATTCCTACTCAAAATTTTCTTTTTTTTTTCTTCACTGCTTGCTCAACATAGAGATTGAAAAACATACGTGGTAGGCTACACCCACCCTTGTTTCGTTCTGAACCACTGCTTCCGTTGCATGCCTCTCGGCACGTCTGGTTTCTGTACAAGTTGTAAATAGCCTTTCGCCCGTTGTATTTTGCCCCTGCCACCTTTAGAATTTGAAAGAGAGTATTCCAGTCAACATTGTCAAAAGCTTTCTCTATATCTACAAAGGCTATAAATGTAGATTTGCCTTTTCTCAACATATATTCTACGAGAAGTGTAGGGCCATTCTTGCCTCGCGTGTTCCTACATTTCTCGGAATCCAAACTCACCTTCACCGAGGTCGGCCTCTACCAGTTTTTCCATTCTTCTGTGAAGAATTCCTGTTAATATTTTGTAACATTGACTTATTAAACTAATAGTTCTGTAATTTTCACACCTGTCAGCACCTGCTTTCTTTGGAATTGGAATTACTATATTTTTCTTGAAATCTGAGGGTATTTTGCCTGTCTCATTCATCTTGCCCTCCAGATGGAAGAGGTTTGTCTGGCTAGCTCTCCGAAGGCTATCAGTAGAGGCTATGAGTAGTTCTAAATCATGTTGTCTGTTCCTAGGGCCTTGTTTCGACTTAGGTCTTTCAGTGCTCTGTCAAATTCTTCACGCAGTATCATATCCATGTCATATGTCCCATCTCATTTTCATCTAGGTCCTCTTCCATTTCAATAAAATTGCCCTTGTATAGACCCTCTATAGACTCTTTCCACCCTTCTGCTTTCCCTTCTTTGCTTATGGCGGGTTTTCCATCTGAACTCTTCAGATTCACACAGGTGATTCTCCTTTCGCCAAAGGTCTCTTTAATTTTCCTGTGGTCTGCATCTATCTTTCTCCTAGTGATATATGCTTCTAAATCCTTACATTTGACCTCTAGTCGTCCTTGCTTAGCCATGTTACACTTCCTGTCAATCTCGCTTTTTAAACTCTTTTATTTCCTTTCGCCTACTTCACTCACTGCATTTCTGTATTTTCACCCTTCTTCAATATTTCCTTGCTTACATTGAACAAAGTCCACTTACGCAATTTCGCCGACACGTTTGACGGTAGAGCACCAGGCGACAATAACCTGTACTGAAAAAATTGCGCGCTTGTGTCTATCCTTGTCAACAGCTGCTAATGTGACGTCACCAGCCGTTATTCAGACTGTTTACCTCTGCTGTCTCGTCTCTGCGAATGAACTTAGGACAGTTTATTCTAGCACGGCGAGTAAAATCTCAAATTTCGATGCTGTGTTGTGAGCATGCACTCTTCGTCTTGCGGGAAAAGCCGGCCGCTGTGGCCGAGTGGTTCTAGGCGCTTCAGTCCGGAACCACGCTACTGCTACGGTCGCAGGTTCGAATCCTGCCTCGGGCATGGATGTGTGTGACTTCCTTAGGTTAGTTAGGTTTAAGTAGTTCTAAGTCTAGGGAACTGATGACGTCAGATGTCCCACAGTGATTGGAGCCATTTTATTGAGGGAAGACATAATGAGATGTCAGAATACACATCATTGGGGATAATGTGGTGCCTTGGGAAAGCAGATGCGGATATGATGAAGTGGAAACGAATGCAACGACAAAACTTGGTCAGGCCCCTTGACGTCAGCTAGCGCAATCTGCTGCAATATTTTGCAAGTTGTCGTCAGATCTGCGAATGCGACCAGCAGCTGCGTGCAATTACGGAGCTCTTGGCGCTGGGAGCACGCGACGTTCGCGTTGGAGCACGTGTACGGCGCGTGTCGCAGCGGTCTGTGGTTTCCTCGGGAAGCGCTGTCTGCTGATGACTCACAATTCGCTGCCGCAACCGTCTCTCTGGAATTCGGTTGAAATAATCTGAGAGCTCTACAACGGAACCCCCCGCCCTGCCGCCTCTCCTGCCACCATGGAACTGCACTAAAGGAAGAAGAAAAACACATTTTCTTCAAACGCGCGAATGCCTCTTTCAGACCGTACTCAACAGGAACTGCTATCGGCTGGGTGGGTGACGTTGCCAGTTCGACGCTATCTCTTATTCAAATCGCGGCCCGTTGCCCGATCGAGCGTTTCGGTCAACAGTCAAGACCAAGCACGTGCCGGATTCGAGGACGCGAGCCAGCGAGGGAATATTCTACCCAGTAGGCAAGACACCGTACTGGCACTCTCTGCGGTAACTCTCAACCAACTGTGGAACGTTACTTTCGAGCCAACGAAGAGGCGCTACGGCACCATCCACGTTGAAAAAGCACTGCATTATTCGCATCCTTATACAGCGTGAAACAGCCACACAACTTGCACCCGTGTTATTTCGTGAACAGCTCAAGCTATCAAGACGAGGTTTTCGGTAAATGATAGTTGATAGAGAACTGAATCACCCAACGTAAGGTTGAGCTTTCATATTATGCTGATATAATAGCTCCATACTTAGCAATAGTATACAATCTCTTACTCAACGAAATATCCGTACTTAAATACTGGAAAATAGCACAGCTCACCAAAACACTAGAAAGTAAATGGAAGTAATCGGCTGAATTACAGATCCATATTTCTGACATCAACTTGTAGTAGGATTTTGAAACATATACTGTCTTCGAACATTACGAAATAGCCTGAAGAAAACAATCTATTGACAAACTGGACGGATTCAGAAAATATCGCTCGTGTACAACAAAATTAGCTATAGGAAAGTCATCAGATGATCAAAACCAAGTAAAATGGTTTAGACATGGTATTGTATAGTGACAAAGTAGCAATTAACCCAAAATAACGTAAACTCCGAGGTCACCCGAATGATTACTGAAAGGAATCCCTTAAATTTCGGTTAGACGATAAGTCACACAAACCTGAAGGCTGTCAGTTCAGCTAAATACCTGAGCCACTTAAATAGGAACCATCAAGTAGACGATGTTGTGGGAAGGCCAACCAAAGACTGCGTTTTGTTTTCAGAAAATTTAGAAGATGCAACAGGTCTGCTAAGATGCTTGCCTACATTGCGCTACCCCTCCTCTTCTGGAATATTGTTGTGTGGTGTGCGATCCTTACCAAGTATGACTGACGGAGGAGAACAAAAAAAGAAAGAGTGGCAGCTCGTTTTCTGCTATCTCGAAATAGGGGAGAAAGTTTGACAGCTATATTACGGAACTTTGGGTGGCAATAATTACAACAAAGGCGTTTTTAGTTGCAGTGAGATCTTTCAACCATCAACTTTCTCCTGTGAATGCAAAAATATTTTGTTGACGCTCGCCTACAGAGGAAGAAATGATTATCCTAATAAAATAACAGAAATCAGAACTTACATGGAAATATTTAAGTGTTCGTTTTTCCCGCGTGTAGTTCGAGAGTGGAATGGAAGAGAAATAGTATGGAAGTGGTTTTACCAAGTCTCTGCCATGTTCTTAAGTGTGAATTGTAGAGTACTCATGTAAATGTAGCTGTAGATATATAGTATTTCTTGATAACAGATATAAGTTATGGAAATTTTAGGAGAGTGTCACATTCCTCACCATTTACTAAGGTTAATTCAGATTTTATATGCTGATAACAGTACGCAGCATGTCATTCTCAATGGAGAGAAGTCTTCCGAAGTAAGAGTGATTTCAGGTGTGCCGCAGGGGAGTGTCGAAGGACCGTTGCTATTCACAATATATATAAATGACGTTGTCGATAACATCAGAAGTTCACTGAGGTTTTTTGCGGATGATGCTGTAGTATAACGAGAGGTTGTAACAGTGGAAAATTGTACTGAAATGCAGGAGGATCTGTAACGAATTGACGAATGGTGCAGGGAATGGTAATTGAATCTCAATGTAGACAAGTGTAAAGTGCTGCGAATACATAGAAAGAAAGATCCTTTATCATTTTGCTACAATATAGCAGGTCAGTAACTGGAAGCAGTTAATTCCATAAATTATCTGGGAGTACGCATTAGGAGTGATTTAAAATGGAATAATCATATAAAGTTGATCGTCGGTAAAGCAGATGACAGACTGAGATTCATTGGAAGAATCCTAAGGAAATGTAATCCGAAAACAAAGGAAGTAGGTTACAGTACACATGTTCGCCCACTGCTTGAATATTGCTCACCAGTGTGGGATCCGTGCCAGACAGGGTTGATAGAAGAGATAGAGAAGATCCAACGCAGAGCAGCGCGCTTCGTTACAGGATCATTTAGCAATCGCGAAAGCGTTACGGAGATGACAGATAGACTCCAGTGGAAGACTCTGCAGGAGAGACGCTCAGTAGCTCGGTACGGGCTTTTGTTGAAGTTTCGAGAACATACCTTCACCGAGGAGTCAAGCAGTATATTGCTCCCTCCTTCGTATATCTCGCGAAGAGACCATGGGGATAAGATCAGAGAGACTAGAGCCCACAGAGAGGCATGCAGACAATCTTTCTTTCCTCGAACAATACGAGACTGGAATGGAAGGGAGAACAGATAGAGGTACTCAAGGTACCCTCCGCCATACACCTTCAGGTGGCTTGCGGTGTATAGATGTAGATGTAGATGTAGATAACTATATAAAGATACGTATCGGAGCATAACAAGAGTTTGTTTGCTTGAAATCGATCCAGATTTTGGGAGGAGTTTTTTACCCGTGGCTTTGCACATGTCCATATATTTCATATATATTTAACATATTTTACGCATATTTGCACACATCGTTCACCCGTATCTCTTACGAATTTCGCCCTGCAGTTCCGTTTTCGCGCAGCTTAATCTTTATTACATCATATCTCCTGAGCTATGTAAGGTGTTAGGTACACAAGAACAGATTTTTTATTGCTGACTGAGGACAGTTTACTGAACAACATTACATCAGTATTTACTTCATTTGCAGACTAATAATTGTAGCTATTAGAGTAGTATATTTTTAGGTTGGCTAGTAGCTCCATGTGCATGTGGCTAGCCGCGCGGAGTGGCCGCGTGGTTCAGGGCGCCATGTCACGGATTGCGTGGCCACTTCCGCCGGAGGTTTAAGTGTGTGCGTGTGTGTGTGTGTGTGTGTGTGTGTGTTGTTGTTGTTGTTGTTGTTGTTGTTAGCCTAAGTTAGTTTAAGTAGTGTGTAAGTCTAGGGACCGATGGCCTCAGCAGTTTGGTCCCTTTGGAATTCACACACAGTTTTTGCATATGTCAAGTCCAAGCCATTAATGCTTATTTTTCTCTGAGCATCAAGTCAGGTGTTGATATGTGGATGATGCATGGATGCGAAACAGTCATTCTATACTGACAGGTGTAGTCCACTTAGTCGCGCAGTTACGACTAAGGGAATACCGTTAGACACAGATAAAAAACAACGAACACAACGAACTGGGTACATTTTAAGGTACAATAATCTGAATATCTGCACTTTACCCCCATTACCCTGTATGTCGTACAATGACATAATTTTGTAGTTATATTCAGTGGTAATAGTGCAAATGTGTGTGAAATCTTACGGGACTTAACGGCTAAGGTCATCAGTCCCTAAGCTTACACACTACTTAACCTAAATTATCCTAATGACAAAAATACACACCCATGCCCGAGGGAGGACTCGAACCTCCGCCGGGACCAGCAGCACAGTCCATGACTGCAGCGCCCCAGACCGCTCGGCTAATCCCGCGCAGCTTTGTTTCAGTGGTATATGAGTATACTGTCTGCAAGATGTGTCACGAATACAGTTGGTAGCAAAGAGATAATAAATTAACACGTCATGCCTAATGCCGCAGTTTTACTGAATGGGCTGCGAAAACGTAACAAGCGATGAACATTTTTCCTTCCTTCATTATGTGTGGATTGTCAGCGAGAAGAAGTTTCATAAAGGTTTGAAATAATATGTAATGTTTGCTGCAAGTCACTAAATGCTCTCATTCACAAACACTGAACCCTTTGATATGTAGGTGGTTTTTACTTCCACGGCGACTCTTATCAGACGGTCAGTGTTATGTGTACGAATTTTGGTTGAAATCGATCCAGTAGTTAGGAGGAGATGTGGAATATAAACACATAAATTTTTAGTATTTATGGATAGTGCCTCGGAAATCGTACGGATGCTGTTATTACTAGCACTAAAATAATAATTTATAATGATGATCAAGCTAATAATAATTTATCTCAGTTATCTGCTGATGATGATCACTCCAAATTATCACAAAAGACGGAATGGGGACGGTGATGGCAATGACCAATTGCTAGAAACCTTACCTGCATTCGTCTGGAACGATTTTAGAAAATCTTGGAAACCCAAATCTGCGTTGCTGAATCAAATCGCAATCCAGAGACTTCATCAGAAGGACAGTATTTACCACATTTCAATGATCTAAGTAAATTACCCAAACAGCAGAAACTGCAATAAAAGGGCGTCACATAGCGTCACATAAGCAGCCAGTTGCGGAAAAATTGTTGTCCATCAAAGATAACAACATCGTTGCATTTTCAGTATGTATCTTTATACATATTTCGAAAAATAAAATGAGAGAATACGTTTGTATAAAGACATTTCCACAACAGGTAGCACTTAGATAAGAAATCTAGCATTTCGTAATACTTGTAAATCAAAGAAGAGAATGGAGCTACAATTGCACTCGTAAGCTAATAATGTTGCCGAAGCTAAGAAAAAATGGAGACAGGACTATGGTTAAGATCTCCAGGGCTATTAACAATTTTGCACATTCGTGATTCATAACTCACATTGAAATGATCTTGTTTTCCTCTCATAGAAACAAGACGTTTATACGAGACCTATTTGACTGTCGCGTTCAGTTATGGTGTTCGGTCATCATAAAACTGCCCAAAAAATGTGTACCTGGTACTCAAGTTGTCCATACCACTGTATATCGCATTCTTAAAACACTGAATGAAGACTCCGATGAGGAAAATAAGTGGCTTCATAACATTCTGCGATAGTCTTAGAACTTTGTGCAGGAAATAGTTTGATCCGACGAGATACTGTCTGAATTGACCGAAACAATAATCCGTCAACACTGAGTTAACTGGTTGCAGGCGAATTCATGTTTTGTAAAGAAGGAAGTCAACAATGACATCGTATTATTTCTTGTAGATAATAATGTAAAATTGCAACAAAGATCTGAAAGTCCCATATGTGCTCAATTCTACATAAATATGCGCCACATAGCCAATTTAGTCTTCATTCTCACACTTTTCAAAACTGAACAATTTTACATAAAACTTGTTGAATTTCACCAAGTTACTGTCAACACGCTTAAGTTTACACCGATGAAGATAGAGAGAAAATAGATTTGCGTTTGAGTTTCCACCCCACTGTCTGCAGCAAACAGCTCTCTATTTCTGCTTGGCATTGTACATGTTAGGAAATTTCGGAAGGAAAATGTAACTGTATGCGCAACATTCATCACGGACGCTTGGACAAAATATAGTGAAGCAGCAATCCGCTGTAGCCAAACGTCTCTGGTCATCGGTAGCGAACATTTCAAACAACCTTAGCATCTGTACCACTGCAAGATGATGATTATCAATGTTCTTATGTTTGTGTTAGTTTAGTGTTTTAGAGTTTACACGTTTCCCGCCTAAACGTATTTTAATACATTTTGCACGTGCTATATGATGGGACCCCTGTGGTCTGATTTGGAGAACGAGATTCATCCGTAACCCGTTTGCCACTTGCTAATAACTTGACAAATGTTTGGCATAAGTGTGGTACTCCAGACGCAGAAGAAACTTTGTATGCACCCGAACGGAGTGTTATTGGGCCATTAGTTTTTCTATTTATGCATATTAATGGCCTATTGCATTCGAAGATCCAAGGGGATTTTCGTGTATGATGCTGCTATACCGTAGTCGAAATCAATATAGAGGCGGGGTTATTATGACAGTAACAGCGTAGTGTCTGTAGCATACTGTATCGAATTTACTATGAAAGTAGAAGTTACATGTAAGACATAAGCAATCATGACGGAATTACATTGTTTCTTTCATAACACGAGTAACAAAATAAGGCGTATGCATTTCCTTAGTGGAAAAGGTATAAAGGCACTCACTGTCCTGTTGTGTTACGGCATAGTTAGTACTATTGCTTGGCAATGGGAAGTAGCTTAGCTGGGGTATTGGCTGACATTTACATCAACCACATAGAACAACAATTCTTCTCAACCAACCAGCACATCTCAAACTAAATAATCTACTACAGAAGATATGTTGATGATACAATCTTGCTTTTTGATGGTACAAGCAATGATATAGATACATTAGCAGCAGATCTAAGCAAAATGCACAAAAATATTAAATTCACAGTTGAACATGAAACTAATAAAAGCATTAACTTTCTTGACCTGAAAATTTGCAAAAGTAACAATAAACGTCAATTTAGTGTTTACAGGAAACCTACCACCACAGCTGTCAGTATTGGCAACTCATCTTGCCACAGCCGCCAACAAAAATTGGCATATTTCAGAACGATGCTACACCGAATTAAAAAAATAGCAATGATTGACACAGACCAACAAAATGAAATCAATATAATTAAAACAGTTGCTCATAATAATGGATATAAACCCACAATAATAGAAAAACTCCACAACAAAATGCAGACGAAAACCACAGATCCACTCCACAGCAGTCACTTCAAGCTAAATATGCTACTCTCCCATACATAGGCCCACTTTCATACCAAATAGTAAACTTATTTAAAAAGAAGAAAAATATCACAATCAGCTTTTCCACAAACAATAAATTACAACAAAAAGTAATCCATGATATAAATACCTCCAAGAGTCCCTACCGTAAATCAGGAATATACAAACTCAAATGTGATACACGGCCAAAATTCTACATCGGACAGACAGGCAGAAGTTTTGAAATTAGATACAAAGAACATATTGATGCTTTAAGACTTCGTAACTTGAACAAATCAGCATTTGCATCCCATATTGCTGAAGAAAACCATTCAGTGGGAAACATTGTGGACAACTTAAAAGTTTTACATCTAGCAGAGAAAGGTAGCCACTATGAATATATTAGAAGAATTAGAAATACGCACACACAAATACAGCACCCCAGACTATATCCTTAACGAACAAACAGAGTTAGCTAACACCCCTTTCCTGAAAAATTTCAAAAAATTACTTTCCAGTCTCAAAAGCAAATAATATTAGTACACCCAACTGCAGATCAAGTAGCAAATTTATATGATACTATAATTCTCATGATGCTAAATGTAATTAAATAATATACTATTTTACCTATACAGTCCTATAAAAAAACCTTTATAATTAATTTAAAAATATCAACTCAAAATTCAATGTCTCTGTACTAGTGTAAAAGGCATTACAGTTGTGTAAATGAATATGTGATCCTTTCCAAACATAGGACATCATAGTCAAATGTTACGATATATCATAGCATCTGTGACACTCATATGTTTGTAAGCTCTTTGTATGTATCAAAACATGTGGTGCGTGGCAGAAATCTTCTGAGTGACAAATCAAAAGTGTTTAGTGATAACAATTTACGTGTGCAACAATAAGAATGCAGTGGGAATGCATTTACATCTGTTGGACGAATTTTATGGAAACAAACACTCCAAACCGACGTTTCACGCAAGTCACTTGCAAAGAAAATCTGTAACGCAACCATCTGTGTGTGGCGTGTTTATAATTATGTATTATATATATTTTAGGAAAATTAATCTGTAAAAACACACAACATGTCATAAAGAAAGCGTATAAACCGTCTGAGGATGAATCACAACGATTCGAAACCGGTAATGGTGCCCTTCGAATAAAGGATCTGAAAGTAAATTTGTGGCTGGTTGCTGTCCTAACACCATCAGCATTTGTCTTCGAACAACAGCGACGGTCTCCATCATGTCATCATATGACAAAATTGCTCTATGACGTAGGGTTGTCAGTAAAATCCACTCTAGGCTGTTTACGTTTGGGTGTTAGAGCAGGTTTCTGCAGTCGTTTCTTGAATGCAAGATGTTTGTTAATTGACAAAATTTGTCGTACACATTTGGTAGCTACTGACAACTGTGATAAGTCGAGAAGAATAACGGTTTGTGGCCCTTGCTTTGCACAAAAGGAACCGTTTCGATGCCTGACATAATTTTATACTTAGTCTATGTTTTACGTTTTGTCCATAACGTCGGGCCAAATATGACGAAATTTTCAATTACTGTACTTGAACAGTTCAGCTTCCTGGCGATTTGAGAGCTAGCGAGTCCCAATTCCACGTAAGCACCGATTTTTGCTTTTTCATCACATGATAACTGTATTCCGAATGGCATTGTCACTAACTTGGTTTGTGTGCACAACATGCACTCTCACTGATGGTGTCTGTTTGCTGTCTGCGGTAGATTCACATACGCACACATTAACACCACAAAGAGCCGACTACCTTTATTCTGATTTCACCCTTACCACCTAAATCGTTGACGTTTTGTTATACACTGCACAACTAATATCAAATGCGGTATCATTTGACTGCAATTGTCATTGCACTAAATCTCATACTATTTCATACACATTGTGCACAACTAATCCAGCCGAGAATGTGAATTTTCCTACAGATATCCATGCATTTTATATTGATTTCCACTACTGTACACAGAAAAGTCGCAACGATAGAAAATTGCAGCGAAATGCAGAAAGACTACTAACAAGGGAACCTCCCCATCGCACCCCCCTCAGATTTAGTTATAAGTTGGCACAGTGGATAGGTCTTGAAAAACTGAACACAGATCAATTGAGAAAACAGGAAGAAGTTGTGTAGAACTGTGAAAAAATAAGCAAAATATACAAACTGAGTAGTTGAAGGGAAGATAAGCAACAATATGGACAATAGGAACGCAGGAGCGCCGTGGTCTCGTGGTAACGTGAGCAGCTGCGGAACGAAAGGTCCTAAGTTCAAATCTTCTATCGAGTGTAAATTTTAATTTTTTATTTTCCGTTTATGTGACAAACTCTTATGTTTTCATCACTTTTTTGGGAGTGATTATCACATCCACAAAAAAACCTGAATCGGGCAAGGTAGAAGAATCTTTTTACCCATTCGCCAAGTATACAAGTTAGGTGGGTCGACAACATATTCCTGTCATGTGACGCACATGCCGTCACCAGTGTCGTATAGAATATATCAGATGTGTTTTCCTGTGGAGGAATCGGTTGACCTATGACCTTACGATGAAATGTTTTCTGTTCCCATTGGAGAGGCACGTCCTTTCGTCTACTAATCGCACGGTTTTGCAGTGCGGTCGCAAAACACAGACACTAAACTTATTACAGTGAACAGAGATGTCAACGAACGAACGGACAGATAATAACTATGCAAAAATAAAGAAAGTAAAATTTTCAGTCGAGGGACGACTTCAACCAAGAACCTCTTGTTCTGCAGCTGCTCACGCTACCACGGGACCACGGCGCTTCTAAGCACACTTATTCCATGATGTTGCTTATGTGGCCCATGGACTACTCAGTTTGTATATTTTGCTTATTTTTTCACAGTTCCACACAACTTCTTCCTGTTTTCTCAATTGATCTGTGTTCAGTTTATCAAGGCCTATCCACTGTGCCAACTTATAACTAAATCTGAGGGGGGTGCGATGGGGAGATTCCCTTGTAAGGAACGATCGCTTGATGAACGGATTGGCAACTGATCTTCAATATAAACAAATGCTATGTATTGCGCATGTGTAGGCAGAAAGGCCAATTACTATTGATTACATGACTGCGTAACAGTCACTGGAAACAGCCTCAACCATAAAATATCTAGAAGTATACATAAGGAGCGATTTAAAATGGGACGACCACATGAAAATAATGCGGATGCCAGGCCGAGATACATTGTAATAATCTTCAACAAATGTAGTACATTAACAAAGCAAGTACGAGTAGCTTACAAAACACTCATTCCACCAATACTTGAATATTGTTTGTCAATTTAGGATCCCTACCACATAGGAATGATAGAGGAATTAGAGAAGATTCAAAGAAGAGAAGCACGTTTCGTTCTAGGTTCATTTAGTAAGCGTCACTGAGATGCTCGGCCAATTCCAGTGTTAGAGAGGAGGTCTGCATCACGGTGTGTTTTACTATTAAAGTTTCGACAGCGCAGGTTGGTAGAAGAGTCCACCAATATACTGCTTCCTCTTAGGTACGTCTCGCGAAAAGACCGTGAAGGTATAATTTGGGATATTCGAGCTCACACGGTGGCTTACCAGCTACCGTTCTTCCTGCGAACCATTCGCGACGGGGACGGGAAAGGGAGGAAGTGATAGTGGTACACAAAGTACCCTTCGCCATACGACATAAGAAGTATAGTTGTAGATGTAGCTGTAGGAGTAAAACTATAAGTTCGCCTATAAGTGTCTATGTAACTCAGTTCAAAGGTCGGAGAGAGACAAGAGCATACAGTTTTCGCGTAGGACGATGTCTAACAAAGCGCTGTGGTAATCAAAACAACCTTCAGGTTGATGACAACTTCACCTTATGGTTGTGTCTTATCTTACGCCCATGGCCCCTGCGTGAGGGTTTCAGAAAAAATTCATCCAAATTCAAAGGAGAATATCTGCTAAACGAATTGTCACAGAAACTTTGGGCGGATTTTAACTTTCTTGCCGGACCTAAAAGCCTTCTTTGGTGTCCGCTGTAAGTTGCCGATTCGTGTGATAGTCGCTAGGAGTCTCTTTGCATTAGTAAGCTCGCTTATTTTGTCATTAACTACCTAAAGTGAATCCACTTGAGGTGGTTCTAGCCCAGCATCGAAAGGTTTCCAGCGTTCTCCGTTTAAGGCGAGACGGATCGCAAACAGGCTCAAAAAGCGGTTTTTAGATTTTCGCGTATTTGAAATTTCCGCAATTTCCTGCGTAAAACAGGTGTATTTCACATAAGTACAACAATTTTTTTGTAATTTGTGATGGCTTTCCTGACGCTCTGTGCGATCTGGCATTTAACTGCCACGCCTTCTTTTTTGCACCATGCAGAGATAATGCACATGTTTCTCTTATTCCTCGTGCGTTATCTGCTGGTTCTATTTCTAAATTCGGATGCGTTGAGCAAGTCCAGAAGAGAGTGGGGTTTAGGTTGAGGAGATTGTTAAAAGAAAAGTAATAAATGGTAGTGGAAGATGGTAAGAAGATAGGTGATAAAGGCCTCCCGACAAATGTTGAAAGAGATAGGTTACAGAATTATTATGGCTTGGCCATAAGAAGAAATTTTGGGAATTTAGAAAACATGAAAAAAACTTTATGGGCTATCTTTTCCATAAGCTTTCCACGAATGAAAATCCGCACTGTCTTTGCTCGAATGATCCTGACACTTGGTGCAACTAGAATAGAAGAGCAACACATGACTAGATACATTCTCTACCTGCAGCAGTAATGAATGAAATTAAATCTATATTTAGAGATCTTTGTAAAGATACTTTGTTGAAGAAATGTCCTCATTGGAAAACACAAAATTTAAATAAATGTGGAATCTGTGATTTGGGCCCGGTTAAAGAAAACTGTATTTTTTTCAGATTACAACCCTCAAATTTCGTGTTTATGATTCTATTTTCTGATTGAGTGATGGTGTAACAAAAAACTGGATGTTTTGGAAATATTTGGCATAAACTCTAGTGGAAATACTGCGAAATCCTTGGTGCAACTAGATAAAGAGAGAATCCGCAAAGCAGACATTGCTAATTTAAAAAGCACAAAATAAACAAGACAGAAAACAAGAGGGACCAAGAGAAGAAAAGAAGATCAGTACGTTTCATATGATGCTCAGTATGGGCAGGAAAATATTAGTGGTAAGTAACACTCATCCATAACTGTACTTAGACTGTAATACAAAACTTTAAACTGATTTTTCTCAAAACTACATTTTTTTTTACTTTCAGGTGGAATTATTTTCTAAACTAATTGGGTTATAAATATGAAATTTGGTCAATTTATACTTAGGATGTTAATAAGTTATTGCAAGTAAACTCAGAACCACAAAATCAACAGAAACTGTTTCATAATAATCAATGTATTAAAAGAAGTAAAGTTTTATTAGGGAAAGAATAAAAACATTTGTTCTTCAAATTCATAAGAGCTATTTTTTTCATTTTACTTGTGAATGCAGGCATATATATTGGGTAAACATGCCACTGTTTTAACGCTTATAGTTCTTTTGAAAAGTGCATCTATTCGAAGGGTGATGTAGCATTCGGAGAATAGTGATGAGAATTGCCTTCCATCTCCAATTGAATAGGTGCAGAGTTGCCACTAGGCGGTTTGGTTTTCGTCGAGAATATGGCACTGGTCCTCCTACAGCTCCAAGCGTTTAACTATGGCACCAGTAGTTCAGACACACTGGTTGTTTGTGTGATGACATATGCACAGATCGCAACGTATGATCATTCAAGAAGTAGAGTGCACTGAACATAATTTGCGTAAGGTCCACAGAAGCCTACTTGTCATGCTGGAAACAATACAGCGTCTATAATTTGTGAATTTATTCTGGGCGTTGAGAACGCCAACGTTGTACGTGCAGACATGTATAAGAACTGCCCTTGTAAAATCGGACGGTTCCTTATAGAATAAGATCATTAGTTCTACGCTAAGATACACTTTGCCTGAAGTTTCTCACTTCGTTCACGTGGAATATCTATTCTCATGAAGCTGGATGAATCTTTTTGAAACGCACTGTATTATGGTGATAGCTGAATTGTTACACAGTTTGCCTCGAATACAGGTTCTGTAAATTTACAAATAATATTTCTCGATAACAGCGTCCTTTTTCTTCCAAATTTCACGTTTATTACAATTACTTACATGTTGTGCGGATCTGTTACTATCCTACCAGTGCGTCTGTGGATTCGTTCGATTTTTGCTATCTTGCCTACTTTATAATGACTCGAAACACCGGAGCAGTTCTCTAAAATTAGACCCTCAAGCGTCTAGTGTACGATTTCCTCTACAGATGGTCCGTACTTTCCCAGAAGCATACCAGCAAATCTGTGACTTCCATTCCCCTTCTATGTTACACATTTTACATGTTCGTCCCATTTTGTAAAGCTTCTTATTATTACACTAAATATTTGATATTTATTCATATTCAAGGAGAGGTGCTATTCAATTCACTATGGGGAAATTTTGTCTAAGTCTTCCTGCATTTCAATACCTAAGTCCAAATACGATAGTCTGCTTTAGGCAACGACATCGTCAGTGAAAATTTGATAGTACTTCTTAGGTAGTAAACGATTTGGGCATGATGAGAATATGAGCGGTCCTTTTACGTTTTCTTAGGGCACACTCGATGTTATTTTCGTTTCTCTTGAACTTTAACCGTCCAGTACAACGTATTGCTTTCTGTCAGACAAACACTTATTGAACCTGTGGCATACACAGTATCTGATGAAAACACAATGGGTATTGATATACTGACAAAAAAAATGGTACACCTGGAAAGAAGACGTCGATTTTGATCCGCTGACGGCATATGCCACTTGGGGTAGTACATGTAATGATATTGGTTTCAACCTCGTCCGCGAACGGATAGTGTAGTGGCATAGCTACCAGAGTGCCACCTGTGTCTTCAATAGCGAAAGCTCACAGTCAGAAGGCTGAGTTTGCACAAACGCGTGAAGCTAACGGGCAGCCATGCCACAGAGAGGCACCCGTGCTTCCTACAGACAACAGAGAGAGTTTGTAAGGGATCACATTGTGGGCTTCCAAGTAGCGGGATGGCCCTATTGGAGAGTCGCCACACAAGTTGGACGTGGTGCATCAGTTGTGCGTCAGTGGTCACGTCAACATTCTCACACCCGTATACGAGGTTCTGGACGTCCACGCAACACGGACGCCCGCCGGGATTGTCGTACTGTAAGGACAGCAAAGGCAGATCGTACAGCTACCACAGCACAGACCAGCGAGCCCCGACGAATCAACAGTGAATATTGCGAACCTATTATTAGGAGTGGGACTACGGGCACGCACACCCCCAGCCCACCTTCTACTCATACCACAGCATCGACTTGCTGGTGCCGTCGGAGGATCACTTGGGAGATGGGATGGTCTTCAGCGATCAAAGCAGATTCTGCCTGCAGGCAAGTGATGGTCGTTCATGTGTACGACGTAGACCTGGTGAGTGCTGTCTCGTAGAGAACATTCGTCCAAGACACACTGGCCCCATCACAGGCCTTTCGGTCTACGTCTACATGGATACTCTGCAAATCACACTTAAGTGCCTGGCAGAGGGTTCATCGAAGCACCTTCACAATAATAGTCTGTTATTCCACTCCGGCTGCTGTGGCCGAGCGGCTCTAGGCGCTTCAGTCCGGAACCACACTGCTGCTACGGTCGCAGGTTCGAATCCTGCCTCGGGCATGGATGTGTGTGATGTCCTTAGGTTAGTTAGGTTTTAGTAGTTCTACGTTCTAGGGGACTGGTGACCTCAGATGTTAAGTCCCACAGTGCTTAGAGCCATTTGAACCATTTTTTTTTATTTTTTTTTTTTTGTTATTCCACTCTCAAACAGTGCCTGGAAAAGATTGTACACCTATGTCTTTCCATGCGAGCTCTTATTTCCCTTATTTTATAATGATGATCGTTTCTCCCTATGTGGGATGACGTCAACAAAATATTTTGGCATTCGGATGAGAAAACTGGTGACTGAAACTTCATGAAAAGATCCTGCCACAACAAGAGAGGGATTTGTTTTAATTATGGCCACCCGAAGTCCTGTACCATCTCTATCCGGTATTTCTCGATAATACAAAACGTTCTGCCCTTATTTGAACTTTCTCATTGCACTGGAAGTGTAAGTAGTCTCTTTATTAGGTCTACTGCGTCTTCTAAGCGTCTGCCAGTAAAACGTAGTCTTTGATTCGCCTTCCCCACAACCATTTCTACGTCTTCTTTCGAACTTAAGTTGTTCGTAACTGTAATTCCTAGCTAATTAGCTGGATTTACGGCCTTTACATTTGACTGATTTTTCGCGCAACTGAAATTTAACGGACTCCTTTTAAGTACTCATGTGGATAACCTCTCACTTTTCGTTATTTAGGGTGGAGTGCGGAAAGCTATAATACTCTTTTTTACCTATAGTGTTTCTGTAGAGAACGCTAGCCAGCGCTCGGTACATACAGAATGTTATTAGACCCTCTCTTTTGCTGTTCTTGCAACAGGAAGGTGATATGTTGCTCCAACAGCGTAATGTTCGCCCATACAGTGCCTGCGAAACCCAAAGAGCTCTACAGGCGTGCAGCAACTTCCGCGGCCAGCGTTATCTCCAGGCTTGTCTCCAATGGAGCACGTGCGGAATATGATTGGACGAGAAGTGACTAGTGTGACTCGTCAACAGGCCTTAAATGACGTATCCTCAGGACAGTATCCGCCACCTCTACAATCGACTGGAAGCCAGAGTCAGCGCTTGCATTGCCGCCCGTGGAGGCTACAACACGTACTGGTATGGGGGTTTTAGCATGGGTCGGTACCTGGTACCTCAGAACCACTTCTGCTATTGATCTGTAAATGTAATCACTGTATGTACTCCATGCACAACGTTGCGACAGTAAATCTTGAGTGACTTGGAAACCTATAAAAGGGTGAAGTTTTTCCCAGCAGCGTGTGATATGTGTCCGCCTTTCGCGTTTATGACTGCTTGAACCCTGCTGGGGACACTTTCAATGAGGAGTCTGAAATTCCCCTGAAGGAGTGGCAGGCCATTCTTCCTCAAAAGCCGAAACCAGTAGTGGTGTTGGAAGCTGGGGCCTGGAGCGTAGCCGACCTTCCAACTCATCCCGAAGGTGCTCCGTTGGGTTCATGTCGGTACTATGGGCAGGCCAGTCCATTTTAGGAGTGCTATGTTCGCAAACCATTAACTAACAGATGATGCTTTATGAGAGGGTACATGGTTATACTGATACAAATGATTCTTCCAAACTGTTCCTCTACTGTACGCAACACAAAATACGGTAAAATGTGTTCGTATTTTTCCGAATTAAGTGTTCTGTTGAGCGCAGTAAGGGAACCACACGATAACCATGAGAAGCACCCTCATAGTGTAATACCACTTCCTCAGTATTGGCACTACACGTCATGGCAGGTAACATTATTCAGGCATTCGCCAAAGCCGAACACTTTCATCTGATTGCCAAAGGGCATGACCCAGCACTGGTTTCCAGTCCTCGACTGTGCGGTAGCGTCGCACTCTACACCACCTCATGGGTCACTTAGTATTTACACAAATCAGTGTCCTATGAAGAGCTGCTCGGCCATTCTACCCCATTGCTTTTAATTTCGTACTTACAATCATAGTGCTATTTTGGGTGTCAGTAACACTTTAGAACTCACAAGTTGTTGCTTCCGCTGATTTCATGCGATTTTTTAGAACCAGCCTCCGTAATATTCGACGATCCCTGTGCGTCAGTTCATGAGGTTTGCCTTAAATTATTTTAGCTGTAGTTGTTCTTTCGCGTTTCCACTTCACTATCACATCACGAACTGTCGACATGGGCAGCTTTATAAGAGTTGAAAAGTCCCTCGTGGATTTGTTAATCAGGTGACGTCCAGTGACAGTCCACGTTAGAAGTTGCTCAGCTCTGCGAACTGATCCCTTCCGCTATTACTGTATCTCTACTGACAACACAGTATCCCTGTGTCCTCTGACGGGTCCGCCTCTAGTGACACCTAGTAGTCAGTCCCACATTACATAGGGGTGTCTTCTAGTAAGATAATGTAGTTCGTAAATCTAGATAAACGTAATAGCTAAACCTGCAAGATGTGTATCAATAAAAGGACGTTAACGATACTGTCATATAATTCTGCGTATCTCTACTTTTGCCATTTTTTGTAAACGAGAGCGACCTAAATTTTCTTTGTTACGCGGTCTATTCGCTGCGCAATAGGTTCTTGATAAATATTGATTACTTGTAGACTACAGTATGTCTTCATTATCGGTGTTGGTTCTTCCGCTGTTCGTGCGACAAATACCTTCTTGTATTGGCGTTTCCCGTACGATACCCCACTTACGGTGCTGCACGCGATTCCACATCTGGACAGGAAACCGTTCTGTGTGTGTCACAGACACTATAATGTAACTGAATGAACGGCAGGAAGAGGCGCAACAAAGCAGCACGTGTGAGATTAACATAGGTTTAGCTATCACGCACCACGAAAGAAGGTCATTGCGGAGGGTCGTAAACAGCTGTGTAACGGTCGTGAGCGCTAGTGCTCCGTTCGGGTGCTTCGCACTTCCTCCCCCGCACATGACAAGTAGACTTCCTGTTGCCGAGCGGCTATTTCATTCTGTCGTGCTATAACGGAGCCTTGAAAGGCAGTAGTTAATGAGTGCCGTAACTGGGTACTGTTCATGCGGTTCAAAAGTATGACGTCGGTGACATCTTCCGGTGGAAGGCAGTGAAGTGGAAAAATAGGATGCAAGTGACGTCATTACGTCTACGTCATTTCTACTTCATGTCTACGTCATTACGGACGCAACACCAGCCCAACTGGAGAATCAATGTTAAGGAAATGGGTTGTAGCGTTATTCTATGAACCGTTCCAGCTTCCATATGAATTAATTTGCATACACTAACCCGAACTAAATTAGAACAGTTATACGGGGATTTAATCCTCATGTTGCTGCGTGCCGCACTTGGAGGTCTTTCCGTACAGACTGTTGAACACCTCTGGCATGTTCGCCACTTCCGAATTTTTTGGTTAGTCTGGGCTTTGAACGGGTATTAAGGCGCTTAGGAATATTTATTAGCATTATCTATAGTATTCACTGCAGTCTGTAATACAGTCGCAAAGTAACTCGCAAAAATGCAGATACGACAGAAGAGGAGTGGGCAGTTGCGGCCCCCGGTGGCCAGTTTGCTGCTCACGCATGACGTCACTGGGTGGGTGTCGTTTAACCTGTTTCTAATATGATCTGATGATGGCTTTCTAACAGGTCGAAACAGGTAGTGATGCCATTCCTGTGATCTAAGGCTGAAATATGTTATGAAAAAAGTTTCGTGTGGAAGAAGGTCACAGTATTCCACAACGCAATGCGCCCAGCCTCTGATAGTAAATTCCATGCATAATTCAATTCAGTCCTAGAAAATTCCATTGAGGGCAGTCATGTTGTTCTTATAGCCAAATTATCTCTCTCTGGACCATGGGTATATCTGTTTCAGATTCCGGATCTATGATTTTATTCACGTTGTAAGTGGGCTACTGCATTTATAGACGGAAATGGCAAGAAGTGATATACGTGCACATACAAGCAAATGATTACAGTTTCAAAAAAATCGAATAATTTATTCGAGAGAGATTCACAAACTGAGCAAGTAAATAACGCGTTGGTCCACCTCCGGTCCTTGTACAAGCAGATATTAGGCTTGTCACTGATTGACAGTGTTCTTGGATGTTCTCCTGAAGGATAGCGAACCAAATTCCGTCCAAGTTGCTCGTTAGATCTTCAGAATCTCGAGCTGGTTCAATGGTCCTGCACATAATGCCACGAATGTTCTCAGTTGGGGAGAGATACGGCGATCTTGATGGCCAAGATCATGTTTGGCAAGCACGAAGGCAAGCCTAGAAAATCTCGCAGAGTGCGGGCAGGCATTGTCTTACTAGAATGTAAGCCCAGGATGACCTGGTATGAAGAGCAACAGCACAGGGTGCAGAGTATCGTCGACGTACCGCTGTGCCGTAAGGGTGACACTGATGACAACCAAATGGGTCCTGCTAAGAAAAGAAATGGCTCCCCAGATCACTCCTGATCGTCGGGCCATATGGCGGACCGCAGTCAGGTTAGTGCCCCACTGCTATTCAGAGCGTTGGCTCCAGAAACATCTCCGCTGCTTTTCGGGACTCAGTGAAAAGCGTGATTCGTTACTGAAAACAGACCTAGTAAAATCAATGAGATTCCAGGCCGATGACGTGTCTGGAGACACGGACAGCGGTGCAGTGGTGGAATAGCCCTAAATAACAAATTATCGCCAGTTGGTATTTTTTGTGATCTCTCCAAGGCATTTGACTGTGTTGGTCATGTCACACTCTTAGGAAAACTCAGGTTTTATGGAATTAAAGGCTGCACACATAGTTGGTTTGAACCATACTTAATGAACAGAAAGCAAAAAGTTGTGCTGAGTAGCACAAATAATGTTGGGAGAGTGGCAAATTCTAGTGAATGGAGAGTTATCACAAAGGGGGTCCCACAGGGTTCAATTTTAGGCCCTCTGCTGTTCCTTATTGATGTGAATGACCTTCCACTTAACGTTCAGCAAGCGGAACTAGTACTTTTTGCAGATGACAAGAGTGTTATAATAAATCCCATTCCAGAAAAAGCAGCTGAAGATATTGTTAATGATGTCTTTCAAAGAATTATTAAATCGTTCTCAGAAAATGGACTCTCCCTTCATTTCGAAAAAATTCACTATATCCAGTTCTGTACACCGAATAGAGTCATACTGACATTTGATGTAGCATATGAACAGGGTTCAGTTAACAGGATAGATTTCTCCAAATTTTTGGGTGTCCACATTGAAGACAACTTGAACTGGAAGAAGCATATTACTGAGCTTCTCGAACAACTAAGATCAGCTTCTTTCGCTCTTCGTATAATCGCTAGTCTTGGTAATAAACAGATTAGCCTCCTAACTTACTTTGCATATTTCCACTCAATAATGTCTTATGGAATAATTTTCTGGGGTAACTCACCAGTTAGGCATAAAGTATTGATTGCACAAAAGAGAGCAGTGAGAATAGTTAGTGGTGTTCACTCAAGGACGTCATGTAGGTACCTTTTCAAGGAGTTAGGTATTTTAACTGCGCCATCAGAGTACATATATTCGCTAATGAAATCCGTTACAAAAAATCCATCTCAGTTCGCCAAGAACAGTGATGTTCATACGTACAACACTAGAGGGAAAAATGACCTATCCTATCCGTTATTGTGGACAACTCCTTCTACTCCATGGACGAGTTTCTGTTTCAGAAACGGTAAAAAAAAAAAAAATTGTACCTCTAAATGTAGTTGCATGTGCAGAACTAAAAATTTCAGTAATATTCATGTGTGGTATATATATATATAGATTACAAGATATATATATATATATATATATATATATATATATATATATATATATATATATATATATATATATATATCTTGTAATCTGACGCCCGCATCTCGTGGTCGTGCGGTAGCGTTCTCGCTTCCCACGCCCGGGTTCCCGGGTTCGATTCCCGGCGGGGTCAGGGATTTTCTCTGCCTCGTGATGGCTGGGTGTTGTGTGCTATCCTTAGGTAAGTTAGGTTTAATTAGTTCTAAGTTCTAGGCGACTGATGACCTCAGCAGTTGAGTCGCATAGTGCTCAGAGCCATTTTTGTAATCTGACATGTTCCACATCATATCGATAAAATAATGGGGAAAAATTCTCTACAGAACATGACATAACTAAACTAAACTAAACATACCAATCTGACTGTCACCCGCCATACAGACGGACAGCTAGGAGTGGTGTCCTGGGGCGCCGTTTCTTTTCACAACATAATCCCTTGGTTGTTATGTCATCACGACATTCTGTGCCCCGTTTTGTTGCCCTTCAGTGGCAAGCCATATTGGACTTACATTTCAGCAAGATAATGCCCGCCAGCACATTGCGAGAGTTTCTACAACTTGCCTTTGTGCTTTGCAGACCCTGTCTTGACCAACAAGATCGCCGTTTCTCTTCCTAGTTGAGAACGTTTGTAGCATTGTGTGCAGGGCCTTCGAACTACCTCGGGATTCTGACGATCTGACGCGACAATTGGACAGAATTTAGCACGATATCTCTTAGGAGGACATCCAGAAGCTCTATCAGTGGCAAGCAGAATAACTGCTTGCGTAAGGGCCAGTGGTGCAACAACGCCTTACTGACTTGCGTGGAGGCTGTACAGACACACACACACACACACACACACACACACACACACACACACACTCTGTAGTAGATCTACGGTAGCAACACAGAAATCTGGAACGAGCCACAAAACGCAGCCATTCGCAATCTGAAAATTGTGCGTGCAAGAGAAACGGATATTGATGTCAGAAAGCTGTATACAAAATAAGTTGTTTCACTGCCTGCATAACGAACAATAATTCGCTACACAAACAGGAATACTCACAACAAATGTGCACAAGACGGCGTCGAACAAAGAATGCAATACGTAATTGTTCACTTACTAAAAGTTTAGTAAATGATTTAAAGAAATCAGAAACGATTTACACCAAATTGAACTGATAATCTGTATTGTCTTCAAATTAATCAAACAGCGAACATAAGCCACATGTGATTCACAATACAAATGAAACTTGAGGCGAAACTCTAGGAATCACAGAAATATATATATATTTTTTTTATACATGATATTGAGTAAAGCACGGAATAATCTAACATGCAGGAGAGAATGACAGAACAGAGTGCCTAACACTTCGGACTGAATGACTATGGCACGATTCTATAATCAGCTTCCAACTTACGAAAACAAAACGATCCCTGAACCCAGTAATATCGCGCGCCTAAATATCACATCACGTTCGGGATTTATCAGAAATTCGGCACGCGAAGTGGTTGCAAGTAATAGTGCAAATATGAGTGTCATTCTAAGAAAATAACTGAAAACGTTGCCCATTAATACCTATTGCAAATAACTGGAACGGTCTTCCCAAATCTCCAAACTGCAGCCGCCACCTCTGAACTGCTACAACTGCTCGCCTCGACGACCCGAAACAATGACGTGATTTTAAACTCTCTCACCAGCATGAGCCAATACCGCCCGCTGTTCTGATTGGCTGGAAGCTTGTGGAAATCACCAGAGGTACACACACTACGGCAGCAGTGCCTCAAAGAGGCATAGCTGTAAGAATCTGTGCTAATACCGATACCGATTATACGTAGAATGCTTTTACAGAGAGTTTTCGAAGATTAGTTTTGCGAGCTAAAGAAAACGAACCGTTGCAAAACTGAAAGTGCTGTTTAACATGCGACTTTCAAAGTCGTCTCACAGATTCGCTAAATTATTGAAGGTTAATACAGAAAAATTGTCCTGAACGAAATCAGGACGCTGCATCTTTACTGAAACTGAACTAACTCTCGTGTAATAACCATACTGTCGACATACATAATGTGTAAGGAAGACAACTTCACTACGTACAACTTTTCAAAGGCATCAAAACATCATAGCAAATAGGTTTAATTGTACCGCCGGTAACGTAGGAACATGTAAGATTAAGAGGTCTTTTTATAGTTTTGAAATAAAATAATTGTACTCAATGACACCTACCTACGTGTCACTGGAGAATGAAACAGGAAGGTGACATCATTTCTTGAGCTGGTTGTAGGATGGAGCAAATTGATGGGATGGTTATTTTGGCGTCAGTAAATACGCGTTGATCATTATACGAGTACAGCGGAAGCGTTTGGTGCAAACATTTAGATGGTTTGAGCTTGGATCTGAGATAATGGACTCTAGTTTAGTGGGAAGGAAAGGGCGGTAATTTATATCCGGGATATACTATAACCTGGAAACGTTAATACTTGTTCCTGTGGTTTCTCGCTGTGTACCTTAAGCAAACGTATACTTCCATAAATAAATTTAATATCCCAAAGATCTGTAACACAACGTAGACATATTTGATACTTATTGACATGAATGACGTGTGATGTTCCATAAACATAGGTGAGCAGCTGTGTTTTATGGAAATTTCTAGAATCAGTAGAAAGAGAAGTAAAAAAAAAGAAAAAAAGAGGCATTTATTCAGTAGAACAAGTGCCAGAACATGAAATATCACCACTGTGGAGTTTATTCAGCATTGTATTGTTCACATGGTCAGCCTAATAACTGTAGATGGCAGTAAAACGACTCTATAGATGAAAACTACTAGAATTATTCAATATATTTTCTCACTGTTTAGGAAACTGTAAGTCGATAAAAGACGGATTGCTTCAATTTCAATAGTGTCTTCGGCCTGCAATATTTATTATTATATGAATAAATAAAAAGAACGAAGTATATAAGATGTACGTCTTTCAGTGATCACTTACATAAGCTTAACAGGAGGCTACAGAGCCACACGACGAGCATTTGTTTTTGACACCGTTCGTACGCTGAGGGCATACAAGACAACAGGAAACCTGAATTTTGAAACCTTAAGTCTCATCAATAGAGTTTTAGAAAAGCCATAGCATTGAGAAGTAGCATGTAAATAAAATGCAGGCCGTCCGGATTGGCCGAGCGGTTCTAGGTGCTGCAGTGTGGAACCGCGCGACCGCTACAGTCGCAGGTTCGAATCCTGCCTCGGGCATGGATATGTGTGATGTCCTTAGGTTAGCTAGGCTTAAGTAGTTCTAAGTTCTAGGGGACTGATGACCTCAGAAGTTAAGTCCCATAGTGCTCAGAGCCAATAAAATGCAGAAGTAAAAATTGATTCTGGGCACAAGAATAATTCGATCTTGGGCGATGAAAGTAGGGACAGTCGTAAAAAGCATCGCCGAGTGCTGGAAATTCCCAAGAGGCGAAAAGAAGGTTTTCAGCTTGCATAGACGTCTCTCTCTTAGTGAGAATTATTCTCTATGTCATCTCCTGTGTCCTCTCTTTGTTTGAAAGCTTCCTAGTAGAACAAACTCCACGAACTAAGACGTCAAATGCGCTTACATAGTTCTAGCAGAGCGTGCTGAGTTGGTCACTTTCTCAGAAAAATCACATTGGTGTATACCTAATACCAGATTCTCAGGACCTTGCTGATGTGATTTTATTTAGAAAATTGTAATATAAATCTTCATATCGACGGTAGCTTATGTTGAGCCTAGATAAATCAAAATTAAAACGGAAAAATGTTGTTTAAATAGTGCAACACGCTTCTGTCAGTGTACACCGCCGGTCATAAGTTTTCTATCGTTATGGTAAGCACTATACATTTTATTTCAATGTGCACTGTATAGAGCAACAAAATATTTTCCCTCAATATCGTTAAGTACAATACAGCATGGTTTGGATTTTAGCCTCTTCAAAGTATACATTTTGACATTCTGGAGATATATTTCCTTTTTTTTATCGTAAATTTTTCCATGGATCTACAACAATATATGACCTCAGTTTTCTGATCTCCCTCTCCAGTTCATCGGATGAGTTCACCGGGACTTAAATCATGTGACTGACCTGGCCAAATCATAGTATTCAGTTCCCCATATTTCTCTTTTCTAGTTAGAAGCATTTTTCGGATCACTGTCCTACGGCACAACAGACCAACGGCAAATTGATGGGATGGTTATTTTGGCGTCAGTAAATACGCGTTGATCATTATGCGAGTACAGCGGAAGCGTTTGGTGCAAACATTTAGATGGTTTGAGCTTGGATCTGAGATAATGGACTCTAGTTTAGTGGGAAGGAAAGGGCGGTAATTTATATCCGGGATATACTATAACCTGGAAAAGCACAAGTCTTGCCAGGCGGAACTTCACTGATTATCAGTATCCTGTGACAGCCTTCCCTCTTTAATCTTCCATTAATTCTCACTAGTTTGTCGACTTTACCACCCACGAAACTTCACCACGCTATGGTCGACCCTCCACCACGCTTCTCCGTTGGCTTCACGGACTGACTCCGAAGGCTACCAAATAATCCAGATTTAGATTCTTTCGTGAATAACACCTTCGACAATTGTTGCACGCCACAGTTTTTATATTCCTGTGCCAACTGCAGTCATTTAATGGCATTTTGTTTGCGTAATACAGACTTTTTGGCCGCTGTGCACCCCTTTAAACCTTGTTCAGAAACAGAGATTGGAACTGCTGGCATTTACTGCCTTCCGACTTTCAGGTGCAGTACATGTTGTTGTGGGTTGGCAGGAGAGCCCACACCGTATTATTAGAGGAAGCCGAAAGGCACGCGTTTTAGCTCACGCAGGCTGGCGTGAGGTCTGGAACAGGGCAAGGAAATTAGACTTTAGAAAAACGGACGTAGCTGGTGGAATACTTAACTTTAATCCTGAAACGTCCCCTTTGAACAATTATACAAGACTGTGCTTAAACTGACATACAATATTTTTAGCGCAACGCAATCTGACTTTCAAAAGTCCCTGCAAAAGAATGGCCCTGAGTAACATTAAACTATACCTTTCAGAAATCACTTACCTCACAAAAATCTTCATTACTCGAACTACTGCAGTACAGCGAGCGCCACTACTGCCAGCTAAATAAAAGATTCAAACTACTGAAGGCACTAACTACTGATAGTGATAGTTAGCAAATGAAAGATATTAACAGAGAACAAACAATGTATTTACCTTGATATCATCATATATAAATATAGCAGTTCATGACAAATTTCAAAACTCCGCCATCTCTCTCCCCACATCCACCACTGCTGGCGGCTCACCTCCAACTGCGCAACGCTACGCGCTGTTCACAGCCAGCTGCCTAACACTACAATGGCGAGTATTACAACAATGCAAAGCAGCCACAGACTGCACACAGCACAGCCAGTGATTTTCATACAGAGGTGGCGTTACCAATAAAAAAACCTAAACAGCCTACTTACAATCCATTAATGATGAGCGTCGCTCTTGACTGTACATGACTCATACCAATAGTAACTGGTAATGGCGCCTTGCTAGGTCGCAGCAAATGACGTAGCTGAAGGCTATGCTAACTATCGTCTCGGCAAATGAGAGCGTATTTTGTCAGTGAACCATCGCTAGCAAAGTCGGTTGTACAACTGAGGCGAGTGCTAGGAAGTCTCTCTAGACCTGCCGTGTGGCGGCGCTCGGTCTGCAATCACTGATAGTGGCGATACGCGGGTCCGACGTATACTAACGGACCGCGGCCGATTTAAAGGCTACCACCTAGCAATTGTGGTGTCTGGCGGTGACACCACACATGTCCTCTGACGTTTACTCAGGACACAATGAACTGATCTCTATAGGTTGTTACTCGGGGTCTTCCTTATCGCGAAGTATTTTCGTTGACACCAGCCTTTGCTTGAACCGCTGCATCGTATACACCGCTGCAGACTGGGCTACGCCAGCTGTTGTTGCTATTGTCCTACTAGAGTACCGTCTTCTGGAGTCCTCCCTCTTCTGCAGTACTGCTGTTCAGTGTGGTACCCGCATCAGATGGGACTGACGGAGAACATCGAAGAAGTTCAGAGAAAGGCAGCTTAATTTGTATTATCGCGAAATATGGGAGAGAATGCCACGGATAGGATACATGAATTGGAATGGCAATCACTAAAACAAAGGCATTAATTTTCATTGTGGCAGGACTTCTCATGAAATTTCAACCACCAGCTTTATCCTCAGAGTGTGAAAGAATATTGCTGGCGCGCACGTACATGGGGAGAAATGATCATCATAACAATATAAGAGAAATCAGAGCTCACACTGAAAGGCTGAAGTGTTCGCTATTCCCACCCGCTGTTCGAGGGTGGATTGGTAGAGATGTAGCTTGAACGTGGTTTGATGAAACCTCTGCCAGGCACTTAACTGTGAAATGCAGAGAAATCATGTAGATATAGAACCTGATCAGGTATACAGACATACTGCTAGATACACACCGTGTACTGTAGACTAATGCGAATTGATTGCTACACAGGCAGCTGAAGGAATGAGAGACCAATTCGAACGGAACCGTCTTAGTGTAAAGGCACGGCAGTATCGTTGTGGATACTCATAAGCGTCCCTCTATGAGAACAACCAGTGAAATACATAACAAGGGCGCTTAGTTTATATATGTTTATACGAGTTTTATTCTCAGAACTGGGGTATGATAGAATATCCACAACGAAATCCCTGTTGTAACCACAAACATTCCATTAGAACTACTGATAGTCTTGGGAGAGGCAGGTCTGACAAAACCCTACCATCTGGTGAGCAAGATGTATGAGACAGGCGAAATACCCTCAGACTTCAAGAAGAATATAATAATTCCAGCCCCAAAGAAATCAGGTGTTGACAGATGTGAAAATTACCGTACTGTCAGTTTAATAAGTCACGGCTACAAAATACTAACACGAATTATTTACAGACGAATGGAAAAGCTGGTAGAACCCGACCACGGGGAAGATCAGTTTGGGTTCCGTAGAAATGCTGGAATACGTGAGGCAATACTGACCCTACGACTTACCTTAGAAGATAGATTAAGGAAAGGCAAACCTACGTTTCTAGCATTTGTATACTTAGAGAAAGCTTTTGACACCACTGACTGGAATACTCTCTTTCAAATTCTGAATATGGCAGAGGTAAAATACAGGGAGCGAAAGGCTATTTACAATTTGTACAGAAACCAGATGGCATGAAAGGGAAGCAGTGGTTGGAAAGAGAGTGACACAGGGTTGTAACCTATCCCCGATGTTGTTCAATCTGTATATTGAGCAAGCAGTAAAGGAAACAAAAGAAAAATTCGGAGTAGGTATTAAAATCCATGGACAAGAAATAAAAACTTTAAGGTTCGCCGATGACATTGTAATTCTGTCAGAGACAACAAAGGACCTGGAAGAGCAGTTGAACGGAATGGACAGTGTCTTGAAAGGATGATATAAGACGAACATCAACAAAAGCAAAACGAGGATAATGAGAGGCAGATGGCAAAACAAGAGGGGAATTAAAATTATCCCAGCTTCCTTCGTCACAGGAATAGTGTTCTGTGTAGTTGTGACTGCATTTTTGAAGTTTTTATTCGTGTACGAACTACATCATACAGTATTAGGTTGGCGCATAAATTCGAAGCTTTTTTTATTTTTTTTATGCTGTTATTCCGGTTGCTTTGGGTTTATTCATCGATTTTAATTTTTTATTTATAGTTCATTGGAGCTATTTGAGTTTACATATTGTCATTTTGTCGTTTGGAGACAATGAGTGCATTAGTGGACGCTAGGAAATGAATTGCCAAGTGGCTTTTTGAGCTGCAGCAGCTGAGGCAGCCAGAAAGATGTTCACCGTATATGGGGATAATGTCACTGGACAGAGCACGGCAAAAAAAATGCTTTTTTTTCGTTTTAAGGAGGATCGTTTTACATTTGTAACCCACCATGTTTGATGAAGATCGTTTATACGCATTAATCCACAATGATCCACGTCAGCCGGCCGGTGTGTCCGAGCGGTTTTAGGCACTACAATCTGGAACCGCGCGACCGCTCCGGTCGCAGGTTCGAATCCTGCCTCGGGCATGGATGTGTGTGATGTCCTTAGGTTAGTTAGGTTTAAGTAGTTCTAAGTTCTAGGGGACTGATTATAACACTACCGTCTGCTACTACTATACCAAAACCTCAAAGCCGAAGGCAGTTCGTATAATGAAATTATTCTTATTCAAGTAATTATAGTATGAAGAAGCAGAGCAGCGTTACCCTCTGAGAGGAATTTTGTTATATTGACCGTGTTGTGCCTAACGGAGGTGGCGTATCGGAAGTGAAAGTCAGAATTTCGTAAATATTCAAACAGTAACAAACAATATTTTTGCCTGTCTACACTGTTTAAAGAATAAAGAAAACGGTCGCCAGCCTAATTAGGTAAGAGAATGATTAACATTCTTGTTTAAGAAAATAGGTATGAGTAACTTCAACGGACAAACACAACCTATATTTTGCCACACGCGAGTGCAATGAACTCTGACACTTGCATATGTTCACGGTTGAGATTGGTAGCTGACAGAGCAGGACAGACTATTTGCATAAATATAACAGATAACGGAACACACTGTTACTTTCAAGGCTTATTCAAACCGAATAAGTTTTATACCATTACTATTAATATTCACTGCAGAATCATAAATTGGACATAGATTATGTATTATTTTTCAAACACTTTCCTAGTTGACTTAAAATTATAAATGTAGTTCACTGCAAAATTATGAACTGGTCACAGGTTAAGTCTCTCTCAGTAAAAAACTTTACTATTTAAAATGAAAGTTCATTGGAATTCATTAACAGGTTACTTCTCACTGTCTTTTGAATAAAGAAATTATTGTTTTCAGAAATAGTGGTCTTTCTATTTAATCATGATCATAAAGGATAACCTGTGGATCCTTTTACACTATTAATATGTACTTTCACTACTCAAAAGAAACAAGTACTTAGCAAGCATGAGTATCTAACTTTCCACTATTGCAGTTTTCCTCTTTTACTACAGTGAGACACAATGTTGACATATTTACAAGAAACTGATTCACCTTTTAAAATTTACTACAGGCAGCACTATGATCATTAACCAAGCAAAACTTTCTAAGCCTCAGTTTTAAGAACTTTTAATCTTTAAAAGCAACAGCAAATTGTCTTTATTACCACAGTCTTCTACTTTCAAGTAAATGATTAAACAGGTGACTTTGAAACTCCAAAAAACTTTAAATTAGACTGTTTTCATCACTGGGAGGTTTTCACAAAAGTACATTTACTACCTCCCACAATTTCACGAAATCCACAGTAAATCTGAATACTCCCTTCTTACCAAAGATCAAACAACATTATTTAATTAACTATTTGGCTTTGAGGCTTTCATTTTTTTCCACAAACTAGGACACTCGGTAATCATAGTTCAAATGGAGAGGAACCTGAGAGGTGTTGTGATAGGGAAAAAATCAAGGTAGGTACATGAATTCAGTTATAAGTTACCTTATATTTTTGCACACTAAAACATCCAATGAGCTGATCCTTCACTGTACATTACTATAGTGCTCCATTATAGTGATTGCGTAATGTGGTGGCGATTGCATGTAGGGAGGTGAAATTGCGGGTAGAATTGCTGGACTGTCATTTCTTGGTGGCGATGATAGATACCAATTCCAGAATAGTTCCAGCTATTTATCCATCCATCCGAGAGATTGGAAAGCGGCAGAATAAGCCTCTCTCGGAACCAGCACAATATACAACTTTTACATGGGCAGTGCACAGTTTGGTAGCTCGTCCCCGACTGACTCTTGTTCCACCTTTTCAACCTAGGCCAACCACAACTTGTGCGCGCTACTAAGTTCCGTTCGCGAGGGGAACCACACCATCTTTTACATACAGGATAACTAAGAATCCTAAGTGAAGGTCAGCAGTTTACATAACAGCAAACAATCATTTTAAACAAAACAGAACCTTTGCACATATTGACATTTCTATAAAAAATTATTTAAACAAATTCCAAATATATACAGTAAGTTTTGTCTCCCTCCAATTGGGACAAAGAATTTAACTGACAGATACACTACATTGCATAGAATCAAACCATGACATCAAAGTTTTTTACACAGAAAAGAATAAACACTCTCATGATATCGATTCAATCCAACAATATTTACAGATACTCAACGTTATAACATTAAACAAAACAAAAGGCAAAATAAATCAGTACAGCATTAGAGCTATGGTGTTACATGATGACCTCAGAAGTTAAGTCCCATAGCGCTCAGAGCCATTTGAACCACTTTGATCCACGTCAGTGTACTCACTAATTGGCAAATATGATGAACTGTGATCAATCCACCATCGTACGACATTTGTATGTGATGGGGAATGTTCAAAAATCTGATGTATGGGTGCCGCATGCTCTGAGCCAAAATCACAAACATCAGCAGGGGGCAATATGTGCATCCCTGCTTGCTCATCATCAATTGACTCGTGAACAACATCGACCATTCCTTTCCTGTATCGTTACTGGCGAAGAGAAATGGTGTCTTTATGCTAGCATAAGGGAAAGAAAGGAATGGTTGAGCCCAAACAAAGCGCAAAGCGCGAATCCACGAAATAGAATGCTATGCGTCTGGTGACACAGCGGCGGTGTTGTGTATTACGAATCGCTTGCCCGAGGTGTAATTAACACTATTGATATTCATTGTCAAAACTGAGACGTCTTCCAGGGGCAATCCAAGAACTGCAACCAGGAAGATTGCATGAAGTGAAGCTACTCACGATAGAGCCCGCCGGCATTCTGCTAGACTGACAAAAAATTCTAAGAGTTGGGTGGGAAGCCGTCCGCACCCATCTTATTCACCTGATCTTGCTCCCTCAGATTTTCACCTTTGGGGCTCCCTATCGAATAGCCTTCAAAAACTTCCTTTCCGGATGAAAATGCGCTACGAACTAACACGATTTCTACAATTGCGGAATCGAGAAGTTACCCCAGTGTTGGCAGACTCTTGTTAATAGTGAAGGATAATGTATTGTTGATAACTAAAGTCCCCGTTACGTGTATCTGTTGTGTTTATTAAACTTGTGGAAAATCGTTACGAACTTCTGCACGAACCCAACACACCAATTGGAAAAAGCCAAGTGCATTCTGCAATTTAAAATGTAAAACAGGTAAGTTTCTGTAAAACATACTAGTCAAACACAGAAGTACATAGTCAATAAAGTAAGATATAGCGTATTTCACTCATCCAGAATTCGGTGTAAGCTGCAGCTGTCTCGGTATAATTCAGGAGGTCCTCTTAAGTGCACTCTCTGGATGGATCCACTAACGTGGATTTTGGAAGGTGTTCCACAGTTTGTGTTTCACCACACTCACACTTGTCAGAGTCTGTGTAGCCCCACCTTTTCATAAGTTGTTCTGATCGCCCCATGCCCGTACGAAGTCGGTTCAACGTTTACCAGTGTCGCCAGTCTAGGCAGGAGCTGCGGGCTCTAGCTTCCTCTGTAGTAAGGGCTTCTCTGTATTCTTCTTGCCGTAATGCTTTTGTGGAAGTTGCATTTGGCTGTACTTGGTTATGAAACTTCGTCTAGATTTAAAACTTTTCAGCAGAGGTTAATTGTTTTGTAGCGGGTGACGCTGGTCATTTATCTGTTTGTTCCTTTCTTTAAAGCTGAGGAATGATCGTCTGACATTTGGTGTGGCAAACCCCAGCAGTGAATATAAGTGGTCCACAATAGTACGTCTCAGGTAGCCAGTTACTGCAGGACCTTTTAGGATCGCGTCTATTTTTTTTTTTCTAGTGTGACGCGATCTTTCCCATACTGGGCATCCATACTCAGCAGCCAAAAAGTAGGTGGCGAGTGCTGTGGAACGGAGTCCGTTCTCGTTGGCTCCCCACTTTGCTGTTCAGTATGCCATTACGTGTTTGTATATTAGCTTTGTTTTCTCGATATGTTTCTTTTTATTGGGACTTAACTTTAGATGATTACGTCTGTAGTAGTTTCTGAGCGTTGCGAGGTCTTCGCTCAGGTTTCTTTTTTCAGTTTCATTAAAAGACTTTGCTTGGTACGCAATTTCCCTATCATCTTTGTAAAGAAAAGATTTGGACTTTTTGCGATAGGATGATCATTAGCATATATGTTGAACAGCAGTGGCGACGGCACACCACCTTGTGACAATCCATTCTTCTGATTTCTCCATTTGCTTCTCTTTTGTTGGAATTGGACGAAGAACCTTCCATTAAACTGCAGTTTCCTAAGAATTTATGCTAATCTATCATTGTTTGTCATCCGACATACTTTAGAGGTGAGAGTTCTCAGGCTTACTGTGTCGTATGCTGCAGTTAGGTCAATGAACACTACCCCTGCTGGGAGCCCCCTCTCAAAACCGTCTTCAATAAGTTTCAGGTTGAGAGCCTGACCTATGCAGGCTTTCCCAGGACAGAAACATGTCTTTCTTCAATTAGACAGCTGTCAATATATCCACCTTTTCTATTCATTATTAACATTTCAGAAAGTTTCAGCAGCGAACACAGCAACTACATCGGTCGATATATCTTGGGGTTACTTGGGTACTTCCTAGGCTTAAGAACTGCGATGGCCTTTGTGTGCCTCCTTACTCTGGGAATTTTCGCAGTCCTCCAGCAGCAATTGAAAAGGCTCATTGACCACTTTTTTGCTTATGTGACAGATTTTTAATAATTTCGTTCCTGATGTTGTGCGTGAGTCCATTATTTCGGAGCTAAGTGAATTCTAACTTGGGCAAATTGTTGGTTCTCGTATGATGGATGTTTCCTAGGTAAGGCAGCCGAAGTGTTTGGATTTTCAAGAAATACAGTTTCCAAAATTGCCGCCGCATACAGGAAAAGCGGGAAAAACACTATCCGCCAAGTCACGACGCGAACAAAAGTGTGTGTTGAATAGTCGTGACAGACGGTCATTGAAGAAGACTGTGACGAAAAATTAGAGGACGACAGCCACAAAGCCTCTGCAGAACTAAATGTCGCATTAACGAACCCTCTCAGCATCAAAACAGCATCAACGGAGCTCCATAAGCTGGGAAATGCCGGCCATCGTATTACATCGTAATACATGTCGATTATGCCTTTGGTTCTCAGGACCAGGAATCATCGTAAAATAAAAGAATCGGAATCTGTTTCAGTGTGGGTGAAACGTATTGACAGCTGTAAAAAGATCGCACTCGTTGATGATATGACTCATTATTACAGAAATTGAATAAAGTTCCCTTCCTTATCCTTAATCCTTATCTATCAAAAAACTACACATTGATATTGCCAAAAGCCGAGAAGCGATTCTCCTTGGTGTTGTAACTCTCTGGGGCACTCTGGGATGCTAAGTTCTCATTAATATTGGTTCATATGGGTGAAAATCTCGTCTCGAAAGTGTTGCAGCTGGTTGCCCGTAACAGAAAAGCGTGATGGACAAGCCATAATACCTGGACTACAGAACAATGAAAGAAAATCATTAGCTCCAATGAACCATGTTTCAAGCTGTTTCCAACTTCTGGCCGAGTTTACCTCCCAAGAGTCCGACTTGACGGGGGTTTGGCGATGATTGGGACAGCCACATCGTGGTATTTCATGGACTTCACGTTTACTCTGTAAGGTCACATCATTGCCAGTGATTATGTGACCATTTTGGCTTATCAGGTCCATCCCATCGCACAGTGTTTGTTCCCCAACGGCGATGCTGTATTCCAAGAAGGCAGCGCCACTGTTCACACAGCTCGCATAGTCCAGGACGGGATTTTTGAACACAAGAATGAATTATCGCATCTCCCCTGGACATCACAGTCACTAAATCTCAATATTACTGAGGCTTTTGTGGCCTATTTTGAAGGGAAAAGTCGAGATCGCTATCCACCTCCATCATCGTTATCTGAACTTGACTCTATTTTGCTGAAACAATGGTATAAGTCTTTCTCGAAAACAACATGGGACCTAAATTTGTCTATTCTAAGACGATTTGGTGCTGTTTTGAATGCAAACGGTTTTCCTACGCCGTATTAAACATGGTAATGTGTTTTGATTTTGGTGTTTCCATACTGTTCCTGAAGAGGGGCAGCAGCCTTTTCAGTAGTTGCAAGGGCAACAGTCTGGATGATTGACTAATCTGGCCTTGTAACAATAACCAAAACGGCCATGCTGTGCTGGTACTGCGAACGGCTGAAAGCAAGGGGAAACTACGGCCGTAATTTTTCCCGAGGGCATGCAGCTTTACTGTATGATTAAATGATGATGGCGTCCTCTTGGGTAAAATATTCCGGAGGTAAAATAGTCCTCCATTCGGATCTCCGTGCGTGGACTACTCAAGAGGATGTTGTTATCAGAAGAAAGCAAACTGGCGTTCTACGGATCGGAGCGTGGAATGTCAGATCCCTTAATCGGGCAGGTAGGTTAGAAAATTTAAAAAGGGAAATGGATAGGTTAAAGTTAGATATAGTGGGAATTAGTGAAGTTCGGTGGCAGGAGGTACAAGATTTCTGGTCAGGTGACCACAGGGTTATAAACACAAAATCAAATAGGGGTAATGCAGGAGTAGGTTTAATAATGAATAGGAGAATAGGAATGCGGGTAAGCTACTACAAACACCATAGTGAACGCATTATTGTGGCCAAGATAGATACAAAGCCCACACCTACTACAGTAGTACAAGTTTATATGCCAACTAGCTCTGCAGATGACGAAGAAATTGATGAAATGTATGATGAAATAAAAGAAATTATTTAGATAGTGAAGGGAGACGAAAATTTAATAGTCATGGGTGACTGGAATTCGGTAGTAGGAAAAGGGAGAGAAGGAAACGTAGTAGGTGAATATGGATTGGGGCTAAGAAATGAAAGAGGAAGCCGCCTGGTAGAATTTTGCACAGAGCACAACTTAATCATAGCTAACACTTGGTTTAAGAATCATGATAGAAGGTTGTATACATGGAAGAACCCTGGAGATACTAAAAGGTATCAGATAGATTATATAATGGTAAGACAGAGATTTAGGAAATGGAAGAGGATGTAGATGAAGACGAAATGGGAGATACAATACTGCGTGAAGAATTTGACAGAGCACTGAAAGACCTGAGTCGAAACAAGGCCCCGGGAGTAGACAACATTCCATTAGAACTACTGACAGCCTTGGGAGAGCCAGGCCTGACAAAACCCTACCATCTGGTGAGCAAGATGTATGAAACAGGCGAAATACCCTCAGACTTAATGAAGAATATAATAATTCCAATCCCAAAGAAAGCAGGTGTTGACAGATGTGAAAGTTATCGAACAATCAGTTTAATAAGCCAAAGCTGCAAAATACTAACACGAATTCTTTACAGACGAATGGAAAAACTAGTAGAAGCCGACTTCGGGGAAGATCAGTTTGGATTCCGTAGAAATACTGGAACACGTGAGGCATTACTGACCTTACGACTTATCTCAGAAGAAAGATTAAGGAAAGGCAAACCTACGTTTCCAGCATTTGTAGACTTAGAGAAAACTTTTGACAATGTTGACTGGAATACTCTCTTTCAAATTCTAAAGGTGGCAGGGGTAAAATACAAGGAGCGAAAGGCTATTTACAATTTCTACAGAAACCAGATGGCGGTTATAAGAGTCGAGGGACATGAAAGGGAAGCAGTGGTTGGGAAGGGAGTAAGACAGGGTTGTAGCCTCTCCCCGATGTTATTCAATTTGTATATTGAGCAAGCATTAATGGAAACAAAAGAAAAATTCGGAGTAGGTATTAAAATCCATGGAGAAGAAATAAAAACTTTGAGGTTTGCCTATGACATTGTAATTCTGTCAGAGACAGCAAAGGACTTGGAAGAGCAGTTGAACGGAATGGATGGTGTCTTGAAGGGAGGATATAAGATGAACATCAACAAAAACAAAACGAAGATAATGGAATGTAGTCGAATTAAGTCGGGTGATGTTGAGGGTATTAGATTAGGAAATGAGACACTTAAAGTAGTTAAGGAGTTTTGGTATTTGGGGAGCAAAATAACTGATGATGGTCGAAGTAGAGAGGATATAAAATGCAGACTGGCAATGGCAAGGAAAGCGTTTCTGAAGAAGAGAAATTTGTTAACATCCAGTATAGATTGAAGTGTCAGGAAGTCATTTCTGAAAGTATTTGTATGGAGTGTAGCCATGTATGGAAGTGAAACATGGACGGTAAATAGTTTGGACAAGAAGAGAATAGAAGCTTTCGAAATGTGGTGCTACAGAAGAATGCTGAAGATTAGATGGGTAGATCACATAACTAATGAGGAAATACTGAATAGGATTGGGGAGAAGAGAAGTTTGTGGCACAACTTGACCAGAAGAAGGGATCGGTTGGTAGGACATGTTCTGAGGCATCAAGGGATCACCAATTTAGTATTGGAGGGCAGCGTGGAGGGTAAATATCGTAGGGGGAGGCCAAGAGATGAATACACTAAGTAGATTCAGAAGGATGTAGGTTGCAGTAGGTACTGGGAGATGAAGAAGCTTGCACAGGATAGAGTAGCATGGAGAGCTGCATCAAACCAGTCTCAGGACTGAAGACCACAACAACAACAACAACAACAACAACATACTGTTCTTCACCCCCTGCACATAAAAACAGCAAAAGTTGTGTCGCTCAACATACTGTAGCACAACGAAGACCGTATATCAGTGACGTATGCACCTACTTCCAGCTAACTTCAAGTAAAAACAGTCCTGTAGTTGGTTACTGCCTGAACAATTCCTTCTTCATTATAACACTTTTGCTCCTATAGTAAAAATTGCTCAGATTGTTGTAAAAAATAGTTTACCGCACAACCGGTACTCGCAATGGGTGACTATGCTGGTCTTGATTTATCGTTAGAGCTGAATTACTGACCCTCGAGCTGCTTAATGGCAGTCATGTGATCATACCTGTATGTAAACTGTACCTGGCTCAGAATCATACCCATTAATGTACCAAAAGCCATCGCACTGAATGTTAATGAAAACAAGTATCTTTAATGCGATGTATCCAGTAATTATTAAGAGTAATCCAAAGTTTAACGAAGAGCATACACAAATCGATACATACACGTTAATCTACTGTGATACAATTATGCTGATATTGTAAGGAAGATATTAAAATTGCCTACTAGGTATATAGGGCATAACCGTAAATGTGGTGCCAGTCAACTGCTGTAATCTTCCCTGTGCTCTAAACAACTACTATGTTTGCTTGAACTGTGTACTTAATGATGCCTTACAGTGTCATTGAAACGTGGTGTACTACGATGTAATTCTGAAGTTACGGAACTGTTATCGAAAAAATTGCTCGTGTTATACTATAAACCATTTAGAATAATCGACCAGAATACTATCACAACTTTATCTGTCAGCAAACAATTGGCTACTCTGTCATTAGACAGTAATAAAAGTAATTTAAGAAAATGACTGGGAGTACTTTTACTACTATGTTGCTTTAAAACTGTGCCGATATTTTTATTTTGTTTTTAAAAAATATCTGCATCAACCTGCCGCAACTCTGGATTGGTTGTCACACACATTGATGTTGGCTGTCAAAGGTTATTTATATATATAAAAAAAGAAATCGTTAATTGCAAAAAACACTTGTGTTAAGAATAGAAAATCAAACATTGATATTGATAAAGCACTAATACATATTTAAGACTAATTTAGACACTAAAATAGTCATTTAAGTTAATGTTTAAGAAAATTTCCTGTACTAGCCTGGTCGCTTCCGAGCGACCTTTCACAGTTTTCACATCTATAAAAGTTATTTGCTCTTGGGTTACATAATTCATGAGTACGCTTCTTAATTTGATACACTGCATCCATTTTTCCTTTGCTTTACTGTCAACACCAAATTTATCAGGCCTCTGCACTGAAGCAAATCTATATCTGCATACATACTCTCCAAACCACCGTATGTTGTGTGACGGACGGTATCTTCTAGCACTGCAGGTAGTTTCATTTTCTATTCCACTCACAAATAGAGCAACTGTCAAAACGCCCTAATTTCTCCTAACTTCTCTGTCCTTATAGAACATTACTTTCGCGGCAGTAGAGTCGTTCTACAGTCAGCTGCAAATTCTGGTTTTTCTGTGTAGTGTTTCGCGAAAAGAACGTCGTTTTCTCGGCAGGGATTCCAATCTGAGTTCATGGAGACTCTCCGTAACGCTCTGTGTTGATCGAACGTACCGCTAACAACTCGAGGAGCATGCCTCTGAATTGCTTCAGTGTCTTCCTTTAATCGGACCTGGGGGGGGGGGGGGGATTTCAAAAACTCGAGAAGCACTCAAGAATGGGTCCCACTACACGTTCTATATACGGTCTCGTTTATAGATGAGCTACACTTCCCTAAAAACCTCCCAGTAACCCGATGTCGACCTTTCGCCTTGCGTGGTCGTTCCATTTCCAAAGCTTAGCAAAAGTAACACACACATTTTATCGGCATTACCACATCAAGCAGCACCCTAGTCATACTGTACTCGTACGTTACAGGATACTTTTTCCTACTTACCTAACTTCCATTATTCTACATTTAGGGCAAATTGTTAGTCATCGCACAAAATTTAAATTCTGTCAACGTCTTGCTTCTACAGTCACCCAACATCTACCTAAAGATCAAAGCCAAAGTTTTGATTTTTTTTTTTTTTACGTTAAACCGAAGTAAACTTCGGCTACTTGAAGAACATACTGCCTTACCTCCTTCTCGTCGTCATAGGACAAATATTTTCTTTTTGGAAACAAATCCACGGTGACGGAAGACCGAATTATCTTTTCATAATGAATTTCCTCTGAGGTATTTTCTTATAATATCTAGTTTATCTTGGGTAAACGGTTTGATAATTAGCTACAGCTTTACGAATTGATAATTACTCCTTTTTTTACCTCCATCGCTTCTGCAAACATGATGTTTCGAACAACTTCACCTCGATTTATCTTTGGTGCGATTTCTCAGTTCCTTCACCTGAAAAAAGCAAAAAAATTGCTGAAATATCTACCGCGATAGGTTTTCACATGTGATAATCGTACCCGAAATTTTTGTTGGAACTGACACCAAACAGAAATTTCAGGCATAAATAGAGCTAGACGAACGGACCTAACCACAACGTTAACACAAAATAACATTTTGCAACTGTTATAAAATAATAGAAAATAGCTGGGATAGAGACAGCATTGAATACAGAGAGAATAACGAGAGTTAGTTATATCGACAAATGAATACTTAAAGCTCCAAAAAGACAAAACACCAATGAAACCCAGAAAATTGTCGCTAGAAACTATGAACTGCGTACACCCTACTCGTAATACTGTGCCTCTGCTGCGCTTTGAGTTCAGACCGCTAGGAAGCAGCAGCGACAAAGCCCTATGACAACCAACACGTGCGGTAACCTACTCCGGTCTCTGTCACTGGCGAAAGTGAAACGAAAGAATGGACTTGCCGTGGTACTGTGTATCATTTACAGGATAAGATACATAGACAACTGCAGTTATGACAAACAGCGCGCAAGGACGACGCGACCGAGATTCATTACGCAACATGACAAAACTTTTCATTTCCCGATAACAAAGTACCGAAGCTGTCTGCAGTGATTCCCCTGAGAACACTGATAGGAGAATCAAACAAGAAGCTCCATACTTTTCTTTCCGCGTACTTTCCCCTCCGTATTTAAGTCTCCAACTTTTTTCTTCTAATCATCATGTAGCCAACTGAAAGTCTTCTCATGAGCCAGGGAACCTGACGAATAAATACTGAGACGCCGTATTCGGAAAAGATTGAGCCAAACTGCCGTTTTCTATGGTTTCCGAAGAATATCACACGTGACTGCCGGGGGCGGTTACCCTAGCGGTTCCTGGTTGTTTCATTCCCATTTCTTCTTTCAACTGAACCAGTGTTCCTTGTCTAATGACCACTATGTCGACAGGATGATGAAATCCAATTTATCTTCCTTCGTGTGTCCTGACGTTCGAGTAGGAAAGGAGGCAGACAGCACGGAAGGGCGGGATCTGGAAGTCCGTGTTAGCTGATCCTCTGAACCAGAAATTTAATCGACAAGTCATAGTTCCATGGCTCTATAGTTGTGGTATTCCCCCCCCCCCCCAATAAAAAAATGTGCCAATATAAATTAGGAACTTGAAGAGCGAAGTCAATGCAAATGATATAGCCTCAACACAGGCGATGGGAGACATTTGTTCACTTCCTATCAGTAGTATAGCACGACCAGGCATTGTTGCTCTATATGGCATGAGAGTTCCATGGATTCCAGATATCGTTCCTGCATTTGCGTATATCCAGATGCTCAAAGAAAGTAGTGTACAGGCCATTTCCCTTGTTATCGGGTACACACTTACTGTGACTGAAAATTCTTGAAATCACAAAACCATCTTAATCTGCAAAACCTACTTTAATACAGTGAGTACCATCCATTTGCGGCTGATGCTAACACTCTTCTTTGTAATGATCAGCTGGGTCCACCTACTTGCAATACTGCAATTTTATATTTGTTTTCAGCTTGGCATGTTTCATCACAGGTGTACCATCGCCTCTCAGCCATTATTTATTTCTTGTTTCAAGAGTTTTTTTGTTTATTAATGTGTGTCCGTTCTGAAGTGGAGATTGGGAACCAACCTCTCTAGCATCTAAATCCTTACGGACAAATTCGTAGGTAACTGAAGTACGTATTTCATATTACTGGATGAAAATAGCTGCAGGACAATTACGGATTCTTTACACAACCATAAAAATGCCATGAGTAATAGTGACACAAATAAAGCACTAAAATCGTCTACTAGACAGCATCATTACTACCACATAAGAGATTTTATGTGAAACAGAACTACTGTAGTAGCTTCCATATTTAAGGACATTAAATGAGTGCTTTTGACGCGTTTCTGACAATGGCGTAGTTAGCGGAGGGGGGTGCCTAGGAACAACTTCGACTTTGCGACCCACCATCTAGAACTTTCCCTCTTTAATTAATCCTCATCGTTGCTTGGCCTGTTTGTGATGGTATATGAGATCATGAATAGAATATGAAATAAAAGGTAGTGCTAGCAGATTTTGTACAGCATAGAGGCAATAGCAACGATAGATACTAGGACACAGAAAACTGAGTATGGATCCATGTGCTGCCTGTGCTCTTCTAACATGACGCCTATGAACAGTGAGCCCACCATGATCCACTCAAATTCATTACTCTTTTGTTATGGACACGCGTAATGTGCAGTGATTAATTACGTCAAGCAGCTTCTACTATAGGTATTCGTCCGCTACATCAACTCCAACTTGTGCTGTGCCTCAATTTATATGTGTTTGCGTTCCAGATTGCTGTTAACAGCAGTATAACATTTATTTTTCTTGATGTCTCAAGCCGTGTCAAGTCAGGTCAGTCATTCGAACGTACTGGGTTTGATCTCTGCTTGTACTAAGCCAGTTATTTACGTAACTTCCCTCAGCTCCCATCTTTGATAAAACGTTTTTGGACATTCAGTAATTCTTTTTCGTATAGCACGTTTAGAATACAGGGAACGAAAGGCAGTTTACTACTTGTACAGAAACCAGATGACAGTTGTAGGAGTCGAGCGATATGAAAGAGAAGCAGTGGTTGAGAAGGGAGTGAGGCGGGATTGTAGCCTATCCTCAATATTGATTAATCTGAGGATTGAGAAACAGTAAAAGAAACCAAATAAAAATTTGGAGTAGGAATTAAAGCTCGTAGAGGAGAAATAAAAACTCTGAGTGAGTGTAGGCTTTCTCGGTGAATTTCACTTATGAAGTCTTCACGGGTTATCAGCCGAGTAGCGTCGTCGTCTCGTAGACCTTATAAACGTCGTACAACAAATGTGCCCAGCCACCAAAGGACAACTGGTTTCTGGTTTACAAAGAGGTCCATTGACTGCATCTGAAATCATTTTCTAGAGTTACACTTTGTTAGCAGCCTTAAAAAATTGTAAAAAGCGGGAGTTGCCGGAAGTTATGAAACAGTAGCTCTAGTAAAACTAGAGACCAAACTCGGTAGATTCGTATGTCTCACTTAAAGACTCAAATAGGACATCAAGAAAATTAAATGCCGTGCTGCTGTTATTAACTGTCGGAAACGCACTGGTGTACAAAATAAGTATGTGAAGGCATCTGAAAATACAACAGAAATTGGAGATGATCTGATGGAGATGTAGCTGCAGAGGTGAGGCTTTCTCTTCACCAGACTCTCGTCTTCTGCCAGTAGATGCAGTGGGTGCATTCAGCCGCTGTTTGATGAGTAACAATGACTATCAACTTCTCATTTCCGTAACAGAATATTAATGGAGTTTAGCGGACCGTGGGGGACTTGTTATTCATAGAAGTTAGAGTGAATGAGCAGAGGCAACAGATGAATCAGTAAACAATTTCCTGTGACCAAGTATCTAACGGTGCTTTCGTTTCGACATGTCTGGTGCCCAGACGCTGCCGGCACTACATCCAAACTCCTTCATCCTTGTTTGCGCACCTCGCAAGACTAGTGTAGTAAGCGTCTGTGTTTGTTTGTTTGTGATACTGTGAATCTCTATGCGGTTTGCCAATTAGCGGTACACAGAGCACAGTCGGAAATCGAATGTTGACTCACAGCGCATCCCTCTGAATATGCGTACTTTGACCGAGGCACCATGTGGCTTCTTCCTTGGCCTCGACGAATGCTGGAAACATCGCACTATAAGTCAGCTGAGTGCTGTCGTATGCATGGATTTACAATAAGAGGAATCGTATCAGTCTGCGATGACATGTAAGCCGTGGAGGTATATACTACAGGACGCCGGCCGCGGTGGCCGTGCGGTTCTAGGCGCTCCAGTTCGGAACCGCGCTGCTGCTACGGTCGCAGGTTCGAATCCTGCCTCGGGCATGGATGTGGGTGATGTCCTTGGTTTAAGTAGTTCTAAGTCTAGGGGACTTCTGACCTCAGATGTTGAGTCCCATAGTGCTCAGAGCCATTTGAACCATTTTATACTACAGGACAAACATCTTTTGCAATCACTGTTGATTGTTAGCATCTTCTGAATATTGAAAATAGGGGATTGCAAATATTCAGCCTTCTTCAGGTGTATCAATTCCAGTAACAAGTTCCTCCTTTATATATATATATATATATATATATATATATACGCGTAGACTCGTTCAGAGTACCAGGTAGAAGGACTGGTGGCGAGCGTAAACACGTTCAGAGCACACAGGGACAGGTACAAAGGCACGTGCGTTGACACGTCCATAGCAGTTAAAGGCTTAAATAATGTGTTTATAAATATGTTTATAAACAGTCTGCTGTATGAAAATGGTTCAAATGGCTCTGAGCACTATGGGACTCAACTAATGAGGTCATTAGTCCCCTAGAACTTAGAACTAGTTAAACCTAACTAACCTAAGGACATCACAAACATCCATGCCCGAGGCAGGATTCGAACCTGCGACGGTAGCGGTCTTGCGGTTCCAGACTGCAGCGCCTTTAACCGCACGGCCACTTCGGCCGGCTCTGCTGTATGAAATGAGCTAAAGAAACAACTAATCACCTCTCGCTTTTCTTTTACTTGATGTTATTTCTTCCCAATGTATAGACTTAAACAGTAAAGCACAGGGAAAAAAAAGTCAAGACCCGTTAAAGTTGACAGAGGTGTGATACATTGATGTACTTTCTCATTCTTCTTATATAAAATTAAACTGAAAAAAAGTTCCGAAGAACTGGAATAGGAAGTTTGATAAGTCGTGTATCTAAACAGGTAAGGTTGTCTGTACACTCCCTTGTTAGCTGACTACCAGGTTGCAGCGATGAAGAAGATAAGCAACATGAGGTGCAACTTAGTCGAGGATTAGGCCTATTCCAAATTAGGTCTTTCTGGAAATGTGAGAAAGATGGTGTATTTGAAAGTTGTTAAAAACACTGTAAATCTGAAACAAGAAAACACTACTACTGAACGATGGAAGCTTTATCATGGAAAACGGAATGAACTTAGGAGTCCTGCAATAAAGATTGAGTCAAAGTATGAACTGAATGCAGTGTCTCAATTCATAGCTCTGGCTGGTAAAATATAAGTCGATGCAATATCGATACAGTATCAATAGATAAAGTATACAGAGCAACTCGTGAGCCGATAAGTACCTACACAACAGAGTGGTAGCGAATGAACACCAACGAAAAAAAAAAAAAAACGGACGCGGTGGAGCTTATTTTAGATGAGTATGTAAGCCATCTAGTTGTTAAAAAGTAGCAGGAAAGGAATGAGAAATCGTACAAACAAGTTGCCAAATACAACTGGAAGATTACAACAAAGGTAATAATATTGATGCAGACATGTCATGAGAATAGGGGACTACCGTTCGTTGAAAGAGCTGTGATACAAAAAATGAAATGACTACCGCTGCCAACTCAGAAACAATAAATATATGTGATCATGTAGAGCAGACGTTTAAGCAATGGAGATCAGAAGAATTCGCAACAAACAAAGGAGAACCAAATCCACTTTTGAATTGTCGTATACATTTTGAAAGTCTGAACAGCTTCGCAAGAAAGTTGTCTAATAATATTTACACAGCAATTCGAAAGGTTGCACACCAGTTGAACCAGCTGATAGAGTATTTGAAATACAGCAATTTTGGAATAGGAACTTTTGAAGTCCCTTTAATTCAGCAAAAATAGTGCACTATTTCTGTGTACTTGCGTTCTGTGGGTGAAATTAGACGGAGCACCTTCACGCTCTTCTGTGCAATTACGTGACGAACTCAGCGCCTCATATTCCAGGCGTTAGATAGGAAGGGTGGGTGGGTGGAGGGGGGGAGGTGCAGTAGCATTGCCACCTCACTACACAGATGTGACGGCCTTTAGCATATACAGTATATACGTGAGGGCACATCAAAAGACTTGTGTGCGTGACACCAGTACCAGAAAAAGAAAAACTTCTTGTCAGGATGTCTGTTGCGCCTGATTCATGCGATGCCTTTTGTGGTTGGTAGAGAGCGCCAGGATTTTCTGCCATACTTCTATTTGTACACGTAAACATTGCAGCCGGAGACCGGCTTGTTCCAAGTGCGGAGCAGAAGATCATGCTAGAAAAAACTGCAGTAAAACAGGCATATGTATGCCCTGTGTAAGGAGGGTTAAAAAGTCATGCGGTGCCACGGGTAGGACCTGCACCACGTATAAGGTGCTGTAGCAGCGTCTATTTTCAAGAACAGACTACGGATGAAGACGTTACTGGGCCCAGGATGCCCAAAAGAAAGTCCCCGAGCAAAAGGAGGGTAGATGACGCAAGGGCCAGCAAATTTAAGGACTTTCTAAAGTTAACCTCAGAAGCTCGAACCTGTGTAGTGAAAACAGTGGATACTGGTATACGAACTGAGCCTCAGACTCCAATTGCAGCTCTCTCCTCCGACAGCCGGGGATACAGGTCGACAGACGACCGGGAACAGCAAATGGGGCGTCCTGTGGTGATAGGTCGACCTGTGGTGACGCAAAGAAATGAAGTGCCAAGTGGCCAGCTTCAGGACACTACGGTGAGTAGTATAAATCCAAAAACTCCTGTACAAGTCACCTCCCCCACCCCCTCTCCGCCCTATTAGAAGGATTGGAACTGATCCAGTAAGGGTATACCCAAATATAGAATTTGCCTTGCAACTTGCATGGCTAAAAGAGCCGGTTGTCCGGGCCACTGCTTTGCGGCACGTGGTCCGGGTAGGTCATAAAAGCGGGAGGGTGTAGACAGGTTACAGATGAAGTCGATGAATCTTCCCAGTGACTTTGGACAATGTCAAGAAGGTTTACGAAATTCGAATCGAGACCACTGATTTGGACGGAATTTATGCTCAATCAGTGTTAGCCAACGGCGGTCTTGAGCTCGACTGAAAGAAGACGTGGTCTGACTGTAACGTCAACACTTACTTCCCATAATATGGACGTGAGTGTAGAGCAATTAACAAGCATAACAGCAAACTTGTAATGCAAGAGCTACATAAAGTGATGGAGGAGAGGAGACTGGATGCGCTCTGTCTGCAGGAGCCATACTCCCTTGTCGGACAGATTGCTTTCATGGCCAATACAAGGCAGGTTATAAGTACTAGCGATGAGCCAAAAGCCGTGCTAACGGTCATTAATAAAGCGCTGAGAACCGCGATTACCTCGCCCACTGCAACGCCGTTGAGCTTCAGTGTTCACTGAGAGCGCTGTATATAGTCACTATGTACTTTCAGTATGGTAGCGACTTTGAAGAGCACCTGTACCAACCACTGGTATGCTCATGGCGTTGCGGGAGCAAAAACTCATCGTGGCGACTTTGGTTCAGTGGGATTCGAGATGGCAATGGAGGTTAGGCAGAGGAGACAGTCATGTCCTTGCCAGGTAATCCCCCCACCTACATTGGCGGGCCGTTCGGAGTGGCCGAGCGGTTCTAGGAGCTACAGTCTGGAACCGCGCGACCGCTACGGTCGCAGGTTCGAATCCTGCCTTGGGCATGGATGTGTGTGATATCCTTAAGTTAGTTAGGTTTAAGTAGTTCTAAGTTCTGGGGGACTGATGACCTCAGAAGTTAAGTCCCATAGTGCTCAGAGCCATTTGAACCATTTTACATTGGCGGTGGGGGTGGTGGGTCACACATAGACGTCACTCTGGCGACACCTGGTGATGCGAACAATATTAAGAATAGTGCACAACAGGGCCACCACAAGTAATCACAATTTGATAACATTTACGTTAAATGACAGAGAGTGTCACTGGGATCTAGGGTGGGAATTTCAGCTTAACTACAAGAGAACAGACTGGGAGTGTCTGGCAAGGATGTGTGCCAGAAGGCGACGACAACGTGGAGGACTACGCCGAGAAACTGTTACGTCATTTACCATGGCAGTGTAAGCAGCTGTACCAACCAGGAGGAGGGCCGTAGCGGCCTCCCCATCACCACGGTCTGCCGAACTGGGACATAGGCATCAGTCTGTCAGAAGGATGAAGAGGTACTACCAGCGAAGTGTCGTCCAGGAAAAGAATCAGTACTGGCTTCAGCAGTACCAGGAAGCCAAGGAGCTCTTTCAGAAGGAGCTAAGAGCTGTTAGACTCCGTAGCTGGGAGCGGTATGTGCTGAACCAGCTGGCAATTGATTCCTGGGGCGTTCCATACAAAGTAGTTATAGAAAAAATTGGATTGCTTATGGTGTTGTCCACCGTCAGAGACGGGGACCGGATGGCGAAGTCTATGTGGGAAACTGCTGAGGTCCCTGTTGCCCGACGAAGACGGGGAAATGGATACAGACGAGCAGCGCCGTATTAGAGAGGAAGACAAAGTTGAGTATGTAAATAATGCCATGGTATGCCCGTTTTCGGAAGAGGAAGTATTTGCTCAAACAAAATCTTTAAAGGAGGTTAGCTCCAGGGCCAGACGGCATTGTATAGGAATGAGTGCAGTTCCTCGCCCCACAGCTAGCTGCGCCTCTAACGAGGCTATACAGTGAGTGCCTGATATTGGAGAAATTTCCGGCCATCTGGAAGAGGGCCAATGTGGTAACCACAAAGAAAGGTCCAGACAAGGACCCCGCAGTGGCAAAATCATACAGACCTATCTGCCTCCTAGACACCCCTGGTAAACTTTTTGGAAAGTTATCTGACAGATTTGCAGCACACAGTGTGCTGTGCGGAATGAGCGACAGGTAGTTCAGCTTTCGGCGGAGCGATCAGAGACTGTCGCTTTTGCCGAAGGGGCCGAGGTCTGTGGCTCATTTCCGCATAAGTACAACGTCGGCATCATGGTGAACGTCAGTGGTGCCTTTGACCACCTGTGGTTGTCTTTGCTCTTCTCCTTCTTGCGGGAGAAAGAGTGGCCAGAACTGCTATACGCTTGTCAAAATGGTTCAAATGGCTCTGAGCACAATGTGACTTAACATCTGAGGTCATCAGTCTCCTAGACTTAGAACGACTTAAACCTGACTAACCTAAGGACAGCACACACATCCATGACCAAACCAGGATTCGAACCTCCGACCATAGCAGGAGCGCGGTTCCGGACTGAAGCGCCTAGAACCGCTCGGCCACAACGGCTGGCTATACGCTTGTCTGAGGAGCTATTGTGATGAAGGGGAGGTCTGGCTATCGTCCCCTAGCGGCCGTGTTAGTAAAAGAATGACGATGGGGTGTCCACAAGAATCTGATCTGGGGCCACACTTTTGGGATTTTAGCATCGAACCATCATTGGACAGTCTAAAACGCAGCGGTGATGTGCTAGAGTTGATAGCCTACGCAGACGACCTCCTCCTGCTGGTGGGCGGCCGTAGTCGGGAAGACTTGTAACCTAGGGTAGAGCGGACACTATCTCTGCTATCAGAATGGTGTCGAAAAACTAAAATTAAGATTTCCGCAAATAAATCTATCTATCTGTTGATAAAGAGACACTTAATTAGACACCCAACTGTAAGGTTCGATGGTTCACCAGTTCTTCGGCGTCGCGAGGCCCGATACCTGGGAGTCGTCGTTGATGAAAAATGGAATTTCGCCACACACGTCGGGACCGTGTCCCAGAGATCGCTGGAACTACATAACAATCTGATTGGAATTGGACATAAAAGATTCCACCTCCTGGCGAATCTAATTAAATTGTACCATAACAGTATCCTGCAACGGCCTTGCCGCAGTGGATACACCGGTTCCCGTGAGATCACCGAAGTTAAGCGCTGGCGGGCATGGCCGGCACTTGGATGGGTCACCATCCAGGCCGCCATGTGCTGTTGCCATTTTTCGGGGTGCACTCAGCCTCGTGATGCCAATTGAGGAGCTACTCGACCGAATAGTAGCGGCTCCGGTCAAAGAAAACCATTGTAACGACCGGGAGAGCGGTGTGCTGACCACACGCCCCTCCTATCCGCATCCTCAACAGAGGATGACACGGCGGTCGGATGGTCCCGATGGGCCACTTGTGGCCTGAAGACGGAGTGCATAACAGTATCCTGACCCAGATCGCGGGTGACAGCTCCGGAGTTTGGGCACACAGGCTCAAGAGGGTTGTGCCTGCCATGATCGTGCAAAGAGTCCATCGGAATACTCTAGTATGTTCAGTCGGGGCGTAAAGGACAAGTCCGGGAGGGTCCATGCTAGTCGTAGTGGGACTTTGCTTGCTCGACATCAAAATACGAGAGCAGGCAGCCTGGTACTGGGTGAAGAGGGGCAGAATTGAAAAGATAGCCGAGATCATGGGGGTTCAAGTAGGGGACAAAATTTCGATCAGACGGCTAGGGGAGGAGCTGTGGCAAGAGACCTGGAAGACCGACGAGGCTGGGCGTAGAACATACCAATTGTTGGCAACCATAAGGGAACGGATGCAACTTAAGTATCCTCAACCTAGTAGAGGTCTGTTGCACTTTCTCACGGGACATCGGCCCTATCCGACATATCTGTGCTAGTTTGGGATGCGGGCTACGCCCTCGTGTGACTTTGGAGCCTTGGAGGGCACTCGTGATCACGTGATCTGCGATGTGGCGGCTGACCTGAGGCGTCGGCTACCAAACCATGACACCCATCACCTGAACAGACCTCAGAATAACTTCGAGATCCTCAGCAGCTTGGCTAACGAGATATCGGCTAAGATCTTATGGGACTACTTGAGGGATAACCAAGGAAGGTCTTAGTTGAAAAGAAACGTATCCACGCACTTGCCCTATACTGCCGAGACGTGGACTGGCCAACTACCGTTACAGTCGAAATCCGCCACGTCACAGACTAGGAGGTACGTTTCTCACCGATGGAGGAAATTGTGCTAGTAGAGTAGTTAAGCAGTAGTTAGTATTCTGCAGCGACAGTCCATTTCTTAGGGTCAGCCAGTGCCAGGGGCACGCCCACTGGTGTCAGCTCGCTGGGCACCCCTGTAATGCTGCAGGTAGTGTAGTCAGTGGGAAAGTAGTTCAATTGCAGTTCTTAGTAGCGTAAATACTACAACAGTAGCTTTCCCATTAGAATTAACTATATTAACACTACCATACATTAGCTGCATCTTAATACTATTGGAAATTCGTAGGAGCTACTCATTAGTTAGGTAACGGGTTATTGATGTATCATCAACATCGTTACGAAAAAGAATTTTTAAAAAAGTAATGCAAAAATGGTACATTACCTGCGCTGAACTTCAGGGGCTGTGCATTGATTGTTCTTGTTGTTCCTGACAGTCCAAGGTTTTTCTAGCTCAGGGAAACCCCGTCAGCCCAAAAAGTATCGAGACTGGATAAACAAAAAGTAGAGAAACGTTTAGATGGTGGTTTCAATGCTCCAGGTGTTCTACATAGTTTCCCTTCACTCACAGATCATTCATACAACAATGTGAAACTATCACATCCGGCCGCGGTGGCCGTGCGGTTCTAGGTGCTTCAGTCCGGAACCGTGAGAGTGCTACGGTCGCAGGTTCGAATCCTACCTCGGCCATGGATGTGTGTGATGTCTTTAGGTTAGTTAGGTTTAAGTAGTTCTAAGTTCTAGGGGACTGATGACCTCAGATGTTAAGTCCCATAGTGCTCAGAGCCATTTGAACCATTTTTTTTGAAACTATCACGAAAGTTCTTTTATGGGATGTTGTTTAGCTCGCGCGTCACATTGGCTTCAATATCCGTTAGGTTCGTATTGATAACATCTCGTGAAGATTTTTTCCAGAAAAGAATTGTCTTCGTTTTGCATTTCAATCATTCTGGAGAATGTCTTGAACACTTCATATAGAATCGACGCACAAGTCGCCGAACTGGCGTCAAATCGAAAGACTTGCACTGGGCGAACGGTCTACCCGACGGGTGGCCCTAGTCACACGACTTCATTTAGAGATGTCGCAGCCCGTTTGTGGCCGAGCGGTTCTAGGCGCTTCAGTTCGGAACCGCGCTGCTGCTACGGTCGCAGGTTCGAGTCCTGCCTCGGGCACGGCTGTGTGTGATGTCCTTAGGTTAGTTAGGTTTAAGTAGTTCTTAGTCTAGGGAACTGATGACCTCAGATGTTAAGCCCCATAGTGCTTAGAGCCATTTGAACCATTTTTTTAGAGATGTTGCTCCATTGCGATTTGTGACACACTGTTGACACATTACAGTAGCCCGTCCTCTTCTTAACACTGCCTGCTCACAAATAATTGATCGAATGTACATATATTGTTCAGCGTTATTGATTCAAGCTGACATCGTCAGTTACGGCGGTAAAGTTACTTATACACCAGTAATGAAATCAGTCTCGGAACATTTTGGATGGAAGGTGTTCTTCCCAGACCGTAAGTTCTGATTTCAAATTTTGTGTACTTCTACTCTTGTATCAGCTTCTTCAGTTTGTGCACAACTTTATGAAATATATGAGAGATAGGTGGCAAAGGAAACGGGGGAGGGGTCGAGATCAAGGTCGGGGGGATGCTGTGTATCAGAAACAGCGCACTTCATTATAGTAAGCCCCTTGTGTTGAAAGTTAATGTAACATTACTATTTGTTGTCTAGTACGGATGAAACAGTTTTTAAGCGCCCTTTATGAGGGATTGAGGCGTAGCTGTCTGAAAGCGAATTGTCTACAGTACGCGATGGCGTAGACACCATCACATGGGATTCCTATACGGAGGGAGCTGGCTAAGATCCCCGTCTGTCTTTCATCATATAAGATTTCTGGTAGTTGTACTAAATAAATGTAGACGAATTCATCACGATTACAACTCGCCGATTGTCTCTCGCGTCCTTGTTCGACTAAGTTTCTTGAGCGCTTCAATGTTCTCGTCATTGACGGAAAGTAAGTCTCTGTTTCTTTCACTTTCTTTATATGAAATTCACTAATTATGAGCCTTAATATTTGGTTCGCGATCTCAGTGGATGTGTAAGCTGAACCTATACTTACCGATGCTTTTGAAACAATTTTGAAGCTGTAATACTTCCTGAAATGAACGAAATAACCAAGTAAATAGTATCATCCCTGAACATCGACATTTATGTTTATACTCCGCAAGATTTACGGTGTGTTGCGGAGGGTACATCTGGAATCAGTGTCATTTTCCCGCTTTTCCTGTTCCTTTAGCGAATGACGCATGGTAAGAATGGCTGTCGGTGAACTTCCACATGGGCTCCATTTCCTTTGATTTTCTTGTTGCGGTCACCTCGCAGGCTGTATGTAGGAGGAAGCAATACGTTACTCGAATCTTCTGGGAACGTACGGTCTCAGAAACGCACGGAGAGTGTTGCAGTTGAGTAAACCGCACCTTGACGCAAAACGCCTTCCCTGTAGCGTCTGCCACTGGAATTTGTTTAGCATCTCTTCAACGTTGAAGAGAAACTCCGCCTTATGCCAGACAGACTTTGTTAATTTTTCCTTTATATACATATTTGTCAGCACTTTCCGTGCCATCTTCAATGCCTTTCTCGTCTATTATTCTGTCTCACATAATTCCATCTGTCACAGGGCCTGAATAAAAATATGAAAACACTAGAAAACACAACACATGACCCACCTAATACGGTGTAGGAAGGCCGTTGGCATTCAAAACAACTTCCAACTGTCTCGGAATGTACACTACTGGCCATTAAAATTGCTACACTAACAAGAAATGCAGATGATAAACGGGTATTCATTGGACAAATATATTATACTAGAACTCACATGTGATTACATTTTCATGCAAATTGGGTGCATGGATCCTGAGAAATCAGTTCCCAGAACAATCATCTCTGGCCGTAATAACGACCTTGATATGCTAGGGCATTGAGTCAAACAGAGCTTGGATGGCGTGTACAGGTACAGCTGCCCATCCAGCTTCAACACGATACCACAGTTCATCAAGAGTAGTGACTGGCATACTATGACGAGCCAGTTGCTCGGCCACCATTGATCAGACGTTTTAAATTCGTGAGAGATCTGGAGAATGTGCTGTCCAGGGCAGCAGTCGAATATTTTCTGTATCCAGAAAGGCTCGTACAGGACCTGCAACATGCGGTCGTGCATTTTCCTGCTGAAATGTAGGGTTTCGCAGAGATCGAATGAAGGGTAGAGCCACGGGTCGTAAAACATCTGAAATATAACGTCCACTGTTCAAAGTTCCGTCAATGCGAACAAGAGGTGACCGAGACGTGTAACCAATGGCACCCGATACCATCACGCCGGGCGATACGCCAGTATGGCGAAGACGAATACACGCTTACAATGTGTGTTCACCGCGATGTCGCCAAACATGGATGCGACCATCATGATGCTGTAAGCAGAAGCTGGATTCATCCGAAAAAATGACGTTTTGCCATTCGTGCACCCAGGTTCGTCGTTGAGTACACCATCGCAGGCGCTCCTGTCTGTGATGCAGCGTCAAGGGTAACCGCAACCTTGGTCTCCGAGCTGATAGTCCACGCTGCTGCAAACGTCGTCGAACTGTTCGTGCAGATGGTTGTTGTCTTGCAAACGTCCCCATGTGTTGACTCAGGGATCGAGACGTGGCTACACGATCCGTTACAGCCATGCGGATAAGATGCCTGTTATCTCGAGTGCTAGTGATACGAGGCCGTTGGGATCCAGCACGGCGTTCCATATTACCCGCCTGAACCCAACAATTCCATGTTCTGCTAAAAGTCATTGGATCTCGACCAACGCGACCAGGAATATCGCGATACGATAAACCGCAATCGCGATAGGCTACAATCTGACTTTTATCAAAGTCGGAAACGTGATGGTACGCATTTCTCCTCCTTACACGAGGCATCACAACAACGTTTCACCAGGCAACGCCGGTCGACTGCTGTTTGTGTATGAGAAATCGGTTGGAAACTTTCCTCATGTCAGCACGTTGTAGGTGTCGCCACCGGAGCCAACCTTGTGTGAATGCTCTGAAAAGCTAATCATTTGCATATCACAGCATCTTCTTCCTGTCGGTTAAATTTCACGCCTGTAGCACGTCATCTTCGTGGTGTAGCAATTTTAATGGCCAGTAACGTATAAACACTGGTCACGTAGGGTTTTCAACGGAATCTTGTACCATTCTTCCCCCAAAATAGTGGCGAGTTTAGGTAACGTTGCGGCGCGGGGTAGCCACGCGGTCTAGGCGCCTTGCCACCGGTTCGTGCGGCTGCCCCCATCGAAGGTTCGAGTCCTTCCTCGGGTATGGGCGTGTATGCTGTCCTTAGCGTAAGTTAGTTTAAGTTATATTAAGTAGTGTGGAAGCCTTGGGACCGATGACCTCAGCAGTTTGGTCACATAGGAACTTACCACCACAAAATCAGGTAACGATGATAGTGGTGGATAGCCGGCCGGCGTGGCCAAGCGGTTAAAAGCGCTTCAGTCTGGAACCGCGCGACCGATACGGTCGCAGGTTCGAATCCTGCCTCGGGCATGGATGTTTGTGATGTCCTTAGGTTAGTTAGGTTTAAGTAGTTCTAAGTTCTAGGGGACTGATGACCTCAGATGTTTAGTCCCATAGTGCTCAGAGCCATTTGAACCATTTATAGTGGTGGATAGCGGCCACGCACCCTTCTCTCGAAAGTAGGCCACAAAGGCCCAATAACACTGAGTTTTGGTGGCGGTCGTAGTCAGGGGAGATGTGCCGATTCACCCTCGTGTTCACATGAACAGTCCTGGGCGCTGCTAGATATGTGAACGGGATCCTTGTCGTCTTGGAACATAGCTTCACCATTGGGGAACTTACTTTGTTTCATGAGATGGACCTCACCAGCCAAAATGGTCACATAATAATCTTTGGCAGTCTCTGTCGTCCCTGCCGTCTTGGAGCACAGTATCGTCATAAGGGAACAAACATTGTACTATCGGATGGACGTGATGAGCCCAAAATGCTCACATAATCATTGGCAGTAATGCGACCTTGCAGAATAACCATGGGGCTAATGGAATATCATAGTATGGCTGCCCTGATTATCATCGAATTCTCGCGATGTTTCACTCTTTCGACGTAACGCGACCAGAAGTTGGAGACAGTGTGAAACAAGAGTCATCCCACCAAATTATTTTTTCCATTTCTCCAGAGTCCAGGTTTTATGGCTTCGGCAACAGGTTTCCTGTTTAAGAGTATGTGCGTCACTGATGGGTGCCTTTGGAATTCCAGCTAGCCTTTCAATTCCCTACTTACGGAGCTCCCTTCTTGTTGTTTCGATACTGACAGGATTGTTCAAATGTGTGTGAAATCTTATGGGACTTAACTGCTAGGGTCATCAGTGCCTAAGCTTACACACTACTTAACCTAAATTATCCTAAGGACAAACACACACACTCATGCCTGAGGGAGGACTCGAACCTTCCCCGGGACCAGCCGCACAGTCCACGACTGAAGCGACTGGCAGGATTTGCGAGTGCGACATTCAGTTCTGCAGTGGCTATTGCGGCTGTCTTCTTCCCGTTTTTCGTCACAATCCTCTTCAATGACAGTATGTCACGATCAGTCAGTACGCGATTCCTCCTGCACTCTGACTCACGCGATGACGTTTTCCCACTTTCGCTGTATGTGGTGTAAATCTTCGAAACGGTGCCTCTTGAAAGGCGAAGCATTTCCACTGCCTTGGTTACGGAAACGCCCACCGTACGAGCACCAACGATTTGCCCATGTTCGAATTCACTTAGCTCCGATATAATGCACCTGTAACTAATGTAACACTCTTTTGACCACGACGGACACTTGCAACGTATTGATGGCATTTCACTGGTGCCGTTGTTGTCAAACAGCGCAACTTCCAGGTTTGGCTAGCATCAGCATTTACGTTCAAGCATGCATTACTCGCGGTTCTTCCGTATATTTGTCCAAGCCCATGTATAATGCTGGTAATTTTATATGTGCTGTACATCATACGGGGCAACGGCCTTGCTGCAGTGGAAACACGGGTTCCCGTCAGATCACCGAATTTAGGCGCTGTCGGGCGTGGCCGGCACTTGGATGGGTGACCGTCCGGGCCGCCATGCGCTGTTGCCATTTTTCGGGGTACACTCAGCCTCGTAATGCCAATTGAGGAGCTACTCGACCGAATAGTAGTGGATCCGGTCAAAGAAAACCATCGTAACGACCGTGAGAGCGGTATGCTGACCACACGCCCCTCCTATCCGCATCCTCAGTTGAGAAAGACACAGCGGTCGGATGGTCCCGATGGGCCACTTGTGGCCTGAAGACGGACTGCATACATCAGACACTTTCTCGTTGTTTCTGATACTGTACTCTTGTTTCTCATTATTTTAGATGTGTTAAAAACGCATATTATTCCCTGTGTCTGTTTTTTATCGCTTCACACGTTTTTTATTGCGTAGATCCCGGAAACACAAAGTTTCTGCCGTCAGCTCACGAGGCCACCTCGTGATCGGTATGGCGACAGGGCACAGGACAGATCGCATTATTTTGTGATCTTTGGACATCGATAACCGGTAGTGTCCACCTTGGATTACATTGTTATAAAAATGCGGGGAGAAACTGAAGAACCACAGTAGGGGATCTCTGTGCCTATTAACACACAGTATCTTAAATTTATTTACGTTCAGGTTCTGCTGACAGTCCCTGTGGGTCTATTGCATCTACAGACATATCTATAGTCTGCAAACTACTGTTAAGTGAATTACAGAGGGTACTACCCGATGTATGAGTTGTTAGGGTTTCTTCCCGTTCCATTCGCGTACGGAGCTCGGGAATAATAACTGTTTAAATGCCTCTGTGAACGCTGTAATTAACTTTATATGTCCCTCACGATCCCTTTGAGAGTGATACGTAAGAAATTGTAGCGTATTCCTAGACTCGTCATTTAAAGCTGATTGCAGAATTTTTGTAAGTAGGCTTTTTCTTGATAGTTTCCTGCTATCTTCAAGTGTTTCTCAGTTCGATTTACTCAGCATCGCCGTGATACTCTCCTATGGGTCAAACAAACCTGTGACTATTGGTGCTGCCCATCTCTGTATTATTTCAGTATCCTTTGCTAGTCCTGGTTGATAGAGGTTCAACTCTCTTGAGCAATACTCTAGGATGGATCGCACAAGTGATTTGTAGGCAACCTCTTTTGTATACTGATAACATTTCGTTAGTATTCTACCAATGAAACAAAGTGTACTATCTTCTCTACGTGCAACTGAGTCTATTTAATCGTTCCATTTCTGACGCTTACAAAGAGCTACACCCAGGTGTGTGTAGAAGTTAACAGATTCTAATTGTGAGTTCTTGATACTTTAGTCATAGGATACTATGGTATTTAGTTATGTACAGTGCACAATTGTACGTTTGTGAACATCTCAAGCAAGTTTCCAATCTCTGGATCATTCCGAAATGTTATCATGATCGAAATGATCTATATTTTCCAAACAGTACTTCATTATGGTTAACTGCATCACCTGCGAAAAGTGTGAGATTACTATTGATATCGTTTGCAAGAATCATTAGTATACAAAATGAACGGCTATGGTTGCAACATACTTCCCTGGGGCACACCTGAAGTTACTTCTTCATCTGTCGACGACTCTCCAGTCAAAATAACGTGCTCAGTTCAAATGGTGCAAATGGCTCTGAGCACTATGGGACTTAACTGCAGTGGTCATCAGTCCCCTAGAACTTAGAACTACTTAAACCTAACTAACCTAAGGACATCACACACATCCATGCCAGAGGCAGGATTTGAACCTGCAACCGTAGCGGTCGCGCGGTTCCAGACTGTAGCGCCTAGAACCGCTCGGCCACACCGGCCGGCCAACGTACTCAGTCTTCCCTACAAAAAAATCTTCAATCTAGTGACAAATTTCGCTTGATACACGATACGACCGTACTTTTGATAATAAGTTTAGGTCTGGTACTGCGTCAAATGTTTTTCGGGGATTGAGAAGTACTGCATGTACCTGACCACCTTGATCCATGTGGCTTTCAGCATACCATGTGAGAAAAGTGCGAGTTGGATTTCAGATGATCGATGTTTTCGGTATCCATACTGGTTGGCGTGAAAGAAGTTAATGTGTTCGAGGCACCTCATTACATTTGAGCTCAGACTAATATACTAAGATTCAACAACAAATGGATGCCAAGAAAACTGGACGATAGTTTTGTGGGCCCCTTCTGCTACCTTTCTTGTAGACGGGTATGACCAGTGATGTCATCCAATTACCACACACGGTATTTTAGTTCGAGGGATCTGCGATAGATTTTGGTTGAAAGACGGGCTAACTCAGCCATAAATTCGGTGCGAAATCTGATAAGAATTCCATCGTGCCGTGGAGCTTTCATCAGTTTCAGGCATTACAACTCTTTCTCCAATATCACTGACACTAATTTATGTTACACTCATGTTTTGTCTCTTTTAGCGGCTTGATACATTACTTAGGAGGAATTTCAATGTGTACCATGTCTCCAGGCACGCAGCTGCAAACAAACACTAAATTAATTTTTTAACTAATTTTTTTCGTGGTGCTAATTGAAACTTCATGACCAATCTTCGTAAAGTGGAATACGTGTTTTGGATGTAGATGTAACTGATTAATGATGGATGAAGTTGAATTTCAATTGAATCGGCAATGCTACAAGTCGGAAGATAACCCACCAATTTGGTAGGTTGATATCTGAAACAGGTCCGAAACTGCTTCTCGCAGTCTCACCGAGACGGAACGTTGGAGCTGTGGTCGTCAAACGTTTTTGCCCAAGAGCCAACTTGACACTTTCGGAGGGGGATTGGGGGGGGGGGCACCTCTGGCCCCATATGCACCTGTCTTACTATTAGTTGGTAACTTACATAAATTAGTACGTTACGAATCCCCCGTAGAATATCAGTAATAAGGGCGCGGTAAGTCAGTCGCCGGACGGAAGTCGGCACCGTTCGGAACACTTCCTGTCGGCTGTTCCTCTTCTCCCTCTCGTATTTCAACGGCTGGCTGTTGGTACGTCTCGAAACCAAGCGGATTTAACAAAACTATTGTATTCTGTGGCCGTCCTACATCATGATTGGTCTAAACGTAATTCTTGCAATGGCAGGCGTTTAGGTGGCATCCTTTCGATGTGGGTATACCACCTTTTTTGGTAGTATCTACCCTCTTCTGCCAGCGACATCAAAACTGCGACACTGAAATTGCCTAACGAAGTTTAGTTGTGATGTCGGTGTCAGTTGAAGATTAATAATAGTAACCGTTCTGCATTGCGCAGTATGAGACGTGATTACAAATGTGTACTAACTGATTTGAATGTCATTCTCCTTCCGTGCTTTGCGTTGTACACAACAGCCTTAATTTAATTTCATATTCTTTGCTAGAAGTGCGCACGGCGTTTTAAGATGACCAGTCTCCACAATGGCCAATCATGAATCCATGTTACTTCCGTATACCATAGCAGGTGATTGTTGCAGGCTTGTGACTTATCAGTATTGGAAGACAAATAATAAAACATATCCCCCTCTCACACCATCTAACCCTGCAGCGGCCGCGCTACTTGCGCTCTGTCGCTGAGACAAGCGAGAAACTTCACTCACTTCACGTCTGTATTTGCCAACGTCAATTGAAAATTAAGCACTTAATAAAATCTCACTGTCCCTGTCAGTCTTTTTGTTTCTGTTCTGATAACTTACGCCGGCCGCGGTGGTCTCGCGGTTCTAGGCGCGCAGTCCGGAACCGTGCGACTGCTACGGTCGCAGGTTCGTATCCTGCCTCGGGCATGGATGTGTGTGATGTCCTTAGGTTAGTTAGGTTTAAGGGGCTCCGGAAAGGCTCAAAATCATGAAAAGTTCAATTTTTACTTTTTTGCGTTTTCAGAATCTGCAGATTCCTTTTAATAGATATATAATTTATTCAATTCCGAAGACTACAACTATTTTTAAATTTTTTTTGAAATGTGTTCTACATGGGCGTGACCCACTGTGGCGCTGTTAAACTGCTGTCAAATGGTGATATTATTAATGTCCGTGTTCATCAGGTACATTTTAGTGATGTGAGATAAAGTATGTGTTGTGGCTAACCTGTGATGGTTCAATATATATCGCTGGTGTGATTGTCGATTGTTTCATGTTTATTTACTCTGTCGTTATCTCTAAAATATTCGTAATTAATTCTGTTTCTTGAGTCTCTGTTTTGTTGAAGTATAATAATGAGTAAAAGTAAAGTTATTAGAAATCCTCTGAAGGCTTTTAAGAAAAGGAGAAATGTTGGAAAGCCAAAGGTATGTGTTATTACTGTAAACAATAAAGACGATAACCAAGTGAGTGAACCTAACCTCTCAAGTACACCTGCCCATAGCAGTCAAAGTGGGAAAGAAAATACTTCACAGAAGAAGCTTGGTTCAATGAGTGAAAACTATGAATGTTTTATGGGCGAATCGGATGTGAATGAAATATTTGATATGTCGGTTCTCAAAGGAATTTTTTCAAACTATGTAAGATGTATTCATTGTAGTGAAGTTGGTCTGGAGCTCTCCATAATAAAGCACGTAGGACTTGCTAGTGAAATACAACTGAAATGTGATAAGTGTTCATACATGACCACCTTTTGGAACAGTGTTGCAATAACTGCAACTGAAGAAAATTGTAGCAAAATCTACGAACACAACAACGAGCGATGCTTGCTTTAGACAAGGAACGCCTTCGGGCTGCAGACAGGGCTGTAAAGAGTCTAGAAATACAAGCAAGAGTAAACAGGAGGAGGAACAAAAGGAAGCTGGAGGAGGAGTTTGCAGAGGATGAAGATAATCCATCCTATGGACCTGGAATGCACTAAAAAGTTAATCCAATCTTTGTCGCTCGATTCCCAAAACTTTTATTTTCTCATACTAATTACATGTTTTCTAAGGATCTTCTAAACATATTTGTTTCAAACTTTCAGTAAATGTTACACAGTACCTTCTGCATAATTTAACAGAGCCTTTTTCCAAAAAACTGTATATTTTTGAATATATAAATAAAAAATTGCAAAAAAATGTTGTGAATTTTCATTACAATTGAAAAAAAATCATCTTTAATAACTCAACTAAAATTTTGTAAAATCCCTGTGTTAAGTTGTAGCCCATATTCCAATAAATAATCTGTAAAAAGTTCAACTTCCTACCTCAAATACTTTGTGAGGAAAGATGTAATTTATAAGCGTTATTTTAACATTGCAAGTATAGGGCGTTCCGGAGCCCCTTAAGTAGTTCTAAGTTCTAGGGGACTGATGACCACAGCTGTTAAGTCCCATAGTGCTCAGAGCCATTTGATAACTTACGAGAATGCAGCCGGGTGACGTCGTCGACAACCGCCGTACTTCGACAGGAGCACACCATGCCGTTTTCAAGGCAAAACTGCAGCAAATAAGCGCTGTGCAAGCGAATTTAAAACCTCAGTTTCCAGATAAACTCCGTAAAGATACCACACACAAACACACACAAGCACACACACACACACACACACACACACACACACACACACACACACACACACACCACACGAACACACACAAGCACGCACGCACACACACACACACACACACACACACACACACACACACACACACACACACACACACACACACAAAAACTATAAACTCTAGCGCCCACACACACACACACACATACATACACACACACACACACACACACACACAAACTATAATCTCTGGCGCCCACGCACACACACACACACACTGTAAACACTAGCGTCATCACAAACCAAAGACGACCGACGTCAGAAGTGCGCTAACGACCAACTATGCACGGGGTAAGTGATGACAATACCAAGGTGGCACCAAAGTCTACGGCCTTTTTCCTTACACAGGGAGTATTTCGAACTGGGCTGGTCGTAGTTTGCGAAAGTATGATGACAAATGTATTTTTAGACCACCATCTAAGATCGTGGGTCCTTCTAGGTTCCGTGCCTTCTACGTTCCGTAAATCTTCGTTTGGTGTCTACCGTGCTCCTTGCAGTTGTGGCATGTCATACATTGGCCAGAGTGTCAGGATCGTGGAGGACCGGTGTACTGAGTATATGCGGCACGCACGCTTACAACACTCGAGCAAATCCGGCCATCCGATGGAATATAACGACATGGAGATTCTGGATGGTTGATTGTTTTGGAGGAGGGGACCAAACAGCGAGGTCATCGGTCCCATCGGATTACCGAAGGATGGGGAAGGAAATCGACCGTGCCCTTTCAAAGGAAGCATCCCGGCGTTTGGCTGAAGTGATTTGGGGAAATTACGTACACTGTGTGATCAAAAGTATCCGGACACTCCCAAAAACATACGCTTTTCATATTAGGTGCATTGTGCTGCCACCCACTGCCATGTACTGCATATCAGCAAACTCAGTAGTCATTAGACATCGTGAGAGAGCAGAATGGGCGCTCCGCGGAACTCACGGGCTTCGAACGTGGTCAGGTGACTGGGTGTCACTTGTATCATACGTCTGTACATGAGATTTCCACACTCCTAAACATCCCTAGGTCCACTGTTCCCGATGTGATAGTGAAGTGGAAACGTGGAGGGACACGTACAGTACAAAAGCGTACATGCGGACTTCGTCTGTTGATGACAGAGACCGCCGACAGTTGAAGAGGGCCGTAAAGTGTAATAGGAGACACGAATCCAGGAGGGAGGTGAGAAAATTTGAATTTCACGGTTGAGCGGCTGCTCATAAGCCACACATCACGCCAGTAAATGCCAAACGACGCCTCGTTTGCTCTAAGAAGCGTAAACATTGGACGATTCAACAGTGGAAAAACATTGTGTGGAGGACGAATAACGGTACACAGCGTGGCGATCCGGTGGCAGAGTGTGGAACTGGCGAATGCCCGGTGATCGTCATCTGCCAACGTGTGTAGTTCCAACTGTAAAATTCGGAGGCGGTAGTGTTATGGTGTGGTCGTGTTTTTCATGGAGGGGGCTTACAATCCACTGTTGTTTTGCGTGGCACTATCACAGCATAGGCCTACAATGATGTTTTAAGCACCTTCTTGCTCCCCACTGTTGAAGAGCAATTTGGGGATGGCAATTGCATCTTTCAACACGATCATAATGCGCGGACTGTCGCGGAGTGGTTACACGACAATAACATCGCTGTAATGGGCTGGCCTGCACAGAGTCCTGAGCTAAATCCTATGGGATGTTTCGGAACGCGACTTCGTGCCAGAACCTCACCGACCGACATCGACACCTCTCCTCAGTGTAGCATCCCGTGGAGAATGTGCTGCCATTCCCCAAGAAACCTTCCAGCACCTGATTGAACGTATGTCTGCGGGTGTGGAAGCTGTCCTCAAGGCTAAGGGTGGGCCAACACCATTTTGAATTCCAACATTACTGATGTAGGGCGCCACGAACTTGTAAGTTGTATTCAGCCAGTTGCCCGGATACCCTTGATCACGTAGTGTAAAACCTAAATCAGGATGGCCGGACGCGGGTTTGAACCGTCGTCCTCCCGAATGCGAGTCCAGTGTCCTAACCATTACGACACCTCGCTCGATGGAGATTCTGGCATGAAATTCCAGCTATTGCTATGGAGTTATTAAGGAAGCTGCTTAAATTAAATTAGCAAGTAATCTTATAAATAGAAATGGTGGTCATTGTTTAGATTCTGCATGGAATCGTGCTCTCTCACTTGTCAAAAAGCAGAGGGACAGAGTTTGTGATAGCTCGCACGTTGACTATTAATTTTGCTAACAGTAACTTCTGACGTCAGTCATCTTTGGTTTGTGATGGCGCTAGTGTTAACAGTGTATGTGTGTGTGTCTGTGTGTGTGTGTGTGTGTGTGTGTGTGTGGTTCAAATGGCTCTGAGCACCATGGGACTTAACATCTATGGTCATCAGTCCCCTAGAATTTAGAACTACTTAAACCTAACTAACCTAAGGACAGCACACAACACCCAGCCATCACGAGGCAGAGAAAATCCCTGACCCCGCCGGGAATCGAACCCGGGAACCCGGGCGTGGGAAGCGAGAACGCTACCGCACGACCACAAGATGCGGGCAGTGTGTGTGTGTGTGTGTGTGTGTGTGTAATCTTTACGTAGTTCCTCTGAAAACTGAGGTTTTAAATTCGCTTGCACAGTGCTTACCTGCTGCAGATTTGCCTTGAAAACGGTAGAATGTCTTCCTGTCCGCCGGACGAAGTGGCCGTGCGGTTCTAGGCGCTACAGTCTGGAACCGCGTGACCGCTACGGTCGCAGGTTCGAATCCTGCCTTGGGCATGGATGTGTGTGATGTCCTTAGGTTAGTTAGGTTTAAGTAGTGTTAAGTGCTAGGGAACTGATGATTTCAGAAGTTAAGTCCCATAGTCCTCAGAGCCATTTGAACCAATTGTTTTTTTTTTTTTTTCATGTTTCTGTCGAAATATCGGCGGTAGTCGACGACGTCATCTCGCTTCATTCTCGTAACTTACTTACATTGCATACGCCGGGAAAAACTAAGGTCTCACATTTTTGTTTCTTACTGAATACGAATACGACACCCTTAAGAGGCTGTTAATGTTAGTTGTCGATTTTAGATTCGGTTGTTAATTATTAGATGCATATTATTATAAAGTACAACTGAGAACAGCGAGTCTCGCGAATACTACATTCGGACTGCACGCGGGCCGCGAGCCGCAGTTTGACGACCACTGAGTTGGAGGGTCCATCAGCTTTCCCTAGTGCCGGAGGGCCAACAGAGGACAACCTGACGCAGCGCAGCCACTGGACGGCGAGGTGAAGGCAGGTCGCGAGATAAGGGGTCCACAGTCCGTGGGGCATCCCTGCTGTCCGCGTTAACACGGAGAGAGGAAGGCGGGCCGGTTCTGCGTAGCAGTAGCGCTCGCGGAGGCCCGGGCAGTGACGTTCCCGGAACGGAAGTCGCCCCGATCGGGCCAGGAGCGCCGCACGTGAAGCCTGACGTCACAGCGGGTGGATGGCTGGCGGGGAGGGGGTAGCGTCGCGTCGCGCTGTGCACAAAACGTGCGCCGCGCGCCGGCCGGCGCACAGTCGTCGGCGGCCACCATCCACCCACCGGCAGCGTACCGCAGAAGCGTCGCCATGGCAACCGTGTGGAGGCTCGCAGTTCTGCTGGCGGTGGCTGCGGCGGAGCCGCTGGGCCCGGCGCCCCCCTCGGGGCGCAGGTTGCCGGCGCCTGCTGAGGCAGAGGTGGAGGACTTGCCGCCGCAGCTGCGGCCGCTGCTGCCACACCCGCCGGAGGTCGGCGACGCCTGCCGCAGAGATACCACTCTATTGGCGGAAGCAGCCCGCAACCGCTCCACGTGGGCCCTCTCCAGTAAGTCCTACTGTCCTTCATTTATAGGGTTGCTTCCGTGCCAAAGTCTGTTATAGGATCGATATATATACCGGGTGATCAAAAAGTCAGCATAAATTTGAAGAATAAATCACGGAATAATGTAGATAGAGACTACAAATTCACATACATGCTTGGAATGACATGGGGTTTTATTAGAACCAAAAAAATACAAACGTTCAAAAGATGTGCGACAGATGGCGCTTCATCTGATCAGAATAGCAATAATTAGCGTAACAAAGTAAGACAAAACAAAGATGATGTTCTTTACAGGAAATGCTCAATATGTCCACCATCATTCCTCATTAATAGCTGTAGTCGAGGAATAATGTTGTGAACAGCACTGTAAAGCATGTCCGGAGTTATGGTGAGGCATTGGCGTCGGATGTTGTCTTTCAGCATCCCTAGAGATGTCGGTCGATCACGATACACTTGCGACTTCAGGTAACCCCAAAGCCAATAATCGCACGGACTGAGGTCTGGGGACCTGGGGGGCCAAGCATGACGAAAGTGACGGCTGAGCACACGATGATCCGCGCAAGGGATCTTCCACGCGTCTAGCAATACTCTGTTTCTTTTTTTTTTTTTTTTTTTTGTTCTAATAATACCCTACGTCATTCCAAGCATGCGTGTCAATTGTTACCTCTCTATCTACATTATTCCGTGGTTTATTAAGTTTTCAAATTTATACTGACTTTTTGATCACCCAGTATATATATATATATATATATATATATATATATATATATATATATATATATATATATATATATATATCACTGTTATCCTGTATTCTATATACTCGGTGAATTAACCTGCCTCCGTGACCCAATAGTACTAGATGTATAGCAGGCCTCGTAATAAACTAGACCTACTGCTGTTTCCTTCGTGGGAGACCATAGTCATAGAGATTTTTTTAAGAAATTCCCGACATTTGACTGTCACTGGTTCATTTATTATTCACAATCCCGATTTCTGCCTTGTAGGCATTCTCAAGTACATGTTGAAAAGTTGAAATATGTCTGTCGCCGATGACATATCACAGACAGTTCAGACATATTTTAACTTTTTAACATGCACTTGAGAATGAATACAAAGTCGAAATCATGAATGTGTAAAATAAATGAACAATTGACAGTTACATGGCAAAACTTTCTTTAAAAAATGTATTATAGGTCAATCGGTTCTTGGTAGAATATTTTATACACTACAAATGGGAACACACACGTCACCGATGTAATATTCTAGAATATTTATTATTTTCTTTCACAACAGGCCTTCGCCTGTTACGTCATCGTCCGGTACAATGATAAATATGTGTGAATGCGAAATTTTTGCTGAATCAAACATTTTAAAGCAGTGCATCTGCAGAATATATTAGTTTGCTTCCAAAGCTGACCATATTTTAAACTAACGCATCTACAGAGCACCTCAATTCGTTTCCAGAGATGCGTCTTTGGAAACGAAAGAGATACTCCGTAGAGGCCCTATTTTAAATCCTCTGATCTACAAAAATTTCACAGTCGTATGGTTATTGGTTCAAAATGGTTCAAATGGCTCTGAACACTATGGGACTTAACATCTGTGGTCATCAGTCCCCCAGAACTTAGAACTACTCAAATCTAGCTAACCTAAAGACATCACACACATCCATGCCCGATGCAGGATTCGAACCTGCGACCGTAGCAGTCGCGCGGTTCCGGGCTGAGCGCCTAGAACCGCTCGGCCAGTATGTTTATTGAAAGAACTAATTACTTACATGTGGACTGCATATACATTCCAATTTCTGGGACATAGATCACTAAATAAAATTGGAATATACATTCATTCCATAAGCAAGTAATAGTACACAGTCAATTTATGCCTCACATAAGTAAAAAAAAAAAATGTTGGAGCGTAACCCACGTGTAAATTTCACTGCAGAACTCGATCAGCTAGCTTTTTTTTCATCGGCACATACAGCAAAAACATCATACATCTAGCTTATGAAGGCATACAAAATAGTGTTTAATTGATAAATGTGTGCTCGATGATAGCAAAATGCTGCTGAAACTCGTCTGTTGCAGTAAATATTGCTGTTAAAGGTGAATGAAGCAGCAAATTGTGTTCTTTGCAAAATTTTATTGTAATTTATGAATTATGTTTCCGTCAGAGTTGCAAAGAATATTTTTATTAGTGACTAGTTTCGAACTTTTCGTTCATTTTCAAACATTCTGCGTGCACAAATTACAGCAATGCAATAAAGATGCAATAAAGATGAAAATATTGTATTTCACGTTTTGCTAAGATCATTGTATCCTCTAGTATAGGATATGGTTTGAGAATGAAGCACGAAACTAGTCACTAACTAAGATATTATTTACAACTCTGATGGAAATCTTAATTAATAAATTACAAATATAGTGATTTGCTGATATTGATATCAACACAATATTGAAAGTACGTAAATTTTGTTTTGTTTTTAATTAAGGTGATTATTTTCTTTGCTCTTGGTTTCACCGGTGCTGAGAATGTGATACATGATTCCACTAGGACTATATACACTGTCAAAATATTATATCATGTGAAAGATTTCAGACATCCTCAGGCTCCATTTATCCATGTCGATTAAAGCATAAACGACCGTCTCTCTAGCCGAATAGCTGGCGTCGCTGAATTCGGTGCGAAAGGACTCTGGTTCGGTTCCCGGCTTTCCTCGGGTTTTTGAAAGATCGGGAAGTCCGGAACAGTGTTCACTCAGCCATCTTAGGAAAAATGACGATATGCATGAATAAAGAAGCAGCAGCGCCATCAGGTTTGATCTACTGGCAATAACGGCTGGAGGGATTGGCGTCATGAGGATCACATGTCCCACGGTTATAGGGCGCTTGTTGCACGCAGCAGTTTGTCAGTCCGTCAGTGGTGTTTACCGTATTACTCATGTTTACCGTATTACTCATACTGGAAGGAATTTTTCGCCACAGTGTTTCTCAAAGCACATAGCACAGTTGCGGTTGGCGCAGTGCTTAAAATTTCGTAAATCATTTGAAGTAAACTCTCTGCTCGTCCCTTCACCAAGTTTTCAGTTAATGGTCGTTCCTGTCATCAACCAGACCCAGCTAATGAGCTAGTGCTGTGCCTCTGGTGACATCGACATAGAAAGCATGTCGAACTCTAAGCTTCACATCCCTTTCATAGCGCTCAGAACATTTCTGAGCTTAAGACTGCAGTTTCATTACACGGACTGCAGTACGAAACAGAATCGACCATTACGCTTACTTTAAGACGTAAGCATACATTTATGAAGCTGATATCTGGCTTTATGGGTGACACTTCACTTGATGGTACTACTTCCACGAGCCACCCGCAGATCGGATTTTTAGATGTGGTGAAGAGACGTCGCCTCGCTGTAGCGAATAGCATCAGTTACGTGACCTTGTTGAGACGATTCACGCGTCCAGCTCGAAAGGAACTCCACGTTTTTTTGTTTGAACGACTCATAAGTCACAAAACAGTGTACTGGCAATTACGAAAATAACTGATTAAAAAATTTTATGTACACATGTTTAGGATTCACTTTAGGCAGTCAAACATCCATTAACCGGCGCACTTCGAGTATCCTGTAGGTTGGTGGCAGAATTCAGAACCTGTTCAGTCGTTTTAAACGTGGAATTTATGGTCAGTGTAGTGGCGTGTATCTCTTACATGTAAATTTACCGCCTATTTCAAATGTTCCCTTAGAAATGAAGGTCAGGATTGGATCACAACTCTCCCAGTTTAATTCCCGCACCACTGCAAAGAGGAGTGATATACGACTAGGTATTAATGTGAATGGCGTCGAGAAACAGTGAAATCACTAAAGCTGAACAAGGAACCGGGACTCGATGGAATTCTTATCAGATTCTAGAATATCATCACAATGTGATTCAAAAGTCTTGGCCCCAGTCGTATTCAGGGATATGGCAGGAATGACCATTCGGAGCAAAAAAGACTACTAAACATAGGTTCCAAAATGCATACCTTAAGAGTTACGAGCACTTACTCATATCCGATATTGTAAAACGGATCTCTTCTACCGCAAACTCTTTGCTTTCCATATTTTGGGACGAGGTAGTAAAGGCCAAAACAAGTAAAAACTGTTTAGTTAAAATGGGCTCTAAGGTGCATACCTCGAGACCTATGAGGACTTTTTAAGGAGGAGAGGTGTGTTTCACAGCAGAAGTTGAAGAAGCGGTCATGGCTTTTAAGGTATGTACTTCAGAGCCCATGCACTTTTCTTTTTCTTCTTGTGTTGGTCCATACTACAATTTTTCATAATATGGAAAGCAATGAGCTTGCAGTAGAAAAGATTTGTTTCACAGTATCGAAGACGAAGAAGAGCTCAGAGATCTTAAAGTGTGCATTTTAATGCCCATATTTACTAGACTTTTTTGCTTCGAATGGCCCTTCCTGTCATATCCTTGAATACAACTTTGTCCTATGGGAGAAGACAACTGAATCACTAATGTAGACTTTTTCCTATAGGACATGACATTTGAAACACCTTGTTTATCTGTACTGAATCTTAGAACGTATTCTGAGCTGCACTAGCACAAATTTCGTAAACGTCGGTCATGAATATCCAATTCATGCTATTCTCGTATGACATCCTGAAAGCCACGGATCAAAGCAACCAGGTAGATGCAGTATTTCCTGACTTTCGAAAAGCATTTGACTCAGTGATACACCAATGCTTGTAATTAAAAGTACGATCATGTGGGGCCGTGAAACGAAATTTGTGTCTGGACTGAGGAATTCTTTGTGGCGAGAACGTGCGTCCGCGAGTCCGCAACAGGTGCAGAAGTAAATTCATTCGTGCCCCAGGGAAGTGTTGGGATCCTAGCTGTTCAATTTGTACATCAATGGGTTGTCAGATGACATTAATAGTAAACTCTGACTTTTCGCAGATGTTTCAGTTATCTATAATAAGAAAAAAAGCTGCACGAATGTCAAATCACATCTTGATAAGATTTAAAAGTGGTGCCAAGTTTTTGCACTTTACGAAACGAGAAAATCTAGTGTCATTTGACGACAATATCAGCGAGTCACAATTTGAATCAGTCAGTTTTGACATACCTGTCTTTAACAATTTGTAGGGATGTTATGTGAAATGTTCATAGCGAATCGTATGCTGCCGTTCCCCTGTTACTTTGACATTTATTTTCTAGGTCTTTCTTCGTAGTGACGTAAATGGCAACCCACTTACATCTGTGATTGTTAAAGGGAAACCTTTCGAATGCAGCAGGGATAGACGCAGACTAGTTGGTCTTTCGTGTCATTCTCGCAAGTTCTGCATTCACCAGTTTGACTCTCGTCAGAGACCTCTGTAGTTACAGTAAAGGGAAAAGAGTTTCTTGAAATATTATACCATACGTCCCTCATATTATTTTAATATATTTTATTGTTGCAGCTAAATCCGCTACATTCCGCTGATGAAGCGTATCGTTCTCACATTCCCGTGGAACCTTCAACATTGAGTAGAAAATTAAGTTATTAAAACGAGAAACGATGCACGTAAAGGGCGAACTAGATACTCGGTATACTAGTGGATGCAGAATACGATAAATTTTAAAAATCTGATGAATTATTTGCTAAATGTTGTCGTTTGGTCTTCCGAATGAATTTAATTGGCACATATTATACTTTGAAAAGATGTAAATTTCAATGTTTCACAAACTACACTATTGTGTGGAGTAACAGACTTCTTCCCCGTCAGATGATGTGTTCTCAGCAGCGCTATTTCACGAAAGCACTGAGATCTTACAACGTTGGCATCTGGCTAAAACTAGAGTTGTGCTCTACCGAAACTACAGTTCGGTAGTTTTGGTACACTACTTAAATGACGGAGTAAATGATAGGATTGTCGGTAGGATTGGTAGAATATACCGGGTGATCAAAAAGTCAGTACAAATTTGAAAACTGAATAAATCACGAAATAATGTAGATAGAGAGGTACAAATGCTCACACATGGGGTTTTATTAGAACCAAAAAAATACAAAAGTTCAAAAACTGTCCGACAGATGGCGCTTCACCTGATCAGAATAGCAATAATTAGGATAACAAAGTAAGACAAAGCAAAGTTGATGTTCTTTACAGGAAATGCTCAATATGTCCACCATCATTCCACAACAATAGCTGTAGTCGAGGAATAATGTTGTGAACAGCACCGTAAAGCATGTCTGGAGTTATGGTGAGGCATTGGCGTCGGATGTCGTCTTGCACCATCCCTAGAGATGTCGGTCGATCACGATACACTTGCGACTTCAGGTAACCCCAAAGCCAATAATCTCACGGACTAAAGTCTGGGGATCTGGGAGGCCAAACATGACGAAAGTGGCGGCTGAGCACACGATCATCACCAAACGACGCGCGCAAGAGATCTTTCACGCGTCTAGCAATATGGGGTGGAGCGCCATCCTGCATACACATCGTACGTTCCAGCAGGTGTTTATCAGCCAGGCTGGGGATGATGCGATTCTGTACATATCGGCGTACCTCTCACCCGTCAAGGTAGCAGTCACTGACGTTTTGCTGTCCAGCGCCATCTGTCGGACATTTTGTGAATTTTGTTTTTTTTTTCTAATAAAAACCCATTCATTCGAAGCATATGTGTCAATTTTTACCTCTCTATCTACATTATTCCGTGGTTTATTAACTTTTCAAATTTATATTGACTTCTTGATCACCTGGTATATAAGTTATTTTGCAGCCAATAGAATGTAACCTGTACTGACATCAAAAGTAATTGCTTTGGTTTCATAAAAGCGTGGACGCTATGCGATCAAATAATTGTTATTACTTATAAATTATAATTTATATTCCGTAAGGATATATTTTACTCAATCGAATGTTCACCATGATCAAAAGCAGGAGTTTCCTGTTGTTATTGATAAATGCAAATGTTATTTAAAAACTGAAACACTTTTATATAGTTTCAACGAAGTATTGAAGCGATATCTGATATATTTTCATTTTGAATTTTTTTTATTTTACATTTTTACGGAGGAAATTGTGTTTTCTAGCGCTGTATGATAAATCTACATCGTTTTCTTTATTATTACTACAATATCCCTCTGTTTCATGTACCAAAATCAACAATTTTCGAATAAAGCCTGAATTAAACATTGACAATTTCAGTTTCACTGTAAATACTGTTTATTTTTAAGTATCAAACAAGAGAATAATGATGTAGAACAAAAATTTTCCACAGCTTACGTGGCCCTTTATAAACCCTGACTTAATTTCTAGACGTTTCACTGCTTCCACTTTTTAGGGACATTTAGTGAGATACCGATCGCAAACGTAAAAAAAGTTATTGTTATGATGTAACGACAGATAGGTATGCAACACACACGACATACAGGTAACGCGGTCACGACATTAACTGACCAAAGCTACTAGGAAGTGGTATGCGCGGAAAGCGCCAGATGTGATGCCGCTGCACGTCGCGACTCGTATGCTGCTGGACATAGTCTGACATAGAGGTGGCGGGTGTTGCAGTGGTGGACGCGTCCAACCGGCGGCTGGCGCCAGGGGTGCTCTCCGGCAACACAGACCTGCTGGGCGCCTACGACCAGTGCGTGCAGACCAGGGGGCCCGCCTTCAAGGCCCGCTACTGCCTCGCCACGGTGCACCTCTCAGGGGTGAGTCACTTATCTCTACATTTATCTACACTCTGCGCCACCTGAGTGGTGGAGTGTTCTTCTGGTGCCACTATCTCCCCCCCCCCCCGCCCTTTCGTATTACACTCTCTAATAACGCGAGTGACGAATTACTTTTGGTAATGCTTCATATTAACTCTAATTTCTGAGATTTTCTCGAAGCCGTCATTTCGCGACGCGACACGTATGTGGGAAGTAGTGCAGCACTATGTTGCCCGACTTTTCCCATGACGTACTCCCTCGTAATTTCAATAATAAACCTCTCCGTGATAAGCAACGCCTTTCTAGTAGCGTCTGATACTGGAATTTGTTGGTCATGTCTGTAAAGCTCTCGCGCCGACGAAACGATCCCATAACGAAACGCGTCACTCTTCATTGGATGTTGTCTATCTCTTCTCTCAGTCCATCCCGGTGACGGTCCCACACCGATGAGCAATACTTAAGAATCATCAGAACAAAGTGTTTTGCATGCCACTTCTTTCGTCAATGAATTGCATTTTAACGTTTTTTTGATGAATCGCAGCCTGGTATCTCCTTTTCCTACAAGGACTATTCGGAAAGTAAAGTCCGATCGGTCGTGAAATGGAAATCACAGTGAAAATAAAAAATGTTTTGTTTGCGACATCTTCCATCTACTTCTCTGCATCGTACCTGCGCCTGCTTAGACATTTGTCGTAGCGTTATACAACTTTATCAATATCGTCCTTATAGAAGACAGCCGTCTGTGCTTTCCGACACGTCTCTGCGCCAATAGTTCATGTAAGCAGAGATGAACTTCAGAGGGAGGCGAGTTCGGGTTGTACGGGGGGCGATCAAACACCTCCCACTGAAAACGCTGCAGGCACGCCCTCAGTGCCCCTACAGTGTGAGGCCAAGAGTTGGTAGGAAATGCCAGACAGTTGCGTTATTTGGGGTTGCATGATATCAGGCGAAACCTCTCAGCCTGCACTCAGACTTTGTGGGATACGCTTATTGTTTTAGACCTCTTTACGTGTTCACTGTGTGCTCAGAACTTAAAAGAGCGATGTGACGCGATCGACAGGCTTATTAGAGATACTGCCCAGTACGTTTGCGCAAAGCTTGATCGGACTTTCACTGTCGTTTTTTCCCATTTCGTGAACAATCGGACCTTACTTTCCAAATAGCTCTCGTATAATTTGTTTTGTGTGGTCATTCCACTCTAGGGTGTTGTGGATGGTTACACCTAGGTACTTGACAGTGGTTAGTGTTTCCACTGATTTTTCACCAATACTGTAATCGTTGTTGTTATGGTCTTCAGCCCAGAGACTGGTTTGATGCAGCTCTCCATGCTACTCTATCCTGTACAAGCTTCTTCATCTCCCAGTACCTACTGTAACCTACATCCTTCTGAATCTGCTTAGTGTATTCATCTCTTTGTCTCCCTCTTCGATTTTTACCCTCCACGCTGCCCTCCAATACTAAATTGGTGATTCCGTGATGCCTCAGAACATGTCCTACCAACCGATTCCTTCTTCTAGTCAAATTGTGCCACAAATTTCTCTTCTCCCCAATTCTGTTCAGTACTTCCTCCTCATTAGTTATGTGACCTACCCATCTACATTCCCTGAACTGAGGTATATAAGTCTTTTCTGTGCAACTAAGTCTGTTTGTATTTTAGAGGCGTTAACTTGGAAACCTGATAAGGGAAGTGAGTCAGCATTCACATGCTCGACTGCCACACTGCTTTCTAAGACTTGCACTTCGATATAAGTGAGACACAACCGCATTACGCCATTAGAAGATGAGTAAAGACCCAAAACGCATATTACCGTTAATAAGGATATAGAGGAAGTGGTCAGTTGTTGCAATTTTTCAAGTTCTTTAATCCACAGCTTCGGATACCAACCACCAGTATAATAAATTAAAAGTACAGTATCTGAACATAAGTATCCAGACACTTATTAGTGGACGTCAATATGGCGAGTGTCCGGCCTTCGCCTTTACAACAGCCTGAATCCTGCTGGGGACACTTTCAGTCAACTGTCTGAAAACCTGTGAAGGAATGGCAATCCATTATTACTCAAAAGCCGAAACCACCGAAGGTAGCAATGCTGGACGCTGGTATCTGGAGCGATATGGACATTCTTACCAGCCACGAAGGTGTTCCACTGATTCAGGTAGAGACTACCGGCAGACCAGTCCATTTCAGTAATATTATTGTCCACAAACCATTCCCTCGAAGATGCTGCTTCAGACAGAGTGCATAGTCATGATGATACAGTCGTCACTTCTAAACTTTTCCTCTACTATACACAGTACACCATGCTGTAAAATGTCTTCGCATGGTTCCTAATCCAGTTATTCCTTAAGCGCAATAAATGGATCAAATCCTAAGCAAGAAAAACGTCCCTGCCCCGTAACACCTCTCCTCCGTGTCTCACTGTTGGCACTGCACCTGATGTGAGGCATTCACGAAGCCCATACCCTTCCACTGGATTGTCATACGCAATATTGTGATGCATCACTCCAAATCACTTGTTTCCAGTCATACATTGTTCACTGGCGTCGCTCTTTACACCGCCTGAAGCGTCACTTTACACTGACTGACCATCACGCACAGCCATTGTGTTAGATGGATCGCTCGTGGCACTTTGAGCTCACGAGTAATTCCTTCCAATGATTTCATGCGATCTTCACAGCCACCATCCGCCATGTTCGCCACTGCCCGTCCGTCAGTACACGAGGTCTGCCTAGTCTTAGTTTAGCTGTTATTTAGACCCACGATCGAAGTCCATGAGCTCTCCTGACCCATCAATTCTTCTGTTACTGCTCCTCTACTGACAACGCAGTAGTCCCCGCCTCCTTTCACATTGGCAGCTCCGATTATCGTTATATCTAGTGGCGACTTCCTCATTACATCGGATTGTTTATTCCGAGGTAGAGAGTGCTCTCGATGAACGGCTGAGGGTAGTGAGCCGAGTGTTGAAGGTATCGATGAGAACTGTTGTTGCTAGCAGTGTGCTCGGACTGGAGCGCGGTCTACGTGTTGCAGGGTGCGGCTGACGGGCGGCGCCTGCGTTGGGGTACGTGCGTGCCAGCGACGTGCTCGGCGAGCGACGTGTCCGCGCAGCTGATGGTGGCTTTGCCCGCTGCACTGGGCCAGGACGCTAGCGTCCACATCTCGCCGGATGACTGCGCCACCGCCGACGGCATGCCCTTGGAGCCTGCAGACTGGTGCTTCGTGTGAGTACCCCCCACCATCACCTGTTCTTCTTCTACTTCCTCAGCGTCTATGTCAAATAAAAGAACTTCCTTCAATCTAGCTCGCAGTCACTCACTGATCAGTCTGGCCTGGCAACGGGAGACAGCAAAACGAAAGCTGAAATTTTAAATTTAACATTTGAGAAATCTTTCACGCAGGAGGATCGTACACACATACCGCCGTTTGAGTCTCTTACAGATTCCCGTATGGAGGACATAGTGACGTCCCTGGGGTTGTGAAGCAGCTGAATGGGTTGAAATAAATAAATCGCCAGGTCCCGATGGGTTCCAATTCGGCTTTACAGAGAGTACTCTACTGCATTGGCTCCTTACTTAGCTTGCATTTATCGCGAATCTCTTGCCCAACGTAAAGTCCTGAGCGACTGGAAAAAAGCGCAGGTGACGCCTGTATATAAGAAGGGTAGAAGGACGGATCCTCAAAATTACAGACCAATATCCTTAACATCGGTTTGTTGCAGGATTCTCGAACGTATTCTCAGTTCGAATATAATGAATTTCCTTGAGACAGAGAAGTTGCTGTCCACGCATCAGCACAGCTTTAGAAAAAGGCAACTCGCCCTTTTTTCACATGATATCTTGCGAACCATGAATGAAGGGTATCAGACGGATGGCATATTCCTTGACTTCCGGAAAGCGTTTGACTCGGTGCCCCACTGCAGACTCCTAACTAAGGTAGAGCATATGGGATTGGTTCCCAAGTATGTGAGTGGCTCGAAGACTTCTTAAGTAACAGAACCCAGTACGTTTTCCTCGATGGTGAGTGTTCATCGGAGGTGAGGGTATCATCTGGAGTGCCCCAGGAAAGTGTGGTAGGTCCGCTGTTGTTTTCTATCTACATAAATGATCTTTTGGATAGGGTGGATAGCAATGTGCGGCTGTTTTCTGATGATGCTGTGGTGTACGGGAAGGTATCGTCGTTGAGTGACTGTAGGAGGATACAAGATGACTTGGACAGGATTTGTGATTGGTGTAAAGAATGGTAGCTAACTCTAAATATAGATAAATGTAAATTAATGCAGATGAATAGGAAAAAGAATCCCGTAATGTTTGAATACTCCATTAGTAGTGTAGCGCTTGACACAGTCACGTCGATTAAATATTTGGGCGTAACATTGCAGAGCGATATGAAGTGGGACAAGCATGTAATGACAGTAGTGGGGAAGGCGGGTAGTCGTCTTCGGTTCATTGATAGAATTTTGGGAAGATGTGTTTCATCTGTAAAGGAGACCGCTTATAAAACACTAATACGACCTATTATTGAGTACTGCTCGAGCGTTTGGGATCCCTGTAAGGTCGGATTGAGGGAGGACGTAGAAGCAATTCAGTGGCGGGCTGCTAGATTTGTTACTGGTAGGTTTGATCATCACGCGAGTGTTACGGAAATGCTTCAGGAACTCGGGTGGGAGTCTCTGGAGGAAAGGAGGCGTTCTTTTCGTGAATCGCTACTGAGGAAATTTAGAGAACCAGCATTTGAGGCTGACTGCAGTACAATTTTACTGCCGCCAACTTATATTTCGCGGAAAGACCACAAAGATAAGATAAGAGAGACTAGGGCTCGTACACAGGCATATAGGCAGTCATTTTTCCCTCGTTCTGTTTGGGAGTGGAACAGGGAGAGAAGATGCTAGTTGTGGTACGAGGTACCCTCCGCCACGCACCGTATGGTGGATTGCGGAGTATGTATGTAGATGTAGATGTAGCTCTCACTCACTCTCTCTCTCTCTCTCTCTCTCTCTCTCTCTCTCTCTCTCTCTCTCTCTCTCTCTCTCTCTCACTGCACTAGTCGCGTTGTTGTGCGAAAAAATGGCCTTTTATGTTTAGAAGATTTTCGAGAGTGCAAAACATTTCGATCTTATCACCACAGCCGCCCATAGCTGGCAACATGGTATGAAGCGGTAATCAACAGTGTGCTTGTAAGTGTGAAGCTGGACGGAGCCAAATTTGCACAGTGCTCGCTCTGCGTGCATTGTCTAATTGGTGATACCACCGAATATCCATACTTGTGTCGAGAATAAAACGCCATTTGGAACTCGAAATGAATGATAGTGGATCTCATCAGCAGGACGGCGCCTCACACAATCACAACATCACAGTTGTTGGAACCAGACGATGAATACTTCTTGCATGGCAAACATTACAGCTACGTGTGGCGGGCTGGGCACTTCTCGTACTATGCCTTACAGACTGCACATCTCCGTGAAAATCATCACTGGTATCTAACGAAGCGCTCGCAAAGGAGATACAAACTTTGAAATGGAAATGAAGTCCCATGGTTCTTGACAGAGCGTAGGGGAACGATGCGGGAGACCCGCACCGCCGTACTAGGCAGGGTCCTAATCGAGGTGGTTTGCCGTTGACTTCCTTCAACCGTAATGGGGATGAATGATGACGCAGCAACACCCACTCATCTCGGGGCAGGTGAAAATTCCTGACCCCTCCGGTAAGCGAAACCAGGACCCCGTGCTCGGGAAGCAAGAACGCTACCGCGAGACCACGAACGGCGGACCCCAGGTACAAACATACTTCTCATAATTTCATCTGCCTTATAATGTCCTCACCTTAAACCGAGACCAAGCCTCTCCGACCTGCATTCTCAACCCCAAACCCAGTTACCTGACCTCCCGCACCCCTCCCCCTCCCCCTCCGTGCATTCTACAAACTGTGGAAGAGAATTAGCTACTTAAACGTTTTATAATCAATACATCCGTGTGTCTGTGAGAGAGGCCGGTAACTCAAGCAACATTAGGTGTGTTAGGCATATTCAAAAATCCAGCGTATTAGGCTGTGAAAGGGTTAATTTGTTTCATTTTAACAGCAGATTCCTTTAATTTGAACACCCTCAAATCAAATCGACTTCGACGCTGGAAATGATTTCCATTGATCTGACTCAGATAGAGTACAGCATCGAACTGCCAGCGATATTTTCAACGTGGCCTAAACAAAGATAGTATACGGAAATCATTAGAGTGATTGGTGCCCGGCCACTGCCAGTGTCCTTGCCTCAACAGAATCTGGGACTGTAACAAGCACCAACAGTAGCGATGGTCTTCCGATGGTACATCACACTCATCTTGGTCTCCAGCAGTATCCAGCATCATCCGATTTTAACGTTCACCTTTTGTCACAATGAAAGTAATATACCTCGCGCTGGCTCTGATTTACTGTCTCTAAACTTGAAATTTATTCTTTGTTACAGGGCGCTGATGGTCATGTTTGGAGTGGCCTTAGTGGGCTCCACTGTCTTCGATGTGTTCTTTTCCGAGAAAGTGGACATTAAGAAAGGTAAGGCTCGCACGACTCATGGAACAATAAACTACTTGTATTGCAGTAATGGCACTGAGTATTTCAAATGCCGCATATATTTACACTGCATGAATGTCAAAGTCAGAATTCTTGTAAAAACAGAAAACTTTAACGTAGTATCATCCAGGATTTCAGCATTAATAGTACATCGGATGTTTACAGATGCCGAAAATACTGAGTTATGAAACGAGAACACCATAAAGAATGAGAGACTTATGTGTTAGTTTAAATTGAAAGTAACGATGATGAAATGGTTTTAGTAGTAATCGGTTATTTTATTTCAGTCCAGACTGCGCGAACATACAAGTGGTTATGACGGTTTTCTGTCGTTACCGGCCATTTTCAGATCTAGATTGGTTGATTACAATGTAAAATGCCACAATTCTTGACGCAAATTGCAAAATTTTTGACTAAAGACGGTATTTTGTGACTACCGAGTTTAGAAGACAATATAAGTGGAGTTGTGAAACAAGAACATTTTCGTCTGGTGACTGTAAGGACGAATTAAAACTATCCTGAAGCCGAAGGTTGATTTGAACACCCCAGAGGTCTGCTAGTGATTTCATAATTTTTGGCACAGCACAACGTGTTGAATATTTGATGCCGTCAAAGTCCACTTCCGTACACAATATCATAAATCACACACAGGCAGTGTACCAGAATCACCAACGAATGGAACGTGTGATGCGTCATTGATCGCACGAAGTGGCAACAAAAGTGAATTCGTACTTGAAGTTTCAAGTGATGTGCTAACTGTATGAAAAGTGTTGGACATAGAGGTGAAATTTCTTTTTTTTCGTATTTTCCCCACTACTGAACTTTTGCAGTGCCTCACAAGCAATCATTACAGTCTGACAAACCTCGTGGCGCCTCGCTTGCTTTTCACCGCTAACCTGGCGCTCCCTTGTCTTTGCAGACAGCGCGTGGTTGGCGTTCTCGGTGCGCAAGAACTGGCGCTCCCTGACCCACGTCAGCAACTCGGGACTGACCAGCGTGCACGGCATCAAGTTCCTCAGCATGGCCTGGGTGGTGCTCTTCCACAAGTACGCCGTCATGGCCGACACACCGACCATCAACAGCGATATCGTCGAGGACGGGGTAAGTCGTCACAGATCGCCAAAACA